>NC_134183.1:36299985-36919942 GCF_964188355.1 Buteo buteo
ACACATAGCTAACATTTAGACAAAGAGCCCCACGAACTTTAACACATATGCAACATATGAATCAGACAGACCTATCTTTGTAAGGAGAATGCTCCTTGTATGGCCAGTTCCCAGACTGCTGTGACATTTCAAACAGCTGTTCTTATTCTTACATACAGCTTGAGTTTTAAGGGAGGCATCCCATACGCCTTCTTCGACCTGAAAGCATCCATTGATTTGTCATTAGTAAAAGCCAACACTATCAAATTTTGTAATGGGTTCCATCAATTTTTCAGCACACATCGGCAGGACTAAGATTTCTAAAACACAGGAAGTTTTCACCTACAACGAGGTGAATCCTACAATCCCAAACACACAATATTTTATAGATATTTTAGAGAGAGCATGCAATGCTGTGTTGAAAGAAAACACACAGGCAAAAGATGGTAGATGAATCAAAGATATGAACCTTTCACAGGGATTTCCAAATGCGCTGCCAGACTGAAGCACATTAGCTGGACTCAGCATGCAAGAAAACCCTCCCAAAACAACTGTTTTTGAAAAACATTATTTAATATGAAGCACAACTTGGCACAGGGTGGGAACAATAAACCAATTGTCACAAATGTCTGAAGCAACAACAGAAGCACGTTTTACTAACATAGGCAAGAAACCAGATGCAAGGAAAACATCACAGTTCTGCTTTAAACAAATGTTTTCAGCAAGAGGAGCAGATCATGTGGCAGGTATAACCACTATCTCATTGGACTTAAATCTTTAAAACCACTGACTTCTCACTAACTAGGAACCATTGTATATAAATTAATCCATCTTATGCATTCACAGAATAAAAGCAGTTAAGTATTTCTGAATCCACAAATTGTTAGTTTTAAGATACAACTAGCCAGCCAGCAGACTGCTTCATGTAGTAGTTTCAATTTCTAAGAAGGGCAAAATGTCTTCAATATATTTATGCAACAGCATTACATTATCAAAACATTCCTATTCAGTATCTTGCAGCATACCTCCAGAAAACTTCAGGACAAAAAATTTCTCATTCAAAGAGTAGAGAAACCTTCCAAGCATTTTTAACCAACATTTTGTCTTCTGTATGTTTTAAATTTTAGAATTTTTATAATCCAATCCTGAGGCCTGACAGTCATTTCTACTTTGACATCAATGAAACTGTTCAAAGGCAGCATCAGGAAGACTCATAGATTGATTTCACAGATCATTGGTCCAGGCAGTGTTTGTAAACTGCTGAACCAAAACCATGGAGAATTGCTAGGGCCTTGTGGATGGAAGGGAGACTTACAGCTTGCTAGACAATTTAAATTGATTTGAAACCCGAGGTTAGCCTGTCAGTTTTTCCTAAAAAAACTTTTAAAAGAGTTCATTCTAAATGAGTCATATTAGCCCACACAAGCAAATCAGCACATTGTTCTGATTTCCCCTCCCTCAAAATGCATCGTGTTCTCTGAGTACAATACTACTGCACAAATAACTCAGGACTTGCCAAAAGCTACCACCAAACTCTAATTACAACAGTCCTATTCTGTGTATTCTTAAATCAAACAAAAACTAAATCAGCCTGCTGAAAAACAGCCAGTACTTCAAAATCTCCAGTGTAGATTAAGAAATAAATCTCTGCAATCAAGTATTAGCCAGATCAGCCTGCTTCAGAATCTCAGTGCAAAAAGAGCCTCATTTTCTTGCTTCAAGATAAGATTGTGGTGCACACATGAAAACTGCTATGCAAAAGAGATGACAAAAAGCATCCATTAATTTCACCAGGTTATTTTAATGCAGATCATTGCTACTAATTGTTTCAGACAACTTAATGGTGTCTCCACTTTGCCTTTTTGGCTGCTGTTTCCAACTGTTTCAGCTCCGCGAGTGAGAATGTTTGCATTGTCAAAGTTTTTGCCACAGTCAGCATTCTGTTGAGAACACTATGCCTTATTTTAGATTTCAGTATATTTTACAGAAGAGTTAAAAAAATTATGGGTCCATTGTCATTCTGCCAATCATTCTCATCTTATCAAGCTGTAGTCATGACCTGACAATACCAAATGACTTGAATGCATTTTACTGTTTTGCAGACAGCCTGTTTGATCCCCTGTCACAAATGACGGAAAAAGTGATCTTGAGGTCAAGAATGAAACTTGTAAAAGTGAGGCTTCCTTACTCAAAAGGTGTTTGCTCAGTCTCTGCCTTGCAGTTTAAAGTCAGGATCTTCCATGCTCTAAAAATAGCAAAAACCTATTTACCCTAGCTGTTCTTCTCCTACCTTAAAATTGAAATTTCTGATTAAAATGATATGAAAACTAAGCAACAAACTAAGCGTCATCCCAGTTTCCAAGTTTTTCTTGTTGCTGAACAATACAGAAATTAATTCCAAAGATTACTCCCAAATCACATGCAAACTTTAAGTATGCAGCCACGAGAAAAGTAAATACTCATCAGCAGGTTTGACTGCAAGATTCTCATCTGCAGTGTAGCTCTTCCAACTCACAGAGAAATATTTAACTAGCAAAACGCATAGTTGCTCTGAACAGACCGTAACACATGACCTGGCATGTGCTTTGACAGCAAGTTATACAAGAAAGATGACAATACAACAGAGTTACAAAAACCAAATATAACAGTGCCAGGATAAGCCTCTAGAAACACACTTTGTGATATAAAGCCATAAATCTTTACCATTTGAACTAAAGACTTAAAGCTCTTAGAAGCAGTAGCCTAACTCAGCCTAACAACTGCTGAGGTCAAAAGACATACCCATACTGTATTATGGCAACTAAATCAATATTTACCATAGCTGTTTTCAAAAGGCTAGGTTAGCAAAGTGAATAAGACTATGAAAGTGTTCTGGGCCCTCTTTTCAATGCTGGAGTAATTGACTTCAGGCAAGCTTTTAGTCCTCTTATTTGTTAAATCAGTGAATTATGGAGTTTTGGGTTTTGATTGGAGATTACTGAAAAAAGCCATTTTACTCTACTGCCTATCTGCTTCCAACACACAGACAGCTAGGATGCTCATTAAGTGTTTCCTCAACCAGCACTTTAAAAGAAAAATATTTTAGCAAACCAAAGTCAGAGCAAATTTATGAAAGAGGTGGTAATTTTAGTCACACTCCCCAGACAGTGAAGCACTAGGTTCATATGCTACTATGAGGAGTTTTTAAATCACCGTTACCTTCTACTGCACTACTCTGCAGATAAAAATGGACTCTTCCTGAAATATAACTGGAGATTTAACACTGCTTCCTAAAACAGCATTAATAACCACTACAACACAAATATGTCCGTAAGATATACATATACATGCCAAGACGAATTTGAGCTCAGACACAGTCCTCAGTATGACAAGAATAATTAAAAAAAATCTCCTCTTTCATTAAAAGTTTTCAGAATATATTTCTTCCCAATAACAGTAAAAAGTTGATTTTTGAGATATAAATTTTTTTCTTAACCTGTGGATTTCAGAGCAGTGTAGTGCAGAACAATCACGTCTGTCCAAAATCTTCATGGCCGAAGATATTTACAATCAAAGAGTCCTCTTCAGCTACCAACAGAAATTATACACCTTAACTTTCACAAATACTAAAATGGATCTGTTAATAACTGTGTTCTATAAAACTATAAATATATGTAAGATATGAATTAGCAGAAGTTGGTGCATGAAAGTGTCAGAACTGACTAGTTTGCAGAGTCAAACAAAATAAGCCACAGCTCCTAAAATTGTTTCTTCAGTTCAAGGACTTTTTTTTTTTTCTTTCACCAAAAGGCATATTCTCTTTTCTAAGTCATCACCTTTTTGCCAGATTCCAAAACAGGCCCTTCAGCCCCAAGTTTGCTTTGTCCACTAGCCTCTAACTATTAAACAAAAGAAAAAATAAAGCAGAGAAAATGAATAACTTGAACAAAAGTTCCAAAAACTAACAGCTTCCACAGTTTGTGCCAATATTTTCTCAGGAAGTTATAACTTTATATGAGCAAATTCCAATGATTTTGAATTCTAGAAGTACTAAAGAAAATATTTTCTACTCAAAAGACTGCACATTTAAACCTCCCACATGAACTGTGAGGGACTACAGGTCTTACAGAGCTAGAAGACAGGACAATCTCTCAGGTTTTACAGAGCTACAAGCAGCAAATACTTTACTAAAACCAAAATAAAAACCTGAGATCATGCTCAGAACTTTAAAAACATAAATGTTATGTAATAAAAAGCACAAAGCTCAAGAGACTTGCTCATCTGAAAAAGATGCAAAAAACCTTTCAAAAAGACACGTTTATTACAATGCATCTTAAAGAGGCAGAAAAGATTGTGTTCCCTCTATTTTCACACTGTGTATAGCTTTTCCAAAATGAAATGCTTATCACAGGTCCTAGCATACCCTATAAAACAGTACAGACATGTTAGGGTTGCACCAATTAGCAAAGCAGCATTTAGAAAGATAGTTATCTTAATAATGAGATGTCTTCACTTTTCTCTCTCATGGAAAAAATAAAGAAAGCAGACTTATATTTCAATATTTTTTTTCCTTATACTAAAGGCTAGATTTCTGATTTTTCAGGTACCACTCAATTTCAAGAATCATATCCTTTTTGCTCTCTGCATATTTTCCATTCTTAAATGACACTGACATGTACACCCAAGGATATGAAAGTGATGAGTTAATGTAATGTGTAGTGTTCCTTATCAGCCTAAGAAAGGCACCTTGTGAAGACACAACTGCCCATTCTCCGTGTACTTTTTAAGCTCTTGGAACACAAATTGAGGTTTAGTTCATATCTCAAACTAATGAACAGAGTTTCTTTTTCATGGTGTGACAGCTCTCCCTTCTGAACTAGATCATAAAACCACTGCCAAGAAAAAAACAAGCACGTTCAATAAAAACTGCTACAGGTACAGATTGATGACTGCAAATGTACCTGTGAGACAGCAAGTCGGATACTGATTAGCCCTAGAAGGATACAGAAGTTGTCCAGGCTTTTAACTGTCCACTGGAAATAACTTTTCAGAACTCTTAAACAGATTAGGCAGGCAGGAGAAATATTTTACCGTGAATCATCCAATGAACATACATATATCTAATACACATTTATCTTCCCTGCAGAACAATTACCCCCGAAACTTCTGCGAAAGCTCACAGAAGAAAAGTGATGGAAAAGAAACCTTGAACTATGTGGCAAAATCAACTAAGTTAAAAGTAGCTGGGATTTACAGATTTGAAATACCTAAGTTACAGACATTTGGTAAACTGGCAGGAGAAAGCCAAATAAAAATTACAACAAACCCTTTATTGCCTGATGTTCACAAAACGGAAAGAAATAAAGTTTTTAAATTATAATCAACACTGTTCCTGTATCACTTGAAATACAAGTTTGAATGGACAAGCATCTCACTCATTACAAGCAAGAGAAATCCAAGAAGCCATATACATCTGCTGTAGAGAGACTGACTTTGACATGAGACTGTGCTGATGAATGCTCCTGTATGATATATACACTAAAACCATAACACTACTATGATTTTTGGAAAAGCAAAGCATATGTTTGTTTAGAAACTAATACTGATTTTCAATTATTCCCCTTATTCAATAATTTTTTTTATCCATAGCCCAGCTATTTGCATCCAGCACAATCACTGCAATGATGAAACCATCACTGGCTTCTTATTTTTCCAATATATTTTCAGCCTTTTTTTGTGACTGTTATTTGATGGAAAAAGCATACCATCTCTTTTAGCCAGCACAACATAAAAAAATTTCAGTGTGTTATCCATATAATACAATTTCAGGGACTAGTGGCTGAATTTATAACCCCCTCTCAGTAGTCAGTGCTTGCCGCTGAATACAACATTATTTATTACATGGATTAATATCTCCTTCTGCATTCTACAGATTTCATTTTGTTTGGATGTTTAACAACTTTTATATGAAGGGACCCAAAGTCAGCTTTCTATGTAGACAGACCATGACTTAATATACAAAGAACTGCAGGTGCTCAACTCTAAGGAAAAAAACCCAATTATGTAACATTTGAAATCTTAAGAAATCTAATTCCCACTTATATTTAAATGCTGTTGCTTTGGTATTTCACCTGTTTACTTTTATTTCCCATAAGAATTATTAGTGTATGCATGAACCTTCCATCAAGTACCCTGGCAGGTGTGTAGGAATGTTTTAGAAAATACCGTTACGCAGCCTTTTCCATAATCTCCTCTGTAGGGGGTTGAGCAGAACCCCCCGATAACCTGTGCTGGTTATCTTTTTCAACATGTTTCTATACAACACTGTTTCTCATTCTGAAAATTTGGCTTCAAATGGTCTGTCCGTTGCTATCTCCATTGTTCGGGAATAGCTCTGTTGATTTACACTGATAAACAAAGATAATGTACAACCATAAGCAATGAAGTCAATCTGCAAAGTACAGAGTAGGAAAACAGCTTGCAACGTTATCACCATTATGCACTACAAAGTAAAATTACAGCCTTGTTAAAACAAACAAACAAAAAAGGTAAGAACTGGGCTTTTTTTTAATGCACCACTTCTTGCTGTTTACAATATTATGCCATCTAGTATGATTTGCAATACTGTATTTAAAGCATGTATTTACTGAATACCATACTGATGCTGAGTGGGAATACCAATCAGAAAGGAACCCGACTCAGCTTCTCTCTTTGAAAGCAACTGCACAAACAAGCAAAACAATCAAACACTTCTCACATTCCAACAAGCAGAAAACCAGAGATAATTACACAGAAAACAGGAGAACTCACCATGACTAAAGCTCCAGTGCAGCTGAGGAATCTCAGTCTAACTGCTTTGCAATCTCACCTTAAACCTGCAAAGCTCTCACAGGAGGTTTTTCATGGCAACTGTTACTAACAGTATCTCTCTATCAACTGCTAAAAACAGGTAGTTTATAGACCAGAGTGCAACATTCCTTCTGATCTACCAGTTTCTGAACAACTCTCCTAAAAGCACCACCTTTGGAAGAGATTTGCTCCCACTCCAAGAAGGTAAGTGGGTTAACTTGTAAGGAAGCATGAACCAGCACCCTACCTGCCAACAGGTCCATGGAGCAAGAATGACAATTATGATACCGCAGCCAGAACCAATACAGAATACAGGGTAAATGAAATATACATTAAGCTCTGCTTGTTCTGACATTTTCTCTAACAGGGATACTGCCTTTGCTGTATAAGAAATACTTACTAGGCAAAATTCATAAGCACAGGAGCACTTCAAGCTTCAGCAAGCTTTGTCCTAACACGCCTTCATTTTCTGCACTTCCCAAGCAATCTTTGCTAACCAGAGATATTGACCTTTAAATATGTCTGCCTCATTTTAAGAAGCCCTACCATAATACTTCCAAAATTTTATTGTTGCAATCGAAAGATACATTACTGACAGCTTCATGAGCAGCACAGCAGGTTTGAGACCGTCTTGCTAGTAATCTGATATTCAATTCCCTTAAACAACCAAATTTAAAAAAACCAAACAACCAACCACAGTATGAAAATACAATTGTACAGATATAAAGCTCCAAAATAGTCAACATTTATGCCTTGGATGTATATTTAACACCAAGTTCAGCAAGTTGTTCCACTGACTACAACAGACTGCAAACTGTTGCACGATCAAAGCATACGTAATTGATCATATTGAGAGTTTTCATGTGCCCCACATTCTCTACATCTTTACTATAAGCTATCTCCCTACTTCTAAAAACCGAGAATTTCTACAGTTTACAGCACAAAACTCATTAAATAAACTATCTTCTCCAAAGATCATTCCAAACAGTAGGAGTCACACTCCTTAACCATGTAGCTACAGACTTAAAGTCTGAGACTGGAGAATATTGTGCAACCTGTTTTTAAGCAAAACTACCCAATCTAGATGAGGGAGGCAGAAAAAGACAATTAGTAAGGCTTAAAGCAAATGGAAAAACAATTACACAATATGACTTACTCTTCCATGGAAAACTCCTATACTAGTATTTATTCTCTCTGAGCTTGTATGTATCTCCATTAAACTTCATTATTAAAGCACTATTGATGTAATTCTGAGCCTTTACAGAGAGAATCAGTGATTTCAATGGGGTTCCAAACAGGGGTTACTCAGCAGAAGACTATTAGGGGCTAATACAAAGTAGAGAGAAAGGCAAAACTTGTCTGAGGAAAAAAAGGTGCTAAGAGACCAAGGACACTTTCAACTCAAGAGCTAGAGGATTTTTAAGTGTCTCTATTACCTTCAGACATGCATGTTTCTGAATTTACTGGCCAATCTGGGGGGAGTTTATATATATTTTTTAAACTGTTCTTCGTTCCTCTTGCTGCATGAAAAAAACCCACAGAAAGGACACCAACAAGCACAACAGCAAAACAATGACACTCAGTAAGAGGCTATTTGCCAGCTGAGACAACTGCAAGAGGAACGAAGAACATATACCTCTGTGATATGTACAGAGACTTATAGTAAAAGATAATATACATGAAGTCAATGCAGAAGGATGTCTATATTTGTTCATGTTTATAGCATGATTTTAAATGTCTTCTAAATGTGTATGAAGGTTTTTCTGACAGTAAGAGCCCCAGAGCTGGAAGACTGGATATAAATATACACATCCAGAACTGATATCTTTTGTATTAAATACTGTCTTCCTCCTTTGGTGAGCTTTGTGGAGAGGCCTGTATAAATACAGGCATGCATCCAAGAAAGAACATTTTAGGATTGAGATCTGCACTTATTTAATGGTTTTACAAAGACAGGTAAGGTCAAACTGTGAACATATCACTAAATAGTTTCCGATAGAACCTCTATCAAATAATGTAATAATCCAAATCTGCTTAAACACCAATAAGGTTCCACTTGGCAAATTATGCGCTAGCAGCAATATTTTCTGAAAAAGCACTAACTTTAGGAAGTCAGTGATCTTACTTTTTAGCACCACACTGAACTGGTATCTCAGACAAGATGTTACTAAAACAAGTATTGCTAGAAGCCTACAATGTTTAGCCTCGCATGATTTTTATCCGTTTACTGTGATTTCAAAAACCTTTGCTAAGAACGTCTCCTGCAGTCAACAGTGACTGCATTAAGATGGTTGAGCATTTTTCAGTATTCATGTTTAAGTGCATGTAAGGTTTTTTTAACTGAAATATTACTCTTGAGTAAAATGTGAGATAAAGCCTACAAATGGAAAGATTTAAAAGTGTCTTTCCCAGGTAATATTTATGATTTTTTGCACTTTAAAAGGATAAAATAGGTTTTTTCCCCATGTGGAGCACTTCATTTTATGGGGAAATTAAACATCCCCTGCTCTAAAAGCTAGCAGCTAAGAAAATGACTCCTAAGCAAGAGAGCCAAGAATTCTGGAGGCATTTTGAGGCACAGATAAATTAATGCTGTTAAATACTTTTTACACACCATGTTTACACATCTTTTAAACATAAACATAACTATTTGGTGATCAAAGTGCAGATGTCCAATCAACATCGTTGTGATCTTTGTTACCACTACTATAATTCATGCAAAAACATTTCAGTTAAGGCCAGGCCCGTACACAGCAGGTATGGGTAGCGAGCCTGCCAAGGGACCTACTATTCGGAGATTTTTCCAAGTACTCACACAAAAAGCAAGCTAGTCAGGGTGTCAATTTTCCCCAGAATCAAAGACTTAAAAAAAAATATTTAATCAGTTACAGATTGATTACAAAATAATTCTCCAAGCGGTGCAGCTTAAAAGCAATTTTGTACTCATCCTGCACAGCAATATGTGATTACAGGGAGGAGAGAAATGGTGAACTAGGCTCCAGAGGGGTTCTGAAATTCTATTGTTCTTGGTGTCATCTGAACAGACAAACCCAAAAACATTTGTGGTAAAGCTGTTTTGTAACTCAGTGAGTTAACTTGGTAACTTCTGTAATAGCTGATGGGGCCTCATAAGAAAATCAATTTAAAGAAAGTGACCTCAGAGCTACACCCACTGCATAGTTTTCCTCCATCCACATTTTCAACTGTCAGGCAATCTCAAATCAACTCCGTCCACTTAAAGAGAAACGGGGAAAGAAATTGTTTAGTGACTCAGCCACTTATCTATGTTAGGAAAAAGGAAGACTGAAAGTTTCTCACATGGTTGATAATTTCTGCTTATGATTTGGAAAACCCAAAAGGAAACACAGAGCCTACAATACTAAACCTCAATCTATTGAAATTGCAGCTCAAAGATTGGACAACTAATTAGAATTGTTACCAAGTAAAAACAAGTCATTTATCCTTGTCACTAACACTGCAAAAATACTAAAGCTCTTACATTCTTCTCAGTGTATACTGTTTACTTGTTCCACTTCAGCATGCTTTAAACTAGTGAAAGTCAACTAGCAAGTCTTATTCCAGTTTGCAGTCTGTATTTTTCCACTCTAAATTTAAAACTGTATGGTAATGGAAATTCTACATTATTGTGCTGATACATATGAAACAATGAAAGTATTTCAGCCTTAGGCCAATGTAAATCCCAGTGCAATGCTTAGTCCTTAAACAGTGGTCATGTGTGGGAGCACAGAAGGGTGGGAGAACTGGTAATACCAATAAAAACTCCACAGACAAGGTCTCTGTACCAGCCTATCACAGGTAACACAATCACAGAAAGCAGCACCATGCTCCATCAACCCCTTCTGGTATTAGCATGGAGAATCTGAAGCATCTTTCCCTTGGCTGTGGACTGGGGCCATGCATCTCCTCCTCCAAAATCCACATTACTTTACATAGACATAGAGTGGGTTTTACCTCACTGGTGATTTTTGGCTGCCACTAACAGCCAGTAAATGCTGCATATGGCTTGCAAATAACCTGACCTTGTTTCTTTGAACTTTGCGTCAACTAATAAACCAAAACACATTTTGCAGATTATGATTTTCATATTGTAAGTAGGTTAAAAACATCTGGAGTTATCACATATGAATAGCAGAAAGCTAAGAAAGTTTTCTTCTCAGTTTCCCCATGTCAGGTGTTTTCTTTACAATCTCTTTCCACATCACTTGTACTCCACAATGTTCACAGTGCTTTTCACAAGTGCAACACTATCTCCTCATTATACCCATGTCATTTGCATTTCGATATTCTGCCCATACCCGAATGTCAGCTATGACACACTGACTACACGGGAGGGAGCAGCTCGGCAGGATTCCTCGGGAGCTGCAGCAGCACAGGAAGTGGGAACAGTGTGGAAACTGGCAGGAGACAGACCTCATCTCTGGTCTGTACCTAGCAATCCCCAGTTCAGACCTTTGGGGATCTCTTTTCAAGGGCTGGGGAAAAGAGGGTCTAAGAGTCATACGCAGGAAAAAAAAAGAGAAAGGACTACTGAGTTACCACCATCTGAAATCCGATCTTGTCAGAAAGCAACTACAACAAGTAAAGCAGTGACAATGAGTAAAGCTGCAGATCCCTTCTGAGAAAAGGGGAAAGACAACATGGGCAACTAGCAGGGATGGGAGGGTCTAATTCTAAACTGGGATGAGGGGCATGTCTAGGAAAAAGGGAAACCTAAGAGCAAAGACTAAACAGGAAAAAGGAAAGTAGAGACATAGGAGTGTAAACCCAGGAACAAGGTAGAGGAAAGAAAACATGTTACAACTTGTTAACTTACAGTAAGCTTTTCACCTACTTATTTTTCCTAGCACAATACAGAAGGTTAACAGCAATCACCATTGTCTGTGACCCTAATCAATAACTTACAATAGTTATCTTAATATTTTACTATCCTGTTTAGGCAAGAAAGCATTTAGGAGCCATTTAGCCAAATAGCACCCCTCCCCGCCCTTATTTTTCTTTAAAGATGATTGATTCCAACCAATTCCTTTTATTTGGAAAGTAAATAGAAAAAGAGTACATATTTTGGTAAATATATTTGCAAGCAGATTTTCTAAAGAGCTGAAAAGTCAGAAACACAAATTACTTCAGAAGTTGAAATGGTATTTTGCCTCTCTCCTCTCTCTTTCACTGAAGCAACCGTAAGACTTACCGATACATAGAGAATGCTGTTGTTTCAGAGTAACTGTATACTTATTTACATGGTTAACGTATGTTCTAAAATAGAAGGAAACGCAAACATTGCATCCATGAGTGAAGCTCACTCTCTTACCAATTGCTCATTTCCACACACATGCAGCCGGGTGTAAGTGCCCACTAGCAGAAAGGCTAGGCAGGAAAGCCTGCTGGCTCCTCCCTCTGCAGCTGGTACCTCCTGCCCAGGCTCGGGAATCACATCCCACCTGCCACTGCAGTTCAGGTGAGGAAGAGGCATTTGAGCCAAACAGAACAATCCCAGAAAGTAATTTAGGAAGTCTGCGAATTAAGTTACATACATGATATATCCTAACAATAAGGTAAGTCCATCATGAAATGAATACATAAGATTAATCATGGAAAGTTACTCATGGAAAAATTGGTAATTCACTTCTTGCATACTTTTACATTTTAGAGAACAAAATGAGGTTTTCCTGAAAACACACTGGAGCAGTAGCTCTGCCAGGAAGATGCTTCATCTGGATAAATCATCTTAGCTACTTTACAGACAAAACCTTTTCAGCCAATGTGAAACTAGATTAAGAGCTCTAACTAGTCAAAACAACCAAATAGAATATCCACAAGTATTTCCTGCTCTGCCACACCACTGGAATCAAACTAGATGAGGCTGTAAGTCAAACGAAAGTCACATTGAATTAAATGCATCTAATTTGTAACAAAGGTAGTTGTATAAAATTGCCAGCTGAACAAGTTTAAGAAAACTTTCTAACTATAGAACCTAATTATTGAAATTCCATAAAGTCTTGGCTCCTAAAACAATTTCGTGTTCTCTCCTTCCTGCCCATATATCTTGTGTATTATTTTTTCCCCAAATATCTGAGAATAAAGTGCTTTAGCAGACATTGGACAGCCTTTAAGCCATGACAAGCAAGGGGAAAAACTTTGGAGCCCCATATTAAGTGATTAAGGAAGAATGAAAGCCAAGCTCTACAAAATAAAAAGGCAAAGACCTAAAGTAAACAGAAATTATGTTCTCTGACAAGGGACCCCTATTAAATTCGAGGTCAGGGATCCACCAGGCAACGCTCCTCTTCCTCCTTGCGCTCACCTAAGAGCAGCCCGGCTACTCTGTGTTAGGTATCAGCTGCCTTATAAGTAACTAACCACTACCACCTATTTACATGGTTTCACTTGCTGTCCCAGTGCAAATCCCAGCCTTTCTAGTCCAGTCTCAACTTCACCCTCAATAAAAACAGGCAAACAGACCGACCTACCTAAAAGTCCAAAACAACCTTCAAGAGAAAAGGAAGCACCGAAAGCCTGAAAGGAGAATGGAATGTAGCTACAGACGTATACACTAACACGTAAAGCCTTTTATGTCAGGAATTTGCAGTAATAACAGAGCGACGACAGAGCCCCGACAGAGAGAGAGCATCCACCTGGCACCTACGGTGGCTTTCTCATCGTGAAATTCCTAGAAGGTGTCGGCTCCGAAGCCGCCCTGCGCTCCCCGGCAGGCTCAGGCACAATCTGCTTAGCGCAGGATCACGTCACAAAACTTCCAGCTGGGGTGTAGGCAGAAGAAAGCTCCCTTTGCCGCCGCGGGGCCCGGGGGCTGTCGGCGGCGGCCCGGGGGCCCAACGCCGCGGCTGGGGGGCCAAGGCGTCGCACGGCCCCGTGGGGGCCCCGGGGCGGCTGCCGGCGCCAGCCAGACCCCCCCCCCCCCCGGGCGCAACAGCAACGACCGGCGCCGCCCGCCCGCCCGTCGGGGCCGCGGCAGGCCGGGGGCGGCAGAAGGCGGCCCGGCGGGACCCTCTCCAGAGGAGCGGGCTGCGCCCGGTCGCTCCCTTCGCACCCCCGTCGAGCCGCGCCGGGGGCCCCCCTTCTCGGCCGGGGGCCGCCCGGGGGGGACGGGGGGACGGACCTCGCTGAGGAAACCCGAGCCGCCGGCGCGGGCAGGGCCGCCGCCCGCCGGCCTCCCCTCACAGCAGGAGGAACCGTCACCCCCCCCCCCCCCCTCCCGCCCTGGACTCGGACCGGCCCCTCACCTGGCAGGGGCTCCCCAACCCCGCGGCACCTCCCGCGGGCAGGCGGCGAGGGGAAGAAGGAGGCGGCAGCGGCGCCGAGTATGGTTTCGTCAAGGCCGGCTCCCGCAGCCGCCGGGCCCCTGAGAGGAACCGACTCCCGGGACGGGGCTGCGACCGCCGCGCCCGCGCGCAACAACTAACTCCGGGCGCCGCCGGCCGCGGCGCGGCTCGGCCCCGCCCCCCCCCCCGCGCGCGCACCAGAGGATGGGGAGGCCGCCCATTGGCTGGAGAGCAGCGAAGGAGGGGGGGGCGGCGCCGCCGCCGCCGCCGCCACGGGTGGCGCGTGGCCCGCTGGCGGCCGGAGGAGTCACCGCGAAGGTGGGCGGGGCTGGCACGGGAAAACTACAACTCGCAGCATGCCTCGCGCTCAGCATTGCTTCGCCCTTCACCGCGCGCAGAGAGGTAGTGTGCTTCCGCCCGCGGGGAGAAAGTAGTCCCCGTGTATTGTTTGAACTTCCCGCTCCGCGCTGGGCTGGGGAGGGGGTGGCGGGTGTTCCTGGCCCGGTTGAGGGGGTTCGTTCTCCTGTGGCGGGGGAGGGCCCTCCGGCGGTAGGGGAGAGGGCGGCGCTGAGGCGGTGGCGGAAAGATCCGAGCGGGACTGGGGGAGCGGTGAGGAGGCCGTACGCGTGAGGGAAGCGGCAGCGGCTGCGCGGGCTGAGGGGAGTGAGCTCCGTTCAGGCGATCCCTCGGCCCTGCGGGAGAGCCGCCCTCCGGCAGGTCAGTAAGGAGGGCCGTGGGCCCCTCTCCACTCTTCTCTCCCTCTCCTTGCCCGGGGAAGGGGGTTGGCGGGCGCCTGGCTCCCGGCGCGGTGGGGAGCGGGCCCCCCTCGTGGCGCTGCCGGTGGCCCGAGGCCGGCCTTTCCCTAGTGGCCAGGCCTGGCAGGCTTGGTTGCTGGTCTCCAGCCCCCCGAGCTTGCCGGTGGGCTGCCTGTTTGCTGTGGCTCCCCGGCGAGGGGGGCTGGGGGCGTCCGCCAGAGCTCGCGTTGGGTGAGGGGGAAGAGCTGGGTGGGTGTCTAGCCACTTGGTTTTCTGTGTTCTTCCTTATAACTCTTATCTTTTCACCAAGTTCCTGTAAAGCAGTGAGAGGTAATAATATTTGATGGCAACTTAATTCTGTTTGTTTATTGTTTCATTATGTCCGCTTAACGTTCCCTTGTCAAGCAGGTCATTTATCATCGTATGGTTTTCTGATACTTCTTTCCAGTAATAGGTTTTCATATTCAGTTGCCTGTTCCCGAAGAACTTAAGTTTCTTATCGCTGAGGTGGCAAAAAAAGCCCCAACCCTAGAACTGAAAACACTGGAGCCACGTGCCTTGTGAGGTGCCATTCATTCAAATCCTCTGAAATAACCAGCACTAGAGTGAAACTGGCTTGGTCCTCCCTTCCTGGAGCAAAGTGAAAGTGATTAGTATTTGTTATGGTGTTGAACCTTTGAACAGAGCTATGAATAGATGTGGAGCTGACTAAGGAAAGAACCCCCAAATCCTCTTGTGAGCAAGAAAGCTTGGTGTAACTTGGTGTTAACTCAGTGGCATCTAGGAAAATGAGGAAAGGCAGGGCAGATATAAATGCTCTTTTTTATTTAGTAGAAAAAAGGAAAATCCTGTTCACAGGGAAAGGGAGCTTCTGTCTTCTAGAGAAGTGGCCTTCAATTTTTTTTTTAGCTGCGCATGCCCCTCCTTAGCATGCACCCCCGATATATGTATATTTATTGATTTATCAATTATATACAGGTACTACTGTACAGATATATACATTGTAAAACAGAAGTTAGGATAAGATGTAGATAAAATAAACACTATTTTAAAATATTATTCATTAACATTACAAAAAATGTTTTCTTCCCACACCTCGGTGGATTGTCTTGCATGTGTGACCCAGTTTAGAGACCACTGTTCAGAGCACTTACGTTTCAAGATTTGGTCAGGACTACTCTCTTCTAAGCAAGTAGAAGCTGGGTGTTACATCAGTGCTAGTGCCACTGCAGGGCAAGCTTTTTCATTGATTTACAGTTATTGCCTTTTTCAGCAGGTAAAGTCTTGTTAGATCTTTGAAAACAACATTCTTTTCTGTTGAAAGTAAGTTGTGTAGGTGGACTAAGCTTGGCTAGGGCCATGTAGTGACAGAACTGGGCACAATACTTTGGGGGAACCATGCTCTAGCAAGTTTATGTTATTCTGAAGTGATCATTCTTAATTTCATAAGAATATAAGCATAACCAGCTGCTGAAAACAAAGAATATATTTTCTTGACTTTTTTTTTTTAATCCCAGCCATATGTGTAGGAACACAAATATCTGGCATTTGAAGATATCAGTCAAATGCTGTTTTATCTTTTTTATTTTCTTATACACCCACATTATATGCTTGTTAGAAGGGAAGAGATACTCAGCATTTCTAGAACTACACCAGTCACTGCCAAATACTGTAACTGTGGAGTCCAGGAAGTTGAGGGAAAGTGATTAATTACTTTTTGTCCTTAGAAATCTGGCATGTCTCAAAATAGAAGTTGGGACTACTAATTCTAAGGAGATCTAGCCTTAGAAATGGTGGCTAAAGCAGAGTATTCAGATTAGTCTTAAAATTCTTAAGTTAGCTTTTGTACAGGATACTAGCAGTTTTAACAATAGAAAACCTGAAGAGTGTGTGATCTGACCCCACTGTCTTGATTGCAAATTGAATATTTTTTTCTTTTGGTTGCTCATGGCATGGCACATCGAGGTTAACGTGACAGGTGCACCTTTTATGGCTCAGAAAAGGGAGAAGAGAACCATGGTTCTTACATTGATGTTTCTTTAGCACCTGAGAATAAGGTTCAACTCTTCTATGTGTACCTGCTTGTTAAGAGGTGACTATAACAAATTCTAGTACTTTGCAATAAAGTGACCAAGAGGAGAGTGATTCTTACTGTTTTCCATCTTCTGTTCTTGCAGGACATCTTCCCTCAACAAGTCTAGGCTTTCTGTGTCTGAAGGCCAGGGACTGCACAGAGAACTGAGAAGACGTGCTGATTTCCCTGGTGCTGGTAGACTTCTGAATGAAAGCAGTGACTGTGAGCTGTGTTTTTGCTTTGTAGCTGCACAAAGTTATTCTTATTATCAGAGCACAGGAATTGAGAAAATCATAAACTGATGTGTTCAAGTTAACTTTGTAAGCTTTCTTTGTTAGTGTGTCTGTTCACAATGTGTTTAAATAAAGGGTTGCTTAGTATCGAGGTGTGCCCAATTAGCAAGGTATACCTTCTCACCTGCCAAAGCAAGCTCAGCCTTCCATAGTAAGTGCTTCTCTTTGATTAAATAGGATTTGTTTTAGGGCCAGTTCTTGGATGAGATTTTTTTCAAGCTTTGCACTGACAGGGACAAAGCTTGCAGGCAAATTTGGAGCATGTTTCACTAAAACAAGTTGTTATAGGTTTCTGAATTCTTGCTGTACGTCCTGCCCTCTCTAGGCTGTGGTTGAAAAACTTAAGTACTCCCACTCACTGTTACTGAAGTGCCCACAGAACTGTGCTGATTTTCTTGAGTGTTATGGCATGTGCTGTGAGAGACTGTTAGATGTTAGAGCACAGGTGAAGAGGCTGCACTTATAATAATGGGGATACTCTTCTGATAGTGATCTGTGAGAGAGAAGGGTAACTCAAGGGAACATGCATGTACTGTTTCGAGGACAGTAGGTGAATAAAGAAAGGTTTGTCTTTTTTCTTTTTGCTAGCTGTTCATTTATCTCATTAGTGATAAAATGCCCTTTCTATCTATAATTTGATTGGCTTTGGAGAGTTCCCCAAACTAGCTTGCTTTCTGCATTCTTTTAAGCTTTTTTATTTTTTTACTTCCATGGTTTCTCTTAGAGAGGGGGAATATTTCTTGTGTTCACGGGAACTCTTAAACATCAGTTCTTGTTAAGACATGAAGAGTGGTGGATAAAACCACTTCAACACTAAGTGTTCACTAGGTATGAATTTACTAAGAACAGTTTGTTTTCAGAAAACACTATTATTTTCCCCAGTGGATTTGTTCATGAAAGCAGCTAAGGGTAGTTGGTGTCTCATGTAGTAACTAAAACTTTTATTAGTAATGTAGGTCAGTCTTCATTTGGCAAGATCTGCAGTGTTGGCCATGTTGTATTGCTGTCTGTCTACAGAATGGGCTTTTTCCTGCTCCAGTGGCGTAATTGCTCTAGTGGTGTCAGTAGTGCAGCTGTTGGCTCAGATGGCAGCCATTAGTGTTTACTATGTCTAGTCTGATACTGGTCTTTGAGTTTTGAGAGCAAAACAACTGGATCTGAGTTTACACATGCACTGCTGGTGTTACTCCCAGTGGGACTGGTGAGATGGTAAGCAATTTAAAACAGACTAGTCTTGTAATAATCTCTTCCATAATGAGATTGTTGGGATGTATCTGTTAAAGCTTTTTGTATGCAAGTTAATCTCACAGAGGGTTAATTCTTATTAAAGGAATAACATGCATTGTTCATACCTATCTATGAGGGACAAGCCTGAGACTGACATTCTATTTCTGAAGGGTTGCTTAATAACAGTTTGATAAGGACAGCTTTTGGTGAATTGCAGCTAGAGCTAGTTTTGAATGACTGTGTTTATCTGGGAGAAATCTTCATTTTGTGTTACAGAGGAACAAAACCAATTACGGTGGAATAACTGAATACTTCCATGTTCTAAGTTTACTAGGAAATCTTCCTTGTTCCTTGACTTTACTCTTGCAAATGCTGATGTGTTTTGAAGAAAACTTGTCTTTCAGAAATGACATTAAGAACATTACTGACTAGGTTTTTTTTAATAGTAAATATGTTAAATGGAAGCTGTGCTAAGTTGTCTTCAAAGAGGCTTATTAATGAGTTTGATCCTAGAAACAACTGATCCTGCTATCCTTTGCAGGAGACTAGGGCAATAGCTGACTTTGGCTGACTGATTTCAGTCTTTTGGACCATACATCTTACACAGTGTACAATGAATAGCAAAAGAAATGTTACGCTTCACTGTTTCTGAAATTCTTATGACTTGGGTTGTTCGTACTGTTCTTCAGGTAAAAGGGAATCTAAGACTTTGGAATGTGTCTCTTGGGCGTTATGGCTGGGATAAGTAGAGGTGAGCAGCTGACACCCTTAGCCCGTAGCTCAAAAAATTGCGATAGCATGAAAATGGGAAGGGTTATTTTACTCAAAAGACTGAGTGACATAAAGTTTTGTTACTATGATAAAAATGCGTGAGGTACATAAGAGAATGAGGACAGTGAAAGTGTCAGTTATTAATTGAATTCAAGAGGCTTAAGACTGGCAGAATTTATTTCTGAATGCTTTTTCCTTTTTTTTTTTTTTTTTCCTGCTAACTAGTGCAGAACACCGAGGATTTCTTGGCAGTTTAGTGAATTACCAGGGGAATGTCTACTTCTGTTTTATTGTTGTGTTCAAATATGAAAAGATAAATTCATAGCTTTAATTATACAGTAGTGTCTGAGGGATTGTTGCAGCCAAAAGAAACTCTCAACAAAGTGTTCTTAATTGCCCTTCAAAATATTTGTCATCTGTAGCACTTGCTAGGACTTTTAAGTGGTGGTATGTATGATTTGCGATTTTTGCTTGGGGGTGTGATTCTGAAGGAGCTTGAGCCAGTGAATCTTTGCTGCTGTTGCCCTCTGATGCTAGCACTCATGCATGTGTTTTGGCAAACTGTTTCGAAGAGCATATGAGATGAAAACTTTTTTATCTAGCTGGTAAATTAGTTCAAGGACTTGGACAAGTTGAAAACCAAACAGTTTGCATGAACACTAGTGTATGTGTGTGGGAGGTGAGTGTGGCTGGTTGTGAAGAAGACAGTAATAAGATGGGGAAGTGGTAAGGCCCATCTTTTAACTGTAACATAAAACTGTACAATGTATGAAATCAAGGGGGTCCTCAACCTTAGCTGCTCTGGAACCATACAGTTGCTGAAAGGCCAGTTCTCTTCCTCATGATGCTAATCTGATTATTCAGCAAGTTCAGGGAATGTTACTGTCTGTAAGGGGCATTGCTTTGCTTCTGCTTTAGACCCCTGAACCAGCTTGCTGCTTTTGTGTGCACCACTTCTGGCTCAAGAGAAACAGACAAGGGGGTTGTGGGAGGAATAGGACAATCCCTTTAGGCGCCACTAGCTGTGATGTTAAATTAAACTGCACTGGGTAACTAGCTACTCAGATGGTACAACTGTTACCTGGTTTGTCCCTTGGATGTGGTACATGTCCCAGCAACTGCAGAGAATGAGAAATATTTGGGGATTTTTTTAAATAACAAGCTTAATGGATGACTAAGGAATGTTTTTTATTATTATGGTGGGACCTAAATATGTACATAAGCCTGCAGTATGGTTGCTTGCTGTAGTTGGATGGGTTCTCAGTCTTAACCAAATGGTGGTTAAAGCAGGTCTGACTTAGTTCTGTAATTCCTTTTATTTCAGGTAAGTGGTATGACATGAATTTATGTTTCTTGTGAATTTTTGTGTGTGTAACTCAAAGAAGCAATTTGTTTCTCTTGGAATTCCCTTGGCTGCTGTTTCAAAGCCTTGGACATGGGATGGTGTGTTGTTTTCTAACTTTGGAATACTCTTTGCTGAAAACTAGTAATTGACAAAGCATCAGTAATGCAAATGAACTTTTTTTTTTAAGAATGGACTGTCTTTGTCATTTGTGTAAGAATAGGCTAAGTAATGATCTCAGGCTTATGACTCTGGGGCGATAATTATATGTTGATTAAAGGTTGAATTTCTGATGTAATGGAGTTAGTGTCCCATACTAGGGTTCAAAATATGCTGTGCCTGACAATATATGGAATGTGTCAGTCTCCATAGTTGGAAAAGCAGTGGAGAGCTGTGGCAGAACAAGTTCTGGTAATAGTATGACACTATACAACAGAGAAAACAGATCAACACCAAACAAAGTGCTGAAAACAGTAAGCTGTGAATCTTCATTCACACTTTTAAATCTGGAGTTAGTTAGCATCACATTTCTGCCAAGTAGACTTGGGGGGTGGAGGGGAATGTTCCTGGTACAGGATAAATGGCACAGAAAGGTAAGGGAATACAGCTTGGTGTACGTTTTAGTTTTAAGTTTTTTGTTTTGTTTTTGTTTTTTTACTGGTATTCTAAACCTTTTCCCTTGGTACAGTGCTCCTCTCATGTCCCACTTCCTCACAGCTTACTTTAAGAATAAGCATAACGTTCCTTGTTTGCATTTTCACTTATCCAGCGCGTTGACAAAGAAATCTTCTGATACCCAAAGGGTAAAAAATTTAAGACTTATTGAAGAAAGATATTCCATTTAAAGCTACCATATCTTCAAATACACAAGCATCTTGTTGGAATATCTCATTAATCACAAATTCTATAAGATTTCTAGAGTGGATGAGCAAATCTTCAGAGTTTCCAAAAGTTGTGCACTATATAGGCATATTAGAATGCTCTTATTTCTCCTTCAGGATGTATTTCTTAATAAGCAGGTTTTACATTAGTTCTTGCTGCTTGGATCTGAATGTTTGTAATTGTCTCAGCAAAGGAGGGCTTTAAAACAGGAGCTGGAGGTTTGTGATTCAAGATAGAGTACCAAGGCAGTGATAAACTGGGAGAAATTTGGAAAGCTTAGTGGAGGCAAAGTAGCATTAGAAGATTCATTGTTTCTGTTGGAGTTTAAACTTTGCCAATGCAAAATTAAATAATAACCACAGGAAAAAGATGTTCTTCATTTGTGCCTGGTTAGCAGTGTAGTTATGTAAAAAACATGGCATAACAGTCTTTTTCAGTCCTGACCCTTAGCCAGTTACTATCGCGGGTAACCATACTAAAATCTTTTGGAGCAGATTTCTGGCTCGGGGTGCATTTACTGCAGTATGCTTTAGCTGGTATTGCACATGAAGCATGCTACTGATGAAATGAAATTGAGATAACCAATATTTGACTAAATCCTCACTGTTTTGATATGTAGGAAGCATGACAGAATAGACTTCAACTACTCTTCTGCTGAGTTTAATTAAGATATTTGCTGCAATTCATGTAAGATATGAGGAGCCAGTGTAATAAGTATCCCTTGTTAGAATAAATTAATCAGAATTCGTGGAATTCAAGTTCTCTGTCCAGACTTATGGGAAAGAATCTCAGCTTTCATCAGGAGAATAAATGTTTAGCTTTAGATTGGAAAGAAAAAAAAAAACTGAAAATGTCAAGTCAGTTTATGAGATAATCCTGATTTTTTCTGGTAATCATAGTTCCTCCCATTTATGACTATTTTGGGGCCCTCAGTTACTGGAATAGTTTCAAATGTTCTTCATCTCTGACACCACTAGAATTTTTAGTGAGATAGCTGAATCTCAGGCTATAGGGTTATAAAAATGTAAGTCGCTAACTCTTGGCTGTGCTACTTGCATCCCTTTTTTTTTCTGCCAGCTGCAATGCTTGTTGGATCCTTTCCTGGCCATTTCACCCTTTCATATGGCATAAACTAATGTGATAAATGAACTAAAAGCTGTTCTGTTTCTTTAGCGTGATGAAACACATGACTTGTGCAGTGAACAGAGGTGCCAGGCTGAAGATGATGCTATACATAGTTAGTAGTTAAATAGACTTAGGCTGCCATAAAACTATAGCCTTAGGCAGTGGAGAGCTATTGTCTGCAACTTCTAGCACTTGGCTTATCTTCATGCGGGCAGATGACCTTTCTGAATGCTTCTTTTGAAGTCATGTGAAAACTACAAACGACTACTAGCAGAATGAGTCCAAAAAGTTACCTTCAGTGATTGGGGGTGGCTCTCATAGCTTGATATGACCGCTTACCATGTGTTGAAGTGGGAGTTTCCATATGCATTCTTTTTTTAATAAGCTCTGGTATTTATTTGAGCCCTCTGAGTCCTTTCAACTATGTATCTGAGCTGGTAGAAGATACCTAGCTTCCCATCTTCCCTGCCGTTGTCCCAAAGGGAAGAGTTAGAGAGTTACAGCAGCTCTCTGAGAAGTCCAGTAAGCTGTGGAGATGGCCATAACCAGTGACAAAGAAGGGAGCAAGACCTTCCCATCTCTCTGGCAACAAGCTATTACTCTGTAACCTATCCTTAAATCTACCTTGTATCAAAATATGCAGAGCTTGAGAAAGAGGCCTGAAAATTGTACTCATGTAATGCTCAGCTTACTCCACTAGTATTTTGCCAGTTTCCCATTCGGCTTCATCAGTTGATGTTAGCGTATCAATTGTGTGACATTATCAGGATTCTGTAAACTGTTCACTAACACCAAACACTTAATTGAAATGTGGAAGCACAAATCATATTCTTTTTTTTTAACTCTGAGTATAGGAAAAAAGGCAGAAGAAAGCTTCTGAATCATATTAGTTTGATCCCTGGCTTTTTAAATGTCAATTTAAAGTCACAAACAGTGCCAGATTCATCCTGCTTTCTGAAATTTGATGTCTTTGAACAAAATGGCATCAATTTAAAACTTCGTGGTTACTTGGCGAGAGGTAATGCGACAACTGCTTTTTCTATAGTTGTGGTTTACTAACCTTGTTTAGCTTTTTGTTTTTAAAGACTGTACCAAAGCAAACTAGACTTTATATTTGGTCACATTTAAACTAGTATACCTCAGGACAGGTATAGGCTGGGGAAGGCCTCCTTGGAAGCAGTTACTTGAAGAGGTGTTGGAGGTGACTGGGTAATCCAGCTGTGAACATTAGCATTTAGTGAAGCTCTGACCAGTTGAGCCTTAGGTATAAGAACAGAGGAGTCTTAACAGGCAAGGTAGTAGTACATGTCTTCCGCAGCTGGCACTGCTACAGCTGCTTTTGGAATTCAGAAAGGGTTGCCAGCACACTGGAAAAAGATCAGAGTCTGAACATGAGTTAAAGGCATATTTTCAGTCTCAAAAATGAATGCAGGTGCTGCATTTGTTTAACGTCTTGTTACTTGATAAATGTATCCTTTCAACTTAATCAGAATTTATTGACATAGGTTCTTAGCTTATAGGGTCTAGCCTGTGAAAGCATAACAAAAATCTAAGTGACTGCTACAATAGGAATTTGTACAGATTTACTGTGTATGTAACTACCGTGTGGGACAGCTGATCCAGTGACGCTTCTCTTACTGTCAGTCTTTAAAACAAGACTGGGTAACCATTATGTAGATTTGAATTCTTCTTTCTGTTTCTTTTCTTTAACAGAGAGTAGGTGGCTATGCTAAATGGGTCAGGCTGAGTTATCATCCCCTCTGCCCTGTATATGTGGGTATACTGCAGCTTTACAGATGGGAAATAAGCTTTTTTAGTTCTAGCTCAGGAAACTTCCTTGAAAGTACAAAAATCTTGCAAGCATTTGTATTAGACTAACCAAAGTGGTCTTTGTCTTGACATAAGATGTAATTGTTCATCTGTTTACCTTTGGATATAAAAAGCTGTAGAATTAGTAACTGCATGTTAAATTTAGACTGTAAGAGTTTACGTGAGTTGTTTTGAATGAGTAGTGATATGAAAATCATTCTACTATCAAAAATACTTTCCTTACTTGAGAAACCTTTTCTGTTATTGTCTTAACCTTATAAAAACTTAATATTCATTACAAGTATGAAAAAAGGTGAACTCTGTTATAGATGGCTTACTTGCATTTTCTCTATAGGAAAATTCTTTAAATGTTTGGGGTGGTTTTTAGGTAAGTTACTTGCATAATTTTATTGCCAATTGTGAAAACGTACATTCTGTCCCAATGCCATTTCAACAAAGTATTTCTCAAGGGAACTGCAGAAAAGACATTTAATCGGAAGGGTTTGCAAAGCATGTAGAAAATAATGGATTACGAGAAACTTTCCAGCATGCTCCTAAAGTTTATGGTCTTGCATTTCTGTTATGCGGAAGAGTATTGTAAGTATTGATATGCAAATAAGCACACGCAAAGGGTTTAAATTTTTATAGTGAGGAAGAGTGGGAAGACAGGAGATTTCAAATGCATAGTAAAGGCTAGAAACTTAAAAAAACAACAACCTAATTTCAGCTTTTCTCTCAGTGTCTTTATATTATAGACTTCTGGCAATTATGTTTAGAAAAACGGGTTTTCTTTATTGATGCACAATTCTTTATTCTCAAGTCTGAGGTCAGTAATGTTTGTCAGATAAGTGTCTGTAATGGCTTTTTACGGAGACATTTAAATAAAGCTATATAAATGTAGGAGCTTTACTGGTCTATAGCTCTGTTGCATGGTTGGGATTTTTCCTTGCAGCTTGTGTGAATGTGGTTCCATGATGACCAATAGAAGACTCTGGGCAAGTGATGAGGCAGGATTGTGATAATGCAGCCTTGCAGTAATACGTTAACTGAAAGTTATCATGAAAAAGGTACACTAGTCTGTCATATACAGATGAATTTTACTCAAATGAGTTGTCAGTTTACAATAGGAAATGTATTTGTCATACCTCTGTTTTTGAGACCTCTAAGAGTCTCTAGTTCTGAACTTGCTTGGTAGCATCTCACTACTGCGGATGTATTTGTATACCATTGTAATTAAAAATACAGAAATTTGGGCAATTGGAGGTTTTTGCAGATCAGAGAAACAATTTTTCTGGCATTTGCTGTGACTTTCTACTGCTAAATACCTTAGTATTTAAAAGAAATGAAATGCAAAGTAATCACCCCAAACAAGCTGGACCACTACATCAGGAAAAGGTGACAAGGAATTAGAATGGCAATTTATTTGAAGGAATAGAGAAGAAATGACAAATCAGTGAAATAGTTGACAAATCAGTTGATGTTTGGATGTTGAACATATAGGAGGGGTTGCAAGTGTGTAGTGTTAAATACTGCAGTGACAAACCATGATTTGCAACTGGCTTGTTAAAACCCATGAGGAGATGGTGCCATGTGGGAAGAAGGTGATGGAGTTGAAAGAAATGGTATCGATGAGAGGATGTGGAGAGGTTGATAAGATAACATTTTTAAAGCCATAGGGAGAAATTAAGGCATCAGGTGCCAGTTGTCACTGTAAAAATGAATTTGTCTCTGTAAGTGATGTTGCCTCTACAATCACTAGCTGAAACTTATGTGCCTCTAGCCTTCATTTTAGAATAAAATGACCACTTTGAGGTTACAGTATCATCAAGCAGCTGATCCTTGAAGGAATCAAGACACCTGAATATTCCCTAGGTTCTTTCTTCCAGTGAGTTCTCTGGTGATTTTTTTCACTTGTCTCTGCCTCTGATTTTTTTTTTTTACCTTTCTCTTATGCAGATAGACCTACCTTCAAACATAATAGCTCCCAGCCTCAGTCTTGGTGGCAGTCACTCTGAAGTCTGAACTGCCATACTTGTAGTAAGGAGGAAATACTTGGTTATTCAGGTAGAGCTTGCATATCGCTGTGAAGATGGCTGCATGCTACTAGTGGCATGAGTGTTTGTGAACCTTAATCAAGCTTTGGCACAGAATGTCACTTCAATTTTTTATATAGTGGAGCCTACATTTCTTTTCAGATTTAAACCCCTATTGTCATGCAAATATTAGTATATCCTCTGTGAGGCTAGAAATGGGAACTTAACCTTTTGCTTATATGCAATGAAGAGCTTGATGTTACGGTATCTTGGTCCCTCAGTTGTCTGTCCCTATAATCTTGTGAAAATGTATGCAGTTCATTATGCTGTGTCCTCCACTTCAAGGACAGAATATATTGAACGAGTGGACTAATTAGTGGACTGGCAAGCACAGCAGCCCACAGCTAAGCTTTTCGTTTGAAGAAAAGAAAAAAGCTGCTTAAAACTGCTACTGAATTAAACCTGCTTGAAATCACTGGAAGATGGGTTCTGTGTAGTGAGCCTGACACATAACTCTTCTCTGAAATGACAGTTTGCCATTGTTTTTTACAATTTGTTGAAATGGTTTGAACTGGGATAAATGCTGCTTGTTGTACTTGGAGTTGAGAGTAAATCTGAGCTTAATACAAAGGGTGAGGGAATCTTTGTATAGGGGCAGTATAATATTGGATGCCCAGCTCTAGCTTCAGTAATTGGAGAGAAGATCCTGGATTCCTTGCTAAGGCTTCTCTCGATAGATTTTTCTAGTTAATAGATGAATAAAGTGAAAGCTTTCCATCTCTGTTCTGGTGGTAGAGAGAAGAATTGTCTTTTTATTCTTGTGTCCCTCAAGCTTTGTCAGGAGTGGGAGAGGTGTTGTCTGGTACTCCTCTATTCCTGTGGCCATTTTAAGGAATGTTTTTAACTGCTTGTATGTCCTGTCTTCTATTCATCACTGTCTGTCCTGAGGATGAAAAGTGCTAATTTCTTCAGCTGTTGGTAGCCTTCCTAACAACAACAACAAAAAAAAGCAGTGAGGGTGTTTGCTGGTTTACTTCTGTGTTGACCAGAAGCTTTGAGCCAGATGGTCTACCATGGTAGTGTCTGCCATAAAGATGACCATCATTTTGGTTTTGAGTAGGTGTTGGGACCAGATGACCTCCAGCAGTCCCTTCTAGTCTAAAGCAGTCGTTTGAGTCATTACATCTGAATGATATGAGAGATGTATTTCTTGATTTGTGAAAGTGGGATTAATTCAGTGTAGCAGAAAATGTGGACTTTTCTCACATTGTTTCCTTTTTCTTCCTCCACAACTGGGCAGGAAGGAACAGCCAGCAAAGAAAATGCGGTGACTAGACACGTCTTGCTCATTAATGCTTTGCTGGGTGGGTCATAGTCAGCAAAACTAGTTGGAATCTTGCAGGTTTTTTTGTATGGTTATAAGATACTTAAGTATAAAATGCATGATTATCAGGTGATGTTAGGAAATGTTACTCAGCATACGCATTTTAAATAGGAATGCAAACAAGTTTGTGGTGATTAAGACATGGATACTTGAGTAGAGGGAAATTTCAGTGTGAAGTGGATGAATGTTTCTGCTTCTTGTTAATTGAACTGTTAGCTGTAAATGAAATACACTTCAGTTGTCAAAAAAAATACAGTTTTTACAAGCTGAAATTTCAAACAGTCTTTCCTAATCAGCTCGATTAGTTGGTATAGTTTCAGATAATAGGCTTCTCCTTTTATTTGTCTTTTACATGCTAAACTCCAAGACCTAGGCATAATATGCTGCACATGGGAGATATTAAGTAGTGTCCAGTGCAGTAGTCCTCTATGGTCTCTCAGGACTCTTTATTTACACATTGCAACCTGCTCTTAGAAGTTCACTCATTGCTGTTACTTATCAGGTAGCAATAGGAGAGATGACTAGCCTGTTTTGAGTACTATGTACTCATTGCTGAAGAATCAGTGTGTACTACTTATGGCAGCCAGGTAAGGGTTACTTAAAGGTTTATTTACTTAAGGGTTACTTAAGGGTTTCTTCTGGAGTGGATATTTTATCATGAAAAACAAAGCTCAGTTGAGATGTGAACTGAACCTGCTGGATTCTTTTAAGTGAGCTTACCATGGAGCTTCGGAATGCCATGGGCATATTTTGTCTACAGTTATACATAGATGACCCTTTTCAGAGGTCAGGAAACAGTTCCAGGGTGGGAGTTAGCTGTTTTAGGAGACTGTTGAAGACCAGGAAAGCCAAGCTTCCATTACCGTAATAAATGTTTTAACTTGGGAAGTCCGTAAGCTCAAATGTGATTGTTAAAGTTTTCATAAAAGCTGAATACTTTCTGCTTTTAAAAAATGTAATGTTTAAAAAGCAATGTCATGCTTTTTTGCCTTTGTTCTGGGAGATGTGGGGAGGAGCAAAATACAGATGAGTGCTTTTTCAGAGGAGCCTTTTTTAAATGAAAAGGGAGTGCTGGTGACTGAAAAGAGAGTTGTCTAACTGAAGAGCCCCTGAGCTAACTTTTAGGATTAAATGTGGTAATGGATCCTCAGGTAATCTGTTTACTCACTTCTAAGAGGCTTCAAAAGGAAACCAAGGAAAGTAAGTTTCCTGAATTTGCAGCACTGTGCTTGCACTCCTGTTGTAAAATGTTTAGGCTCCACAAATCAAAAAAGACAGAGAATTGCCTAAACTCTTGTGTTCTACCAGTTTGCTTTGTCTGTTTCTTATTAAGGCAATGAACTTCAGATTATGAGGTTATACTGAGGTGAAATCTATGTTGTAGCCCTTCTGAAAATACAAATATTTTTCTGTTTTCCCACTATTTAATGCTGTGTAAACCAGAGTGTTACTGACCTTTTGTCAAGGATCATGCAGACTTTAATTCTTATTTCTTTGCAGTAAGCATTGCATAATGTGCATTTGAGCCATGTTCTCACGACGACTCCTAGATGTCTGAAACCACCTAATGACTAACAGTTAGTTGAGATGTCCAAAATAAGAGTTATGATTGGTAGTATTTTAAAGACTGTTTCTGAAGTTTGGTTGCATTCTTAGCTCTTAGAGATTTCCTATACGACCTTCTTTAAACCAGCTATGCATCTTTACCCATATATAGGGGTGTTGCGATAATATTTATTCTTTAGCTCAGAGGAACCATATTTACTTAACAAATATATATAGAAATGAAATCATCAAAAGGAAATGTAAAAGCAGTATAAATCTTTGCTGTTTGCTAAATATGGTAAATACTCAAACCTGAATGCCAAATATCTTTCAGAGCATTTATAACTAAACATGAATTGGGAATCCTTTCAAACATAAATGGTTGAGACTTTGTATGTTCCATGTGAGACCTCCTTCCTCGTGTCTGTTCAGTCTTCAGCCTATTTGAAAAGATTTACATTCTCTTTCAGGACTAAATTTATTGTGTATGTAGATCAACTCTATTTTGCAAAGCTTGTGCATGTTTCCCATCTGCAGTTCCTTGTTTCCAGCATTCGAGGAGCAGCTGTGGAAGGGGAAGTTGGAAGAACAGATTATTATAGGTCTTAGCCACACTTTTCCCAGGTTCTTGTTTGCTATTTGGCTCCAGACTCTAGGTGGTGATGCTCTGTTCTTGGTCACTATTTTCCCCTGGTTTCTTTTGACTTCTTGCCTATGATATGGCAGGATAGGCACAAAGAAGAGATTGCAGAATCCGTAAAAAAGACGGCGGGAAGAAGTTAGCCACTGTCCTCACAGCAATTTGTTTGGGCTACTGGAAGTGGCTTGGGGAACAGATGAAATATTGCAAATGTTTACCTGTTGTTTTGAACACTCAGCCTAGGATATTTAGGCATGCTGCTGGCATCGCTTCTTTCTTTTCAATCCTACTTGCTGCAAAATTAAGTATTTTTGTTATGTATGCCACAGGTATTCCAGAAATGTGCTCTCTGCCTGTCTCTTTTCATAGCTCACATGCAACTCTGGATGACTGATTTATTGCTTAAAACTGGGGAGCAGTCAGACTATTCCATATTCCAGTAGGCTTATGCTGTTGTTGTTTTCCCTTTTTTTCCATTCATGGTGCTAAATACCATAATTTCTGTTGCCTTTGGAGGATGAAGATCAGGATAAGTAAAGCTTTATTCTAACTTGTCTACGTTCTGCTGTTGATCTAAGTTAATATTATGGAGCCGTGGAAGTATCTGGGTTCTTGTATGATTTTAAAATTTCTGTGTGCTTTCCCTTCTGCTGGTGACAGAGGAAGCCTGGTATGTGCCTAGTAAGAGCATATAGTTTCAGTCTTCTCAAATTTCCCTAAAATTTTTACTTCATGTTCTGGGTGTAGTCTTTCCCTATAGTATTTATCTTTATACATTTCATCTTTGGCCTCAGACAACTTTAAAATCTTGTTAGCACTGGTCAAAGGAGCTGTCTGCTGCTCTAGGAGAGAGGATGTTTTGGCAGGTTTGTGATGTCATTTCTATTTCTGTTTCTTCTCTTTTTATGAATCCAGACAAGGTTTTGTAAGCAGTGTCTGCTCATATCTTGATACTTGCTTGAACATCATATCTGTTCTTTTGTGCTGTTTTCCTTATTAATTTTCCCATCAGTCTGTTTCTGAGGTCCATACAATTTTTATCCTGTGATGCCAACAATATGATGTATGCGAAACAATCCCAAAATAAAGACTGTTAGAAGAGCCTTGGCTGAAAAGGGATTCTGGTGCACTTCATGCAATATATATCCAAACTTTCATTTCTGATACACATTAATCTATTACCAGAGAGCTTTAAGAACAGAAACAAACAGTCCAATCCAGATCTTCACTATTCTTGGTATGAGAAAGAATTTGGTAGTATCAGTTCTGTTGATCTTTTAAAGGGAAAGAAATAGCAGATCAGAGTGTACATTTATATAACTATTATTTTTGCACAGCTAAGGCTATCTAAAAATTATGATTTCTTCTAAATGACAGGCTTTTGATTGCTCAACCTCAGTTGTTTTATGTTGGAATAGTGCAAGGTAACAGCAAGAAAATGAGAGCAAAAAATGCATGGAAGCTGGCATGTCGTATTTTTTCTAAAGATGGGTCTTTTCTGAAAGCAGGCAGAATTAGTTGCCTGTTTTGTGTGAGAATCACTGACTCTTCCCACACTTCATTTCCTCTAACCTTTGTCCCTGTAGCCATATCAGTGTGTTTAAAATATCCAGTTCCATGCTGTCTTTGTGGCTCTTGAGGTCAGAGTAGATGCTTTTGTATTGGGTCATGAAGCCTGTGGTGAATCATCCTTTTAAGTATATACTCAATCCCTTTTTCAGTTTATTCTCACATCCAAAGTATTCAACCCCATATTCTGTAAAATGGTCAGTAATGACTTGTTTGGTGGGTATGTGCATGAGAAATTCCAATCTGTACTCCTCTGTGGCAGCAGCTAGAATTTCTTCTCCCAGACTTTAAATGAGCTAGGAGTTATATGCTGTACTTCCCTTACAACTTTTGTGATGAGTAAGGCTTTGAGAGAGAGCAGAAGTGCTAAAATCGCTTTAAAACAATGTCTTAATCTCCGCAGGTGTATCCACTCTTCGATTATTTTATTTTCAAATAAGTAACTTTTCATTCCACTGGCCAGTCACAATCAGGATTCCCTGACATTCATAGTTATCACTAGTTCAGAATACTTGCTTGGTATTTTAAATCAAAGTAGTCCTCAAGTATTAATTAATATTGTTTCTTGTTTCACTTGTGTGATGCTGGTAAATGTTAGAGCTGTGCAAACACCATAAAAAAACTTCAGTCTGTTAATTTACATTTTTTAATTATCTGCTTTGCTCATGGCGCTTTTCTGTTTACATTCCACAAACAGTGAAATGATTGAGTCTTACTGACATAAATGATCAGCGGAACTAAACTTTAATTTTGAAGGAAAGTAACTGTTTGCTTACTCATGGGGAAGCTAACAGGATCTGGTAAAGTCTTGGATGATCACTGTGGTTTCAGAGAAGTGTCTGTGCTCCAGGCGTGGTTTGTGTCTGTTACATAGTTGGTGGTTGTGGGTTTTTTATGGATTATTCCTTTTGCCTTGTTAATGTAAAAGTAGCTATTGGAAAACTTTGTCCTGTGAAATACAAGGTCCTCAGATCCTAGAGAAATTTTCAAATGACAGACTAGGTGAAGAGGTAGACTAAATTGCCTATAGTAACTGGAAATTCAGAGGAGATTTTTATGGACAAATTACAACTGCCAGTGCCATCCCTGGTAGCCAAATACTGAACTTACCTTAAGTAGAGTGATTAAAATAAAAAATTGTCAAGATTCATTTCGATACTTATTTTTAATGATCTGAATGGTTTTTATTTTCTCATGTGAGATCTATAACTTGAGGATTAAATTAATTTTGCAGAGTTGTGTATGTTAGTGATATTATTTTAAATGGCAAGTGATACTATCATTAAGGAAGTTAATTTAGGGTAAAATTAACCATCCCAATCCATAGATGCTTAATACCTGCAATGAAGGGCTGGATAACAAAGCCTTCCCTCTGGATACCTGTACCACTGTTACCAATTTTAGCTATCTAGGGGTGGATAGCACAACTAATTGTACAGTCATCTCATTGTGGGGTTTTGTTTTCCCTTGAGTGATGTAAAAGGCTTGTTTATTGCTGATGCAAAATTTCTTTCATGTATTTGAAGGGAGAAGGGATTCAAAGTTGAGCTGTTCTTGCTTTTGTCTGGAGAGTTGAGTATATACCTTTCCTGTGTGAATAAGGGCTTAAATTCCAGGAAACAGGAGGATTTTATATATATGAGATGTCTTGTATATGCCCCATCCTAATGCATTTCTATAAATAAGAGCAGAATATAGAATTGAACACTTGTGGTTTTTAAAAATACATTTTTGCAGATGTTTGGCAGTTGTTACTAAGGTTTGAGTATTACTAGCTTTGTTAGCATTTGCCACAAAGATCCAAATAAACTAAGCATAAAACTAAGCTTTGCATCTTTCCCTTCTTTCATTAAGCTGCTTGGAATTGCAGTGGAACTCTGGAATTTTTTCCTGCAAGTCTTTATTTTGGTCTCTAGTGTTGCTTTGTTTTTACTGGCAAGAAGTAAAAATAAAAGCAGTTGGCTGTTCTCTGGTATGTGCTTTCTGGTCTGACAGAAAAACCTTCATCCCATTAGGTTTGGCTTGCAATTTTCCTAAAGTCACAAAGACCTTTGTCTAATGAGTTGCCTGTAGGGAAAAAGTAAAATCTGATTTTTGCAGTCAAGGATGTTGGATAATATGCTTCTGCTCCAGCCTGATGGAAGAGAATGCTGCTGTCAAGAGAGAATCTGAACTTCCTCTGACAGGTCCAAAAGCATTGTGGTTTTAACTGGAGATGTACTTGCTTCAGTTTTCTTTCTGATCTTCTGGCTTCATGTGGACAGGCAGAGGAAGTGATGATCCTACTGGTTTTTCTCTCAATAAATCATCTGAGTTTAAATTATTTACATTATGAACTGTTCCAATTCTGATGCTTAGATAAGGAATACTGTGGTTCTGTGACGTAGCAGAAGATTATTTTTTTTAAATCTATTATCCTCTGAATGGTAAGGTTTCGAGCTATTTGTTCTGGCAAAGAAGGATGAGAGACTTCAGGAGTAGGAAATATGGGAGAAAAATCTTCCACTCAGCAGTAACATTTCTAAAACTAGAGCTATCAATGAGGTAATTGGAACTTCTGCAGTGTTTTCTAATCAGGCTGTAAGTTGGATTTCTGATGCTGACTTCATATTTAAATATGCATATGCATTTATAACCTTACCTTTTAATTGTATGGCTAAATAGTTTAGTAATTCTTGATTTTTTTTAAATTTTTTTTCCTTCAGATTTCAATGATTACATCATATCAGATAAAGACAACATTGCTAAGGACTTTTTTCACCCTTCTTTTCCAGTGTTCAGGCCCCCTTAAGACTCCGTGCAGCCTTGGAGTGAGTAAGAAGTCAGTCTGCATTTGACAGTGACTTATTGCATGACCAGACCTGCACAGACACTGTAGAGTCCAGCCTCATTTCACATGTTATGAATTGCTTTACACAAGCAAAGCAAGTTATGTTTTGTGGAAGCAATGAATGTTTTGGAGAGTGTACAGTAATTGCTTTGCTTTGAGTCTGGAAAAGACTGTTTCTTCATCTGGGGTGAGCCGTGAGACAGCAGTGCACAGTGTTAGAGAAGAACAGCTGCTTTTAGCTTGCATTGTTTTAACAGTCTGGCCATGAACATGTTCTACTCTGACTCTAGTTGTCTCCTTTGAAAAATAAGAATGCAGATGTGCTACATTGAGGTGGTCTGCTAGATAAAATTGATTGCACATTTTAAGTGGCATCTTTGCTGTTTGAGTAGAATGATCTGATTCTCTGAAGAAAAGGTTGGCTGTGACAAATTTTAGACTTCATTTACTGCATGCATAAAAGGCTCTTAAAAAAAAATCTTGGGCTTTAGATGATGCATCACCCATGAGTTTAGGTCTGCTGCCCTATAATAGCCTTGTTAACAATGCAACCGTAGTAATGATGCTATGGAAAAAATAAGTCATTTTGTCTAGCCCCTATCACGGATTTGTTGTCACCCTGATTTTACAACTACATTCTTTTAGCTTTTCTATTGTACAGAGGTGACTAGAAATTAGATCATATGATAGCTTTCAGTCTACGCAAAGTGCAACTCAGCTCCTTCATCTTTTCTGCTGGAATAACATTACAATTATATGGCATGACCTACAAAAGTTAATGTGAGAAGAAATTAAGAAAGTTTATTTAAACTGTAGTTCTGGTTTTGAAAGTTACTTGATCACCTACTGTTTGATTCTTCCCTGTGTATTGATGTGTGTAGTAGCACTTAGAACTTTATGCTGTGTAAATTCTTCTTTCATTTCCCAAGTAATACTGTCAAACCATGTCAATATACTCTGTAGTATTAAGTATGATCTCTCATTGCATGCAGGTGAAGCGTCCAGCTAGAAAACTTAAACTGAAAGTTACAGCATACTGTTGTAGAATTTCTGTACCATGAGGCCTTTGTTTTCCCTGAGAGATGAGGGAAAGAAAAAGATGTTAGGCCAGATTTTTGATGTCTTAGGATAATGTATAATCTTCTTTAGGTTCTTAAAGAGGTTTAACTGATGCTAATATAGGTGACTAATGGATCTTTGAAAATCTTATCCATGTTTAAACATTGGGAGCGTGGAATGGTAGGAAACTTGTTCTTTGCTGGTATTTTTCTTGGTCTCATCTTGGATTTTTGCACATATAATGCTGCTTTGTTCTCTGGAGCTCGGGCTTCCACTTTTCCTTGATCCTTGTACTTGCTTTTTTTGCTTTTGGTTTTTTATCCTTTTAAAATATTGGTTGGTAGTGCACCCCAAACCAGACATCCAAAAAACTCTTCCAGCCTCTGTAGTTCAGGTTGTTACTGCTGTTCCACAACTGAACACTATTATGCTGGATGTAAGAAATACAAGGAAAAAAAAAACCAAACCAAATCTCAAGTTCCTGTGGAGTCTGCACTTGGGAGTAAAATCAGTGCACAGGAGAGCCTGGAGTGTTTGGAACTAAGTTAAAGTCAGAAAAAAATGTGTTGCTGACTGTATTGGCTTATCCATAGTAGAGTGGGAGGTACATGTCTGCTACTGGCATTCTGAGAACAGTGTTTCTGGTTGAGCAGTATTGTGCTTAAAATGGAAGCAGAGTCCCTATGGAAACTCCAAGTGGTGGTATGATTGAGCATTACAGTTTTTGTTTGGCTGTAGTCTTTGCTCCACCCTGCAAAAGTTGTAAAGGGAATATATTTGAGCACATGCTGGATCTTGCAGAACTGATCTATCCCAAAATAAATCATGGTTCTTCAAGCACTTTATCAAATGTTGCTGTTAATAAATAAACTAGTCTTTTTGTATTCCTGCTTAGCTGGTTTCTTCCTTGAGCTGATACAATTAGTAATGTGGCAGTACAGTGAACTCAGAGCTGCTCTAGGTTGAATTAGTTTTATTTGGACGTGGTGCTTACTTGTATTGAATTGTAGTGGTTGTAAGCGGTTAGAGTTTAACATCAATTTCAGTTTTATTTTTGCATTTGGGTAGACATAGTTAAAAAATGAAAATAGGATATATGTGTTAGCCATTAAAAAAAGTGTACATAATGTCTTGTGCCTTAAATTTAGTCAAATGTGTTTCATTAGGCACTTTAGCCAGAGTTTAAATTAACAAAGCTGCACAAATATTCAGAACAAATCTAGATGGGACTTGCCAACTGTCATTTTCAAGTCTTGTGAATTCTGTAAAGGCTTAAGTTTGAGAAGCAGCAAGTCCCTTCCCCATTACTGTTCTATTTCTCAGGTTTTTGTTTTGCCCATTTTGTTACAGCCATGAAATGAACATGTAGCTCTGCAGTGGGGTTGAAACTAGTGGATAGCGGCTTTGGACCAAATGCATGGGACAGTTATCCATGAGAAAAGTGACTGAAAGACTTGTGTGTAGGTTCCCATCCGTTCTCAGTGAGCTTTTGGGGAACTGTATTTTCTTGCTTTCTGGAATAGATTAGAAGCCATTGCAAATTCACCGAAGTTAAATTTTCTTTAGGGTATGGCTCAGTATCAACTGAAAGAGTTAGTATCTAAAGCATATGGATTAAAGAAAAAGAAAGAAAAAATTAAAGAATGATGTGTGTGTTCTCCCAGCTTCCTGTGTTTGTGTTCTGCTTATATGTTGTTAAGGTTGATGTCCAGCTGCCTCCTCACAGTTTGAAAGCAAGCTTAGACTCTGCTGCTGCTGACTAGGTCCAGATGTGAACAGACATACTGGGACCTGGTGAGAAAGTCACAGTGGGCATGAGGGACAGAAGCACTTGGTAATGGTGTGTTCAGATGCAGAGGATGTGTATTCTTTTAAGGCATGTGTGGGGGTGCTAAGTGCCAGTAAATTGATGTGGTAAGGCTGAGAAGAGGTCCTTGACCCCAAGAAGGCTGCTTGAGGTGCCTGGACAACAAAGCAAGCTATTTTATTTTTCTCGGACATGCATAAAGCTTTTCATCTATATACATATATATAAAAAAAAAGATTTGCAAGGTTTTAGTCTAATTGCTTAAGCTTCCTTTTTTGAAGATACTGACTTAGGACTTCTGACCGAGAAAACTAAAAAACTGTGTAATATAAAGCAAAACTTCATTATTCCCTTACTTGACAACTGCATGAAGCAATTTGTGTTGTATATTTAGTAGCTGTGCTTAAGCAGCTTTCTAGGCAGCCGTGAAGAGCTCATTCTTCAAATCAGTTGAATTTTCAGATTTTCTTGTAATACATAAAGGCCCAGTCTTGATGTAGATTCTTTTCTATGTGTGAGGAAGTAGTGTTTCTGCTTCCTTCTTAAGAATTAAAATCCTGTATGTTCCACCAGAGTATGTCTCCACTTTTCCTAAAAGCATTGTATTATTCGAGTTTTCTTCCTTTTTATGTCAGAGATGCTAGTATTTGAAAGAAAGCGTAATGTAGAGTTCTGATTCGGAGAACTGCAGATGTTGCTTGGAAGGGACATCTGGAGGTCATCTTAGTCCAGCCTCCCACTCAAAGCAGGACTATTGCCAACACTAGTTTAGGTCAGTTACAGCTTTGTGTAACTGAGCATTTAAAATCTGCAAGGATAGACTCGACTGCCATCTCTCTGGTAAGCTGTTCAAGTGTTGCGCTACCCTCCTGGTGTCCAATCGGAATGTGCAAAGCCAATATAACGACTGAGAGTTTGCTTCTGTCATCCCTGCTACTTCCGTCAGGTAGCTTTAGGCACCTATGAGATTTGCCCTTAGCCTCCTCCGCCAGACTAAGCAAACCCAGTTTCCTCAACATCCCTTATCAGGTCAGGTGCTCTAGGCCCCTGAACATCTTGGCAGTCCTTTGCTGGACAGTCTCCAGCTTAGCCACATCTCTGTTGAGGCTGAGGTCCCAAAACTACATTCAGTTCATGGTTTGTAATGGTAGAGCCCGAATTACCTTTCTTTGTTCATCTTTCTCTGCTAGAGGTCAATGTCTGTACCACCTAGAAGCAGTCTGCCTAGCTTTAATTATTTTCTAGATAAGGAATCAGAATGATGGGATTCTTAAGGATGATATGAGGATCTCAACAGTTGGAGAAACAGATGAGAAAAGGGTGAATGTCATCTGAAAAACGAGAAAAGGTAACTGCTCTTGTACTTTCCTTCTGTATGGGATGGATAGTCTTTTTTGGAAACTGAAACGAACTTCATGGTGGAAATCAGATTGACACGATGCCCGTTTCATGGAGACCTTTGATCTACTGTGAGCATTAACTGAACATTTGCTTAACTGAACAAATTGGAGACTAGAGATTAATTTATCAACTAACATCTGTGGTAGCTTGTGAAGTTATAGAGCTGTTGCTAAAGGGAGTAGCTATTCTTATGTTTTCAAAGGGAGGCATGAAATGAATAGAGCAGAGCTTATGATCTCAAAACAATGTCAGATGTAAGATTACCTTCTTGGTTCCTGAGAGTAGCCTTTTGAGTCCTTTGACCAATTTTAACCAAGTATAGCTGTGGAATAAATGTGTCTCACATCCAGAGTCCTTTGGGTAGGAGCACAGCGTTCACCTGTTTGGGTAGCCTGCTGTATTCACTGGTTGGTTGGGAAGAGTTTTGTGCCATATCAGATGTAGTACTTGTGATAGGGATCTTTATGTGATACAAGATGCAAGAAACAGTGTCATTACTTTTGTTTGTAGAAAACTTTTACCTGTGGAACTGGGGTGGGTTAAAACAAATATAATATTAAAAACATGGAGCAGGATTTTGTGTCTCGGATCACTTTGATTTCAATGCTGAGTGGAAAGCATACCACTTCAGGAGGAAGCAGCACAAGATTATAACTCTCATCAGTCCCTCCACGCTTAAAGTTCAAGTATACTAGCTGAAAGGGATAGCAATACTCAACTTGAATATCTGCTAGCTCACCAAAGTGACTTCTAAACTGAAGGAACAGAAAGTTAAGTAGTATGGCCCTTTAAAGTGGGCTGAAACTGCAACTCATAATTGTAGAGCGAGCTTGTTAAGGCTTTTTGTTTGAGGATTTTTTTTCCCCTACAATACAACAGTTCTGTGTTTTAGAAAGTGGATGAATCAATTTAATTATTCTTTGGATTTCTTATCTCACATCAATTCCCATGGCAGGCTACAAGGATACAAAAACTAATTCTAACTTGGGAACAGTTTGTATTGAATGCGAAGTATGTTGTGCCTTAAGCTGCTTGCTCCTGTAACTGTTCTATGGGAGTCGAAGCTTAAAATAATCTAGCTAACATTCCTGTGTTCTGTTACTTAGCAATAACACTCAGCTACGTGCATAGTTATATTATGAAATTGTGGACAAGGAATTATCAAATACAATCTTAATTTGAAACTTCAGGGGTGGACTTAGTTTCAGTTTTCTTTTGGGGTCAACACAGAAACCTCTGTGGTGAGGGTGCACAGTTGAGGATGAACAGGAAGGTGGATTTAAAGAGTGGGATCTACATAACTATGTGCTGAGTATGATGAATGAAAATTTCTCTCAAGGGGTAAATAGAATGCTACAGTGTGATTTCCAGCAACACTGTGGCATTGGCACAGGGCTCAGTTAAGAGGGAAACTCTGAATTGAACCATTATTTATGATCGATCTTCTCTGACTTAAAGCACAGCTGCCTATGGGATCTGTCCTGAGGCCAACCAGCTATGACTGGCTAATTGGTTTATAGGGTGAAAAATTTGTGGTATGTTGTGATGTTTAAAGTGAAGTGCTTTTGGAGGGAAACAATGAGATAATTAACTTAACTTTTTTGCTTTTGTTTTTTTGTGGTTTGTTTTTTTCTTTACCAGAGCTATGGAGAACTTGGTGGCTGGCTCCAACCTTCCTCCACTTTTTACAGATGAAGATGGATCTAAGGAAGGTAGTGAAATTACTGTAACTGGGTAAGCAACTACTTCTTTTTAACCTTCAGCTGATAGGTACTATCTCTAGACTTGCCAGGGAAACTGTTACAGTGGGAAGAGGGCATTCTGAGTAATTTAAACAAACAAATAAACCCAACAAAAATCCTATGACACTCCCTTGGCCTTCATAAAACTTCACAGGACTCTAGGAGAAACCAGGACCCTTCTGAACTGATGGAAGTGATCACAAACTTTTCTTTAACATCTGTTTTTTTTCTAGGATTTTAGTCTTTAAGACAGATTTAGATAGCGTGATGGGGGCAGAGAGAGAGGGTGTGTATCTGTTGGCTACGGTGATCCCTGCTAAATAAATTACTTTAATAAAGATATACTGTTCATCACTGATTTCTGAAAACCATTGAGAAACTGATGTCTTTCATTTTTGTCACACTGACTCTGCTTTTACAGATTGAAACAATGGCCTCTTTTAAAATCAAAATTACAAAAGAAGTTGCCTTTTAGGAATACATGGGATTCTTGCTGCATTTTCATACTTGATTTTTGTTTTCTGTTTTGTAAAGCACCAAGCAATAATATTTAGAATTTGCAGGCAGGTAAAGCCCTGTAAAAATGAATATGGACGCATTTACTTCAAGCAGGTCTGAATATGGATTTACATATCTGGGACTTCAAACTTGCTGGTGCCAGATGAGGTACATGTTCAAATTAGGTTTGTGTTCAAGAGGTATTAATGTGTTGAATGAGCTTTCATCAGCTTTTGCTGCAAATGGCTACATCACATTGAAGTTTTTCCTGGATGTGTAGTTTACAAAGCTTCCCTGCTAAGGGGTAACAGATAGAAAAGCTGAAATGTTCTTCAAACCGTAACAGTGATTCTAAGAAACTGTATTGCTCCATTTTCTTTTTGATACACACCAAATGTAATTAATTAACTTATAGGAGTGTGTATGTTTTGTTCCCTTTCTTCCTCTCTAATTGTTAGAAATATGAACTCAATGTGATATCTGAAAGTCAGGCATGGACCTCTCCAGCCCTTGTGTCTTTACCAGTAATTATGCCGCAATTGTTCATTATAGTGAGTAATGAAAATATGCTGTTCTCTCTACTTAAAGACAAAGTTTCCTGTAGGCATTCAACTAACAATTCTGTTAATATATCTCAGTTTTCTATAGCTGTATTCTATAGGAACAATTATTTTGAATATTTAAAATTTGGCATGCATGGAAGCAGCTGTAGATCTGAGTAAACGAACAAAGCTGACTTGAAGCATATGCTGCCATTATAGTAATTTTCATGAATGTAACTAGGCAAGGCCAGGTAATCTTTAGCTTGGCTGAAGAAGGGATTAGAATCTGAGATGAGTCCCAGAATCTTATATTAATTTGCCTACTGAGCACAGCGGTGAGAATGACTGTGGGGTTGTTGCCCCAAAATATATGCTCATCTCTATCTGCCTACCTTCAGAAATATTTCTGCATGCTTGGTTTTTGTCCTCTTTTTTGTGTGTGTGTTTTTTTGTTGTTGTTGTTGTTTTGGTTTGGTTTTTTTTGCCTCCAGGCAGCTTGCCCTTTCCTGGAGTAAGGTTGATTGATAGAGCTCTTGCAGCAAAATTAAATAGTGGCCATTCAGGAGCCTGTTGGGAGCTAGTCATGTTTGTGCTTTAAATACCCACATGTATCAAGGTTATGTTGAATGAAGTTCAATCCAAAAATCATACACAACCACAAACCTTTAAGTGTATTTGTGGAGAAAGATATTAAATGCGTCCAGAAAGGTGTGTATTGGTTGAAGATGAAACCATTCATTTAAAATTCCTTATGGTATTTTTGAAGAAGTGTAGATTCATGCTTTCTGATTTCTGATCCAAACATTTACTTGCTTGGCAGTTGTTTGTATAATCAAAAGCTTCACCAAAAATGAAACAAAATAACACTTCAAAAATCAAACTGTCTTTGAAAGTCCATAGTAACTGTGGTAGTTAGAGCAGTTGCTTGGATGGAACAGCCAGTTCTTCAAAAATTAGTCTTTAAAATCTTTTTTTTTTTCTTGCTAGTGTAAGAACTGAATGTATTTGCAACATTTTTGTGTGTTTTAGAAGATTAGGGAGGAAGTGATTTAGCAATATGATGATTAATTTTTTTCTTTTGCTATTATATGCTTTTTCAGATTAGCTCATTCTGAGAGTTCATTCAGTGGTGGAACTTCACAGTCTGTGAATAACCCAGATTTGGTGGAGGATTTGTCACAGATTCAGCAGCTGCAAAATGAGTCCTCTAATACTGCTGAAAACACTGAGCAGAAGCCTGAGGAGGAGGTGAGATGAAATAATAATGACTTCTCAATGAAGCAAAAGCATGGAGTTTTGTCATTGTAGTTTGTCTTACCTACTCAGATTTTTTTGGATAGGATCACAAATTTTCATCCATTTGCCATTTTCATCTTTTGATTCTCTCTAGTTTTCTCCTGTGTTGTACAACTGCACACAGATAGCCAAGGAAAGCTGGCAGTCATAATGTACAGAGAACACCATACCTGTCTCTAGCTTAGCCAGCAGGGTCCACAGACTGGTACTGCATTCAGTCTTTTTCTGAAGACTCAATGGTCAGCTGCCACAGCTTACTTTATCTCTTGTGAGTCAGGAAAGTGAGACCATTGTACTCTTCTGAGAGTAACTGATGTCTTTGAGAGCACTATACTTACTACTTTAGATCATTCCTTCTGTACCATCCTGCACTGATTTTTGGTAACTAAATCATGAAGGATCTGAAGTTTGACAAGAAAATGGTTTTGGTTTTTCTGATAGATGCATTTGATATTCCTCATTGTAGTTTGTTTTCAGCTGTGAGGTCCTTGTTTAATTGAGGAAGTAGTAAAATCCCAGAAAGGAAACTAAAATTAACATGATGTCAGGAACATGTTGATCTGGGTAGAGATTAGAAGTACTGAAATAGTTGTATGTACATAGTATAGGAAAATAGTCTTGTCCAGAGACTGCTATAGTAGTAGTATGAAGCCAAGAGGATGAATGGTAATTGTATTATTCCTGTAAGCTCACAGTGTGCCACAGGCAAATCTTACAGTGGAGTTTGTTCATACCTCTATTGGATGTAATTTAGTGGGAAAGAAAGCCTATTGAGTAGATTAGAATAGAAAAGCCTATATATGGTCCTTTCACCTATATTTTGGGCACAAAATGCACAAAGGTGAAAGATTTGGAAGGGGTAAAATAGCTAGTTAACAATTGTTAACTAATACACAAAATCTTTCCAAACATGATTTTGAGGCAAATGACTGGAGGGGGGAGGGTATGTGAGGGTGAGAATAATTTTTTTAAAAACCCAAACAAAAAAACAAGTAACAACAACAAAAAAAAATTGCAGTTGCATTAGCTAGGATGATAATTTCATGGGTTATCAAGCCTCACAGTTTTACAATCAGAAGTTGATGTAAATGTTATTTTATTGTCCATGTGGACCAGGAGAAACTGCAAACAACTTTTCACAATGAGACTTCTTTGGCTTTGCTTTGAGAAAAGTCATGATTGCTCTAAAGTAAGGTTTGAAACTTACATCCATGGAGATGATGTATTGCAGCAACATACTGCTGATGAAAATGTTTGAGACGTGAATATGTATTCCTTCCAGAGGTGGTAATTCTTTTCCTTCAATCTGAATTTTCTTCCACTTTCATTTTGCAGCAGCAAAGAACTAAACGAGGAGGCTGGGCCAAAGGGAGAAAGAGGAAGAAACCCCTTAGGGACACCAATGCCCCCAAATCCCCCCTCACAGGGTATGTACGATTCATGAATGAGCGTAGGGAGCAGCTTCGAGCGAAGAGGCCTGAAGTCCCTTTCCCAGAGATCACCAGGATGCTGGGCAATGAATGGAGTAAACTGCCTCCTGAGGAGAAACGGGTACCATTAAACTCCCTTTTCCTTGTTGGATTATGATCACTGTTAAATGGGAATATTGTTGTTTAGTGAGGAAGTTAACGCAGGCTTTTGATTAAAGTTGTGTTTAGGAATGTATTTCAAAATAAGGGGCACAGGTTCTCCAGAGTTCAAATAATCAACCCTGGTAGGGCTGTAGTGTCTCATCCAGGTGTGACTTGAGGAGAGCCATATCCTCTAGTGCAAGAATATATTCAGAACAGGGGGGATTGTTCTAGTGAGACATCCCATGGTTTATGTGATTCATCTGGATGTAACGCTGTACCTAACTTGCATACAGCTGAGACCTACCAGTTTCCTAGGCCAAAGCCATTGGAAGGATGGGGCAGGCATTTATTCACTGTGGCTGAGAAGAACTTAGCAGGATTTCAGAGCTGCTTGAAGGATTTTGCAGTTCTGTTTATTTTACAAACTCACCAATGTATATAAACATCTGGTGTCTTAGAGTAAGACAAGCAGACCTGAAAGGACAGGTTACTGAAGGAGATGGTTAACATGAATAAACTTTTAGACAATGTTTTGAAGTATTGCTAGCCCTAGAAAGTAAGTTGAGATCTGTATGATGGACAGGACAGTGAGTGTTATGTATTCTAGTTTCTACACACATTACCTTAGGAAAAGGTGGGGTTTTTCCCACCTTTCAGTCAGAATGGGATGTCTTCTAATTGGGACTTCTGTCGCCTTCTGCACTGTCTGATATGTGAATGAAGACTAAGGCAATGTTGGGTCTGGTTCTTTAACTCCTTCTGGAGTGGACTACTTTATTGCTAATGGGTGTCTTACCATTCATACCTGATTGCTAATTGGAGATTACAGCAAAGCAGTAGTTAAATCACGGTGGAACTTTATGCTATCATACAAATTTATCAGGACATTTAAGCTTTTGAAATACTTAAAAGTTTTTATCACGGCTGGATGAAAAATGGGATGATGCAAAAAACAAGAGTTCCTTTTGTTGCTTTTTACTAAGCTTGTAGAATACAAGTTATACAGAGATATTATAAAATGGTGTATAGGCATAGCATTTTAACCATAATGAAAAATGTCTGTCAAGGCAAAGCCGTTGATTTGGTAACACACCTGTAGTGAGAATGATGTTGCTGTCTGCTGGCAGAGGGGGGAAAGAGAATAAGACATTCTGCCCCTCTACCTCCTGTCCTTAACGTATTCTTATCATGTCTGAGATAGATTTTTAACCTGGGGAAAAGGAGATTGAGTTCAAATCTCTATTCTATATGCTGTGTTTTAAATCCCCAGGGAATCTGTCCTTTTTGAGTAAAGCTGTGAGTCTCTAACCTATCACGGATCAGGGAAAGACTGCTAAGCACTTCCTTCCCTTCAGTTTCCACTGCCCTTTTTTATTAAGGCAGTGGAGGCCACTGCCGATTTAGAACCCACGTCTAATACAACTGCCCAAAATTCTTGTTGAAGCTGAGTAAGCTTGATTTTGGTTAGCTAACAACTATGAAGTCATTCTCCAAGAGCAAGCAGTGGAGTCATAGTTTACTACTGCAGTGCAGGTTACTGCCACATAATCCAGGGGAAAAGCATGTCTGACGTTCTGCTTTTGTGGCTGATGTCCAGTGATTAGCAAACTAGCTGTCGGATATAAAAGTTGAAGGGAAAGTCTCGCATTTCCCCTGTTCCAGCCCTGTAGTCTTGCTACTCGACTTTGTATTTGGCGAGCATAAGTACAGGTCAGTTGAGCCGACAGGACTGACCAAACAGTGAGTCTCCCCCAGAAAAAGACTATTACTGTAATCATAAAGCAAACACCCTAATAATCATTCTTCTTGTTATTCCCCTGTATAGGGGAATATCTAATGAGATGTATAGATCTGCACTAGAAAACCTAGGACATCTACTTACAGGTAGTGCAGCAGAACTCATTCTTACTGATTCAAAACAATCCATACAAAACACAAGTTAAGGAGGAAAAACTTGTGTTGTTTGTAACTCAGTTACTACACTCTGAGCAGCACATTGCTGGAGATGGAAAAGAATTAATGTCTTATGGAAGAATACAATGTCCAAAAGCAATGCAAACCCTGCATCACCCCATTTGCACCCCACTCCAGAATGTTAACAATATCCTCAGCAGGGTCAAAACAATGTAGCAAATGCATGGAGTTTATAACTGTTACGTGTATTGTTGTGATGACTTAATGAAAATAAAAGGCATACCAGGTGACGAAGGTTCTCTCTATTTTAATACTTACTTTCATTGAACTTTAAGCTCATTGGGGGAAAAAATTGGGAGAGCAACTTTTTTCTTGAAAGCATCCCATTAGTAAGTGTTGTGACCACTCCTTAAATGGCTTTCAGTTCATCAGTTCTCCTAAAGAATTCTCTAGTTAAGCTCATTCCATTATGCAGATATGTGAAATATCTTCAGGCTAGGAAAAAAAAAAAAAAATTCTTTTAACCTAAATGCAGATAGCTTAAATTGATATAACCTAGGCTCTCTTATCTTTATGTTACTCTTTTCCAATAGCCATGATGTTTTGTTCACCTCTCAGATGGGCGAAGTGTGTGGTTGTAGAATGGTAGTGCTTTTTGTCATGGGGCATGAAAACAAGAGTGTATTGGAACTTCACTGTTACAGATCTGAACCTTAAAGCATGTCTGTTAAGGCGTTCTTGTTTGACGGCATTTAATCTTGGCCACAGAAAGGCAATTCTTAAGTATTTTGTCTATAATGTATAGGTAGTAATCAGTTGAGTAGCTCAGTAGCAGGTGACTTGTAGGCCTAACAAAAAAGAGTTAACAGAATAGTGATTTGAATTTAAAAAAAAAGAAGAGGGAGAAAATGGGACACCAGAATACAGTAATTTTATCCAGAAATCTTATGTCTTTGCATCTCACATACATTCTCATTGTTTCTTCATTCCTTTCCTGTTTGCATAGGTGAAATGGATCAGCACTTCATCTGACGAGTTGTTTTTCTTCCCTTCCTCCTGAAGGGGAGGAAACTCCCTGAAACTCTCGGACTTTTTTGTTTCAGCGATACCTTGATGAAGCAGATAGAGATAAGGAGCGTTATATGCGGGAGCTGGAGCAGTATCAGAAGACTGAAGCCTACAAAGTCTTTAGCAGGAAAGCACAGGACAGACAAAAAGGCAAATCACACAGACAAGGTATTGAATGGGACAAAAATATGTGCCTAGGTAAAATAATGGAAGAATCCCAGCTAGTCATATAGCCTCACACTCATTTAAAGCCTTTGATCTAAAGGCTTTTTAAAAAGTGAATGTGTTCTTTCTTTGGCATTTGCATCAGCCAAGTGTTAAGTGATTAGATTTATGTAAATTTAAATGTACCTAGATTGTATTGGAGGATGTGTGCTAAAAGCATCAAAGTTAGACACAACTTCTATGTGATTTATTAGGGAAGCTGCACAAGTTTTCTGTCTTTAAGTGTTGTGTAACTGCTTTGGTTCTTGTTTTCTCAAATCTTGTGTATTTTGGGGGATTTCTTGTTTGTTTTTTCTTTTTCAGATGGAGCAAGACAGCCAGCCCATGATCATGAGGTAAACATCTTCATTCTACCCTTATGTCAGTGGACACATTTTTCAGATGATGCAAGTTTCTAGTGAAGTCAATAAAAAAAATAGTTTATGCCAGTTGAAGACCCTAATCAGACGTTTAGAGTATGAATTCTTCCTCTTCCTATGCAGTTTTTGATCAAAAGTTAGAAACAACTGAGAACTCTTATGATCACATTAGTATGATGAAAACTAAATTTAGTAAATCTTGGCAGGTACAAATGATCTAAGATAAAGTGGGAGTGTAGGGTACACTTAAAACAGTAGAATTGAGCCTTTAAGTATCTGGTGTGTTAGAGGTTCAACTTGCAAAATTTTTACTTTGAAATTTTTCAAAGCAGAGAATTTTAATTATTACTTGGTAAGTAAAAATTGAGGTAAAATGTACAAATAGCTTGAGACCTAGATAAACCTTCCAAGTTAGCACCTTTTAGGTTGCTGTTTTCAGGTACTGATTTTCTGCAGCAAGATGAATGCTTGTGGCTTCCTTGAGAAGAAAATGGGTAAAGTAACCAAATCATTGGGAGATGTCTGGCTTAAACTTCCTCCTGCCTGCCCCTCTCCCCCCTCCCCCCCCCCCCCTTTGCATATGTAAATATTGGACAAGAGTAATAATGCCTGGAGGTAAGATGCCTGTGCTTTTGTTGATGAGACATATCACAAATCTTGTGCGTCCTGGCTGACTATGCTATCTCTTCCCTTGAAGTGCTGAAACTCTCTCCAGTTGTATTACCTAGGGCCACAGAGCTTCTTTCATGGTTGCCAATAAATTGCAAACAAAAAGCAATGAAACATCTTGTTTATACACAGCCTCTTCACTTGTAAGCAATAGGCCTTTCTGAAAGATCTGTTTTTCTTTGTGAGGTTCTTTGCCTTGGGAAAGCAATCAAGTTGCTTTTTAATGTGTTCATTACAATAGTGACAAGGCTGTGCACTGCTGAGAGGCAACTACTGGTCTTGTCTACTTTTAAGGAAAATAAGTTTCACTTCCAGGAAAATACTTTAGTAGCATGTTTTCGATATGCCTTTTTTATTAACTCTTAAAGGAAGTACTTGCAGTAAGATTAATCTTTAGAAGTACATGGTTCCCAGGATTTCTGGTTCTACAGTCACTGAATCGAAGTTTGTCTTTAATTGTACAAAGACAGGTTACTGAAGGCTTCAAGTTCTAGGTTGTGATGTTTACATAACCTTTAAATTATACAGGTGGCAACCTACAAATTCAGAGTCTTACCTCTCATCCTTCTAACTGGAGCTGTCATTGCTGAAATCTCACATCATAAATGCAGTTAAAAAGGAGTCCTCCATATCCTGTGGGGCTTTTAAGCTTCATCAGATAGTTATTATATAGTTGAGCTAGCAACATGTTAGGCAGGCATCCTCTTCTGAAAGCATGCGCCTCTGCGTAGCATTTTTCACCTTTATATTATAAAATTCCACATGCTTATCACCTGATGCTTTCACATCTTTTCTGCAAGGGAGTCAGGTATTACAATCCTGCATAGGCAAGGAACAAGCAGAAAAGATTTGGACTGCTTTTAGAAGTATATACTCAAGTTGTTACTGGAAGCAAGACTAAAGCTTTTTGTTGTCTTGCTGCTCTCTCTTATGCACGTTGACTATTATTATTGTGTTTGTGATTAGTAGGTACGATCTGATTAAATTATTTCTTGAGAGAACATAAGGTCAAAGACACCTTTCCTTCTCCCCTTGCCACACTTAGGTTTTCATGATTTAGTTTCTGTGAATCAGTGTTGAACTGATTTTAAATATTGTATATAGAGATGACCTCAAAAAAATATTGCAGTGAACAACTCAAATACTAATTGTAATAAAAAATAACAAAAAGATGAGGCTTGGAAGGTGAGACGAAACTTATAATAGGCAGATATAGCCATGGAAAACATGGAGACACTGTCTTAATAAGCACATCTGTGGGCATGAAATAGAACGTTTTTCTTCCTCCAAATCCTAGTTTTATAAATATAACATACAGCAATATACACTAGAACTATTAATTGTAATCGGCAGTGATCAAACCATTGTTAATTGTTCTCCATTGTTCTGTAACTGCTTCTTTCCTCAAGTTTGATTCGGAATAGGTCTAGCTTCATGCAGTCAGTTACACAACATTTTACTGGCAAGATTTCAAAGATTTATACACACGTGAGAGAGATTAGACATTGCCTGGTAGTATTTACAACCTTTGAAGATAGGGCAATGGCTGCTGTAGTGTGAGCACACAGGAAGAAAACCATCTACTCTGTGGGTTTTTTTGTGTTGTGTTTTTTTTTATGAAGTAGTGTATTTATTATATCTGTTCCTTACATTGTCTGCACCTGACTGTACAAGGAAGGATGAGCTTAAACCCTGCAAAATCTCAGCTTTTTCTTTACAGTACTTCACCGTGTTTCTAAGAACTCCAGGTCTGATTTGTTCAGGAACTTCCAAAGATCAACCTCAGTTTTAATGACCAGATGAGAATTATTTGTTGACAGTCTGGAATCATCTCAATCTTATTTAAAGCAAATGGTAGAAACAATTTTGGTTCTCTCTTGATTTGAGGGATGACAAAATGATATGCAACCTGAACAGACTGGGGCTTTTCAATAGGAGGTAATCAAAACCTTATGATTTTAATCCTGAGTGAACCTTAGAGTGGCTTAAGTACTTCAGAGTTCTCAAGAGGATCTATTACGTGCTGGCTAATGTATTCTGTAATAGAAGAGCGCTGATGGCTTTCATTGTCACTCTTCTGTTTAGTAGAATTTCTTGGTTGCCTTTCAGAAGCTGAACAGTTTCATCTAATTGCTTTAATATTTTTTGGTTTTACTTGAAGAACCTGTATCCTAGGGCTGCAAATAGAATACCCTTTCCTCTTCACACTACCCTCTCCCCCACCATCTATTTTCTAAGAGCCAGCGATGATCCACATCAGTGCCTCTTTGCACACAGGTAGCAATAGTAAGTGTGAATTAGAACATCTAAGATGGATGTCCTATAAGTGTTTTAACCAAGCTTCGTAACTGCCAGCATTTCTTAGTGCACATTAATGCTGAGATCCTAGATTTTGGGGGTGAAATTAATTCCTAGCCATCTAGGGAGTATTCAGACAAAATGAATGCATTATGCACACTTCTGTACATGAGTTCTTATTTCTAAGTAAATACCCTTCAGACTTTTTCCTTATAGTAGCAAGTATCAAAACTTCAGTGAAGAACACATGTGATCATGAACCCCTAGTGACACCGCACTGTGACTCACAGAGCTGGGAAGGTTTGTTCCCCCTCCCTTTAGTCCTGCCTGTTTCTAGTGCATTTTCAGTTGATTCAGGCCAAGTGATTTGAGTTCTCACTCAGCAGATACAGAACTTCCCAGCTGTAATTCTACCGGACAATAAAACTCAGCTTATCTTTTACTTTTAAAACTATCAGTTGACAGTCTCCTCAGGTAAAGATAGAGTATCTGAATTTCCAGTCTTGTCTATCTTGGGTGACTGCCAAATGGCATTCAGCTCACCCCATCTAGCCCCTTTATATAGCAGACACCAATATGATATTCTTGAGCTCAGGTGCCAGAATTCCCTTATCAGCTGTTAAACATTTATGTCTTCTGCTGGGCACCAAATCATTTTTGACACTACATAATTTTGGAGGATGAGTTTGTGGTATGTTATCAACTGTGGTGTTTGAGAGGTTTGAAAACCATTTGTTCTCCCCGGGCATTCTCTCATGCTTAACTTTGTTTCTATATAAAGTAACAGGTTGGTTGTAGTTACTGCAGTATATCAAACTGAATTTGCATTGGCTTTGTCAATAACTATGCAGGCTTTAAAGCAAGCATTAATTCCCATTGCTTTTGACATGCAGAAATGGTGACTGGAGTATATTATGGTAGGTTTTTTTTTTTCTTGAGTCAAATTAAGTTTTTTAGTTTTTTTGACTAAGTTACAGAGCATTTCCTGATTTAAAAGTTTTTTTTAAAGAAAGCCTATTATACTCACAAATGATAAATTGGCATCAAATCTTCTGCACTTGAAATGCTTTCTTAGTTTTTAATAGCCTCAAGTTCCCATAGTTGAATTCACCAACTTTATCAGAAATTAGGTGAAGAGATCTGAAAGTTAACAGGAAACCCTTGACTACAGGCTTTATCTTAAGATGACAAACTTCTCTTGTGTCTTAAAGTGAAAAAAATTTGCAGTGTTTGGTTTTGCAGTATGCAGGAGGCAACAGTCCAGTTCCTTGAAGTCCTCACATTAATGCATACCTGCCATAGCCATGGTGAACGACTGCCTTCTAACAACAAAATATGCCTATAAGTATTCACCTTTATCCTTCCAAGATACTACATGTTCTCTAAGCAGGTGTTCTGCATAGACTCTTACAAATTGCATCCATACACTTTGTTTTCAATAGTGGCAGCATCCATCTAAATGTTTCAAAAAAGATGTGGCTTGCTTGAAGCACTGTGCAGCTCCCATCTCTTTTGGAGCCAAAATGCATCTCTCATCCAGTTTGGAACACACATGTGGAATTGGTACACTGTGGAAAAGTTGCTTATTTTTTCTTTAGTTGTTGTTTTTCCTGTCTGTTTTCTCTTTTGCTTTGGTAGTGAAAGACAACCATGAAACTTACTGTGTGGTTTTGCTCATTTCATCTCCTCTTTGTCAATATACCTGTATAGATTATTTCAGAACGTGTCAGTTGGTTGATGGTGGAATGCTTTCCAGTGGAAAATATAAATGAATTCAGGTAGTTTTAAAACTGAATGATTCTGATGTGTAATGTCATTAGGGTGAAAGGGTATATTTTAGTATGTTATATGATATTTTTTGATAGTTATATTTGGCCTTTATTAAACCTGTATCTTAAAAAGCTGAGACCTGTGCTTTGGCCTTTCTTGGTAGGAGCTGGAAGTGTCTTCAATCCTTCCAGCTCTTTATCTGCCTCATTTTTTTTTTTCTCCCTTCTCTTTCTATTGATCAAAACAATTTCATGAATTCCCAAAAACAAACACTAATTACCTATGTATTACTCTTTCTTTTGTAGAAAGAAGCAGATACAAAGGAGAGATCTGTTTTTGATATTCCAATCTTCACAGAAGAGTTCCTGAATCATAGTAAAGGTAAGTTAAACTTTTGCAGGGCCCCCCTCTTTGCTTTTCCAAAGTTTTTGCCAGGGGCTGTCCAGCTGAAGAGTCCTTTCACTCTCCCATCTCAGCTCAAGTAATGACTTGGGTATAGTTGATCAGTGTTTCTGACACTGCCTTACCTCTGTACTAACATAATGGCTGAAACAGCAGTTTTTCCTGGTTTCGTTACCCAAAACTATCCTTTTAGGAGAATGTTCCTGATGTTTAAACTCCACTTGGTGTTATTCCAGCCAGTCCAAGCTGGATCTGCTGTTCTATAGGATTAAGAAATACCTGAGATACAGCACGATGATGATTCAGGCTAGCTAGCAGTATTTTATTTTATTTTCCCCTTGATATGTGGAAGATTCCACTGATACGTTTTCTGCTGCTCTATTTGGTTTTCGTAGCTGCACGTCCCAAGAGTTTAGGATTTTTTCCCAGATTTCCTGGAGACTTTCTTAACTGAACAGGACTTAGATTCTTTTCCTGATGATCAATAGAAATGTATTTTTGTAACCGGTATCTCGTCTGTAGGCCCCTTAACCACTGCAGCTAAGCTATGTCGTACTAAGTGCATTTGAAATCAAGTCTTGCAGTCTTCCTTCCTAATCAATTGCCCTATTCATTTCCATTCTGATGCTTTGAATGTCTTCTAATTTGTCTATCTCTAGAAATTAAGTCTATTTAAGTACTACTGTAGGCACTATTGGCACTCCATGATATGATGCTTTTTCATCTATAAACCAAAACTGCACCATTTGTAATCATCAGTTGAGCGCTCTAGAACATTCCGCTTCATTGCCTACCAATCATAGATACATTTTTTTTATAGTTTTTTGACTACATGGGAATGGGTTGATATTCACAGCACGTGAAGCTGAGCTGCGGCAGCTGCGTAAGTCCAACATGGAGTTTGAGGAGAGGAATGCTGCTCTGCAGAAACATGTTGAGAGTATGCGTACTGCGGTGGAGAAATTGGAGGTGGATGTGATACAAGAGCGGAGCCGCAACACAGTGCTGCAACAGCATCTAGAGACCTTACGCCAAGCACTCACAACCAGCTTTGCTGGAGTCCCGCTGCCAGGTAAGACCTTTTTTCCTTATGACTGACATGTTAAATTTAACTTCTAATGTTTATAAGATGTTGTGAATTTACAACATGTGGCCTGCTGTTGTAGTTCTATGGTCTTGGCTGTTTCTGAGCTTTCGTTGTATTAGATAATGAAATCTTAAAATGCATGCAGGGGAAGGTTTAGTGTCAGTGCTTTATTTCATCTTGGTGGGTTTTTTTTCTTAATGCTCTTGCTCTTCTTAATAAAATGAGACACATACTCACTCCTTGCTCTCCTTCACTTGTTTTGTGAATTTGTTACTAAATAGAAAAGGGAGGACCTACAAGTTCCTTGATTAAAAGAAAGGCTGCATCTGTATTGTCAGATGCCAGGGAATCCACTTAGATTCTATGAATGCTTAGCTGAAAGAGTTTTTTATAATCAACTATGAGACTCAAATCAAAGAAAATAATGCTTCATTAGTCCTGATATCCTTGGAACTACTCACTTTGTATAGTTAGGAGGACATAGTTTTACAGAATCTGTCACAAGAGGTGGTGCATGGCAAAATCACCTCCTATACCAGTTTGCATGTTGGTACAATTTGCTCTTAGCATAGTCTTAACTTTTTGGAATTGCTGTGGTAATCTAAATATTCTGTGGCTCATTTTACTATGTTAACTATAGGTAGCGGGGAAACACCCACGATGGAAACTATTGATTCCTACATGAATAGGCTGCACAGTATTATTATGGCTAACCCACAAGAGAATGAGAACCTCATAGCCACAGTCCGAGATGTGGTAAACAGACTTGAACGCTAGTGACTGGGTAAGTTTTTGCTCTTAGGCTCCTTTTGTTTGGCGGCTACTTGGTACCTCTGGCACTTGTCCTGACTCTGATTCTTGTGCTGATCACCATATTGTACGATCAAAAAGTTTTCTTCCTCAAAGCCACAGAAGCAGGTTGACTTAATGAAAGTCAAATGGGGTTGAAAATATCCAACAGCATTAAAGAGTTCTGCAATTCCCCTTAGTTCCAAGGTATTTTGTATAAAGACATAAATAGCTGTTTGTCCTATTATTCATTGTATTTGTGTAAGGTGTATAAGAATACTGTCAGAATGGTGTAAAAAAGAAAAATGATTTTAAGTTTTAGTAACAGGGTAACTAATATAGAAGAAGGTTCCTTTCTTGAGTGAAGTAAACCTGAAAAATTCTGCATTAATTGTGGAATGTGATGGTCACAGAGAAATTTTTTTTTTGTCTCAAGAGGTTACAGGTGAACTCAACTCCATTGTAAACTGAAAGTACCCTACCACTACCTGCTCTGTAGCACCTGTAGTCAAGCTCTTCTGGTTATGAAGGTTTACATGTAAATGAAGCACTGATGTGTAGTTCAGGCTATATGTAGCGTTTGCCAAGACTCGCATAATCATGTGGTTTATTCATAGATTATTACTTGAGCTCATGATTCTGTATTTTTGCTTCTGTTTAACAGCTTAGAAAACTACAGGGAACTGAGTAGAAAAGCAAATAAAAAATCAACAAAGAAATACCAGTCTTTCTGCATTACTCCTTTGCATTTCCCGCACCACTTCCCTACTTCCCCCATGACGCACGGCACCAGACAGCCATTAGGAGTTTGCCTACTTCTATTTTACCTATGTACATACCTGCATTCTTTAAGCATTTATTATGTGGCGATCTACTGTACATGTCTTGAATAGTGTTTAGAAATGCAAATAAAGCTGCGTTGTGCCATCTGCAAATATGAAGACAGGGCTTTTTATCCTTTCTGATTCTGACCTTTTGTGATACTGTATAGAACAGTTAATTACACTTCCCCATTATAGTGTGGTTCAAGCTAAAAGATCATTGTCCTTCCAGAGGGTAGCCAGATGGAACGGACTATAGTTCTAAGAGATGACTGAGCTCCCAGCAGAATAAAGAAGTGCCTTTACTGCTGCTATTTATGAAAGGAACAGCTTGTCGATCCAGGTCTGGGATTTTTCAGTAGCTCATCAACCTCCTCATTTTCGTATACTGCTTTCAATTAGCACTCAAGCTCAGAAGGAGAATCGGGGGATGGGGAGGTTTTACAGAATGTGTAAGAGGGAAAGCAGTTTCTCATCAATCAGTTATTAGAAGGGCATGCCAGGCCCTGAAGCAGATGTTTGTCCTTTAAGCACCTTGCCAGAAAAATTGTTATCTCAAGGCTACTAAAATCTAGACTTTGGTTTTCATGTCAGGCAGATTCATATTTCCTAAATGATGGACAATTTCTGTGTTCCTAAAAATGCAAATATCTTAGATGAACTGGATTCAGCTGTAGTTGGTTTGAAAATAAAAAAAAATCTTGCTTTAGAATTCTTCCTTCCACTTTACAGTTGAAAAGTAGGACTCCATTCCTTTCTTCCCCCTCCCATCAATACCTTCCCTCTTTTCAGCACCAAGACAGTGTGAGGCAATTAAAACTGTGATTAATAATCACTTAGTTTTCTTATATAAAGACATACATTTAAGTGGATATCATAATCAAGAAATTCATAAAGCTATTAATTACACTAAGGCAATGATTATATTTTGTGACAAAATCAAAGAAGGGAGAAGGTTGGCCTTTATTGGATGCAAACCTAGAAAAAAGTAGACCTTCCCTAGAAAAGAGGGAAGCTTTGGATAGAGAGATTCAGCTGGCATTCGATAAACTGTATCAGCAAACTGTCAGCGTCATTGTCCTTTTGTTAACATGCATATGAAGTATATTCTCTTAAATGTAATCTCTATCAACGAAATACTCTGTTTGAGGTTGAGACAGATTACAAATCAATTTCATAGAAAAATCTATTTATTATGATACTCTTGAAAACCACTGTGCTTCACAGAACTGAAGAGGTTTTTGGTGGCTTAGTATGTTGTATTTAGTGACTACTTGACTATAGTACTGAATGTTTTTGTTTTTCTGTACTGCATGGTAAAGAGGACTTCTTTGTGCAAACAGTATATGGGGTAGAAGAGGAAGTTTTTCTTTATTTAGCACTGTTCTTTGGATGGAAACAAGAATCCAGTTACAGTTCTGTCTCTATAGGCTTCTTTGCGATACTTCTTAATATTTTGTTTTTAGATAAAGCATGCAAAAAAAAAAAGTCACAGTGCCTATTTAGTCCTGGCAGACTGTAGTCCTCTAACACTTATTTTTCTGTTTTGTCTGCAGGTCTCGTGACCCAGGGATGCTTTACAAAATTTTTTTGGCCAGTGTGGAATAAGAAGCCATGAGGGAAAGACTAGGGGTGGGAGGCAGAATTGCAGGTTTGTCCTGGTCCCTGCCTTTGTGGTTTGTCAGTGAGACAAACAGATCAATGCATTAAAAGGTCTTAAGAAGCCACGGACACCACCCACTAAACATTTGGAACTGTCCTCTGTGTAAACATTTAAGAGCATGCAACTTTTGTGCAATCTTCAGTTTCTTATTAATTTTGCTGGGTGTGAGGGTGCATATGTTCTGTGGACTGGCTGACTATGGAGATGAAATCTCACAATTCGTGAAATGAAGTCAGCCTATGTGCTGTAGTAATAACTTTGATGTGTTATATTGCCTAATGTCTTCTAGTGTCTTTTTATTTTGTTTTCATGTTTATCTTGTGGGATTACTTTCCTTGACTTTAGTTTTCTTCGTTTGATCTTGTTATCTGATACTTGCAGTACTAGATAGCAACGCTTGTGTTCTCTGCTATAACAGGCAGTCTTCCTTGGTGCGCTGTCTTGTCCTACCCTGCCTGCTATGTTTATATAAGCTTTTCTTAAGCATAATCCTGGGGGTTTTTTGTGTTAGCCTGCAACTCCTACAATGTGAGTTTGCTCCCTGCTAGGGACTGACTGTGGTTGATGCTTTGTGACTTGATTCTACTAAGAGACAGACTTCCTCTCTCCCCTCTCTCTTCAAGCACCTCTCTTGCACATAGCATCCTGCGCTTCTGTGAAGGTCTCCTGTTATCTCTTGAAAATGTTTGGTGGAGCATTTTACTACTGCAAAGGTCAGTGGTAAACAAGATGGAAAGTGAAACGTTGGTTCTTCTCAGCAGGGAGAATCGGAATCTCCATTTTAGACTAAAACCACAAAGCTTGCCCTTCCTCTGATATGTTGCTCAGTCTCATTTAACGTTACTGCCTCGTTTTTGAGAGAATGATCTCATGGTGAGAGCGGTATCCTATAAAAGGAGAAATGGGCAGGGGGACTGCAATTTTTTTCTGCCCTTCTGAATCACAATGCTGGGAAGCAATATGCCTGGAAACAGCACATGTATTTTTGCATGAATTATTAGAGCAGAGAAGGTTATTAGCAGCTAGGTCCACATAGCAGCCCGCAGAATTCTACATTTACAGCCCACTGCCCATAAGTGCTTTCACCTTTTGTACAGTTAAAGTACAGGCTGTGGAGCCTATAGCATTCAGCATATTATGTTTGAGTGTGACCTAAATGGCCTTTCACTTACATCAAGTAGAACTCTGCATGCTAGAGTCTGTAATCTTGCTGAGCTATGCTGCATCTCCTGTCAAAGATGAAGGCACCTACTGTCTTGCACTAACTTATGCAAATCGTTTGCTGCCCTTTGGTTCCTGTCAAATTGTTAATTCAGACTTTGGTTGAGCACTTGTTTGACATCTCTGGGCTTTACGGTAATCGTTGAAATGCTCTTTCTTCCATGTGACAATCTCCTTGCTCCTCCTTGAGAAATCTTTAAGATTTCCCTGTTAAGAATTGGAGATTGCTTTCATTACTGGAGTGCATTGCAGTCAGCATCGCTTTAGTGTATCTGTAATGCAAGTATTTGAAGATTAAAAAGCAGTTTCTTCTTTTCCCATGCTGTACACGTGGACTTCATGCTTGCCTGAAGCCATCTCCAGGTCAACACCTTGTATGTCGGGTCTCTGCTTACTCATGGGCTTATTGCTGTAGTGAAGCCGCAAGGATTTCCATGTACATTCAAGTCTTCCTTCAGGGAGGAAACTCCTTTCTCTTGTCTTCAGTCTCCTTTTCAGACTTCACAAAAACGAACCTCAATTTGCTGCATTGACCTCAATTTTCCTTAGCACAGATGAGACCAACTGATGTTGGCATGAACTTCTTTTAGTGAATGCTATAACAAATATTGTGCAGCGAGAAAATCCTACAGGTTAATAATGTATCCAGAAGAAGCACCAATAACTTCATCTCTTGTGTGTATCTTGTTTTTTAGAATTGGTGTTATCTGACTTTTATTGAAGTGGCCAAAATACACTGCATAGCCAAAAGTTGATTTACAAAATTCTAAAGTTCAGTCTGTGGCATCTTACCTGATACCTGGAGTTGTATACCATAAAGACTCCAGAAATTGCTATGTAATACAATAGTAGGACGCAATTCCAGGCTGCGACATACACATACCATAAATATAGTATGGGTGACTGTAGGCTGCCCCTGCTTACATAAATTCAATGCAGCTATCAGCTCGTGACATACTGCTAATACATCATTCTGTTGAGTAGCATGCAAGTGTTATGGGTTAGGAAATTTAAGGTGATATTATTAGCTGGGGGCTGACAAATCTCTTGCTTTTTCCCACAAGGAAGGAGGGGAGGTGGTATACTCATAGCATCTGGGGGAAGACTAAGTTCTTGCTCACCAATGATGTGACAGATGATGTTTTGTCTCATTAAGAAGCTGCTTATTTACATTGATTTACCCTATAAAAATGGATTTCATCTTTCCAGTGTTTTCTGAGTGTCACTTCAGTTTACATTTTTCAATGTTGGCTGATAAAAAAAAACAGTAAAAAATGAAGTGCGTGTCAAGGAGAAGAGCAGGATAAAATGCTTTTGTCACTTAGAGAAATGTTAAGAGAAATACATGAAAACAGAATCCATTTGCTGGATTAATGTGTTTGGAATTGTTGAGATGCCAAGTTTTCTGTATAATGTTTTTGTAATTAAACTTTGGACTTCCTTTGTTTCTAAGAAGTTGATGTGCTTGTTTGACACTTGCTTCATTAAAATTGTTCAACATTGAATCCGTTCTGATTCAATTTTAACTGCATTTTCATGAAAGAACTATTACTATCACTGCTCTGTTATCTGAGAGATTTTGGCAACTTCACGTTAACCTTTGAAAGGAAATAATGTACCTCTTCCCCCTCTCCATCCTCAGTGTATCTCCCTCTGAAAAAGCTAAAGGAAGTAATTATTATTTACAGTGATGAAGACTTCAGAGATATTTGGTTATAGCTAATTGTTACCAGTGCTCTTCCTGTCATCTTTGTTCTTCAACTTGAGTAACTTTTAAAATGTCATGGGTGTCTCTCCCTCAGCCCTTTTTTTGACATCCTTTGTCTTCCTTTGTCTTCCCTAATTTCCCACTGCCATATTTATTTTCTCTCCCTATAAGAACCTTCTGTATCATAGCTATTGCCCCCCTCTTGGTTTTTTTTTTCCCCCCTACTACATTTTTATCATATATCTTCCCTTCTGCTTGCTGAGTATGGAGCCAAACTGTAGCCTCATGAAATGTGCTTTGGGTGTAGATCTTCTGTGGAGGAGGTTTGGATGACTTCAGCCTGCACTGGTGCTCTTTTGGAGGTCACAGTGCTGTAAGCAACCATGTCTTTGTGTTGTTTTTGTGGTCATGTCTCATTTTGATTGCCAAATTAATGCCTGGTCTTTCTGTATACCAACAGGCTTAGTTCAGATACTATCTGCAGTCTGGGGCAGACTGCACATTTAGATTTACAGTGCTTTGGAGATTTTGTCAAATGTGAATTAGGAAATGATAAAGATACAAAAAATAGAAGATATATAGGGAAATCTCCTATAGGAGAATAGCTGCCATGTGACAATGGCTAGTCCAGAGTTGGAGAAGGTAACAGCAAAACAGATGTACACCTGGAGGGAAAAAATAAGAGCAAAGCAGCAGGGAAAAAATAAGAGCAAAGCAGCAATAAGTTCATTATAAGACAAAGATCTAGTTCTTTTCTAACCTGCGGTGCTGTACGTGGCATCAGGAGCAGTTGGTGGTCAACCATGCTCAATTTAAAATAATGTAGTGTAGTGTAATATTTCTGCTGGTTTTTCCTGTTTGTTACCCCGTTTAGTCTGCTGCTGGTCAATTGGACTGATGATTAATAATAATTTAAGGGAAGTTAGGGGGTTTTGAGGGCTTTGGGCTTTTTTAAGAGGGAGAGATTGCTTCCTCTTTCCTTAGGCAGATTCCTGTTGGTAATGTATTTGGAATCTGAAATTAGGTCATCTTTTAATCTTTTGGTTCAGTTGTATCCTTCAGAGTCAGGAGTACACTCAGGCTTGTCCTTCTACCATAGAATTTTTCTGCTTGTGAACCATGAGTAGTTTTGCTGCACCTTTCTTCCTCATTGCTCATAGTATTGAGGGGTTTTTTTAAACGTTTTTAACTTCAACTTTTTGGAATATATTCATGATTTGCCAGCTTAATTGCAAAATCTCTGGATTTTGTATGTATTGTACCATTTTGGTACGTGGTAAAGTATCCACATCCATTATGTAATACAAGGAATAACATTTATATAAACTGATTCATGGGTTATATTAATAAACCTGTAATTCTTATGCTGTGGGTTCTTGGTTTTTATCGTTTAATGTATAGACACTGATGGTTTGTGTATCTGAAGATACAGAAATTGGAGTTCGTGAAGGTTTGAAGCTTAAGTCCATATTATTACTGGCCTATGGAGACCTGTGCAATGCAAGTTTTTGAATATTTGTACTAAAGTAATGACAAGCAAATGCAGCTAGAATATTTCTAAGTACAATTTTAGAGGGCAGCAAGAGGGAAAGGTGGCTGTACAAATCATACTAGACATGAAAATACACAGCTTCCTACTCTGAAGTTTTCTAACTCAGAGGAAAACTTAGAGAAGAGAGGTATGATGCTGATGGCAGATACCACTGAACTATGGCTACTGTGTGATCTCTATTACAAAGTTGTGTTGGGAGGGAGATGGGACAAATGATTTGACTTAAGTTTCACCCCAGTATGAGGACAAATGCAACACAGGTTTATAGTGTTTGTGTGTATTTGTAGCCACAACACAGTGTTCTGACAGCTCTGTAGCTTTGAAAATGTTTGTTTTAAACTATCCAGATTTTATTTGCACTTATAAGGGAAACTTCGTACTGAAATGCCATCAGTTTTGTTAGTTACTTCATGAAGTGCTGAAGTAATACTTGAAAAGATATTTGAAGAGATAGAGAAGTAGAGAAACAATGCAGAAGGGATTGCTTGTTTAGCTGAGGGGAGAATTGGGTCATGCGAAAATAGTTAAACTAGGGTTTTAGGTCCTGATCCTGAAGTGCTTAAGCATGAGGTCAACTTTATACTTGTTATACTTTATACTTACACTCATAAAAATTGATTCCACAAATTACTTGCCACATTGGTGCTATAGATCAGAAACAGGAAGAAAAAATAATGAAGCACATTTTAAAACAAAAATCATGAGGAAGCATGTATTCTTCAAAAAATATCTGGAACTACTTATTTAATGAGAATACATTTAAGAAAGTACTGAAAACAGTGTAACCAGTTAACCTATTAATGGGATTTGAAGCCACTGCATGTTGCTAACCAGGTATGTTGTTCTATTTAGAATGCTCCTTTTCCTTTGTGTCCTTTATGCTGTGTCTTTATATCCAGGTTTGTGTCATCAGAAATTAAGCACCATCCTCCTTTATAAGTATATGTAAATAATTCACTGGTATCAGAAACTGTTCTATGTAGCCAAACAAACATGCCCTAGCTTGCATGTTTTAGGGGAAGAGAACATGTTCTCTTTTAATATGATAAATAGTATGGTGGGATTCTGAAGGGGCCTGCTGGGGCCTCCAGCAGTTCATAATAGTAAAATGGGACAAATTATTTTTGCAATACTAAAAGGAAAGTTGTTTTATGTTAGAGATTGTGGAAATACAGGGTTCTCTAAGAAAGTGTAGGTATTGGTATATTTTGCCAATTTGTTACGCAGGTTGCTTGTGGCATGTGGAAAGGAAAATTTTGATTCAACAGTTTTGAAGCTCTCTGGTTTTAATAAATGGGAAACCTTGATTCTCCGCTTGATAACTGGAAAAGATTCCAGCTGGTTACAAGTACTACTGTTTATAGAATATAAGCTTTAGGAAAAGTAAAGGGATTTATGAAGAACATAAGCAGGATACTCTTCCAGACTTACTAACATGCATATGCTTAATTTAAATATTGTAAGCATAAATATTTAAGCAATCTGTTAAAATTCATTCCTTATGTGCATATCTGCTCAGGCCTGGCAGGGTTCTGGTGTTGATTTACTCTGGCCCCATAGCTGTCCCTGCGCTTGTGCTAGTACAGTGTGGTTGAAAAATTTGGTCTTGTTGATGTTAAATCATAATGGTGTGTATGTTATTGAATTGAAGCAAGTTATTTTAAGATACAAGAGCATTCTAAGATCCTCTGCTTTCTCTTTCCCTGTTGATTAAATGGTTCATCTCCTAAAGTTGTTAAATACTACTGTTTACATGTTTGTAGCTTTGGTCACTCATGTGAAAGGCATTCTCACTTTTCTCTAGAAGTATGTCTGTGCATTGAAGTCCATCTGATCTTTTTTGTTTATGAATTTGGATTCTAAATACTTACATATAAAGAGTTCTGCCTGTCCAAATCCTTGGCTGCTAGATATCCGTCTGGCTTCCTTTAATTGAGTAGAAGAATGATACTCACATCAACTACATACCTGGCTGTCTGGGAATCAGAAAGAGGTCTAGTTTTCTTTCTGGTGTAACAGTACCATGGGATTTCTCTCTCTATCTCATATTGGCAGTTTTAGTTTTATTAAATCTGTTCTAGTCTTACTCAAGAGAGAATTCCCTCATCTAATTTATTTGAAATAATATTGCTTAAGCCCAGGACACTTGCAGAGAAATCCCAAGCTAAAATTTTATTCCTATAAACATACTGTTTCAACCCCTCACCCTTCAAAATGGATGTTAACAACTGTATTAGTATTCTAATTCTTCTCAGAGGAAGTTTCTTTTCCTCTATGACACTTCAAATCCTGCCCAAGTTGTTTTTGTTTCTTTAATGTTGGAGGAAGAGAAGTAAACTGTTTGGACTGGGGAAAGAGATGCAGGAAGTTTATCAGAAGTGCAAGCCAGCAGGATGGCTGAGTCCAGGAGAGTGAAAAGCCTCTGGAAGATTGATCTAATGCCTTTCCCAGAAAGGTCTGTGGCTTTTTTAGCATGAATGTTGTATATGCTCTGAAACAGCAGTACATGTGCTGTTTTCCTTGTATGTAAGTGTGAATTATGGAGGGTGTCCTCAAAAGATTTCAGTTCTTTTAAAACGCTTCTACAGAAGTAGAGGGTCTGCTCCTTTAGAAGAAATGTAGCTGTATACTGTCATGTGCCATGGACTTGATATGCAGGAGGGAAGGGTGTCACTTTTCTGTTTACTAGCATTAATAATGAGTGGCCCTGGCATATGTAAATGCACAGAGTCAAATTCTGTTTACAACCCATTTTTTTCCAAAAAGGGTGAGTAAGAATTACCTTCTACCCTCATCCCATTAAAAATCCGTTAAAGGACTTTGTAGGATAAGGACAGAAGGAATAAGAGGATACAGGAATAGAATTTGCATTTATTCTTGAGGTTAATGTTCACCTACTGCCAGTGGAAAAATGGTTGAGTTTTTAGTCTCAGTAAGTTTGGATTCAGACCTGCAGACTCCTTACATTCTTGAAGTGCTTTTGGGCAGAAAAAGTAGCAAATGTGAAAATGGAGTTCCAGCTGCACCCTAGTTTCAGGACTTCATGGTTATGTGGTAAATGTGTATTTCCAGATGTCTGAAATATCTGTCCACACAAGGGAAGGAACCCATTTTCTACTGGGGGAAGCGGTGCCCTCTAATGATAAGTCTTGGTATCTCAAAATCAGAGTGAAAAAGCCTGTTAGTAGGAGCCAGAGCCAGAGAGCTTCTGCGTGTGGAAACTTAAAGTCAGTTCCCTGGTTTTGTTCTAGGCAGATGGTAGTTTCTTGGTTGGTTTTTTTTTGGTTTGGTTTGTTTGTTGTTTTTTTTTTTAAATTATTTCTTTGTTTCATGCAGATACATTATCCTTTTCCTACCATGCTTTGAGGGCTGGTCAGGGTGGAAGTGTTACAGCAAGCATTCTTGTGTTACAAGGAAATGCTGATATAGCAAATAAAACATGAACTCATTTTGCATGTCTTTGAAGTTGTTGTTCTGACAGCAAGGAATGGCTGTGATAAAGATTTCTAGTTGGCTGAAGCTGATTCTGTGTGTTGGCTGATATGTAAAATCAGCACAGCTGACTTCTCTAGCTTCCTAACTAGCAGGAGCTGTGAATACATAAATCTATGTAACGGAAGCTTTGCAACGCTTGGTGTTTACATAGCACTGGGTCTTTGCAGACCTGGTGTTCATTTTGGGAGCTTGCAACAGCTTCACACTGAAACAGGACTGCCAGCTCTCTGGAGCTAGAGTGTATACAGCATGGTGGTAGCTGTTTCACTATGATCTTATTCCAGCCAGCAGCATCCCTGCCCAACTGTGAGCTTCACTAACTCATCAAAATAGTAGAAAACTACCCAGCTTTTTTTCTTGCTGAAAGTTTTCTGTATTTTGTGAATTTGCTGAGCTCATGTAGAAGTTTGCAAGCACTAGGGTTTGTGCAAAGTAAGCAGAGGATCAGAGAGGAGAGCAGGGAGAACAGGAACTCCTTTCTGGAGGTATCTTGCTTGCATTTTGGCTCACTATTTCATGAAACTGTGCACTGAAATGATGTAGGAGCACAGACTATAGAAACCATCTCCTTTTCAGCATCTAAAGTTGTCAGTGAATGCATGACAATCTAAATTAACTCTTGAATTCATGCTGTTGCCCTTATCTGTATGTTTTCCTGTCCTGCCTTTCTTCCCCTCTCTTATTCTCTTCCTTTATGCTAAGCTGTTTCAGCTTAAAACCAGCTAAAATCGAGTAGATGCCTCTGCCAACAAAGGTTTTTCCTATAGAGAAAGCTTTTTCTTGATGAATGTCATTGGAGGAGTAGCAAATTTGGAAGGGGCCCACAACTACTGCGACTGAAAACTATGGTAATAAGTGTTTTAAATTATCTTGTCTTCTGTGAAATGGGGGCAACAAATCAACCCTGCAACAGTGCCATTCTCTCTGGTGCTAGTTTCCAAACTAGATACTGACAAAAACCGAAGGTATAAAATCAAGACTGCTTAATCTGGGGGGAGGTGGGGGGCAAGATCATGTTACTCATGAGGGAAAATACACAAAATAACAAATTCCTGGCTTTCTCCCTTGGGGTATGCGTTCAACTGTAGAAGGAATGTTTATGGAAGAATATGTTGTACTGTTGAAGCGTGCTTCAGAGAACGTATCCTTTCTTACCTTGTAGAAATTCCTCCTAATGGAATTCACTCCCAAGCATATCAGTGTTTTTCTTTTTCTTTTTTTTTTTTTTTTGTCCGTAAGTCAGTAGAACTGATGTATATTACCCATGGGCCAGTTTGTACAGGGGTAGCTTAATCTCGGCACGTCCTCACGTTGAATTGAAAGTCTGTTGTATTTAATGGGGTGTTAACTCAGTTTATTCTCTGGGATTTGTACAGTAATTTTATTGCCTGCAAAAGGAGCAATTTGAAGCCAGATGAAGTGTAGGTATACTCTCTAACATACCTGCTGAGCTTGGCAGTGATGCCTGGATATGCTTGCCTTATTCTGGTGTTTATATTTTCTCATCACATCTCTTGCATCTCTTTTTTGGTAGTTCTGCTTTGGCTCTGAGGGTTATCTCCCTTCTTACAGGAAACAGATATATATGTACTGCATCTGGTCTGTTTTCCAAATCTAGTAGCCCATCTTGGACTAATGCAGCCCTTTGATTTCTGCAGGTTTTCCTGGCCATAACCACAGGCAGGATTTGGTCTCTACATCTTCCTCAATATATCCCAACTCTGACTTAATCTTCATCCCTTCTCACCTTCAGTCCTGGCCTCCCCTATGACCCTTCACTGTTGGAGTTTGCCTTTTGGCTTGCATGGAGTCATTCATTTGGTGCTTTCTCTATCTCTGAATCCTTTTGACATTGTATAAACTTCCTTTTCTCATATAAGTGACTGCAGAAGGAATTCCAAGATCCTCTTTAAGAAGCAACTGTTATACAGATGCGATTTTGCTTTGGTACCAAGCAGCAATAATGAGTGTCATATGGTATTTCATGGACAATTGCTGTCTAGGCATTCAATTTTTAGTTAAACTGTGCTGTAGACTACCATCTACCAAGGCTTATCACGCTCTGTATTTGTTTTTCCTATCTTGTTTTGACCTGGTTCAGTCTCATACAACAAGAAAAGATCTGTCAAATGTTCTTGGCAGTGCAGACAAGCACAAGAATAGCAGTGGATTCTGAAGTCAGTTTTTACTAGTAAGGCCATTTGGTAGTTGAGTTCAATGCCGTTGTAGCAGAACGTACAATGAATTACAGCTCAAGACAATGATAATGTTAAAGAAATGGGTTCCTCTAATGATGAAGCACCAGCAGAACAAAGACACAGAGGAAATCAAAGACAAAGAACAAAAGTCAACTTAAAGTTGACTGTGCAGTGTGACAGACTTTTTATAAAGCCTTTTCTCAGATGTAGCTGTTCTGTGAGGGAGAATGGCGTAGATCAGCATCCATGCCTTAGGACGCAGCGTGGAATTGTTCAGTTCTCTTACGTAGGTGGTCTTAAAACTTCCTCATTTTAAGAGCACAGACAATAGTTTCATAAACATTAAAAACTGTTTGGTTGTTGCTAAATTACTAGGCAGTATGTATTTAATGAGACACACAATGTCACTTCTGTTGAACTAACGTAAATACATTGTGGTGTTTATGCTGGTTATAGAAGACAGACAGCACTAACTTCATCAGAAACTCTTCTGAAGCACACTTGTGCCCTGAACTAATATGAAGTAACAGGTTGGTTTGTCTGAGTTCAGTTTTTTGTCATGTGGTTTTGACATTTTTGATCTAGTAGTAGATATTTCACAACTAGATCAACTGTTTTGTAGAGCCAAAGCTTCAGAGGAAAGTTTTGACCCCCTTGAAATTAATGAAAATTTAGTTACTGAATTTGTTGGAGCCGAGATTTCATCTCCAATCTTCAGCAGTTATATATGTGGTTATGGATTATCAGTCTTCAGGAAAGCTGAAACTGGCTCTGCAGCTTTTCCTAGACTCGTCCAGTATCTCTAATCCTGCCATACAGCTTCACAGAGGAATCTGCATGGGGTTTCTCCTAAGAAAAATCAAAGAGGAACTCCTGCAATGCATTACAAGACTCAAAGAGCATACATTTCTTCAGCTAAAATAGCAATACTCTTTCACATATAATGGGGTCACTGTTTCTCTGCTGAGTTTCTCATATTATTGATACTTACCAGCTGGGTTCCAGTTTGATGATAAAATATCAGCACTTTAAAATCCTAGCAATGAGAGAGTTTCAAATCACAAAAATGTCAGTCCTGTCACTTAAAGAAACACTTTTGTTACTTTCCATTACTGCTGCTACTTTTTCTTAATGATAGGAAATTTCAGTTCGATTCTGAAGTTCTCTAGTAGTCAATTCCCCAAATCCAGCATTTCACTATCCAGGGCTGATGCTTTTTCACATCACAGGAGATCTGTTGAGAGGAGTGTGTCCTCAGGGTGAGTAGGAGGACTGAGCCTGGATCCAGATAATCTAGGTTCAGTTTCCAGGCTCTGAGATAGACTTTCTGTGTGTGACATACTATTTCTGTCTCGTGGTCTGGTCAACATACTAGTGAAAGATACTCTGATACTTCAGCGATGAGGATGGTAAAAGAATGGATGTAGATAGAGTTCTTGGGCAGGTCATTTGTTTTTCTCTGCTTCAGTTCTTCATTGTGCAAATGAAAAGAGTAAACATCATCCATTTAGACTGAGAGCTGCCTGAAAAAGGGGCTTTGTCTTTGCTTGTATGTTAGTGGTGTCCAGGAGATACCACTGTGATCTGAATAAGGATCTGTAGTCATTGTTCTGTTAAATCATCTACCTCCAATGATAGTTTTGGATATGGTTAATAAGAGGATTAGGGATTGGCAATAGTAATTTCTTATTGGCTTTTTTTATTAATATTTAAGGTAGACTTGCAATATCTTCTTTCTATTTGAGGTGCTGCCTAAAATAGTACAAATATTGCAGTTGAATCTTATTTTCATTATTTTTTCTCAAGCTCTGGCCTTTCAGAACGCATGCAGAAATGATATCTATACAAGGGGGTGGCAAAGGTCTTGTGTAGTCTTCTGAAAACAGTCCTTTTTTTGTTTGCATGTCATAGTAGTCAGAAAATGCATGGGGAAGGCATAGTGGATAAAAGAGAACGAATAACATGACTGTGGGAGCCAGAAATAACCTTTTGACTGGGCTTGTTCAACTAGCCAGAAATTATCAGTATCATGAAAGTGTGATTTTTTTTAACTATCTTTAGGCATGAAGTTGTAGTCTGCCTCTACATATATTTATGTCAAAATACTTAATTTTGGTGTGGATGTATTAATAAAATGATCCAATATTAAAATCAGTATCCATACAGTCTTACATAATTAAATTGTATCAGTTTAGAAACTGATTTTTAGCATACTAATGAGCCCTGTCTGGGCTCATTGTCTACAGAGACTGCATAGTAAGTAATGCCATTATGAAAAATTTGTTTCTCAGGATCCTAAATTCACCACTTTCCACATTCTGTATCTTCTCTTCACTGGACTACTTAGTCTCTTCTGAATTTCAGTCTTGCTCCTCACTCAGGGCAGGGTGAAGTGTGTTTCAACTGCTTTTTTTTAAGATTTAGAGCAAATGACAGGCTGCTACAAGGGGTTTAACTGAAGAGGGATGAATACTGGGTGCTGTTTCAGCTAAGGAAAGAGTGGCACTGCCAGGAGACTTGCATTGTGATTAGGAGCTGGTCATCATGCTGGGAGAATGGAGCTGTGTACAGAAGAAAACTAGTCAGTCAAAATTACCTTTTCCCACTTTTTCCCTTCTACACAAGGGGGAAGTCACAGGTGAGAAATCTTGTTTTAGTAACCCAGTGTCGTGGTTTCAGCCCAGCCGGTAACAAAGAACCACGCGGCCGCTCGCTCACTCCTCCCGTCCCCCTCCGGTGGGATATGGGGGGAAGACGGAGGAGAGGAAAGAAAAAAAAAAACCTGGAACCTCGAGGGTTGAGATAAAGGCAGTTTACTGGGACAACACAAAGGAATTACAACAACAACAACGGTACTAATGAACGAGTATACAACAAGAGTGATGCACAGTGCAACTGCTCACCACCCGGGACCCGACGCTCCGCCACTTCCCCGACCGAAAGAAGGATCCACCCCCCCGGCCCGCTCCCTATATATATACTGAGCATGATGTCACATGGTATGGAATAGCTCCTTGGCTAGTTCAGGTCAGCTGCCCTGACTATGCCCCCCACCTCCCAGGTTCCTGTAAAAAATTAACTCTATCCCAGCTGAACCCAGGACACCCAGTCTGAAGTTGAGAGGAGAGAACAGGATAAAAAAGATCAGTTTTAGGTTTTGCTGGTATATCTAGAGCTGGCTCAGTTGCTGCCCATGAGGAAAAGATTCCTGTCAGCTCCAGATCTCCCAAGAGATGTTGTTTGCTGAGCTTCTGTGATGAGAAGGTTCAGAGCTAGTGTCAGTCTGGATGGTTCATTAGTTTAAATGTCTGGTTTGGGGAGGTAGGTTCTCAAGCAAAGGCTTCTAAATATAAAATAGTCTTGTGAAGTTTTCATCTTATGAATATTCACTTGTTGAATTTACATTTTGTTTTTCATCTCTGAGCTTCCAGAACAGAGCCTTACACAGAGGACAGCCCTCCCATCTGTCTGAATAAACTCTCTGATGGGAAGATTTTGCAAAAACAGTATCTTGTTGTTTAATATGTCCATACCCTTCGGTTAGTTTCTTTCAGAACACTTTGAAAACCCAGCCATTGTCACATGCAAGCTGTAATAATCTTGGGTTTGAGCAGAATTTTGATCTCCTGTGCACCCTTGAATGTGTTGACTGAAGTGGTGGAAGTGCAGGTGGAACTGATAATACAATTTTGGTTTTAGAGACTAAGGTTATTTGGGTAACTGTTCTCAGTACAGAAAGTTCTTGAAGAACTTGGAAGAGAGCAAACATCTGTCACATGCTTGTTGGGCATCTGGAGTGGATGCTTTGGAACTACAGGGAGGACCATCTGTTAGGATGGAGGGTTATCATGAGAGCTTGCAGAGATACCTCCCTTCTCTGTCTGGGTTCGTGACCTCTTCTGAGAGCATTAGCTATTGCCGTCAGTCCTCTGCTTTCATATGCACTGCAATCATTTGAAAAAGAATGAAATACTTAAATAAGGGTATGCATTCTTCACAACCCCCCTCAGAATACTCTTGGCTGCTTGAGTGCTTCTAGGCAGAGGGGTTTGTTATACGGTTCTCATTTACTTTCTTTTTTCAGCTATGTATCAAGTTATTTCCTAATCCAGCTTCCTATGGTGGCTAATGGAACAGAATTGATGCAATTGCTCCAAAAAAAGGCTTTTAGCCAGTAGATTCTAATTAAAGCAACCCTTTTTTTTCAGAGGAGAAGAAAACAAAATCCTTCAAAGAGCCCACTTTCTTTGTATCAGATGAATATATATGCAATAATTTGCCAGCCTGATGGAGAGAGAAGTTGAAATATGCTTGGAGCAGTTACATTGAATCATATGTAAGTGCTGGCACTACCTGGAGCTTATTTCTCCCACAAGGTGGTATTTCCACCATGTAATCTTGCTGCTTCCTGCTGTAGGCAGTATTAGGGAGAATGTGTCAGAAAATTTGTCAAAATGGCTTTCTGTGAGAAGACTCTATTTTAGTTATGCCCATGGGAAAAAATGCATAGATTTAGTTGAAAATTCATAGTTCTCAAGTTTGACCAGCTTGAGTTTTAGGGGTCAGTCCATATGCCCAATTGCAGAAGCACTTGCATTTCCAAATCCTACCCTCAGGTTCTTCAGGGAGGCAGTTTCTTTGATCTTGCCTGGTTCTTCCATGTGCTTAGTCGCTCAAGCAGAGATGGAGGAGAGGAGCTTTTCCTAGCAGTGCTCTGCTTCAGGAAAAAAATCCATCATACCTATAAACATTATTAAAACTAACTAATTAAATTTCATGTATGTGGTAGGTTCTCAGTGACTAAAGCTAGGTGCAGCCATGAAAAAAGTGGGAAGGGGTCTAGGCTGTAGTTAGGGAGCTGTACTGCCATGATGTGATGTGGACTGCTCATTTTACTGGCTGGGTCTAATCTGGTAGTGGTGAGGGAATTGCCTTATCTCTAAACCTCATCTCCCTTCCAAATCCACCTGTAATGTCAGACTGAGACATCAGTGCTTAGGAGAACAAGGTTTCATCACAAATGCAGCTTCTACTTAAGTGCCAGGAGCGGTTTTTAAAATTTGCTTCTGTATTAGTGAATCTACTTAACAAGCCTTACCAAGGTAACTCATTGCCTGACCCACAGCCATCCCCAGGAGGAGGGTGATGGAATGAATGAATTGCAGCTAATACTTACTAGCCTCCAGACTTGGTGAAAAGACATAGTGGATAAGTGTGCAGGAGGCTCAGTACATGAGAATCTCTGATTTTCTTCCCTCTATAACTGTCCCTGTGCTTCAGAACAGCTCTTAATTCCTTTCCCTTACTGTCCTAAAGACCCAACAGCCTCTTACTCCCCACTTGGTGCACTGAGGCGCTCTGTTCGTGGGGAGCCATTCCCTATCACTCCCTACAGAGCCCAGTAAGTTATATCCCTGAAAATCCTTCCTGTCCAACATTCTGTGGTTAAAAACAAAACAAAACAAATCCTTTCTCTGTCTCTCCATTTTCTCTTGGTCCCTTGCACCTGAGCTGGCTGTATCTGTGAAGCTCCAAAGCCTGCAAGTGATGCTGTTTGCCTCCAAGTCAGAGAGGCTTTTAAATCTGAGTGTAAAATGAGACTCCTAGAGCAGTAAACAGAGCAATCATATACCTCCTTTGAAGTTACCATTTAAATAACCTCCGGGGCTTTACTAATGCGGGAAGCGAGCAAGAGGAAATAATTCCCCCCTGCTCCCCCCTCCCACTCCCCGCTCCAAAGCAGGGAAAATGAAAATGATTTCCCTGGCAGAGGAGGGACACTGGTTTTCAGGGTATTGCAGAAGAGATGAATGGCTCTCACTTGCAGCTTAGTTAATGAGTCAGCACATATTCATTCATGGACACAATTTATTAACCTATAAACACTGCAGATGATGGTGTTATCACTGTGATAAAGTAATTTTAATTTGCTGTGTAATTTATAAGGTAGCTGCTGCATCAGAGGGAAGCCTGTGTCTGCTCATGTGTCCAGGTCCTGGCTTGGTGCTGGAGAGGGAAGAGAGGATTAGGGAAACAAAAGGAGGGGTTCTAGCAGGGCTACAGGACCTGACCTGGTTGCACACCATTTTTTGCTGGTTCCCAACCTCTGTGGGTTGTTCCCTGTTGCTAATTCATGAAGAGGTCAATGTATGTTTTCAGGCTTCCAGCTCTACATCTGAACTGATGCTTGGATTTTTCCTGAAGGCAGACAGACAACAGCAAGAGTACAAGTGAGTGTGTATGACATCTGACAGCACTGGAGGGGTATTCAGTGATGTGCTGTAAAGGAGGTCATCCTGTGCTGAATGGGGTACTATAATGTTGGATGGTAGCATTACATGCTCTTGAGATTATGGTAGGGTCTTCTCTGTGGGCTGGTGGCATATAGCTTCCAAATATGAGTGTAGTAGAGCTTTCTGAGACCTCTGTAGTTAGCGTGTGCTGCAATGATACAATGGGACAGCTTTCTAGTGAGACAGCAGGTTTACCCAGTACTGGAGGGATTGGGAACTGAGGAACCTGGAGAAGTAACACTCTCACTTGCCTGGATATTACTCGCTTGTCAGGTAGGTGAACTGGTCAATATGTAAATGAGTTCACTCCTTTAAGTGATTTATGAAATAGTAAGATTTATTCAAATAATTAAATAGACTTTATTAGTGTAGCATATTAACTGGAGAATGCCCTAAAGACATCTTAGCATAAGTCTGAAGCTTACTAAGCTGCCTGAGGTCAGTTTCTCCTGGGATCAAAGATACAGTGCTCATGGATTCCTGCATTTTCAGACTGCTCTTAATCGAGTGTTTGGGGCTTATCTTTCATAAGGAGAAATATGTGCTTGCCCGAACATGTTACTAGCCAGTCCTTGGCCTGACTGAAAATGTGGGGAGTTTCCAAGGCAATTATACCTGCACTAATCATAATTTGCTCCTTGATCTAGGAGTATCTGCCTCTATGTTTGTTTGTTAAGTTGCTGAACAATTTGATTAGGTGCTTTGAATAAACTGTGTAATTATGCCATAGGTATTCCTGATGCATATGTTATTTTCATTATCTAAGTTATCATGGCCCATTGTTGTAGTGCAATAACACTTATAGGCTGCTATTAGAACTGGAGCTCCGTTGTGCTAGATGTTGTACAGGCATACAGTAAGCTGCAGTCTCTGTCCTGGAGAGGTTACAGCTTTACTGTACTGTTGTACAACAGCCCATTAGCACCCTTAAAGACATTAGTGCCCAAAATAGCTCCATGGGTTCCATAGAGGAAACGGCCTAGTAGACCTTTTAACCTGTGAAGGCAGCGGTGTTCCTGAATTCATCTTTGTCCATATTCTTCCAGCATTATCAGTGCTGAGGCTTGTTAGACAGAATTTTAGGAAATGATAGTTTAAAGTGTGCTTGGAACTGGCCACTTGTGCTTTCTCAGTGAGTCTTCCTGAGGGTGGAGGATTAGAGCCAGGCCATCCTCTTTCATATCCGCAACATGGGTTTCTGTTTTGTCAAACGCATTTTATTGCAAGCTGAATTCTTTCCCAGCTTTTTTGTACTTCGTCAGAGTCCCTTGACCTTGCGCCAATCAATGATGAATTGTACAAGTCCCCATCGAAAACACTGTAGAAGCCAGAGGAATGCCAGCCTTACTGTGTAGTACATTAAGTCAAAATATTTTAAGCTTAAGACTGATGGGTATGATTCTTCTATTTCAATCTGCTCCTTCAGATTAAAAAGCTGCTAAAAGCTTCAGCTTGTCTTGATGCATCTGCTGCTTCATGACCAATGAATGGCATGTCCAGGACTGGAGGCTGTGGGTAGGAGGATGATATTTTGTGATAAATGTATCTGATGGTGTTTTATGTTCAGAAAGTATTTTAAAAGCTTTCTACAGCAAATGATCAATCTGTTAGAGAGATTGCTGAAATAGCATCTAGCACTCCTTTGACTTTGAGGAACAAGTAAGGTCTGAAAAGACTATAGACCTCTAACATATGCGAAGTCACTTTTTGCTTATGCCTCTTTCTTGCCTTCCCCTCTGCTGTGGTGTTACTGTGTTTTGATTGGCTATAACTGCAGACTATCATTCTGTAATATGTTATGTATCAGATCTCTTATTAATCCTGTAACACTTTTTACAGTTTTGTGGCTAAATGATTAAATCTGCAAAGCATTTATATGAAAAACTATAAAATAACAGATTATTGTTATTTTTCACTTGCTCTGTATTCAGTTTTCAGTGTCAAAGGTTCAATGAGCCAGATTCTGTGGTGATGGGAATCAATGGTGGTAGAGTAGATTGATTTGAATTTAATGGTATGAGAATATGAGGATTTCCTGAGTAAACTGGAAGGCTGGAAACATGCTCAAAGACATAGGTGGTAGAGCCAGTCTATAAAACCTTTGAAATGATGAAAAGTCATAAATATCAGACTTCTTCCTGCCAGACTACTGTGATCTGTCACAGCACCAGTGGTAGAAGGAGGAGAGGTGCAGAGGCTACAAAAGGCAACTCATATTTCTGGAAATGGCTGATGGGATTTAGTACTGGTTTTAGCTCACATTAAATTTTGGGACTGAGGCCAAGCCCTATTTCTAGAATTTGAGGTTGACCCATGGCTAAGATTAAGGGCTTGAATTTGATTTAGTTTAAATCTGAGGCTGAACTTAGTTAACATCTACTGGTTGGGATTCTAGGAAATCAAAGCAAGCTTCAAGGACTGATGTGAAATTCAGTTTTCAAATACTGGTGAGAAATCAAATACATTTGAGCCATGTTCCAACACTAAATGAGAACCCACACTGGTAACACTTAGGTCTGACCTCAGCACCCTAATTTCTCCTGTGTTTTGGAACTGTGCGGGGGGGGGGGGGGGACGCAGGCAAAGAAGAGAAAAAGATGTCTGGCAAATAGAAATTCAATTGGTTTAATATACAGACTATTTTGCTGCAGTCTAACTGGAGGCTCTTATTAAGAATCTGATGGCACTTCTAAACAGGGAGAGCTGCTCCCTTGGTGGGGGTAATCTCCAATCATATGCCAACATTGCTTTTGACATATTTATGACTCCAATAAAATCTCCCATCTGGTATATTTTAAAATAAAATTGAAAATTTATCACTTTCCTTTAGTTGGTTTGTCGTTCTCCCTGAGAGAAGATAGCCAGGCTGAGATTATTGCATCGGCAGCCTGTCAGCTGAGGTTAGGCTGAGGTGTGATTTAAATTTCAATACTTTCCACATTACAGCTGTCTAGGGTGGGGAAATTACAAGGAGAAAAGCAGAGAGTCTGTTATTTTTATTCATTAGTCTCTCCTGATTTGTATTGTTTTTCTTTTGGTTAGCTCTACTCACCATGTAGGGCAGCTGGGAGAAAAAAGATACCTCCCATTTTTCTGGATTTCCACCTTTTGGATCTCCAAACTTTGCTTGGTCAGAGGCACTTGGGAGGGGATAAGGGAGAACCTGAGTGCTGTCTCCCCCTTTGTTCTACCATTAGGCTGGGCTGTGGTAGCGGGAAGAGATGCTTCTCCATATGCAGTACCATGCAAGTTTATAGCATTTATAGAGCCTATCTTAAAGAGACTGTAACTTTTGGCAGAGCAGAGCTAATGGAGCGGTGTTGATTCCAATTTCCTTGGTGAAGGACCAAGGGGGAGATGTGGATGGCATTTCATGACACTTAACTTGGACAGCTGTATCTAAGCAAGTCTAGATTTCATCACAGTAGAGTGATGTACATTTCTGGAAGCAGGAGCAAACATGCTGTGGACGTGCCTGGCTGTTTCTAAGCCTTTATGATGAGTTTAGGTCAGGCACTTTTAAACAGTCTGTGATAGATGACATGAATCACCTGCCACAGGATTTCTTTGCATGTCCACAGCTGAAGTGGGTCTGGAATGTGAAGCAGCTGAAGGTGAGTCTAGTGCTTTAGCTGCAGGCCAGAATCTGGCCCCCAGTAGATCACTGGGATTACACATTTAGCCTGTAGTGGACAGAAACTGTGGAATAGGGGTGACGTGAATAAGGTACTTGCAGAATTGTATGCATCTTTCTGACATGGAAGACTGTCTCTAGGCCTTATGGGCCCCAGGCATGCAGCAGTGTATTCTGCCTCATGCTTTGGATTAATACTGGAGTTGTGCCTGGCTAGCTGGTCTGGCATTGCCCACTACTGCATTTGATTAGGTGCATTGGTTTCTGTTTAGATACTCAATCATCTGACTTTAAAATTGTCAGAGGCCTTATATGGGCAATATAGGGGAGCAAAATGCCTTTATCTTCCATCTCCTGCAATTGCTTCATTGCTCAGATTGTGACTTGAGCTGCAGTGGAACTTGTGACTGATGCCCTCCGCTATAGCTGTATAGGTAATAAGGTGAGAGGGCACAGTGGTGATTAAGATGCCTGTGTGAAGGTTGCAGTAGTTTACCCCACTATAAGCTTGAATACTGGGTCCCCTAGTCAGGGGGAAAGAATGGGAGAATTACAAATGAATCTCCAAATGGTCTCTTGGCTGGTGCAGCAGCATGGCAGTCCTGGCGCAGTAGCTTATATATAGTTATAGGCTAGCTCTGGGGAATTATCTCCAGCAATGCAGGTGCTTGTTCTGGGAGAAGATTAAATTCACACATGGTTTATGGAATATAGGTATTGAACCTATGTGGGGACAGCTGCAGTGTCAGACCCATTGTTTTATGTGCTGTGACATGCTCTGAACTACAGGGTAAAATGCAACCCCCAGTGCATTAGGCTTATTAAATGCAGCTTTCATTTAAGGTATATGAATTATTTTCTGTGGAGCGCGTATAAAACTTTTATGCATGAGTTGTGTGTTTGGGTATTTGCGTAGTGTGTTTCTCGTTTCTAAAGTGTGCATTTTGGGCTCATTATGTGCAATGGGCTTTTGTTCTGATACATATTTGTGCAGGTGAACATATGGTTAAGGATCTGCCTGTGTGCATTTGAGCACAACATTAGTGTATGGATAAGTCTTTTGGGAATACTGTGTTTGTTTATGGTGTTGTGCTTTCACCAGTGTACATGTTGTACACATACAGTGCATGTGTGTGTAATTTCATTTGATTGTTCTGTTTTCCTGTTTTCTGGGCTGAACGATTAAGGGTGTTTTTTGAGTGCATCAGATATGTTATTTCCTTTCACAGTAATTGTACATTCGCTGATGTCAAACTTATTCTAAATGTCTTGATTTGGTAGACCTAAAGCTTTGCTACATAGAACGCATGGATGTTTTGTTTGTATGCTCAATGTGTGTATGGTCCTTCAGTAAACTGCTCTTGTGGTCTATAGAAACAGGAAGTGCTTTGCACTGAAAATAACCTGTGCCTTCCTTATGTGCTGTAAATGTGTGTTTCTGAAGGTGGGGGTTATAGCATATGTGCACAGTGTGTAGTAAAAGTGTGTTTTATGTCTAAAAATCAGTGTGCTCAGTTTTATATTTGTGCAGTGCAAGCACATATTTTCCTGCATTTGCTGGCAGAGTTACAGAAGTGTTGAGTCTTCATATTGTTTAAAATAACAGAAGAGTTGTCCACATATTTTCTAATTTTTTAAAACATCCTCCAGCTTCCATGGTTTAAATTTCTAAGTGTCTGTCCAAGTGATATATGTCAAAACAACAGGAAGGATATATAAGCAGTTATGTCAGTGGAATGGAACCAAGTCATGAGTTAATGCTTTTCTGATGCTATATAAAAGGGAAAATGGTGAAGAAGAGCCACAAGTAAAATACAAAATGAACAAGATCAACTAAGGTAAAGTCAGGAGGTTTGTTCTTAAATTGGAGACATCTACAGCAAAAGAATTCACATGACTATATTTCTATTTTATACCATCCTATGATCTTACCATCCTGTCCCAGATCTCACACCCTCTAGGGTCAGTCCCCAGGAGCCAGGAAGGATGATGTAGCCCTCCTAACCTTGTTGCTTCCTCTTGGCTGTCCTGCCAGGTGCTTTGAAAGCGAGTCAAGGCCTTCATTATCCCACCATTTCTTTTCAATGACATTTTAAAAGACCTGACAGAGTAGGAATGATTGAAATGCCTGCTGCTTTTCTCTGTAATTATCCAGTTTCCTTGTTGGGACTGAAATTATTGCCGTGCAAGAGTGCAGTGTCCCTATTGCCATGTAAGAGCTAGCCAAACACAAATCTGCCTGGCTGCAGCTAGCACCATTCCCCATATTCAGGCATAAAAATGATTTTCCTTGGCTGCTGGGCTGTACCGTGGAGTACGTGACCCAGACTAGAGCGGTGGAGCTGGAGGGAAGGTGACATGTGGCTGGAGAGGCAGCACGCTTTGGCAAGGCTGGGGAAAGGAGAGAGAAGGAGCACAGTGAAAGGAGATGGGCAGAGAGTGGGGATGGCAGGAGGCAAGCAATGCCAAATGGTAGGACAGTGCCCTGAAGACAAGGATAGGATGGGGACAGCATGGCTTTGGGAACAGGGAACTGTGAAGGACTTTGGAGGGCTGGTGCACTTGAGGGGTCTGTTCAGATGGCTGGAGCAGAGTGTCAGACCGGGCCTGGGGGTGTCTCCAACCTGCAGAGCCAGCGCTGCAATCGGAGCAACGGTGAAGCTCCGTGCACAGTTGCGGGGAGGTGGTGGCGTGCTAGTAGATTGCTAGGAGATGTTTACAAGTGGCTTATCTACTTTTTTTCTGCGTGTGTCTCTTTTAATGGTAACAGTAGTACACTGAAACAAGGAATACAGTCCCTGAACTGTAATTAGTCCTCAGACAGCCTTTGCTATGGATTGCCCAACTGAAGGCCTTCCCTGTAGCCTGCAGTAGGACTAAGAGAACACAGCCAGGAGGACGAAGGAGCAAATATGGGAAAAATGAAGAATGGGTTGAAGTCAGAAGAATATGATGATGGTTGAAGAAAAGACTCAATTATGGAGTGCCTTCTGCAGCATTTGCTTTTTAGAAGGTGTTCAAGGACTGTATGCAGCCATTGCCAAAGGAAACTAGATCTGGAGATATGAGGAAACACAAAAACTGGGAACAGTTGAGGCTTTCTCAGCCTTTTAGCAAAAGGCAGGAGTGTGCCAGGGATGGTGTGAGACACCAGAGGGAGCTGACAGGGATTCCTGTAGGTATTTGTGGGCCAGCTGCTATTTTGTCTTCAAATCCTGAAGAGTCAACAAATAACTAGCCCTGATGCTCAGGGACTGTCCCTCTGCAGTCTGTCAAGTTTCCCGACTCCACCTGGACTGTAAATTCACCTTCAGGATGGATGCTGGAGTGTTAGTGGATGTGCAGGGTGAGAGGAGGGAAAGAATGGGAGGATTAGGCCGAAGGATCAATGCAGAAAACAACTTCCACGCTTGGAGAGCTTGCAAGCTCTCTGTAATAAGGGTAGGAGGCAGAAAGAGATCCGTGTAGTCTCTGAGGTGTGTGGATAAACCCTACCTTAGCCTCTGGGGTTTTCATGGAGCTCAGCTCACACCCCAGCTGCCCTGGCCCTCGCTTCCTGCTTCCCTTGGCAACACATGCTGCCTCTCCCCTGCCCCCTATCCCTCCAGTTCGTTGTGACAGGCTTACAAATCCTGGGACCCCTGATGCTGGAATGGCATTTTGGCCTAGCTGGAATTGTTTATAAGCACAGAGCTTTGATGCTGTCTCCAAAGCCTCTGGAGAGCTGAGAAGGGCTATTTTTCATGTGATGCTTTTGGAGAATGCTATGGGAAAAGGTCAAGGGACAGAGTGGGAACAAGTAGGTCACATACTCATTGGTTTAGGGCACTACGACAACATCGGTTCTTTAAGATCTCAGAGCCTGCTTTGTAAAAATAAGCACCTCTCACTGAGCTGCCTGGGAAAGAACAGGGGCACGCCTCTTGCACGCGGATGTTTGCTGTATTCCTCTGGGTTTGTTCTCTCGCCTTGGCAATTGCTGCGTCTCGGCATCCCTGTGAACTGAACAGATCCTTCAAACAGTGTGCAGCATTTTAAAGAGCCTCTTTGCTTACTGCTTTGACCTTTGTAATACAAGGAGAAATTCTGTAGGAGCAGGGGCTAGCTGCCTGCACCTGACACAGATGGCTGTCTTTTAGTGGGGTCTGGGACCAGCACTGCATGATTCCTTAGTCCATCCCTGTATCACCACGCTGGGTCTATGGGCAAAAAGAGCTCAGTCCTGAACAGCTATTTGACCTTTGTTTTTGCATGTTATCCTTGCTCATTTAAATTGGGGTGGGGGGAAGCAGTCTAACAAAAATTGTCCTTTTTCCTTTCTTCCTCCCTGATTCACACATACTACAGATATCAACCGGAGCGTGGGGAGTGTGTGAAGGAACAGGAAGCAGAGGGGTGAGGTGGCAAGTCATTTACATTGGAAATATAAGCTGAATGTGCATTTCCCTACTCTGCTGCCAATCAATCACTCAGATTTCCTGTACACTGTGGAATAGTGGAGTGGAGTTTGCTTGCTTCCCACTTCCCCCAGGAATGGAAACACTCGTTTGTTTCACTGCCTAGAAATGCTGATCACTTAAAACATTTATTGTTTCAGAGACACATGTGGTTCTGAAGCTGAACATTTCAGCTTCCTCTTATCTGGTCTTCAGAAATGTCTTCAGATGCCCTGCAGACCTGGAGAATTACTCTGCTGGTGCTCTAGCTCTGTTAGAGATGTAAAAGTGCTGCCGCAGTAGTACGGAAAGGCCCATGGCCAGCTGGGCAGATGCTTTACTGCAGAGCGCTGGCAAATACTCTGTGTTCCCCATCAAACCAGTTGCTTTAACTTGTTCATGTAATCCAGCACCTGATCCAGTGAGGTGAGATTTTCAGAGGCCCAAGTCCTGCTTGTCATTGGAAACCTTTTAGTCACTATTTTATGGGGCTAACAAATCTGTTGAGAGAAAATTAAAGTGGGGAATTACATGGAATAGACAGATGAGCATGTGTTCATTGTTTAGCTCTGTTAGAAGTGATGGGGACAGTAGTAGAAACAGAGTATGGGAATGGGAAAGGAATAGAAAAAGAAGAAAAGCAAATAGAAGGAAGGAGTAGGACAAACAGGAAAGTAAATGAAAAGTCTGTCTCTATAGCAAATAGCAGAAATGAAATAATTCTGGAAGAATTCAGATAGCCTTGCCCACTGAAAGAGGCACAATAGAAAACGCCCAGCTCTGTATTCATTCACCTTGTGATAATGCTAAGGTCTGGCATACTTCTGCGGTTTTTAGATGGTATCTGGTCTCTGATTAAGAAGTGTCTTCCTCTCACTTAACAACCTCTCATTAGCCAAATTCTTGTCCTGCAGAGGAGGTGCTGACTTAATCATTACATGGGGGCACTCAGGCTATGGACAGTTTGGGACTCATGGATGACCAAAGGGATGGGGCACTATAAAACTCTTGTGTGACTTCAGCAGCCCTTGTTTGGTTATGGCATGGTGTCTCTGAAGCTTCTGTGATATTGCTGGGACTGGGATGTTGTTAGTATTCAGTTCAGTTGCTGTAATAAAGAGGCTGATGAGGCACCGTGTCTTTGGACCACGGTCATGGCCAGGAAACTTCTGCTGGCTGCGGGGGACTGGAGCCCCATTCCCTGGGGGTGTGAGCTCAGCAGCTTTTATGAGCTCAGCCACTGTGGGTCTGGGCATCAATTCACAGGGGAGACCTGTTGGGAAAACCCAAGGGCTGGAAGGAAATGCTGATGATGACTCAATAGGCAGAGCTCTTCCCTCTGTTGATGTTGGAGCTAAGCCACACAGACACATCCCTCCATAATTACCTACTAGTTACTTATAGTCCATGTTTTGTAACCACCATCATTCTCGTTTGTTGTCCACACATCCAGACATGTGAGGCTAGAATCCATACCATGAAATCTGGTATTGCACTGATGCTTGCAGCCTCCAAGAAGCAAGGATATGTTTGCCTGTAGAATGAAGCATGTTTAGCCCACATGTACACACGTTTCAGGCATGTACAGATGTTGTGAAAATGCAGACAGATCATGGACAGTGTTCATTGCTGTGGGTCTGTCTGTGTTCTGCTTGCCCAGGAAAGGTTGAGTGTGGGATTGCATGCACATAAAACCCCAGAAAGATGTGTCATTAACCACTCGGTTCGAGACTGGTGAGAGGAGATGTTGTGAGGTGTTAGTGGTTTGGTGATCTGGGGAACTGTGGGATGGTTAGGTAGCATGGATGGGGGAAGGGGTGAATTTGGATGACAAAACATCGTGACAGAGGGGAGAAAAATCTCTGCTGTGGCCCTTATTAAGCAAGAGAGACCCTTAGCGGTCACCCAGAGAAAAACAGTGCTGTTGAGTTCAGCGCTGTGTGAATGATGTGTTTTCTTTTCCATTTGCTCATTTCAGACATGAAGTCATGTAATAACTTTAACTCTAGAAATAAAAAAAGCTTCGGTTTCAAGTGTGTTGACTGCGGTGATTAGTTTCACTTTTTGTTTGTTTGTTTCTTAATAATCCACTTTGAAATAGGGAGGTGTTTTGTAAAACTGACACATTTTCAATCTGTATTGATCGCTATATGATATTGGTGTATTCCATTGCAATTGTTGCCTTATTCTGAGAAGTTACTACTTCAAATCTTTTTGTACATCTATTTCACCTGCTCTTTTGCTTACATCCAGCCACACTGGCTACCTCTTATCCCTTGCTCCCCACCAGCCCAGTGTCTAAGTGTAACTGAATTTGGTGAATATCTTTAGGTGACCTGATTCTGCAACACCACCATCCACCTTGCTAGCAAATGCACAGATAATCTGCTTGCTCCTATAGGAGTTATTTCTGTGTAATTAGTCTCTTTGATGTGACTGGCAGTGGGATCAGCCCACCCATGCAGTGGATATGTTCTGGCTCTGTAGCAGCACCACATTCCTGTCCCAGCAGGGATGCTGACACACATGGGCTGCCCTGTGCTTCTGCCTCTGACAGCTGTTTGTGAGAACAGCCTCTCTAGAATTTACTCAGGTGACAACCAGCAGCAGGAAAATCATCCCAGTTCCTGGGCTCTTCATGGGGTTTCCTCACTGTCGTCTCAGTGGTCAGGGACTGCTGCCTTCCAGGGGATCTGTTGTTGTAGCTTGATGAATGACAGGCTGTGAATTGGAAAAGATGGGCTGGACATCATGAGGGGTGGCTCATTTTTGGTAAGTCACTTTGGGTAAATTATATGGAGTTATGCAAAACAAGGGTAATGGTCTGACTCACCTTTGCAAAGAGCCTAGAGAACTCAGCTGAAAAGTGTTTTGAAAGAGGTGTGCTCTGTTACAGTGACACTGCCTTTTTCTGCCAGCCCCCAGCTCCAACAAAGGCAGACTCTCAAGACCTCCTTCAGGACTGCCAGCAGGGTTTCTACTGGTCTAGTAGGGAGCACCGCAATGTATTGCAGGGCTCTTCCTTACTCTTTTGTCTCTTCCAGTGATGTTCAGCAGGGGTACACAAGTCACCACAAAATCATCATTGCCATCATTAGGTTGCTGTGTGTAATCACTACTCAGTGTGTTCACCGAGTCAGCTCTTTCCTGACTTCCACAAGTAGAGCTGACTGATCAAAACTAAAATGATCCTGCAAAAAATCTAGAAAGCTGAGATCTCTTTTCAGCCCAAATTCCCTTCCACATTGTTTTTATCATTATCTAACATGCTATAAGTAGAATATTTTCTGAGGTCATGAGCTAACAGCTGGCATCAAGAAAAGCTGCAAATGATGCTGTGTGCAAACAGGTGATGGACAGATGGGCTTAGAAGAACCATGGGATCCCAGACAACTTCTCTGTAGCTAGGTAAAGGATTCCAGAAGAGACCAGACCTTGAAGTTAGTGTCTTGTTCACAGTTAGACCTCTTGACAGAATTTCCAGCTCTTGTGTCTGTAGGAGACAATGTGGGTAAAGCAAGTGGTGGTTGTTTCTTTAAGGCCCCCCTCTACTGCTCCTCTCTTGATATTCCTGCTGACACAGATTTTCCTCTCTTGCTCAATTTCAGTGCACCTGCTCATGTAAACTAGGCTGCACAGGGTTTGCTCAAGCTGAGCTTGTGTATGGTAACAGAAGCAGCACCCAAAAGCATATTCATAGGCTGAGAGGAGTCATTAGTATGCAAAGTGAAGCCTGACTTAAGCAGCTCCACAGGTGACCCACAGAAACTAGTGACTAAATGAAGATGTGCCCTTAGTTAAAGGTCAAATCAATTGGCATAGGAAACTGTAGGGATATTTTAGAGAGGTAGTAGTTGAACAGGAGGCTTTTCTATTAGACCTAGATATTCAGTCTGCCTGTGTAGTATTATTATTGTCTTACATACTCAGTATGAACCTACCTATCTACCTTTGTATGCTAAAGGCATTGCCCTCAGATTTGATATCACAGAAGACAAGCTGACTTGAAATATGATTTACTGTGTTATGTTCTACTCGAGCCTCCAGGATAAGCTGCCTTGTCTTCACTCCTGCTTTAACCTGAGTTAACTAACTTGGGTTAGTCAACCTGCATTAAGAACACATATTTTTTTATTTATTATTTTTAAAATTTTATTTAATTTTTGATTTTATTTTATTTTTAAAACCCATTTCTGTGTAACCAGAAGGACTTCAAGATGGGTAGGAAGTCCTCTGTGGTCGAATTTCAGGAAGATAGAGTGTGCCAGGTGGGAACTGGTTGGAGGAAGCTGTGTAGGAAGCTGACAAATGGATGGAGAAGCCTGAGAATATTGGGGCAGCAATGTCCACTGAGTCTGTGCATACTTCCAGACTGTTGTAGTTGTGATGAAAAACATAGTCATATAAAGTGTTTCTGTGACAGCTTGTTACGCCATGCTGCATGCCTGGAGAAGGGAGTTACTTGGTCAGAAGGATGGTAGGGATGAATTTATATTTTAACTTTTGAAACATAGATGTGTTCCCTGGCAGGATCTTCTTGCTCCCGGCTTTCTGTGTGGCAGACCTCCCAAAATGCACTGCCTGGCACGTTACTAATACAATTCTGTGTTCTTGGCTGTTTCCCATGGCTTAGGGGCTGTAGCACAGTCCCTAATCTTCCCCAGTGCACTTATGCAGGCAGGGCTTAAGAGGCTTGGGCAAGGCCAGTGTGATTCAAGAAAAAGCTGAAGTGCTCCCCAGGCCTTGTGAACTGACAAAATAAGTGAGGTGAGGTTCAAAGTTATTGCAGGGAAGGCAGGTTTCCTTGGAGTCTGGGTGGGGGCTAATCAATGTACATTCATCATTAATTTATGCATGTAAGGGAGTTTTGGAGTAGAGTTGTCATGCTGGTTTTGATAATGCTAACTCTATCCACCCTGCCAGCTGCTGCAATGTCGTGGTAGTTTGTGTTGCTGCATGCAGAATTATGGTGCTTTTGTGGGAATGTTATGTTCCCTGAATAGAGCCCCACAGAGCAATTTGCTTCATCCTTACAAACCCATCCAAATAACTGGCAGTGCCTTACAAATACAAAACAATTGAGAAAATAAATGTATTATACTGTACATCTGTGACAAAACAATGCTTTCATGTGCAAAGAGAGAAATGTGTTTGTTTAACTTGCGGTCTCCCATTTGGAAATAAATGCATTCATTTAAATCAAAATGGGACGTTCTTCACTATTACAGTATTTTGCATGCCAGATGTAAGAAATATGCTGCTTGAAGAGCAGACTAAAAACTTGGAGTGGTTGATATTACTGAAAGCACGCATGTGCTGGCTTGTTCTAGATACTGCCTCTCTTCCTGCAGGGTATCCTCTACACTGGAGTGGGAATCTCCTGGCTTTGTGTGTGAGGGACCTATGTACAAAAGGTTTGGGAGTGTGGTTCTCCCTTGTGTGGCAGTCTGGTGTCCTGTGCACACACAGGAAAGCCTATTTTTCATCTGGGTTGTGCTCAGAAGAGAGTGCCATCAGTTCCCACTTATCAGAACTTTGCATTGCCATGACCATGAGGCAGACAGATTCCCTGCAAGAGTTGTAGCAGTCCAAAAGATTCTTTGATCATTTCCAGTTTTTGTGTTAAAGAAATGTTGGTTTCATTTATATGCAGCAGTAGAAGTGTTAGACAGGGGAAATGTAATCAATAAAATACAGGTTGAGTGTTCCAATATTTGTTTTAAAAAATGTGCCCCTTCTTGTAATTTTCATCCTTTTAAATGGTTGAGCTTTGTAATGAAAGTCTGCTGCATTTCAGTTTACACATAAGCTTAGCATCATCAAGCAAAGTTTGTTCTGGGAGTTAACATTTGCATTTTTGAAAGCAGCAGCCTAATCCAGAGCAAAACCAGATGAGAATGTACTTTAATACAGCACATTACCAGCTGTCTGCTGGTAGGTATGAGCATTCTCAAAAAGGTGCTGAAATTTGATTTGGGTAGTTTTCCAAGACTCTGCAAACTGAATTGAACAAAACGGAAGATCACTGCTACCAGTAGTAGGAGTTGTAAACTGGAATTCCATTATGACATGATTATTAGAAGGAAAAGTAGCAAGAAAAAAATATGTGCATCTGATCTTTTCTAACTTGATTTTTTTAATAATAATAGCATTCAGACCATCTTCTAGGCTCATTATTCTTCCTTTGTTGAAATAACTGCTCATATTGTAGATGAGAATGAAAGAGTTAGGAGTTTTAGCCCTCTGCCAATGTTAGCTGACACACACTATCATGTAATGGTATTTTTCATGTGTAGTATCAGGTCTGTGCAAGCATGTGATTGTATTGGTGCTTTGGAGGGCCAAAAGTAGTAAGAATCACAATTCAGCAAGTCTAGCATTAATAAATACTCTTTAGTTCAATTTGGAAGCATCATGGTCTGCATCTTCCCCATTTGAAGCGTTATATCCATCTTACTGTTATATCCAGCCAGCCAGAGGACTTGTTATGTTATACCCAGCAGGAAACATGTCACATTTCTGAAAGCCAGCACCTATGTATTGACTGATTGACCAACAGGGCTATGCAGCAAGGGTAGTTTGGCCTACCTGTGTTTTTTCTCTGGATTGATTAATCAAATACTTCAAATAATTGCTGTGGTTGTGATTAATGTCAACTGCATAGCTAATTACCCAGGAGATTAAAATGACTCTTTCTGTTTTAAAAAAAACTGTAAATGAGTTAATTATTTACTCTTCTCACCTCTCTAACCTTGTTATGCTTGTAAATGAATAGAAATATTGATCTTGGAACTGATTTTGGTGTTACCCATCTTGCATCAGTTTAATTAGCGGTTTCACTGTAACGCTGTGTGCTCCTTTTGACCAAGCACACACTCTTTCTGCTTTGCTCTTGTATAAACTGTGAGAGTGGAGCTGAGAGGGACCATTTGGCTATAACTGACCTGCAGGGTTTGTAGGACTTCCGTGCATTAGCACACTTCCTACTCTACCTAAACCACTGCTGACTCCTTGCAGCAGTGCCTCCTTGACCACATCTCTTGGTAGCAGACTCTACCACCCAGTGGCTGTAACTGTTAAAACAATCTTCTGTTCCCTCAGTAAGCTGTTTCCTTCCATTAGCTTGAAGTCACGTCTTATTTTTCCATGTTCTCAGTCTGTGAGTATATTTTTCCCCATACATATACAAACTAGATTTTAATTGCATCCTTGGTTGCTGTAAAAGGTTTCTCCACCATGACAGCACAATGTCAGAAGGCTACAGCTTTGCTAATAGAGATATTTGCTGTATTTACCACTAAGGGACAGAGACCTGAATGCCTCCCTAAGTAGTTGGTTCAGCTAGGGCTTGTGTGCCCCATCACTTTTCCCCTCCCAAACAGCAAGGCCTTGTGACTTTCTAGGAAAATGTGGGGTTCCTTGTCAAACTGGCAAAAGAATGCCAATTTTAGGAATGTTACCGAGAACGTACCACTTACTGAAGGGACAGCAACCCAGAAAGCTCCTCTGCTCTTCTTTTGTGTAGACACAAGTAAAAGAAGCTTTAAGGCCAGCTGCTATTTGAGGTCATGTCAACTCTGTGCTTTCATTTCCTTGCAGTTTGGTTTCCAGAAAAAGGTTGGGTGTCTCAGCTGCTGGAAAGGCTGTTTCAGACATTGTCCAGCTCTAATAGACTCCCTCTTGTTTGTGGCCATCAGGATGCTTTGGTGGAGCTGTGTGTGCCTTGCTGGGAGACATTAACATCTCTTCCAGAGCTCTGCTAGAAACTGCTGCCCTTTTGTGTTTACTTTACTACAGCCTGATGTAGAGGAGACAGCCACAGTGTTCCCTCTATGTTAGGGAGACTTTATGTAGCACACAGGTCTGTCTTATTTTTTCCCTTTCATAGAATCAAATAATTGTTTAGGTTGGAAAAGACCTTTAAGATTGAGTCCAACCATCAACCTAACACTGCCAAATTCACCACTAAACCATGTCCCTAAGCGCCACATCTACATGTCTTTTAAATAACTCCAGGGATGGTGACTCCACCATTTTCCTCAGCAGCCTGTTCCAATGCTTGACAACACTTTCAGTGAAGAAATTTTTCCTAATATCTACTCTAAACCTCCCCTGGCACAACCTGAGGCCATTTCCTCTTGTCTTGTTGCTTGTTACTAGGGAGAAGAGACCAACCCCCACCTTGCTACAACCTACTTTCAGGTACTTGTAGAGAGTGATAAGGTCTTCTCTGAGCTTCCAGGCTAAACATCCCCAGTTCCCTCAGCCACTCCTCGTAAGAATTGTGCTCCAGACCCTTCACCAGCTTTGTTGCCCTTCTCTGGACGCACTCTGGTACCTTAACGTCTTTCTTGTAGTGAGGGGCCCAAACGCAAGGCACAGCCTCCCCCGCACTGAGCACAGGGGGACTAATCACTGCCGTAGTCCTGCTGGCCACACTATTTCTGATACAAGCCAGGATGATCTATTGGCCAGGTCTTTTTCTGCCGGGCAGCTTTCCAGCCCCTCTTCCCTAAGCCTGTAGCGCTGCATGGGGTTGTTGCAACCCAAGTGCAGAATGTGGCACTGAGCCATGTTGAACCTCATACAATTGGCCTTGGCCCATCAATCCAGCCTGTCCAGATCTCTCTGTAGAGCCTTCCTACCCTCAAGCAGTTCAAGACTCCCGCCCAGTTTGGTGTCATCTGCAAACTTACTGAGGGTGCACTTGATGCCCCCATCCAGATCACTGATAAAGATTTTAAACAGAACTGGCCCCACTACTGAGTCCTGGGGAACACCACTTGTGACCAGCTGCCAACTGGATTTAACTCCATTCACCACCACTCTTTGGGCCCACCCATCCAGCCTGTCCAAGCTATGAGCAGCCAGTTTTTCCAGGAGAATGCTGTGGGAAATGGTGTCAAAGGCTTTACTAAATTCCACATAAACAACATCCACAGCCTTTCCCTCATCCACTAAGTGGGTCACCTTGTTATAGAAAGAGGTCAGGTTAGTCAAGCAGGACCTGCCTTTCATAAACCCATGGTGACTGGGCCTGATCACCTGGTCGTCCTGTATGTGCTGTGTGATGGCACTCAAGATGATCTGCTCCATAAAATTCCCCAGCACTGAGGTCAGATTGATAGGCCTGTAGTTCCCTGGATACTCCTTCTGGCTCTTCTTGTGGATGGGCATCACATTTGCTAACCTCCAGTCACCTAGGACCTCCCCGGTTAGCCGGGACTGCTGATAAATGATGGAAAGTGGCTTGGTGAGCACTTCTGCCAGCTCCCTCAGTACCACCCAAGTGGATCCTATCCGGCCCCATAGACTTGTGTGTGTCTCAGTGGTGTAGCAGGTCACTAACCATTTCCCCTTGGATTATGGGGGCTTCATTCTGCTCCCCATCCTTGTCTTCCAGCTCAGGGGGCTGGGTACCCGGAGAACAACTGGTCTTACTATTAAAGACTGAGGCAAAGAAGGCATTAAGTATCTCACCCACTTCCTCATCCAATAAAGGATGGAGATTCTCCTTAGTCCTCCTTTTGTTGCTAATGTATTTATAGAAACACTTGTTATTGTTTTTTAGAGCAGTAGCCAGATTAAGTCCTAGTTAGGCTCTGGTCCTTCTAATTTTCTCCCCGTATAACTTCACGACATCTTTGTAGTCCTCCTGAGTTGCCTGCCCCTTTTTTCAAAGGTCACAAACTCTCCTTTTTTTTCCTGAGTTCCAGCCAAAGCTCTCTGTTCAGCTAGGCTGGTCTTCTTCCCCACCGGCTCATCTTTCAGCACACGGGGACGGCTTGCTCCTGCACCTGTAAGATTTCCTTCTTGAAGAATGTCCAGACTTCCTGGACTCCTTTGCCCTTCAGGATGGCCTCCCAAGGGACTCTGTCAACCAATCTCCTAAACAGGCCAAAGTCTGCCCTCTGGAAGTCCAAGGTAGCAGTTCTGCTGACCTTCCTCCTTACTTCTCCAAGAATCAAAATCTCATAGATAATAATCTGAGGGTAGTACCAGGGTAGGAAGCTTTCTCTTCACTTCTTTAACCCAGGTGCCAGGGTGGCAGCAGACTTCCCAAAGAAGTGGGTCTGGTCTGCACATTGGGCCTTCTGTTCCCTTCAGAAGGGACTCTTCTATGACAATGACTGGTCTTTTTTTTTTTTTCTTTATGGAAGCAATTTTGACGCAGGGTGTAGGCCCACTTAACCTCAGCGACATCTCCAAGCTAGATGAACCGTTATCCTCATTATTGTTCGGGTCCACTTGCAGAGCGTCATATCTATTATGCAAGGGTACCTGGGAAGGTGGGGTAGTCACAGTGGAGACGTGTCTGCTGTGCCGGGCAAGAACTTGTCACCATTGCCCCCTATCCCTTAAATCACTGTGTTCAGCCAGGTGGAGAGAGGATAGGGAATCCTGTGTATTTGTTCTCAGTCCAATGAGGATGTGAGTCAGACATGCTCCTTGGCTCTGGAGTCATACTGTTCATATCAATCTGTAGAGACTCATGTTTGCTCTGTGAGCTGTCATATGGTTCATGGAGAGCTAAAATGGTGGCTACCATACTTACTTCTCTTGTTTTTTCCTTTGTTTCCTGAAACTGAGGTTTTGAAAGGAAAACATGACAATGTGGCCAGCAAACAGTATCTGTGCATCATGGGGCTTGTCTCAACTCTTTCTCTATTACGCAAGCTGATGGCCTTTGAACACGTTGGACAGTGACTGTCAGAAATAGCCTTTCAGAAATGCAATACCAGCCTTCAAATCCTAAACCATCTGTCATGGTCAAGTTAATGTAATCTGCTCCATGCCATCAGTGAGAGCTGGGAGAGTATAATAGCAGCCAGTGCTTGGTCCAGTAGGATTTGGTCTGTTCACATGGCTTTCTCACGTACTTGGGTCTGTTCCACTGGCTGCTTTGTGGCAGGCTCCATTGTCAGTCCCTGCCCAGACAGAAATGGTCTGAGTTGGTGCTGAGAGATCCGAATTTTCTTTTTTTTTTTTTTTTTTTCAGCAGGAGGCTCAGTTATATATGCAACCTCAGGGCTATATGGACTTGGTACAGGCGTGGCAGGTGCTGCAAAGATCTGATGCAAGAAACATTTTTGCTGCTGGACTCAGTGGCTTGTAGTATTCAGTTCCATGACTTCATAAGTCATGTGCTGGGTGCCAGACTGGAGCTAGTAAAGTCTGCAGTGCCTGTAAACGTGACTGGTGCCAGGCTGGGTGTGCAAGACCTCTTGCTGGAAGGGCAAGTGGTTGTGCTCTGACAACCCAGTTCTGATGTGGTCAATGCCAGGTGCCATCATGGAAACTTGGCTGCAGCTCAGTTGCCTGAAAGTTGATATGTTTTCTTCTAGCTTTTGAATGTGGCTTTATTTTCCAGCAGCTGGAGAAAATGGCTTTGGAAAATAATAGCAGCTTTTAAGTCAAATTGGTGTCAACATTCACTCTAGGCTACTAGAATCTAATCAGCTTAAGTTCCTACTTGGCAAATAAAATTCCTGTCTTGCTGGCCTCTCTCATTACTGCTACTTGTTTTTCACTCTTTCTTTCCTTCTGTTGTGTCTGGTCAAAGAGATGTTTGGTTGCTGAGGTGTAGGATCTGGTGTGTTTTTGAAGGTACCCATGCTTGGGCCTCTCTCCTTTCTTATAGGACCTCTTGTAGGAGCAGAGGAGACAAAAAAGGTAAAAGTTGGTGAAGCTTTAGCACCTGCCTTGAGCACAGTTCAGCTGATGAAAAACTACCAGTCATTGCTCTCAGCAAGGCACCTGATTCCAACCGTCATGCTTGGACCGAGACAGGTGGGTAGTGAGGATCCATGGGGGAGCCATTACAGGCTATTCCAGATGAAGAGAAAAAGGAAAGAATTAAAGTTGCTTGTGAATAGAGAGAATCAGGAGAGCAAGAGGTAGATAGGCTGATGAAATAATGCTGTCTTTAACTGTGAATAAGTAACAGCATCACAGGAGGCATTCAGGGCAGCAATTTTGGGGGGTTAAAATGAAGGTTAAAGATTACATTTAGGATTAGGAAAATCAGGACCCCTAAGGCATACTCAGTGAATGCTAAAGATAAAGGCATAGGCAAAACCAGATATGTCTGGAGTAATGTCTAGCAATTAAATATATGATGGATGGATGGATGGATGATACACTATGTTATCTTTTGTGTTAACAACACCTATGTATATGATATCTATTACATGTACACATATCATGTACATTATACATATTATTAGTAGATTAGATGTTACAATATATGCAGACTAATTCCTTGGATTTACGGAAGTGTTAGAAGTTGCTGTGCCAAGAAAAAGGTTTCCTCTGGCAGCTCTTTACGTCGGCTCCCATATGACAGCAGCTTACACATGAGGCTTTTCTGTTGCTCTGAGTGACTAGCTGTGAATGCAGCCTTTGCTGAGACCGTAGGTTTGACTGGAGCTCCTCCTGCCTTCCCTTGAATGTTCAGGGATAGTGCAGACTGGGTGTTAGCACGCAATGCAGATGCTGGTGAATGAATAAAGTGGAAAAGGAAGAAAGAGCGAGCCTGTCTTTCTCATCCTTTTCAGAAAGCAGAGGAAGGCATTAGCAGCCTCCAGAGGGAGTTTCTCTTCTCAGCTGGTCTCTAGGCATGGGGAGCTGATGCCTCGGGGAATCTCTTGACGTATGAGCCTATTTTACTCGGTTTTGTCGTGATTCTTCAGAGGGCATTTGTTTCCTGTTTAATTTTAAAACATTGGGTTTACAGTATGCTGATTTTGTGTGAGGACATCAAACCTTGCAGAGGAACCAATACCCCAGAACAAATTCACTTCCAGCTCTGCTGGGAGTCTGTTTAGCACTTTGCACACCAGCCCTGGGCTCTGCAATGTGGGGCTCAAGTAATGAACCTCCATCAGGTTTGAGGCTGATCAGCTGTAACTATGGAGCCATGTGTGTGGTGTGGGGACCAAATAACACAGTCATTCCTTCCCACTTCTAAAGCCGTATCAGGTCTGCTATGTAAGGGTTGACTGAGTTGTTTTGTAAATCTCAGCAATAAAAATGTGTCCACAATCACACAAATAATAGAAGGAAAAGATGAGAGCATAAAATGATTATGCTGGTGAAAGAAAGGAAGACTAGTGGAGTCTGAAAGAGATGTGGGCAGGTGAGCAATGGGCCTTGTGAAGCAGAACGAAATGCATTATTATTTTTAATGGAAATTCAAAAAAGGCTTTGTAGATGTGCTGGGCAGAGGACGAGTAGAGAAACTGCTAATTCTGTTTCATAAAGATGGTGGGAGTGAAACTGGCTTTGTTGCACTGCTCAGGCAAATGGATGTGGCGGCTGGAAAGGACTATCTGGCAAGAGATGGGAGGAACCTCACATGGGGATTGCGCTTCACACCTGCCAGTTTTTCTTCCTATTTGTGCCACAGAAGTCCATTGTGCTGGGGTGAAGCTCTGGGTTCCCTGCAGAAGGAAGGGAAGGAGATGTCTCAGAAATTTCAGTGAGATGCTAATGCCAGGCTTCTTGCTGCCCCTCTGGCTTCAGTCCCAAACCTGGCCACATTGCATGTTTTCTCTGGCTTACTTGGTCCCTAAGCAATCTTTCTGATCTAGGCCATCCTCCATCTAGCATCCTGTCAGTATGCTTAAGGCTTTCTGCCCTCAGAAAACTTCCTGCACATGGGATTTACAATAAAAATAATAGGATCTCTGAAAACTGTGAGCTGAACCATTAATAACATTTGCTCCGAGAGCATTAAGGGAGGAATTGCTGCATAGCAGTTTTGCCATCAGACCCAAGTCTGTATGGAGCTGTTCTCCTACATAAGTAGGTTAACTATTTCTTCCAAATTACAGGTAGCTAAAACTACGCTTAGCTTCATGCTCATGAATTACAGGAAAGGATCTGTTTGTTGGTTCTGATGCCACCACCAGGGAGCAGAAGTCCTGAGACTTGCACAGGCTCTGAGGTCCGTCCTCTCCTCCTTTCTTCTGGGTCAGGTGCCTAAAGCTCAGTTTGAAAAATGACAATAAACTGGCTAGGGTATATGATGGTGGTGTTATAAATGACATTCCCATTGTATTCAGTGCTCCTTACAAAAATGGTCCCTATCTCCTATTCCAGAGGCTGCTAGAGAATGTGGCACAGATTAAAAAAAAAAAAAAGTTAGTCTCTCTCCATGGGGAGAGCATTCCCAAGAAAAGCATTTGCTGAGAAAGAGCGTTTACTCTGCTTCAGGCAGAATCAGAAGTAATTAAACATCCTAGTGAAGCACTGGGAGTGGGCACACTTTGGGGAAGAGGCTGATCTCTCAGGTAAGAAGAATCTCAAACCTGAGAATAAAAGGTTCCAAGAGAGGTGGTTGGTGAGATTTCGCTATGGAGGTGAAGGCACTGGATGTAGTTTGACCCTTTTACTAGCTTAAGGCAGGGGAGAAGTGGAACTGGTGCTGCTGGTCGAGTGGAATCTTCCTGCCTGTCCTGGTTTTAGCTGGCATAGAGTTAATTGTCTTCCTAGTAGCTGGTACAGTGCTATGTTTTGAGTTCAGTATGAGAAGATTGTTGATAACACTGATGTTTTCGGTTGTTCCTAAGTAACGTTTAGTCTAAAGTCAAGGATTTTTTCAGCTTCTCATACCCAGCCCGTGAGAAAGCTGGAGGGGCACAAGAAGTTGGGAGGGGACACAGTGAGGGCAGCTGACCCCAAGTGGCCAACAGGGTATTCCATACCATGTGATGTCACATCTAGTTTAGGAACTGGGGGGAGTGGGGGCGGGGGATCGCCGCTCGGGGATTAACTGGGCATCGATCGGCGGGTGGTGAGCACTTGCACTGTGCATCATTTGTATATTCCAGTCCTTTTATTATTACTGTTGTCATTTTATTAGTGTTATCATTATTAGTTTTTTCTTTTCTGTTCTATTAAACTGTTCTTATCTCAACCCATGAGTTTTACTTCTTTTCCCGATTTTGTCCCCCATCCCACTGGGTGGGGTGGAAGTGAGTGAGTGGCTGCGTGGTACTTAGTTGCTGGCTGGAGTTAAACCATGACACTGCCTAAGCAGGTGCCAAAGCACCTTCAAGCTTTTTCTGTAGACATAGACATGAAAAGTAGTTCAGCTCTTAGCAGCCTCTTTGGCAGCCCAGCTACATACGGGTGGGATGACTCTGGGCCTTTGGCCAAACGTGTTGTAGGTGGTTGAAGCACCAAGCAAGAAGTCCTTTGACTCTTGAGTCACTGAGCTCCTTCTCCAGTCGTGATGGCTGGCCTACCTGGGACACTCTGAGAGCCCTGTGGAGACCTGGAGAGTGTGCTGTGATGTGCTGCAGCAATGTTGTATGATTAGCATAGGTTGGTTGTGCAGGATTTGATGGGAGCTGTGCTAACCCGCTCTTGGATTTGCAGGGAAGAAAGCTTGAACATGGGATCCTCAAGGTAGTGAGTTATTCAGATGACCAGCAAAGACTGAGTTAAGGAGTCAGAGAAATACTAGACATCATCTGGAAAGAGGGTGATATTGGCAGTAAAGAGCTGCCTCAGCCCTTGGACATGTCCCTGCTTTGAACAACAGTCTGAATAGTTAAAGGAAGGTTAGTGCCATGGGATGGGGAGGGGGTGCGAGACTAAATATTTGGGAGGAGGGGGAAGGAGATGTAATGTCTATGGCCATTATTGGAGCAGGAATCCGCAGGTTGGCCATGGCTGGGGGGTTTGAGCCTAGAAGTACCAAGAGCTTTGACAGAAGGAGCAGATGGCTGAAGGTGGAGGCTTAGAAGGAACACAGCTGGATTGAGCCTGCAGTTCTGTGCATCCAATCTGGGGTCAAATGCAGCTCTTTGGTATGATCCAGTTGTCATGGTTTAACCATAGCCAGCAACTAAGCACCATGTAGCTGCTCACTCAGTCCCCCTGCCCCCCCCCCCCCCAGTGGGATGGGGGAGAGAATCATGGGAAAAAAAAGTAAAACTCGTGGGCTGAGAAAAGAACAGTTTAATAGGACAGAAAGAAAGAAACTAATAATAATAACAATAATAAAATGACAATAATAATAATAAAAGGATTGGAAATACAAGTGATGCACAATGCAATTGCTTACCACCTGCTGACCGATGCCCAGTTAGTTCCCAAGTGGCGATTCCCCCCAGCCACACTCCCCCCAGTTTATATACTAGATGTGATATCACATGGCATGGAATACCCTGTTGGCCACTTTGGGTCAGCTGCCCTGACTGTGTCCCCTCCCAACTTCCTGTGCCCCTCCAGCCTTCTTGCTGGCTGGGCATGAGAAGCTGAAAAATCCTTGACTTAGTATAACTAACACTACTTAGCAACAATGAAAACATCAGTGTGTTACCAACATTCTTCTCATACTGAACCCAGAACATAGCACTATACCAGCTACTACAATTAATTCTATCCCAGCTGAAACCAGGACACCCATTCCGTTTCAGGAGCTAGTATGTGACTGAGAATGAGAGAGAGTGCAAATACAGGCTTGAAAGACAAATCTAACACCAATTTAGGTTTTATGCTGCAATTTTTCTTTGTATCAGATACTGATTTACAAGGAAGGATGCATGCCTTTCTCCTGTCTTTGTGAAGGCCTTAGCCCTAGTGGTGGGGAGTTAGGGCATGAGATTTTGAAGTGTGAATTCCATACAATAGAAAAGCACAGATTGTCCAGGGGCAGGCACAGCACCTGCCCAAGGCAGCTTCTAAGGTTGATGGTTGGCAAAGTGGATAATGTAGAGGGATTTAGGTTGTGATAATGGTCTGTGATGGTATTTAATAGAAAATGGTGGTGGCATTGTTATTTCTGGGGGATTTAACCATCCTGGATGCACAGCCTTGCACAGCACAAGCTTTACTAGCATGCAGTTGTGCTACATGTTGTGGAGATGCTGAGGACTCCTGAACCACTGCATAACTTCCCTGTGCACAGCTGCCTGCCTGCCAGTTCGTACAGGTGCCGGGTAGGACCACTCTCACCTGATGAGAAATAGGTAGCAAATAATGTATCTCAGGGTGCACCTGATTACTTGTGCCAAGTCCTCGTTTACTGAGAGGTACCTGTGCCAGGATGGGCTGGACAATCTATTGGGCTACATATTCTCATTCTGGCTCAGACAAATTTTCCCCGTCTGTGCCTGTGTAGTCTAAATACTGGGCATTCAGCCTGACCTTCGTCTGGCATTTCAAGGGACAGTCTGAGCATTGCCAGGGTCTTCATGAGAGAAGCACTGTGCCCTGGTACAAAAATAGAAGCGTTTGCTTTTCATAGACAGCTCAAGTTGGATCTTGAGATGACAGGACCAGGCTCACCTCCCCTACAGCCCACCAACATTAAGCATTTGCTTTGTAATAGCCAGTGCCCAAGGCTCGCTTTCTATGCGGGGTCTGTAGGGAGGAGGAAGCAAGAACAAAAAGAGAAAGAGGTTTTAGGATTTGCTTTCTCAATGGCAGTTCATTCTGATCCTTTGTGCGTGTGCTTGTGGAGTGCAGGAATGGAGAGAATGCCACTGCTTCATTCAGTGCTCCAGAAGACTAATGGACCTTGACAACTGCAGCACAACATGGAAACTATTAAAAAGGAAGGACTGATTAAAGCCCCAACCATCCCAGCATTCCCCTGGGCTCTTAACCCCATGTTGGAGCTGAGCAGCCTAGCAATGCCTCCTCCCAGTCTGCACAATTAACATCTCTTGTCACTAATTGATTCCTGTGGTGCTCACAGGACAATTAGAATTTAAATTGCCTTTTACAAAGGTCATGAAAACATGATAAAAGACGAATCTATTAGGAAGGATCACTCAGGAGTCTCTCTCCTTTTCCACAGCACTGGCTGTTGGTTGTCATACAGACATGAGGGGAGCTAGGAGAGTGGTTCATGCCTTGGGTTTGTTTCTTCTTGGTTGTAGTTCATGGCAGAGGCTCAGCCCTTTGTGACTTCCAAATATTCTTGCACTGAAGGTGGCATTTAATTTTTTTACTCCTCTTTTAGAAGGGTTTTGTGTCTGTATGTGCTATCCCTTGTCTGTCTCTTCTGATAAACATTGAAATAGCTGTTTTTGCATTTGAACCTTGAATTTACTACAGGGGGGAAACCTTTTCACAATGGAGGGCAAAAGATTTGCCTTCACAGGGCAAAGGTGTCCTAGCACCAGCCTGTCTTTGTTTCTAGAGGGTGCAGTAATGGATTAAAACCTGATGTGACTCACTGGAAAGCAAAGGCTGTGAGGGAAAGGGCAGCTGGAGCTCTGTGTGCACAAGGATGCATATGAGGATCTGAGTACATGGTTCAGCAGTACTGTCACTCCAGCTTTCTGTAAAATAGTCCTCAATAAAGAGGTCCTAGAAGAGAATGCACGAATACAAGCACGTGAAAGCATCGCTTCTAAACCCACACTTGCAGCTTTCCCCATCTGCAGCTATACTTCTAGGAACGGCATTATGACTTTAGAAGCCTATGGAACTTATGCCATCATATCTGAGCTGGGTGCAAACCCTGGATACAGGTGCCTGTAACATCATGGCTTGGCAAGGTGTCTGAGTTTTGCCTCCAAAGTAGAACAGGGCAGTTTGGGGTGAGCTTAAATGGGGAGCTGCTATTTTGCTGGCAAACAGGAATATTCAAAGTTGTTATAGTTATGGCAACACTCCCCTCTGTCATCCTCAGACCTCAACAGTAGGAAGAGGTTTAAAGGCTTGTGTGTCAGGTTTAAGGCAATGTCTTGTAATTGCAGCAAATCAGCCTGGAATGGATCTTGGCAGGTTACCTAATTCATCTGCCTTCTCCACGGCAGGATCAGCTCTACCTGTATCCCTAATCTGTTATCCAGGAAACCTCTCACACAGGTGCCTTTGTTGCAGTAAGGATTGGGATGGGGGACAGATTATCCCTTATAGGACTTGGTGCATCTTGTTCTGACACACACGGTCCTGCCTCAGAGACAGCATTCTGGACTAGCTGTATTTCAGGTCTGGATGCAGTGAAAAGCAGTCTTCAATCCTGTAGTTCGGTCGTTTCTCTTCTGTCACATATGCCCCAAGTGTGAGGTTTGACAGGCAAAACAAAGTTTGAGAGCCACTACTGTGGTCCAGAACCGACCTCATGTAGCTACAGCAATTTTTCATGCTGAGAGAGAAAATCTAGCCAGAATATCCAGTTGCCCATCCCATCCTATCCCAGTGGCATCCCCATTATAAAGAAAGCTGGCTGGCTATTTGAGAAACTCATGTCCTTTCCAAGTCCTGCCTTTGACTTCTTGCTATTCTGGTTATTGAAATTGATTTTGCACTCCAGGCATGGGATTTTCCATTGCCAAGTTTAATGTCGGAGATAATAGAAATTATGTTTGCACTCGCACATAGATCTCAGGGCTGTTTGTGCTCAGATGACTGGACAGTAAGTACAGGTGAAATTGCTCCTGTGATTGTTTCAGTAAAAGTGCATTATTGTTGTAAGGTTTTATAAAGTGTGTTTAACTGGTTTACACATATTTCTAGCAGTGACTGGATAGGTTTTTTTTAATTATTATTATTAGAATAAATATAAACCTCTAAGCAAGGCATCTAATTTCTCTTCTTGACAGTGTGGCCAATCAGCTGGCTTTGGAAGTAGGCCAAAGAGTGAGCAGCAAGACCACCCAGCAGTTGTGCAGTACCCCTCTGCTGTGCTTGCCCTGCAGGTTTGCGCTCAGAGAAGCCAACCTGTGCATAAGATCACAAGGATCTCTGCTTTTGCACACCTCCTCATGTGGGGCAAGCATCAGGCTTTGTACTGACTGCAGCACAGTCTGGTCTGCACTAAATCTTGCCATCATTAGTCAGTGCACATGGGACCTGGCTTTGAAAAGCCTGGGAGAGAATAAGCAGAGGTGAATCTCTCGAGCTTTAAGGGCAAAACAGTCCAGAAGGTTTCTTCAGCTCCCAAGAGCTAATGGAGATAACGGTGTTAGTGTCAGGCCCACAGGGATCAGTTACTGAATTCTGGCCTGAAGGCACTCTAGCCTTTGGGGTCCCTGTGTCCTAACCTGGCAGCTTTTTCTGCTCCCAGGAGGAAGAAGGACTTGTTCCTTTTCAGAGTATATGAGATAATCTCACATTCTACAAGGATAAAGGAGTGGTAGGAAGGATTCTGGATTGATGGAGGGGCTAGAGCCTCCATCCACTTCAGCTATGGGCTCCTCTGGTTAGATGTGAATCTGCTCAGCTCCGCAGTCCTCACCTGGGCGACATTCCCATGATCTGAAGGCCTTGATCAGCTTCCCAAACAGCTCTGTGTAACCCAGCCAGCTGGCTGCAAACCAGCCCTGCTGCCATCTGCTACCCTGTGCCTCTGTTGTGTCTGGGCCCTGGATGCTAAAGATGCTGCTGTAGTTCCTTCCTGAGGGAAGCCCAGACTCTGATAATTCAGGTGTTCTTCAGACAATATTCTTCCTGCAATAAAGTGCCAGCCTCAAACAGCCAGGGCATGCTGCGTGGTGATTAAGAGCACCACAATGAGTGGAATGTATGCGAGACATTTCTTATGTGGCTTCCTACCTGCCCTGACCCCATATTCTTTTATGCTTTGCACGTCTCCTGTCCTTGGCTCAAGGAATATCATTAGTGTGTGTCAGGTAGTGCCCAGCATGGTGAAGCCTCAGCTTGAGTTGGTGTTTTAGGTATTGCTGAACAGTTAAAAATTATGCACTTAGCTTATTTTTGCTCTTGCATGCATTTGGCAATGTTGCTTTGCTGTATTACATTGCTTCCCTCCCAGAGATCTTAACTTTGGCTGGGAGCAAAGGGGCTCAATTTATCTCTCCCTTACCTTGCAGGGGTTTGGTGAAGCTCAGCTAGCAAAAACTTGTAAATTGCTTGGAGATCATTAGAGGAAAAGTGCTGTAGAAGAGCAAAGTATTATTTATTAATGTGGTTCTGTCTTACAGTGCCATAAATATCAAGGTTTTAATTGCACAGACTTGTAATCTGAGTAACTTCCTGGATATTTTCTTTTTTTTTTTCTTCTTTGATTGCCTTGGTAAATAGTTTCATGGAGCAGTCACTGCACAAGGTGATGCAGGAGTGGTGTTTAAAAGCCAGTTCTGCCAAGGGTAGAAGGCAATGGGATGCCACAGTACGACTTTCAGCTTTCCTTTGGCTGCTCTAATCTCTACTGCCTCAGTCTTATCCTCTGCATTTAAAATTGGTTTTCCTCTGTCCTTGTTTAAAACCTCACCTCTGCTTGTGAGAGGAGTGCGTGAAACAGTATTACAATGACGAACAGAGATCTTACATTGCAAGGGACTCCGGATCACTTCATCAGCACTATGCAACCATTAATAAACTCTAGCCATGCCTGCATTATACCCACTTTTGGGCAGGACATGAACATTGCGGTTGAAGGGCAGAGGAGGGAGAAAATCCTTCCCCTCATCCTGCTAGTTTCAGCTGGCATGGGGAGGTGTGAGCTGGCAGTAGCTGTGGGGCTGCACAGCCTGCCTTGCTCTCCAGACCACGGTGGCAGCTGCCTCTGTTCCAGCCAGTTTGAAGCAGCGAGGCTGGGTGTGAGCTGAGTGTAGTTACTCCAGGAGGAGTTTGACCAGTCAAGATGCAGTTAAATCTTTCTTGTGAAAGTGCCAAAGTCAGGGTTTTTCTCTGCATCTGAGAGCTGTCTCCAGACGGGTGATATTAGGGGCATATCAGCTGCCATCTTGCCCATCCCACCGGGATTGGGCTGGGATCTTTCAGGTACTTATCTCTGAGATTGTGAGAAGGTGGCAAGCCTGGTATTGCAACAAACTGACCTGCAGAGGCTGATGTCAGATGCTGTGCCTGGTGGGATGATATCAAGTGATCCCAAAGAATGATGTCAAAAACTGTGATGTGTGAGCTTAAAACTGAACGGTTTGTGCAGTATTTCTAACCTGCAATGAGAAAATTCCTTCCCTCTTTCTCTCTCTCAATCTCTCTCTCTCACTGCCTGTTTTGTTTTTAATTGCCTCAAAAACATGGCAAGGCTCAGCCTGCTCCTGTTTTCCCAAGTGGATGGGCAGCCAGCTGCTTGCTTGTGCATTTCTAAGCTCTGGGATAGGCTGTTCTAATACATTGTTCATAGACCTCTGAGATTACCCCATTTCATACAAAATTCAGCAGAAGCAGCAGCAATTTTGTGTGTGTGTGTGTTTTCACTCCTTCCCAGCTCTGGCAGTTCAACACCAGCTTTAAAATGTTTGCATTGGCTGTCAGTGAAATATAGAACTGATCTGAAGACTCTTCTTTCTTCTGGGGTATGAGATATGAATAGCACAGTGCTCTATCCTCCATGTCTCCTACATTGCTCATACTCTCTGTTCCTTCCCAAGCTTGCTATAGGATTCTGATGGCTGCAACATAACCGACTCATATCAAACTCAAGGGGATAAAATCCCATATACATCAGCATTGCAAGGAAACCTTCAGGTGGGGTGATGAGCGTGTCTCCAGACAGTCCCAGGGTATTATACCTCAGGTGTGGTGATCAGACAATTTCTCTGTGGTCATCGCAAAGGCATGCAGAAGGAGAGAATGTCTAGTGTTGTGACCTTCACACTGAGACCATCACTGAAATCCCTAGTCTTCAAGGAATGGGCTTTCAGTTGGCAGCAGAACTTAAAGCTACATCCGACTTATCCCTCAGTTGCAAGCATCTGCCTTTTTTGCTGCCTCAGACAGTCTCACTTCCCATTCAATTAGCAACATTCCCCAAGGGACTCAATTACGCCACCTTGGAGAGGAGAAGGGGAACAAATGGTCCATGCTCCAAGGGAGAAAAAGGAGTGTCAAGTCCTAATTCAAGTAGCACTAACACTTTTTAAGAGAGGAAGTCACTAGTATTTGCTGCTGCTGAGACAAGCATGACTTCCAGAAGCTCCATGAGTAAATGTGAATGCATCTGCAAATGCTGAGGGCCATGAAATGTGCACTGGGGGAAGATCTCCAGTAATGATTGCCCATTACATGGGCAATATCAATCAGGACAAGTCCTTGTCCCTTTAGCTATGCCAACAATCTTCAGTGCCAGTGATTCATACACACTCTATTTTGTTTCAAATATGCAGTCGATATTGAAAAGATGCATTGTAAGCATAAAAGGTCTTTAAAGAGCTGTGTTTATGCTTACAGAAAGGAGATCCATATTTCAAAGGTGTGGGTGAAACGACATCAAAGTGAAAAAGGAAAAAACCAGCATGTTTCTTGACTCTGTGAAGATTTGAGAAGTATTTTGAAACCTAGAGCAACTCTTTGCAACAGGAAATGTGTTTTCCTTATGCATTTTGGCTGAGATTTCCAAAGATTTTTGCAACATAACCACAAGCCGGAGCTTGGAGAGATAGTGGTGGTGGACTGTGTGTGTAGGAGCAACAGCAGTTACAGTGCTGCTGCATTCACTGGGCAAGCTTTGGTGTTGCAGCAGTGAGATGTAGCATGAGGGTTACAGAGGAAGTTGGTATCCACAAGGACAATGGCTGGACGTGGCCTGGATTTTATTGAGGATGTGTCGAGAGTTCAAGAGTTGACTAATTTAATACATCGAACAAACCCTGATTAATACTTGAATTCTGTCTCAGCTCAAGATCCTCAGCCAAGGGAGTGATCTCTGTGCCTTTACACATGTGTGTGATGACTTCTGGCCTTGCCTTTGAGCCTGGTGCTAAGGAGGTGGAGATGGATCAGTGCAGTGGAGATGGACACTGGTTGTGCTATATACTAAGGCCTTGCTCCTGCAAGGCTTGCTAAAGTCACAGAGTTATTGCTTAGTAGGACAGGTGGCATAGACTGGTCAGCAGTAATACCGCCCTATCCTGCCCAGGCCAGCTCTGAGCAGGCCTGGGGTCACAAAAATATCTGTATGATCAAGCTATAGTAACTTAAGACTTCTGCTTGCTTGGCTTCTGCTCCCTGCCCTTCAGCTGATGGTTGGTAACTGATCCCTTTAGTGAGGGGACTTTGAAGTTATTATGAGACTTTTAAAGGTAATTTGGTGAACTGCATGGTGAAGCCTACCAGGAGTGCTCATATAGCCATCTATGATCACAACTGGTGCATAGAAGCCAAGAGGCAGTAATTTGATCTGGGTTCTTGGTAAAAATATTGACACCCATCAGCACATTGTTGCACTTGGCTGTTGCTGTTGCTGGCAGAAGACCTGTGGGCAGGCTGAGGAGCCTGGTGGTAAAAGCATGCTGTCTGGACTAGGGAGTCTACCAGCATTCAAACCGTGGCTGAACTTAATTCCAGTCCCTTGAGTATGGCTCAGCTTGGGACTCCCAGCCAGGTCGGTGCTGCAGGCTTACTAATATTTATGACTGGAATTAATTGCTTTTATGTCAAAGAGTAGCTAGAATAAGGCAAGAGGGAGAAAGAGGAAGGGCAGTGGTACAGATCTGGTTCTCTCAGCTTGAAGACCTCTGCAAGCCCGTGTGGTTGCTGCTGCTATGTTCAGCTGAATGCACGCTGCAGTAGAAGGCAGCAGTGAAATGGTTAAGAAGTATTGGCCAGGCTGCTTTAGAAATCCAGTATGGGAATAATAGGGGCTCTTAAGACTGGGACTAAATTGTAACGACAGGCTTACGTGGACAAAGCTAGTGGGGAGACTTTAATTTCACCAGTGCTCAGGAATGGAAAAGAAATGAAAACTGGCACATGATTCTGTTTCCACTTATGAAGCACCCATCTGCCTTTTTAAAATTCAATTTATGGGAATGGTGAGTAAGGCTGGGCCAGTTCTTAGCTATTAGATCCATGCCATTAACATCCCAGCCGCTTCATTGTATCAATAGCATGCACTGAGCGAGGAACATCTCTCACGCAGGATTGGCAGAAATTGATATTAATAAATGGACCTAATATTCTTAAATTTGTATTCCTTCCCAAGACTCGCAGCGACCCCAAAGGGCAGAAGAAATAATAAGTAAAGGCCTAATTCATTATTTATAACCAGACAAACCAGGGAAGTAACTCTGGGAGATTACCCGGATAATCCAGCATTAGCATCTTGTTTCAGAGATCTTTATTAGCGCTCACGAAAGGCTTCTGGGAGAGCAAAGATGGTACAGTAAATTCATACGCTAGCCTTTGACCCTGCCTAGTGCCCTGGCCTTATAATTTATTTTGGGATGCGTGTGAGTTTAAGAGAAAGATAAACACTGTTGGGTGAAGAGAGAGGAAAGGCGGTTGAAGAGGGGCAGTACCATTTTAAACTGCTTGGAGTGGATTTCACAGTTGTCAGCAAGGCTGCCTTTGCAGTCATGCACCACGAACAGTGTCCAGCTGCTGTCTCCTCTCTTGCCTGGTTTATGGGGCCAAATGAATTTTGGGAGGCACTCCTCAGTCTTTTAGACCCTATTTTACAGAATAGAAAGAATAATATCACATCCTAGAAATGAGGCTCATGAGGTTAATATTTATGTGATGCTCTGAGGTTGAAACACATTAGTTCTTGTAGTCACTGTCTGTTATTCTTTCTCAATGCAGGGACAGCCTATAGGCCTTTTGAAAAATCATTACTGTTCTGTCCCTTGTTGCTTTTGTATATGGTATGTAGATGATTTTGCAGAAGGAGGGGACCAATTGCTGAGCTGCAGGTTGTCCTCACTGGGCTTCTGGTTGGTTTGGGCTTTTTTTCCTGAAAAGGTTTAGAATGGTCTCAGGTTGCAGGAATGAAACCAGCTAAAAGGTCACAAACATATTTTTGCAGGAAGATGTAGAAGAAAGTACCATGCGACAGAGAGGGAGACACTCCTTCTGAGATTCCCAGGTCAGTTTTGCAAATGTGAAATGTTTGAATAAGTTATGGGAAAAGAATTTAATGCGTGTTTAGTCCTGGTAATGCCTTCAGCTCTTTGTGCTTTGCTAAGCAGTCCTTTATTGCGTAAAGAGGTTTGCTTTTGTGTACTAATAACAAGGAGATGGGAGATACGCTTCTTGGAAAATTCACGGGGACTCCCCTCTGGATGGCTTTTTGATTGGGACTGTTACTGATCTTAATTCTTTGTGTTCATTGTTGGTCCAGATATCTGGGCAGACAGTTCAAACAGGAGCAGAGCAGGCTGTCAACAGTTAATAGAGTAGCAGTGCAACTACTTTACATTTATATTGTACCTTCCCTCAGAGGATCTCAAAGTGTTTCCAAATATTAACTAATCCCCACTAGACACCTGCCAGGTAGGTATAGTCAATAATAAGCCCATTTTAGATGAGGAAGGCTGAGGTGGAGCAATTTAACGGTTCCGTAACAGATCAGTGGCAGTGCTGGGAATAAAGCCCAGGACTCCCAGATGCCAGTCCCTGGCTCTGATATACTCTTCTTCGCTTCTTTTTCATCTGAATGGATTTACCCATCCCTAATACAAAGCAGATCAGATCACCTACCATGTCTGCATACACAATTTTCCTTTAAACACTAGCTGTCAGTGGGCCTTTTTGTAAAATTACACGCAGAGGAAAGAGAGAATATTACCATCTGGGATACCATATCAGCACTTCTAGAGATATTTGGTACAGGATGCATCCAACTATAAATGAGCTAGAAGCCTACAGTCTAACAAAAGCAGGTGGAACCTTATCAGCAGCAATGAACAGTTTAGGAAAGGAGAGTTAGCAGGATTATTAACCCTCCTGAAATAGATTCTGTCTTCCAAAAGGGAAAATATTAATGTCCATAAATGAAATAATTCATAGAAAAACAATTTGCAGTACTTAATTAAATGAATAAAAATATGCTAATGCAGAGTTAAGACTGCACAAAGGCTTCTACTACATTGCATGCTAAGTATGCAATTTTCATACACTCATAACTTTGTTAAATCAAAGCCAAACTTCTTCCAATTTAGGAAAGCACAGACTCCTCATTGAGACTCTGTGTGCCAGGTTTCAAGCACAAGCCATGCTTTCTGGCTAGAAGGCTTTTGAGTTTTGTTTTCTTTTTTTTTTTTTTCCCCAAAGTGTGCTTTTCATCATTCTGTAACTCACAAGCAGCTGAAGTGATTTTTCTGAGATGATTCAAAACACTCTTCAGCTCTGGGAAAACAGTAGATTGTGAAGTAGTTTTTTGAAAGTGTGTTGAAATGGACTGGGAACGAGAAGTGTCTCCTAGCCGTACCTGCTGAGGGTGCTGGCAGCTCTGCCTGCAGTAAGCTTATCATTATGTGAATTGCATTACTACTGCAAATTGTGCCTGGAAGCAATGGGCACTATACTGCTGCCAGAGCCGTACTGTGATTCCAGATACACCTGCTACCAAATGGTACCTAAGTTACTAGGTCTTGATACTGTTATGGTACCAGTTTTGTGCCACTATATCTGGCCCAGCTGTCCCACCCGCTGATGTGGCCTTGTCGTTTTAGCTAAGGGCTGTCAGGAAAGAAAAGCCTAGTCCTTTCCCTGAAAGGGCTTACGCATGTGCTAAGAGTGGGGGATGAAGTCCAAGACTCTTTTGGGGGGCCTCAATGTGCGGCATGGTCTATGTGCTAGCTCTCTGCCTGGGACGTATCAAGGAGTGCAAGCTGCAAGCAAGCTGATTCTGCCCTGTTTTGCTGGTGTGTGGCTGTGTGTCATGGAGCCAACTCTGTCGTAGGAGAGTGGTAGATTAGGTGGCTTTAGGGATGTCCTGTAAAGTGTCTGTGCGATTCCTGAAATGGTGACAAAACTGGTGTAGGACTGAATCCCAAAGGTGCTACTGATCTCATGTGTGAGAAGAGCAGGAAGAGGTACTGCTTGTCTCTCAGGCTGAAGTCCTTTCTGCTCCAAAAGCTTACAAAAGGAAAAGAAATCAGAAGGAGAACATTTTAAAACTGCTTTTGGTATCTTCTTTTATGGGTTTCCTCCCCCTGCCAACACAGGTACATTTCTGAAGGTGCTGGTAATGGATTACCTGTGCACATTTTCTGGTATCAACCTACAAACATTACCTCATGACACATAAAATGTCCTAATAATCTTCATTGGTCAGTGTGCATTTTTTGGGACCTGCTTGCCTTGGGATGAGACCTCTTCAGGGTTTAAATTTGCTTTCTCAATGGTGAGGAGATGCCATTCACCACAGAAGCATTTCCAAACAAATAGGACCCCTTTTGCAGAATTGAGCCCTATTCTGGGTTAATGATATTTTAAGTTGAATATACCTCCTTATGTTTGCAGCAAATGCAGTATACTGGAGCTGACAAGCATACACGATAGCAACAACGTTTTCCTGGAAAATCCTATTAAATACAGCGCAGGAAACCAAGTTCTGGACACATCAATATCTGCTCTGGGAGATGGTTCAGGCCTTTTAAACTGATTCCTGATATTGCAGATTTCTCCGCTGAGTCCCAGTGGCATTCCTTACGTCTATTACTGTTTAATGCCTGGAGTCAGCTGCTGAACAACCAGTTCTAGGGTTGGGATGTGGGAATAGGGGGATTGGATTGGGAAGGGTGGGTTGGACTGAAGAGCACATGAGTGGAGGGCTGGGGACTTTCCAGGATGAACATGAACCACTGCTCTTCCTCCTCTGCTGTTCACAACACCCAGGCTGACTTCAGCAGGTGGGGACTGTGGGAGAAAAATGACAAGAGTGTGGGAAGAGGAGTGTATGGCTCTTGTGCTTTCTTTGCTGAGCTCTGTGCTTACTTTTTCCTCCTTATGAGAATGCTAGGAGAGAAATTCCTGCTAAAGTCCCAGGCATAGGGATTTTAAGGGAAGAATACAGCAACAGGAGGGAGGAGCACACATGAGAATGGGTTTTAGCAGCTCATTTGAGTCAACGTGACCCAAACCAGAAGGCTCTGGCTCTAACGCAGAATGACTTATTCCCATGCTGCCAAAACGCACACTTTTGCGTATGCTATCTACTGCTTCATGGCTCTTTTAAGGCTGATATGATAGAGAATTCTCTCCCATGGTATGTGATTGCTGGGGTTGCAGGCTGTTTGGTACATCTAACACACCATAAGCACAGGTGCTTAGGTAAATATTGCCTCTTCCTTGTCTGAATCAATACCCGTGCTGATCACTTTGTAAATTGATGTGCTTTGATGAGAGAAGAGGGTGCAGTTTGCTATTTCACAGTCATTCTGGAATATCTTTTTCTTCAGATTGTTTTGCTTTTATGGGACTCTGGCCCATATTCTGCAAATAACCCTTAAATTTTAAATAGTTATATATAGTTGGCCAAATTCTTCCCTTGGAGATGCCAGTGTAGTTCCCATGGCATTGCTGAGAACCCAGAACGCATTTCTGAGGACAAGCTTAAGCCCAACAGAGCCATTTCACTCCAGGCATAACACTGTTCAAAGTCGATGGAAGCATGATTTGAGCACATTGTGTTTATATTTTTACAAGTGTTTTTCTATATTCCTTTATTTCACACCAGGCTAGAATCCAACAATGCGAATACCAGGCAGAAAATTTCTGTTTTCTTCTTAACCCTTGTTTTCAGTGAGCTGTGCATGTGTTTGGGAAGTATAGCATGGTGACGGTGGGATGTCATGGTGGCAAGCTGGGGTTGTGTTCAGGACACTCAAACTGAAGAGAGCAAAAGGTAGGAAAATTGGCTTGGATTTTTGGAGATGTTAAGATTGCCTTGATTTGCTCCCACTGAAGCTGGTTTATAATGTTGGCTTCCACAGTGGCAGAATGAAGCTGGAGTGAAGTGCCTTGGAAAAATCTCATTGCTCCCCGAAAAAGGTTGGTTTCTGACCAGTTAAAATCATATTCCTCCCAGGTTAGCTGTCTGAGGTCAGCTCTAAGGGCTGGTAGCCCCATTCACTTGGCTTAAAGCACCAACTGCCTTGCTTTCATGAGGTTTAACACGTGATTAGCAAGATTGACTTGACATAGGTTAAAATCCTCTGAGGGGAGACATAGGCTAGTGCTTGTATCTCTGTCACAGTTGGCCTGGGAGGTACCTAGGCTGTGTCAAGCTGTCTGTGGTAACAGCTTCCACCCTGCAAATTCGACCCACATCCCCGAGTCTTCCCTGTTTCCTCTCTCTTGCTGTGTGTACTCGGGCCTTTTTGCATACTTCTGTTTGCTGAGATGCTGTGGGAGCTTTTTGTGGCCAATTGTAGGACAATGTGTCTCCTAAAGGAAACTATGAAAGGCTTTGGAAGGCTACCAAGATGGGAGCTATTTGGACTGCTGAGAGGAAGCAGTATATGGCATCTAATCTTTACTCACACCCACAATAAAAATGTGTCCAGACTTGGGCTGAGAGGTGTCTGTGTAGACAACGGGGCATTTTATGCTAAATCCTGGGTCAGAGGGAGTCCAGTGTGCACTGTGTGCATGCTTTAATTGCACAGCTCTCTTGACTCCACGCAGATAGGTTTGAGCCTATCTTGGGAAATGGTGTAGCACCCATGTGGTTCTATTGTGAGAGCAGTTTAAGAGGAGCAAATCCAAGGTAGTCAGTGCAGTTGGGCAGGTACAAAGTGTCTGGGCATGTGCAGCGAATCTTGTTCTTGGACATTAAAAAGATAATCTTGGCAAATTCAGCTGTCTCCTCAGCAACTGGCAACGTGACAGGAAAATTGGCCAGGCAGATTTCCAACTGGTTTGGTGGCAACCCTGATTTAAGACAAATATTCCCTGTCAGATTTATTTAGAAGCTAGAAATATCTACTTCCTGGTGTCCCCTCATCGGCTTCTCATTGTTTTGCTGCCTGCTTCTTGCCATCCTATTTTCTGTTGATTTAAGGCAACCATTGGCTAGGGTGAGCATAACCTGCAGTTACACAAGACACATGAAAGCACCTTGCTCAGCATTCTGCGCTCAAACCAGTTCCCATAGGAAAGGCTCATGCCTTGGCGATGTCACTGCTTCCCTGTCCCATGATACTTGCGGGGTGGGCTTGCTCTGGGTAGCTGAAGACTTGTGTACCTCTCAGTGTGCAGTTTTGAGGGGGACCTTGCTCTCTCCGGGACCCTCAGACTGGCAGCGCAGTGGCCTGCAGGGCAGCGAGTGCCTGGGGACAGCTGCCCTTGGGAGTCAGGACAGAGTACTGCTGTGTTGTGGAGAGATACTCTGGGTGCAAAGACCTGGGGTGCCTGCGCCCTGGTAGTACTGTTTTGACAAGTCACTTAAGTGTGGGCATTTAAAGCCTTTAATAACTGTGTGTGGAGAGAGAGAAATTAAGCCAATTCTGCTGGACAGAAGTGGCTGTGAAGATCTCTTGGGTCCTTTAGATCCTCTTCCCATCCAAGCTGTGCTCTGGAAGAGCTCTTAAGGTAGAGGGGACTTTGGTGCAGGCTGTGCCCCCAAATCAGGGTCCCCTTCTGCCTCTGGGCTGCAATCGCTGGGTGCCAAGGCAGGGAGAGGCAGCCCTGCAGGGAGCCCCAGCCACTGGTCACTGCAGGAGGGGAGTGGTAGCGCCTCCCAAGTAGCAGCAGCTCTGTGCCCTGGCTCTGTGCAGCCTTTTGCGATCCCCCCCCCGCCCAGTGCTGGTGCAGAGAGAGCTCCTGGGGTCCCAGAAATACCCCTGGGCGCTAGCACGTGCCCCGTGCAGTCTGCAGGGCTGCTGCTGGGGAGAACCCGCATGTGTCCTGCCACATCTCGTCCCCACTGTCCTTAATCCATTGTGGGGTCACTCTTTGCTTTTCCTTCATATTGCTACTGTACCCTAAGGAGGAGCTGCCCCCTTTGCCTTTGAGTAGCTGGAGAAACATAGGGCAACTGTGAACTCAGGGCTTGATATTGCAGCTTCTCCTCTGGAGAGCTCAGGAGGGCGGTTGGTTTGTGCCAGGCCTTTTTCATGGACATTTGCTTGGGAGATCGTTAGGGGCTGCGCATACTTGGATACCAAAAAGGAAAAAGCATTAAGCTGAAGTTTTGTAGCTTGACTTTTGAAGGTACAGCTTTGCAATAGCCAAACCTTGCTCTACGTGGCCCCATGGGTGTGTAAGTCTCACTGCATATCCAGCATGCATGGGACAGAGGGCTAATGGCCTGTACTAATAATAGAGCTGATGCTGCAAGAGGATGCACTGAGGCTGTCTTCCTCCAGAGTCTTCAAGTTTTTTATTTGTACACCTCAAGATGTTTCCTAAGTGAGGATTGCTGGAAAATGAGTTTCAGACTTCTGACAGTGGGCCTGCTAATCCAATTCAAAATTACTCCCTGGGCTCCCAGGGACATGAGGAGCATGGGCTGAACCCTGCTTCTGTAAGCTGTTATGGAGGGAGGCAATGTCCTTTTGAAGCCGTAAAGCTGCTGTGCTTGCCCCATGCAATTTCCTTATTGTTCAGCCTAAAGGCCTTCAGGAAAGTGCCAGAGACACCTCACTGACCTTCTTGCAGTACATCCCAGAGCTCTACAATCTGATATTAATTACAGTGAGGCTCTATATTAAAGCAGAGATTTGCCAAGTTACCATAGGGCTTTCAATGCTTGATTCACATTAATTTAAAGTGGAACTAGATATTCCCTCAAGCAGCTTTGGAAATCTCATAAAAACAGAAAGGTAAGAATTTTGCTGAATATGCCCTGTTTAGCCAGGGAGCTATCTAGTGGGCACCTGTGTGAACTACAACGGGCTGTCCATATTCCTTATTGGTTGCTCTGTCCCTTGTTTTCTCCCTTGTGCTCCCCACATTTGGGCCCAGCTCTATTGCCTTTAGCTCTATTGCTTTATAGAGACCCTAAAAAGTTGTGACACCTCCACATGCAGAGCCTGATTCTCTCTCACTTGGCTTAGTCCAGTGGCTCGTGCTACTGTCTTACACTGTCCTCTTGCACTTGGATCTCTGATATAACTTCTTGGCTTTTTTAGCTTGGGAGGACCTGGCAATCGGTCTCATGGGGCTGGATAACCATACGACTAAGCAGTCATGTGGCTTCGTAGGGCTTCCACTGGGACAGAAATGGATCCTGGGATGCTTCTGCAAGGTAAATCCTTTTTCCAGAGAGAACCCCAAATGCACTCTAAGCATATGCATTGGCACGTGATGTGATGGTCTTTTGGGACATGGGGAAGTTGGCTTTGTTTTGAATGCTCCAGGGAAAAAAAGGGCCCATTTTTTTCTACTTTAGTGAAGTAAGCTGTGTGAAACAAGAAAATTTCCTCCAAAGTGCCCTGGAAGTTGCTAGGAATAAACTTCAACTATCTGCAGCAAGAGCTGGTCATTGTAACAGAGCCTCTGCTCAGCATCCTTGTGGGATCCGGGTCACCTCTCCAAATGCCCTGCAGCAAAATCTCTTCCTGGGATTCTCAGCAGAGGAGATGTTGCCTCTGTGGTACCAAGATAGATCCTCCCACTATGCTGCCTGCTGAAAGTTATCACTTCTCTTAATCCAGCTACTGAAGCAGGAAATGGGGTCAGTGGGTCACAGAGGTGCTATGTGTAGTATGGGCTCCAGGCAGCTGTCTGTCCTGTCTGCACCAAAGAGGAAAGTTGCTTTCAAGTCATGGCAGTGCTGCCTAGCGATCTCAAAGGGGCTTGGAGGAAGGGACTGGCATGAGGGAATCTGTTTTGTGTGAGGAGGAAGGATTTCCTGCCTCTCTCCATTGATTATAATTTGTCTTCTGCCTTCTCTTTCTCTTAGTTTCCCTTTTCTTCCCTTCCTCCTTCAGTGTCTGCCATCTCTTGCAGCTTCCTCATCTTCTTCAGCTCAATACTCTTTGACAGCAGCTCTGGAAGGAAGGAACAACCTCAAGCAGCCCTGTTCCCTTCAGAAAAGTCTTCCTCATGAAAAGGGGCATTAGAGTTGGCTCCTAGAACACAGCATTTCCCTGTCAGGGCAGTGAGTGCACTAATAGGCTTTAATTGCCCTCACCACCCTCTCTGCCTATTGGTCCTGGAGCACTGTTTAAGGCCTGGGTTTCAGTCTTTTCCTCAGCTCTGCGGTACCTGCTCCCAGCCCTTTTCTGAACTGAGGATTATTTGTATTTCCTGGATTGATCTCAGACCCTGTTGGTTACCTTGCTTTTGCCTGATGATCTGTTAATAGGACCTGTTTTTGTCTGCCTGGATCAGGTGCTGTGGGACTATACCCTGTTGGTGAGGTCATTGCCCAGCCTGGCTCACAACCACCCTCTGTGTCGTGGTTCAACCCCAGCCAGCAACTAAGCACCACGCAGCCGCTCACTCACTCCCCCCCCATCCAGTGGGATGGGGGAGAAAATCAGGAAAAGAAGTAAAACTCCTGGGTTGAGATAAGAATGGTTTAATAGAACAGAAAAGAAGAAACTAATAATGATAATGATAATGATAACACTAATAAAATGACAACAGTAAGTAATAAAAGGATTGAAATGTACAAATGATGCACAGGGCAATTGCTCACCACCCACCGACCGACACCCAACCAGTCCCCGAGTGGCCAAATCACTGCTCCCCCCCTTCCCAGTTCCTAAACTAGATGGGACGTCACATGGTATGGAATACACCGTTGGCCAGTTTGGGTCAGGTGCCCTGGCTGGGCATGAGAAGCTGAAAAATCCCCGACCATAGTCTAAACACTACTGAGCAACAACTGAAAACATCAGTGTTATCAACATTCTTCACATACTGAACTCAAAACATAGCACTGTACCAGCTACTAGGAAGACAGTTAACTCCATCCCGGCTGAAACCAGGACACTCTGCTTCCAGGCTTTTCTGCATTTATGGAAGAGTTGGACATTACTGTTCCCTGACACTCCTTTGAGAGCTTAAACTTGGAATAATTTTATCTCTCAACTGCTTTTTGTCTATATCTAACTATAAAGTTTAGTCCTGCTTATGGACCTAGGGGCTGGTTTTGCTGTCTTGATGTTGTGTTATTGGCTTGGTGACTGTGTGCTGTGTGGTCTGCATGTGAGCAGGCAAGAGTGTTCTGGAAGGCAGTGGCTGTTGCCTGTAGTCCCAGGCTGTGCGGTGCTGGTGGCAATCCCAAGCAGTACTAAATTCCATTTCACTTATATCTACAAAAGCTGATGCAGTCAAATAAAGCTGTTCTGACAGCAGCCTTTAATAGCCTTGCTGTCTGCAAAACCCCGGGTTCCTGTACTTGCTGACAAGGAATATGTGTTTTTAGAAAGCTGAATTTACGGTCTTAGAGCTAGATTTACAATCTAACTGTCTACTGAGTACCTGTATACACAGACTACTATAAAAGACAGTGAAGGGGAGAAGGAAAGGGGGAGGTGGTGTATGTTCAAACAGACCAAATGGAAAAAAGGCAGCAGCTTTTGTGCATCTTGGCATACTGAAGTCAGCATACGGTTAACTCCTCCATCCTGGGGGCAAGGAGGAAGGCAGCAAAGGGAGTCCAAGCCAAGCTAGTGGCAGCCAGACATTTCTCCTCCCACAGTGCTTTTGTTTTCTGTGGTGTGGGAGGGAGATGTGATTGAGGATGTGCTACAAGTTGCAGTGCATGGAGCTATGCCTTGTGCAAAGTCGAACAGGCTCTTCATCTTCCTAGTGCTTTGCTTTGTCCTTACAACATCCTCAACCCCTACCACATTTATGCCAGTGAGAAAGGTGCAAATGGTCAGTAGTGGGGGTGCTTTCAAGATGAGATGTGAGCCTCTGAGGTGTCTTTAGCCCTTGGAGTCACTAATGAGGGTAACCATGCATCAGAGCCAGCTGCAGGGTTAATAACAAGAGATCTGCTTCTGGTTTCTCCCCTCTGATTTTAAGAAAGTTGTGGCAGGGAGGAATTTTGGCACTCTCTGCCTTGTTTCACTTCTGTGTTCTGTTTTGGCTGGTACAGCTACGCTCATTTCTGCCTTAATAGATTAGGTGCTCTGTGTTCTGTTTTGGCTGGTACAGCTACGCTCATTTCTGCCTTAATAGATTAGGTGCTGTCACTGCACACAGTTGCATCCCACCCTAGGGGTGGCTGCATTTTGGTGATTCATACTAGCCCAGAGGAGTGCCTGCTTCTTATTCCATCAATTTGATGGAAAGAGGCAGTTGAGCTTGTTCATATGATTACTAGAATGCCTGCATGTCAGAAAGCTGTATTTGCAATTAATATCTGTACCAATGGCCTAACAGTTAGTCATCTTTCATTACTGTATGGGGATTCTCTCTTCTTCTGCAGCTTCGATGGCTGGGTCTTTCCTTGATGTTGTAGCTGGTCAAGGGCAGTCAACTATTCTGATAGCTTTTAGGCTCGATCAGAAGTGGTTTAAGTGTGCTGTATGGCATGGAAGGTATTGCAGTGTTCCTCTTGTTGCTTAATATCTAAATGGAACTTCCAATCAACACCTCAGGTAGGATGTTAGAGACATGTTCTGGCTAACCCAGCTAAGGCAAAGGATTTGTTCTGGTGTTTTTCCTAGGAGTATCTCCTATCCCTTTGGTGGGCAAAGTTGGTGTGGTGAAGACGCACATGCTTCTCCAGGCTATAATGCTCTCTCAGGACCAGGGTTTCCTGGCCTATTTCGGGAGGAAAGTTAGTGGTAGGTAACTTATCCTCATTGTAATATCAAGGAGGGACTGATTTGCAGATCATTTTCCCATGGATTTCATCAGCCTCTTCCTTTCTTCCTGCTGGACCACTTGCACTGCACTGAGGCGTGCCACTCGGCTCCTCCGATTCCTCCTGCAAGCCCACACTATCTCTTCCTCCTGCCTCTGCTCTCCCTTCTGTTCTACTTTCTTCTTTTGCTCATGACTGTTTGTATTCAGGGTACTCCTGCTGTGCCAGGCTGTTGGGTTATCCCTGCACAAGTTTCTTACAGCTCTCCTAAGTGCTTGTGTGCCAGTGCATCCATAAATCATGCAGATGTGTGGGTGAGAGCTAGGGGGCTTGAGCAACCACTGGGTCCCATAGCATCATGGGCCCTCAGAGCTAAAAAAAGGAAGGTAGGCCCCTTTTCCAGAGATCTCACAGTCTAGCAGAGCGGCAAAGCTCCCTGGGTCCTGGAGAGCAGCCTGTCAGTTTGGCAGGGAAAAGGGAGGGCAGCAATAGGTTGGGAAGGAGGACAGCTAGCGTTGGACAGGGTGCTGAAGGTAGGGCTGGGGAACTGACTTGCAGTGACAGAAGGGCAATGAAGGAAAGGGTATGAGATGAGAATGAGAAAACGCCTCCTTTTGAGGGTGGGAGTCTTGTGACATGGAGTTCTTGGCCATTTTCCAGTTCAGTTGTGCTTCTCCTATGCAACACTAACTGCTGCCCATGGCTTGGGGGGTGGAATATGTGCTGTTCTCTCAAGCAACCCTGTCCCTACGGTCAGAAGTGGAGAGACTCTCCTCAGTTGAATTCAGGCCTAGTGAGCAATGTGTCAGCCCTTTCCCCTTCAGCACTCGCCTCTGCCTTCTCATCTGACTCTTCCTTTGAGGGGGCATCTCTTTTCCCAACCACTCCTGTGGCTGCTACAGAAATCACGTTCACGCCTTATACCAGGCTTCTGCTCAGGCTGAGGGAAGCACTTTCTGTGGGCCCCCAAAAAGCATTTAGGTCATCTGTTATTCACTGGTCTACCTTGATTTCAGGGATGCTCAGCGAAGTGGAGGCAGATGTGGGAGTGAAGCAACTACATGAAAGGTGGGAAATTCTATAGTTGGGGGAGTGGTGGAGGGGATGGAGGCCTTGTATGGAGCTCTGGGGCAAATCCTCCATGGGAATAACCTTGGGTAAAACAGAAAAAGCAAGCACAGGCCAACTTTCTCTAGGGCTGTGTGGCAGTTTTGCAACAGGTCTGCAAGAAGCTTCATCTGGCAGGTCTTAGCCATGCTGCCATTCTCAGCCGGTTCCCTCGTGTTTGTTTTCTCATCTCTCCCTCCCCTCCATTTAGAGTGAGTGTTTTGGGACAGCAGCCTCATCTTCCTGGGTGTTTTGAAAACACTTAATACATACTTGGTGCTGAGTAAATTACTGCCATTATTATTGTTGCATTAACTAGCTCAGGGCCCCTTTGCATGCACAAGACCAGATCGTTGTAGCAATTTGTTATGCCAGTGCTATGGCATAACAATCTAGAGCTCTCAAGTAAAGCTCTGGGCCTGCTGTGCCAGAGACTGTGGGCAAGCAGGAGGGGTACGGACTGAGGCTGGCTGGGAAAGGGCTGGCTGTAGCATGCCGTCCTGCCCCTTCGGCTGGCGAGTGGTGGCTGATGCATGGGAGCTCCCACTCTGCTTCAGCATTCAATAGAACAGTCTGCCTCAACCACTGCAGAGCTGGCAATCCTCGTTGAAGGACTGTTAGTTGGATGTGGCAGGCTTTCCACCTTCATTGCACATGGCAGTGGTGAACAAGACCAATGCAAAATGAGCAGTGGCCTGAAGTCCTTTGGTACTTTTTCCTTTCTGCAGTGTTCCTTGATTTCCCCCTCTTAGTACACAGCTGGCTCAGCAGATGAGATGTGCTAAGTGAATGCATTGTTTGGCCTAAAGAGTTGGTGTGACTTGTCCAAGACAACACCATAGTCAGGAGTAAGCCCAGGGACTTTTGCTGCCCAGTCGTGTGTTTTAACCAGTCCGTCTTGCTCCCCAGGACACTTGGATCCTGTAGGAAGCACAGCAGACGGAGCCAGGCAGCAGGTCCAGCTCCAGCTGGCTGGCAGGGAAAGGGCGAAGCAGCAGCACCAGTGACCTTGCTGATTTATTCATTAGACAGTGTTTAGAAGAAAGGGAGGATTGATTTGTCTGTCAAATGCAACACCAAACCATGTGGCCTGCAAAGGGAGGACTAATTGTGCTGCTGACACAGAGGCCAGTACTGACTCATCCAGTCAAGCACCTTTTTATTATATTTTCCTGCTAGTCAGCTCTTCTTTTCATCTATCCTATTATCTTGGACAATTTATTGATGCAAAGCCAAATTTAAGTGGTTATTTTGCCTGTGAAAATGAGGAAAAAATACCTAAACTGAATACAGTGAGGTGTTGGATCAGTCTCTGCCTTATGGTTATTTGGAACCAGTTTTAAGCCATCCAGCTGTACAAGCCACAATAGCACCTCTATGGTAGCAAAACACCTTCAAGAGGCTGAATCCCTTGTTCAAAAGCACTTTGTGGGCTCTTAAGAAAAGTGTCCCAAAGCATTCAGGATGTAGGTTCTTGATTCTTGAATCCAAGGGATTCTTGAAAGCACCAAACTGCCTGCCTGCCTGCCTGCCTTTGAAATCAGTGCCAGAGCTGCTTTTTTTAAAAAAAAAAAAAAAAAAAAAAGGAAAACTTTTTGTAAGTACAGTGTGATCTTTCTGAGGCGGCCATTCTTGAAGACAGGTAAGGGCCAAATTTAAATTGGCTGCTTTGCATGTAGTGGTACTGCTGGGGTAGCTCTCCACAGGCAGCACAAGTGGGCTCTGCCTGTTTTGTGAGTTGCTCAGGCACTGTCAAGTCTAAATTAGCATGGTGCTGAGTTAACACGTGCCTGGCTGGGTTGCATCATGGCGCAAACGTGAGCTCATGGCCCGTGATACATCATAACTCTCTCCACCGCTGTTCCCCTGAACTGCCAAGCAAGTTGCTCTTCATCCTCATCTTTGCAAGAAAGCTGCGGCGTTATCCTTCCTAAAGACAAATGACCAGTCATGCAATCAATGAGGTCAGCCTTCTTTTTTCAAACTGTTTCCTATCTTGTTTGTCACCTTCACCTGCACTCCAGCAGAAGGCTTTGGCCTGTTCCCCACAGAGCTGAAGAGATTCCAGTTCATGTGGGATACCTTCAGAGGCCAGATTTTGTTCAGTCCTGGACGGCTCCTGCTAAGGGTTCCTAGTCCAGGCCTTGCTGGCAGTCTTTAAGGGTCAGTACAGTCATTTGGAAGATTTCCAATAACTGCAATGGGTGCTGAGTTGAGCCTGCACTGAAGGCACAGAAGAATTCATCGTCTTTACTAATTTGGTTCTCAGATTCTCCCCCACTGCTCTGCTAAACGGACCTCAACCCTGATCTTGAAGCAAGCACTTTGCTGAAATTTACACCCCTACAGGAATTGAATAGCTCCTCCTTTCACCTCCAGCCTCTCCTTTCCTTGCAATTTTTGTTCCTCCTCCACAATTCTTGAAGGCCATTTATCCTCTAGTTGCAAAGTGTACCTCCCCCTCCCCTGCTTTAGCTCCTTGCTGTCATCAGGCTGTTGAACATGATTCCATCCTGTGTTGCAAAAATAATCACTTTTTAATTATGTAAAAGAAAGGGGATTGTAAAAGCCCTTCAAAGCCCAGTGTCTCTGAGTCCTGCTGCAAAGCAAAGCCAATGTGAGCCTGGCAGTTTGTTTATGTGTTCATAGCGAGCTGTTCCTTTAAGCCACGTATTACACCCTCCACTGGTGTTTAGTCATGAACGAAAATGCCAGCTGAGAGATTCCTGGGCTGTTTTGAAAGCAAAGAGGGATTCATTTGAACAAGAACTGAATGCCTTCCTCCCAGCTCCTTTCATCCCCACAGAGATAAATTAGGGATACTGTCAGCATGAGGGCAACACAGTTGGAAAGCCAACTGTTCTGCAGAGCGATTTCAGAAAGTCTTGTGGATTTGGCAGAGAGGACATCAGTGAAAGCAGCCAACTACCTCCCAAAGGGTAAACCCCTCCCTGGGTCAGGGAAATGCTGCTTGCAGTTTGATTTGGTGCTTTCTGTCTCGCTATGGTGCTTTTAGGACTTTACAGGGAGTAATGAATCAAGGGACTCAACTTACTCATTCTTAAGACTTCCTTTTTGCTGTTATGCCCCTGTGAAACAATAATAACAAGGGCCTGTGAGAGATCTGTTAATGTCTCTTATTCATACTGCCTGGTTTACAGATAATCACTAAACTGGATGCTTGCTAATAGATGCCATCTTGCGCCTTTTTCTCTTTTAGCTGTGCCCTGCTTCTTCTCCCTTCACAATTCCTACCCAAAGCAATTCCTACCCAAAGCATCTATAAGAGAGTAATATTCTGCATTTGTATAGCACCTAGCAGTCACAGAGAGGCTTCGGGAGCTGCTGTGTTGTGATGGGTTGACCCTGGCTAGATGCCAGGTGCCCACCAAAGCCGTTCTATCACTCCCCCATCCTCAGCTGGACAGGGGAGAGAAAAATATAACAAAAAGCTTGCGGGTCGAGATAAGGACAGGAGAGATCATTCACTAATTACCGTCACGGGCAAAACAGACTCAGCTTAGGGAAAATTAGCTCAATTTATTACAAATCAGCCAGAGTAAGGTAATGAGAAATAAAATGAAATCTCAGAACACCTTCCCACCACCCCTCCCTTCTTCCCAGGCACAACTTCACTCCCGGATTTCTCCACCAAGCCCCCCCAGCGGCACAAGGGGGACAGGGATGGGGTTTACGGTCATCACACGTTATTTTCTGCCGCTTCACCTCCTCAGGGGGAGGGCTCATCACACTCTTCCCCTGCTCCAGCGTGGGGTCCCACCCACGGGGTCAGTCCTCCACGAACTTCTCCAACGTGGGCCATTCCCACGGGCTGCAGTTCTTCACGAACTGCTCCAGCATGGGTCCTTTCCACGGCGTGCAGTCCTTCAGGAGCACACTGCTCCAGCGTGGGTCCCCCACGGGGTCACAAGTCCTGCCAGAAAACCTGCTCCGTGGGCTCCTCTCTCCACAGATCCGCAGGTCCTGCCAGGAACCTGCTCCAGCGCGGGGTTCCCACAGGGTCACAGCCTCCTTCGGGAACCCACCTGCTCCGGCGTGGGGTCCTCCACGGGCTGCAGGTGGATATCTGCTCCACCGTGGACCTCCCTGGGCTGCAGGGGGACAGCCTGCCTCACCAGGGTCTTCACCACGGGCTGCAGGGGAATCTTCGCTCCGGCGCCTGGAGCATCTCCTCCCCCTCCTTCTGCACTGACCTTGGTGTCCGCAGGCTTGTTTCTCTTACATGTTCTCACTCCTCTCTCCGGCGGCTGTTTCTCACTCTCCCAACTTTTTTTCCTTCTTAAAAATGTTATCACAGAGGCGTTACCACTATCACTGATTGGCTCGGCCTTGGCCGGCGGCAGGTCCGTCTTAGAGCTTGCTGGTATGGGCTCTCTCTCTCTCGAACACAGGGGAAGCTTCCAGCAGCTTCTTACAGAAGCCACCCCTGTAACCCCCCCCCGCTACCAAAACCTTGCCACATAAAACCAATACAGGTGTAGTCTGCCATGGGACCCTGACCCTCTCCTGTGTCCCAGGATGAAGGTTCCACTCAAGTGAGTTACTGAGTTATTGTACAGTTTTTCTCACCCTCCTAAAACAATCTGCCGCTGCCTGTGGGCCTGAGATATGACCCCTTGGGATGTGCTGTAATGAAAGTAACAGATGGGAGTTTAAGGGGCAATTGCTATGCATTTCTTATAGATGAGAAAACGTTTTTATCTGAGCCATTCAGATAATATAGGGGTAGATACAGTGGCAGATCTGGGATCTCCCATTGCTGGATCATGTGCATTATACTAGATCACACTTTCTGTTGTCAGGTTGAGGGGGAGAAACTCCAGGCTTGGACACTTACCTGGATTTCTGTGGGTGACTGCTCAAAGGAGAAATCCTGCGTGACCACACATTCTCGTGATTCTCTGCACCTGAGCTGTGATGAAGTTGAAAAAGCTACAGGAATACAACTTTCCTACCAGCATCTTGGTGAGGCTGGAGTGAGAAAGCCCAGGAATGGGTAAGCCTGAAGAACAGACAGGCCTTGCAAAAACCAACGAGCAGACTTGAGCTTTTGGCATGAAGGATTGGGGGAAAGGTGAAAGGGAGGTGGGATGGTGAGGGACAGGCAGGAGGAATCTGAAGATTCCTATCCCAGCTCTGTACCTACCTTGAAACGCAAACTTGGATCAGTGTTTTCAACCTGCCTTGCCTCAGTTTCCTATTTGTAAGATACAGTGAGTGATTCTGAGCTTTCATATGGATGCAGCCATACCTGGGAGGACTGGTATCTGCAGAGTATTGTGATCCTTAGTGTGAAAGAAGGGCAAAGTCCTCTTTATTGATACTGCATTGTACCAGTCAGCAAAGAGCTATGTTCAGCTTCGGATGTCTTCCTACACCAAGAGAGGCCCATGATTAAATCCTCATCCACCATCCTGAGGACAAGAGGACCCTGGAGGTTAGGCAGTATCTTTCCCCAGCGGAGCTGCATGCTGTAAGCCTGTGTTAGTTCATTTACATATTACACACTGCTGCAGGCCTCACTGCAAGCCTGAGAATCAGTCAGAGCAGTGATGCATTCAGCTGTTGCGCTGGGATTCAAATCCCTTACAAGTCGGTTCATCTCTTGATCTTGAAGAGACAAAAGTAATGAACCCCTTGAAAGAAGGTTGCTGTTTGTCCTGTTGTACTACCACATTGTTTGGACACCAGTTAGAGGAGGCTAGAGTCAAAGCAAGAAACTGTTGAATGAATAAATCGGCTTAGAGAGCTTTGTAGCGATTTATTCCGCTCTTTGGTCCTTTGGGCTTGTGTGCAGCTCATAAACGAGCTTATTATTCTATCGTGATTCATAGCTTTGTGGCAGAAGCAGAGGGTGCATGTGCTGCCAGGGAAGACAGAGGGGTTGGAGATGGAGTATTTGAAGTGGAGATCAGGCAGACGTCACAGTGGAACATGGAAGAAGAGGGAGAAGCAGAGGCTGTCCCTGCAGCCAGCCAGTGAACGACAGGGCTGATGGATTGCTGTGTGCACAATGCAGCTGGTGCGGGAGATGACCCTCCGTGATCAAGGCTTAATTTTATCACTGCTCTTTGACATTCATTTTAGAGATTTCAGAGATCTCCTAGTCACAGGAAAATGCTTTATAGATCTCCTACTTATATGAAGTTTTGTGATGAGGCTGTCTTGAGAGAGGCTTCAACCCTCCCATCCGTATCCTGGGACTTCTCTATTCTACTTCCCTCTTCACAGCAGCAATTTCAGCCTTTCTTCACATCAGTGGCAGAGTTTCTTACTGGCATGTTCTGTCCTAGCATGCACTAAGGCACCTTAGAAGTCCCTTGTGCTCTCCTTATCATATATGACATGGTGTCCTACTTACAGTGCTGCACATCTGGTTTATGCATGTTGGGGTCCCCTCTGTCACTGGAGATTAATGCTGCAAACAGAAATCAGCAGGCAGCTTGAGATTGGGCTTCAGGATGTCCCAGCCCATCATCCGTGTGTCTGATCTAATCTGTCAGTCAGCCTCCTTGGCAAGGGGGTGACAGCGTGAGCCAGGCTGCTTAGCCAGATGCTGTGGTATGTTTGGTGTTTCAGAGCTGTCAAGGAAAAAAGGAGAAGCTCTGGCCTTTAGCATCTCCCTTTGTTTTTCCAGTGTGAGGCTGAACTGCATCTGAAGGGATGGCGCACCGCTCCGTGCACAGGGAATGAGCAGGTGGGCTTTATTCTCTGCACCCAGGTCAGAGGAGCCCAATAAATGCTGCCCATATCTAGTCCTTTATTTTCACAGAGACCTCCTCAGCAAAGGCATCGTGGCAGAGTCCGACAGCTGCTGGTGCAGCTGTGGCTGTTTTCTGCACCATGACCTTGGGAGGCCTCCTTTGCACATCCTTCTCTAGAATCACAGTGGGACTCTGGTCTTGTTTGCTTTTCCTTTGGCCAAATGCAGGGATTACTCTGCTGAGGTTATTTGCCCACAGTGGCACAAGGCACAGGAACGTGAGAGAACAGCCCTTCTTGTAGTGTTCACAGAGACGCTGTCCTGTAATTCCTCAAAAATGTTTTTCATGAAAGACTCAGACTCTGGCCGTGCAGTCATTCATCATACTGGGCAATGAGGTGCAGATTCTGTTCTCTACATGTGTACATCATTGAAATTTGGATTAATCCCATCCAAGCTGAGGAATGTAAATAAACTATGAGTGCAGTCGTATATGTTGGTGATGGTATTGCAGTGAGATAGGACACAGTCACTGTGCTCAGGGAGAGAGAGAAATCAGCTCATCTAAGGCCACTTGCCTTCTGGCCATGCCCTCCTCTTTTGCTGGTTATAAAATGAGCTTGGGATGACTATTCTCCCATACTCCCTTGGGTGTTTGAGGTAATAGAGGTAAATGTAGGTCTCTGACCATAGGTAGGAGCCCTTTCTGAACTGTATCAAGAGGCAAATCATTCATCGTGACACTGTGGCTCTTTGTTGTAGCTCCTGCTGCAGTGCAGTGACAGGTGGGCACAGTGGACAGACTTGAGAGGGTTTGTGCAAGTAATTTAGAGATAAAGGTGAATTTGAGAGTGCTTTGTTTGCCTTAGTGCAGTTGCTCTTATGTAGGCTATGTGAGATCAAATGTCCATCCAGCCAAGTTTTCTTTCTCCTGCAGTGGTAAATAGTGGATGCCTGAGGAAGAATGTAGGCACAAGGCAAGCATGTAGTGACACCTCTTTAATATACTCTCTCCACCTCCAGAGATTTATGACTTTCCTAGCCAAATGTAATTTCATTACATTCAGTAGTTCTAGATGGGGTTCTCTCCCTTGAATTTGTGCAGTCGCTTTTTCAACTTATGAGAATTTATAGCATCCAGCCCCCTGAAGCAGGGAGTTCCACTGGTCAAATCCTGTTGGTGTCTAAACCACAAGATTTTGTGTTGGCTTCACTAGTAAAGCAAACCTAATAACTCAGAGCTGGAGGTCCCTGGGCAGATATCATTGATGGTTCTGAAAACTGAATGGGTTTCAGCGGAAGCGTGAGTCAGCATAATGTCGCCTGTAGCTTAGAAATATTTTCAAGACTCCTGGCACAAATATTTCTTCTAAAAACCAGGCTCTGGTTTGTCTCTGCCTCTGCTCCAGGACTCTGGGAGTTCCCTGAAGATGGGTCTGTAGACAGGCGTTTGTTTCTTCAAATCAGCTGGGAAACAGTAAAGGTAGGAAAGACAAGAAGTTTCTTTCTCTTATTCACATCAGGTTACAGTTACATGCAATAGTGCAATTGCAGGTGCCTCCTACTTAATGCAAGGTACAGGCTGTGTTCAACAGCTTCCACTACCTGTGTAGTGCTATAGTAATATTGCTGTAGAAAAGCTAAATGTTGATTGTGTGTTTGACAGGCTCCTTTTGCCAGGTACTTAGGAGAGTATGACACTCTTTCTGCTGGGAAAGGACTCTGAATGGGAGAACCCTGCAGTGGGACAAGAGCAAGGGAGAGCAGAGTGGCAGAGTCTTTGGTGGTAGTGAGAAATGTAAATAAAGGTTCTGCTGATACCGCAGAAGCACTCAGCAGTCTCATCAATCCCTCTGACCCACAACCTAAAATCCAAGCCGAAAAGAGTGCATTTACGTTTCAAAGAGAGGTAGAAGGTATATAGGATGAGGCAGCTTATTAATTTGGTGATCCTAAGAGTAGGTTAAAGAGGCAAGAACTGACTCCTTTTCTCCTGCACTTCAGTCACATGTGCAAACCATGCGACTGTGCTTTCAGAAATACTTGGGAGCAAGAGGTCTCCATCAAGGAGACAACTCCAATTCAGGGTGCACACAGATTGATGTCACTTTGTCAGAGCTGCACCTGCTTATGCCAGCTCTGAGGGTGGCTGAGGGCCAGACAGCACTTGGGTAATCAGATGGGAAATAAGGAAGTGACTTTGATTAAAGCTGAGAGACAACATGTGGGAGAACAGTGGGAGGAACCACTCTGAGCCAGTGGAAGGGAAATCTACTGGAAAAAATGATGGGGAAGGATTTCTGTTGTTTGAACAGATGAAGTAATAAGAAAAGAAAGGCTCAGAGAAGGCTGCAGGTCTTTGGGAGATGTGATGGTTTGGGACAGCAGCAGGAGAACAGCCAAATTCTCCTGTCATCACATTTCAGACCCACGATGGGCAAGTGGCACAGCAGCTTTTGGAAGGAATGACAGAATACTAAAACCCAAAGACTTCTCCTAGCAGTGTGCCTAGGGGGACATGGACAATAAATGAGGGGTCTGATCCTGGGATGTGCTGGCCACCTTCTGTTGTATGCCAAAGGTCCTCCTGAACCAGGAGTTCAGGATTTGGCCCTGTCCTGTATAGTGTACGCTGTGAAAAGCTTATGCTGGATTATTGCTGTGGTTGAGTCTCTACACCCTCTGGGATCCTGCAGGGAGTTGGCAGATAGGGGACTCAAAGGGGATGGTGACATCGCATGGTGGGTGGAGGCAGAGCTAACCAGGAACACTTCTATGGTGTCTATGCAGCAAGTCAGGCTCTGGGATCATGAAATCTCCAAACCTGGGAATTTGTTCCACAAGCCTGCCTTACACCGTTTCAGGACATGGGCAGGGAGGGTGGTGTTTGCATTGGTGTGTCTATCGGAGAATACTGCAGGAGCATGCTCACTGGGGCAGCTGCTCTCCAGCAGCTCCAGAGCTGCACGTGCAGTTTGCATGATGTGAAACTGGTGGGATCAGCAGAGCATGGTGGGCTTTGCTGCACCCCATCACCGTTTTTTCTCTTAGCTTTACTGCATAGCCTCCTGAAAGGAAAATGTTGTTGGGTTTTTTTTAAGAGTTTCTTGGCTATAAATTTGACCCCTCAAAACAAGTTTGCTTGTTCTTTTAGTGAAGTATGTTCCCTCTGGTTGCTGAGATGTATATAAGATGGCAGATGAGCAGTGGGCAAAGGAGGAAACTCTGAATGAATAGAGAGAACAGTCATCTAACCTTCCTCTTGTCCTGAGGGTGTGACTTGTTAAAGCCATTAGATTTATACAGAAGGAAATACGGGGTGGTGGTGGTGGGGTCTTTATGGGGGGGGGGGAATATGCAAACTACATTAGAGCTTTGAGCAAACCATTTGAGACCCTATGTGATTGAGTCACTCTGAAGGGAGGTAGAGTCTGTCACACATACCCACTGTAATGAGTATGAACAAATCCAGAACAGCTGGCTGTAGCATATGGAGCATCCAGAAGGGAACAAAGCTGAAATAATTCCCTTTCCTCTGCTCTTTGCTTATCCTGGCCCTGATTCAGGAGTGCTCTGGGGACAGTGCTCACCTTTAGGCCTGCACTTTAGGTCCCGATGATTTTCCTGATAATGAGTTTCAATTTTTACTATTGACTTAATGAGTTTTCCGTGCAGGTAAGCACCTGCCTGAGTGCAGTTGGGGTACAGCATCCCTTAATCACAGACTCCATAAGGGCACTGGCTCCTCTGTGGAGCTCAGGTGGGAGTCCAGCATGCACGCTTGCTCCTGAACAGGAGCTGGGGCTGTAGATGGGTCTTCATGAAGAAGGCAAGGAAGAAACACAGGACAGAGTCATCTTGTCATTCACAGTTAGCTGATGGGCCACTTTCTGGGCTACGGTGGTTTTACTTTTCCTTAGAGTTGATCAGGTTTTTGATTTTGCAATCAAATAGTTTCCTTCATCTGCATGCTACACATGTGGAGATAGCTGGTCCAGGAAACTCAGAGGTGGCAGGTTTGCTTGAGCCTTCAGAGAGAATCTTGTAGAGCTTTTCTGCTCTTTTCCACCTTTTTTCCGTCTCCATCAGGAGACACAGGGACAGAAGGGCACAAGCAGATAATCATGCCCCATTGCCAGTATTTCTGTCGCAGAGCAGTGACAGAAGGAATGAATTGTGGCATAAGCAACATATATGCATGTATGAAAAATGTGAATGTGGCATAAGCGATCTTACCCATCATTTCTGGCTTTAATGCCCAAGAGAGGATAGTTATCAGCTGCTCTTGCACAGGTATACGATGGTGGAATTGAGGAGTCTGTCAGAAACCAGTAAGAGGAGCAGAGGACATCACAGGAAAGCTGCTTACTCCTTGTTAAAAATCCCTCTGTGTGTGTGTACATAAGCATGTGTGTGTATGGGTTTTGCACTTGCCTCAGTGTTTTTGGGTAGGCTGTGAAGCAAATTTCCTAAGCAGTCTGCTCCTCCTGCTATGCAAAAGCTGGCCTGAACATTTGTTAGGTTAGTAAAAATGCATCTTTGTGGTACCCTTTAAGCAACTGCTTCATTTTAGATAAAAATCTATTTGTGCTTTTTAGGGCTCTTCGAATTTATTGGTTCCTCTGATATCCTAAACCTAGTAGTTCTTAACCCATCCACAAAATCTGCCAGAGAATCAGGATCGACAAGACCTGAATGTGTAATTGGAAAAAAAAAAAAGTAATTAAAAAAACCCAAGCAGCAATTAAATCAATGAAATCAAATTTAAAAATCAACAAAAAACCCAGCCCAAAGGTTTCAGGCTCTACTTTGAATGCCACAAGAAGGGAGTATAAAAGTACACCTGGTTTTTTTAGTTTTTTTTCCTCTGCACCTCCTTTTTAAGTGGAGCATACCTAATCACTCAAGCTCCCAGTGGATGGACAGGGATTGTACCCTGTAAGCAGCTTGTGAGCCAACGGGGCAGCATGCAGTGGAGAAGCAGCCTGAAGTGAGTCAGAGCAGCTGTATTGCATGGTCATTTATGGCTAGTAAGTGCTGCTGTTTGGGATCCTGTGGCCCCTAGCTCTCTTTGTGCTGGTATTGAGCAAAGGCCAAGAAGAAACAGAGAACCTGGAACAGGAAAAAAATTTTCAGCAAACCCCAGCATTGACATTACAACATACTTCTGAGCTCATAGGCAGAAGCAAAGCCTTGCTATTACCTGCTATTCTCAAAGGTACATTTCATCTCTATTCAAATAGTCATTCTACACCAGTTTTTTTAATACAGTCTCCAGAAGACTTTAATGTTAACATTAAAAAGATAATGAAAACAGGCAAACAGACAAATCATGATGCCCAGTGCTCTGCTTCCTCATTGATAAAACATGAGAGCAGCTCCCCCCTGCAAGACTTTGACTTTCCAGACTGCTAGTCATTTACGTTTTTATTTGTGAAAAGGAAAAAAAAAGAGTTTCCATCATAGCACCTAAGCATAATAAAAAGGGAAAGCTTTCATGCGTTCTGCATGGGGCTGTGCTGTCAGGCTGTGCAAGCAGGTAATAACACGATTTCTTTTGTTACAGCCCAAAACCTGCCTTCCAGTTTGATCACAGAGCTCAAAAATATGTTTGCATTTGATAATATCCCTGTTCTGCTCAACCACAACTTTCTGCTTTGTACTTTTTTCCCTTTGCAGTGTTTTTGGGGGTAGTGCAGCCCTGTCCCTGTCAGTGCTGCTTGCATTTTAACTGTTAATAATTACCTATATTACAGTAGTTATTAGAGGCCCCAACTGTTACAGGCTCAGTGCATGTAAGAGACAACCTCTGCCTGAGGAGCTTAAGGCCTAAATAGGTAAGGCAGATAGTGGAAGTGTTATCAGTCTTATTTTTACAGAGAGCTTAAATGACCTGCCGAAGGTCACACAGGGAGTCTGTGGTGGAATCATGATTTGAATACAGATTTCCCAGGTTTTATTTAAGCACCTAACCCAGGTTCCTTGTTAAGGCAGGCAGTTGTGAGAATGCTGCCTGTGTATGTTTGAGTCTTGAGTGCAATTCTGGGTTGTGTACTGGATTTGCATATGCTCTCCCGGTCCAAGCATGTTTGTGAGGAGCTTCAGGTGCTGTAATAAATGCACAGCTAGCAAATAGCAGCTACGAGATGCATGCTTACCTGGAATGCACATCTCTAAGTAGTTCAAGGACAGAGCCTTCAACAAGGTGGCAGATGTTGTTAGTGTTCTTATTTAAGCCTTTACTATTTTTGACTATGCTACAAAAATATGTGCAATACTTGTGAAATATAAAGGATGGTGATTGGTCCAATTTTGGGCTGATGAGGAACACAGCCTTGTGACTGGTGTGCCTAGTTGTATGGGCCTTGATGTTCAGAAGCAGGTAAGCTAAGAATCTCAAACTTTGCAAGAAAGCCAACATTTTAAAGTGTTGTTACAACGTTTTGAAGTCTTACGACAAAATACACGCTTTTAAGAAAAGACTGTGAGGTACACAGGTTCACATGTGATGGGACCCATGTGAGTGCTGAAAGTAGCATCCACATAGAAAAGTAGCTCTCCTAAAGACCTTCCTTCGGCCAGAATGATCTATGAAGGACTGGAGAAAATGGCAATCCTTCCTCTAATTCCTTTTTGCCAGGTCAGGAAAGTTCCCTGGACTCTGCCTCTGCTGTATCTGAGGGTGTGGAAATGGCTTCTGTTGAGCTGAAAACCTGTGCTATGTAGGGGTCCTCTGTCTCTGTGTTTGGCTGAAGGAATGGCATACAATAGTTTTGTCTATCATTTCTTGGAAACTGAATACAGATGGAACTCTAATATCACAGAATTAGCCCAACCACCTTTCTTAGCTAATTGTTCTAAATGACACTTTAAAGAACTACTATTTTCCTTAACATTTCTAGTCTACTTTTCCATTGCCTGCAAGTACAAAATTCAATTTTCTTAAGTGTCAATTTTTATCTAAAATATAATACTTATTAGCAGTTTCAATGCATTTCAATATATCTTTGGTTTTTCTAAATTATTTCACAAAACTCTTTACATGTATAATTGAAATTGACTTTAATTTGAAATTCAGCCTTAACAGAGTCAATATTTCTGCCATCTGTCTTAGCTTGTTTCTCAGGGAAAATGTTATTTCTATTGCTGCAAAGGGAAGGAAGGGATGTGATGTATGCTACAAGAGTTAGGAGGCTCAGGACCCAGAGTTTAAAGAACTTGGGCCACTTGTGTCTATAGGATTTCTGAAGCCTGTGCTCACACTATTGACTTTCTCAGTATGTGCTGTAGTCTGGGTACAGCTCCACAAAGTTTTTAAAGAAATTTTGGCCTTTGAGTAATATTTGTGGCTTCCTGAGAAGTCAACTGTTTTTTTCAGTGGCTGAATTGGATTAAGGCAGTTTAGTTAATTGAAATGTGAAGGCAGACGTTTGAGCTAATGCATATTGCTGAATGCAATTCCATTCCATTTTTTTTCTGGCTACAATGTGTTCTTAGATTAAAGTTGCGTTTATGGCCAAAAAATTTCTCTTCAATTCCCTTTTGTAACTTACCTTTCAATTAATGTGTTTTGCCATTGTTTTAATTTTAAAACTCTCTCATTAAAAAGCTTTTAGCATGTTGTAAAAGGACTGTGAGCGGCGTGGAGTACTGAAAGTGCTTCCCTGTGTTCATTAGCCTGAAAGAGCTTAAAAATTGCTACTGAACAATCCGTTCCTCTTCCCCTGCACCAAAGTCACTTCCAGTAGCTTAAGAACATAAAAAAAAAAATCTTTTCAAATGTAGTGTATAGAAATGCCTTGTGGGAACACTGGAACGGTTTGGGAGATGAGTCAAAAAGATTTAAAACTGCAACACAGCCTCTTTGATCAAAGGATGATATATCCATAGTGTACTTGCTATATGATATATTCTTATATTCCATTAGCCTTGGGAAATACAACTCCTTATACAAATGAACATTACCAATTACAAGTGGAGACACTTTGCCAATATTGAAATAATTTCATTACAGTAAATCTTTAACTTTAAAAAATATTCCAAATGAAATTTCAGCGCTGCTTTCAAAATAATCAAGAAGACAATGGGTTGTTTCCTTTTCAGCTTTGTAGTTCTAAATGATTATTTGAAATATTTTTATATTTCCAAAGCTGGTAGCATCAGAGACAGCAAATAAAATTGTCCTTCTCCAGCATGTCTGTATTTCCTGTACTGAAAAAGAAGTTAATATATTTTTGTCAATAAACAAAGATTTTACCTTATGAAGATGCAGTATTTTAGCTACGGGTTAATCTTGTAGAAACAATGTTATTTAATTTGCTGCTGCATTCAAGAGATCTGTGCAAACAACTAAATAGTGGTGTTGTGTGCCTTTGTGGTTTCACAGAACCCACTTTGTTACTCTCTCTGTTTCCAACCAATAATCCATTTCAGAAATTTTGTTCATCGAAGCTATTCTGTAGTAACCTTTACAATGTGTTGTGTGCATGCTGTCTTGCATCTGACAGTCCACCATGAGCAACTTCTTCTGCAAAACCCATTGTGAGTCTTCTGACAATTACAGCTACCTTCAATGATTCATGCAAAATCATTTCTCCAGTCATCTTGGAAAATACTAAATCTTCAGGAGATGTATCTTGAGTTATTGCTATAGTGCTGCTGTTGCCATTGAGGTTGTTACCTGACCAAGAAAAATAAGTAAATAATTCTTAGACTAATTTTTTTATTACAGAGATCTCTCTCTGCCCTTCCCCCCCCCCCCCCCCCCCCCCCTTATCATTCTGGTTCATGGACCAGCAACCCTCCAGATAGTGGGCATCAGGATTTAGGCTGTGATAAATATAGTGGGGCGGGAATAATCTTTAGAGATCAACAGGTGTAGCATTCGCTACATATCAAGGTGCCACGCTTAGATCACTGGTCAGCCCGGACCAGGGAAAGAGACAGATAACACACACAGTGTGAGCGCCAACTTCCGCCTTTTATTGCGCAGTTAATTCCTTTTATACTAACAAGGGGAGGTGGGGTTACAGGTACATCACAAGGCTGCGACTAACCCTCTAACTTTCCGTGACAACACGAGATCTTCCGAACGCCGACCCCTACAATCAACAGGCTCAGAAAATATGATAATCTGGGTGAACTTCTCTTTTAAAAATAGCTGTAGTCTGCCCACTTGCCTTTTGGATCCTAGTGATAGTTGAGACCATTTCTGTATGAAATTTGTAAAGACATTTAGGGTCCATTGGTCTTGGAGATGCTATACAAATATGAACTACTGCTGTTTGAGATCATTTACCAAACACTCGATCTCAAATAACAAGATAGTCTCAGGAAATGAAGCAGCCTTTGCAAGACAGCCTGAGTCACTCTGGACTGTCTCTGGGGGAGTGAGCATTTGAAGTACCTTTCTAAGTCAGTTCTAGTCCTTCAACTCATACTCATTGATTTTCTCCATTCTCAAGCTCTAGCCTCACTGCGGGATCGGAGGAAGAGCCTGTGCTTACTTTTGAGGAAATCTCTGTCTCTTTTGTCCCCAAAAACTCTTGTCCGTTTCTTGCCCTGAGCTGTAAGAGAGCTCATTATTTCTGCTGTGCTGCTGGCAGCTCTCCTCCTGCATCTGGGAACAGGCAGGCATCCTGGCACAGGCAAGCCCTGAAGGGGATGATTTCCCTCCATGCATAGGCAGCTGAGATTGGGCAAATATTGTCACAGTGCTCTGGGGCAGCCTCCACATAAAAAGTTTGATGGCCCTAGCAGAAAGATCTGCTACCATGTTTCAAGCCCTTATTTTGCACACAGTAGCATTAAGTCTTTGCAATAAAATAAAATAATACTCACTGTGGCACTTGTTTACTTTTCATATTACCTTAGTAAACTCCTGCAGAATTGTTCTTCCTTGCCTTTCTTTCCCTTAACTGGGTTACAAAGCCAAGAGCAGAGCTCTGGAGTAATATCAAGCAGAGCCACCTTCATGGTTCCCGTTTCTGGTCTGCAGTCTGGTGCAGGCTTCGTACAACAATTTGAAAGGTTTTTCTTTTTCTCAATGGAAATGTGTGAATAATTTCTGTTAAAAGTTTAGGTTTGTTCAGGATAAACTCTTGACTGAAACAAGGTTTAATCAGCAGTTACACTGCTTAGTGGTTTTTTTTGCAGCGCTGTCTTTGATTCAATCTTCTCCTTTCTCTAGTGATAAATGAATGAAAAAAGGATGTTTTCTAAAAGAAGGGATGCTGGGCTACGCTTTGCATTGGGATTAGCTGGAGGGAGTGAAAATGTACCCCATGGTGTCTGTGCGTTTCTACTATATTGGAAAAATGGATCACTGGGTTTCAAAGTGTTTTGTAATCCAGGCAAACATCTATGTGTCCAAATGTGTCATTATTAAAAAATATAACAAAGTAAAGGGAAATGTAGGCTGAGAGCTTAGACTTTGGAAATCTCCCAAGGGAAATAGTTTAAAACCTGTTTTGGGGGGTCTAGATTGAACAAGGTATACTGGTAAAATTCAGAATTTGTTAAAGTCACTTATAGCTTAAACAATATTCTGAGAAAGAATCAGTCACTCAAACATGCCTGAGTAAGAAATATTGTCTGGGTATATACCAATACTTCAACTCTCTATGTTGTAAGTTGGAATCCTGAGGGGTTTTGTTCATTTGTTTTGCGGAGGTGCTGGAAACCTGCAGCTTCCACTGAATTCGGCGGGTCTCGAATGAGGTCCCTGGCGAGCTGACAAAAGAGGACAAAGATAGTTGAAACATTTTCCATCTCAGCCTTGCCTAAGGCACTGGTTCTGGTGCGTGTAGGTGTCAGTCGGATTTCTGTCTTATTGGCAGTGTTTAAAACGGAGACCCAGGCCCAGAGCAGCTGCTGCTGCTGCAAGTCAGAAGTTGGGAAGAGAGGGATTCATCACCAAAGCTGCTTTTTGCCTGGCTCTGGTCCCTCACCCTCACAAGCATTAAAAGTTAACCAAACTTATCTCACAACAGAAAGATGATAAACAGCCAAGACCTCCCCTGAATTACAGGCTGGTTGCAATGGAAAGCAGATGTGCAACCCCCTTCCAGAGCAAGGAGCTGCCAGTGGACACCCACTGGAATGTTAAGAGGGAAAGAGAGGATGATTTTCTTGCTGATGAAATGCTGCTTTGCTCAAGGGACCATATTATTGCTGTTATTTATTATTTATGCACTGCTGAAGGTGTGCACAGTGCTTTATAGTGCAATAAAAAAAAATGACTGGTGTCCAGTCCCTCGGGGTGTTGCGCCACTGCTGAAGTATGGCAAAGGGGCAAGGTGAAGGGGTTGATTCTCCCTCCATGATAATGCAGGGGTTTGTTATTGTTATAGGGTATCCTCTTTGGACCACTTGGCTGGGGATGTTAGAGTAGCTTTGTCACCGTTTTGCACAATTGTCTATGATCGTGTTTGCAAGGGCATGTACCCTGTTTGATATGCATTTGGAGTCTGGCAGCAGTGGGAATGAGTGAGCAATAAAAGTGCCACTGTCACAGCCCCAGTTTTTTTTTATTTTTACAGATTCTCAGCCATCTGCTGCCTCACCAGCTGCTCACAGTGCAGCGCAAAACTTATCTCCATTCAGGAACTCAGCCCCTCAAGGAGGGCAGGGGCTGTGGGCTTGGAGGTGCATAACTGACCTCCTATGCACTGTCTCCAGGACCCAGACCTGGTGTCAAACTCCAGAGAGACGGGGAGTAAATGCAGGGAAAGGGTAGAAGAACTAAGGTTCAAACACATGGCCACATGAACTCTTGTTCACCACTTACAAAATACTGGCCATAGAGTTGTGCTGGCCTGCAGAGCAGTGGGAGGCAGGCTGTAGGCCTGAGAAGACCACAGGAGGTGGCCCAGTCCCAGATTTGACACCTCCTTTAGCCATCATTAGGTTGACAGAAATGAGAAACAGGCATTCCCCCAAGCGCATGGAGAGGTTCAAGCTCTCTCGCTGTCGTGCTTCAGACAGCCCTTTGCCGCAAGGTTGGTTTTGCTGTGGAAAGGGAGCCGAGCCTGGTGGCAACATAACTGGAAGCATCGCGGAGAAAGCAGCAAGTTCTGCCTTAGGGAAGCTCAGCAGCATGTATAGGGGAATAGACACAGCTATTGGAGATTTGTGGGGCCAGAGGGCCCAAGAAATCCTACTGCCAAGAAAGGGGTATTTGAGGCACCTAGCTGAGAATTTCCTGATTTCATTAAATCTTATTTTTATAATACCCTTGGGATCAAGACAGCTGACCTGAATGCTATCTAAACCTACCCCTCGATCCTTCCTGTGCCTGGTCCCCAGAAATGGGGGTGATGCCGGAGCAGGTGAGGGAAGAAAAGGCAGGTTGGCCGTGGGAGCCAGGAGGGAGTGACCAGGTTTCCTCCTCCATTCCCAGAGAGCTCCTCTGCTTTGCGTGTGCCACTTCAGACCACTCAGAGCACCCTCCTCCCTCCTCATGCTTTTATGCATTTTCCAATTAAATTTCCTCCACGAGAAGGAGAGAGGCACTCTGAAGCCATTAGCATTAGTAATTATGCAAATGCTTCAGGGAGTTGACTGCCCATCATTACATATAATTAATGTTTCTGGTTATGAATGGAGAGTTTGTTACTTCCCCCCTCCTCCCCCCCGCCTTTTGTGCTGGAATGGGATGGGGTAGAGGTGCGGGGGGGGTGATGTTACTGTATTTAATTTGCATAATCAGGAGGCCTGATTGGGTATGCATGAGGGTAGGGGGGACCTTCTCCAGTGTGCACTCTATTAAGCTGGCAGCAGATCTCAGGAGGGAGATGCAGAATGTAAAGCAAGGGTGAGTGCAGCACAGTGACTGCAGACAGCAGACTCAGATTTAGGTAGCACCACCAGCACAAAGCAGCAAAGGAGGTACCCTTGGACTGGCATGGCTATGCACAGGTGTCCTGTACCTGGACATGATTATCCTGTCCTTTTGCTTTACTTGCCTGCTAGAAATGACATAGGGATTCTGCAGAGACATCCCATTCCTGGCTTTTATCTTGGGCAGCACGCCGAGTCCAAAATTTGCAACCTCAAAGGCACGCATACATCATGTATTTGCAGAGCTGGACCCCAGATACCCCAGACAGCACTGAGAGAACAGGCTTGGAACTGGCAGCAAGACTCAGCACAGCCTCCTTTTTTGCCCTGTTTCTCAAAGCTGTGTACAGAGAACTGGATCTGAGTATCTAAGTAGGCATGCTGATTCTCAGAGGGGCTGTGCGTTATGTGTAGCGGGAGATGTGGATGCTCAGTACCTCTGGAAAGCAGGGGGCTTAGAGGGGAAGTATGTCTGGATGGGCTTAGGTATCCATGTAAAAGCAGTCAGGACAGACAGTGAAGTGGCAAAGTTTTAGCTCAGGGCTGTACCTCCGAGGAGGAAGAGTCAGACTTTACCTCCTATGTCAAACATTACAAAATCCGGGGGTAGAAAGTTTCTTGTGCATATTCTAGCTACAATGAATGTCCTGGGAAACCTCCCTGGAGATCTCCCTGCTTCCTGATACATGTGAATATAGTGCTTCCTATCCACTGTAAAACATCTTCCTCGTGTTCTTCCAACTCCCTGGTCACTGTCTTTTCACTTTTTGTCTCTTCTATTCCTCTTCTCTCAGTTTCATTCCCCAAGAACTCCATTTCACCTTGGTCTCCATCTCAAGCCTACCTTATGTCCTTTCCCACAATCCCTGGATGTAGGTAGTCCATCACTGGCCTCCAGACTTCCTTGGGTTTTAAGTGACAACTGCTCTGTTCCCTCACTCCTCCACAGAAGGCATATAACCCCTGGTTTTGGCTGATCAAGGACTTAAGAGAAACAGATACCAAGATTCTGAAGACAGTATATGCTCAAAGGGATAATGCCCCAGGAGGGCATTGAAAGGATCCAAGCAAAGGAGAACAGAGATTCTCAAAATAGAGGGAGGTGAACCTAAGGGTACCATGGAGATCAGGAAAGCATCCATGCAGCAGAGATCACATTGGCCAGAGTGTCTCAATCAAAAAAGGAAGAGGGACAGCAGTTGCTTAGATGGACTCTGGAGGTCCCATGCTGTCTGGAGTATTGTGTCCTACTCTGTGGCTATCATTATATTCCATCTTGATTATAATCCATTGTTTGCAATGCAGATACTGGATATTGGATAGATATCTTCTGGCATCTCCCTGTTTGGTCATCATGGGCAAGGTGTGAGCTTTCCCTAGTGGTGCAGGAATTTGCAGTGGCTCAGCAGAGGTTCTCAGAGTAGGGAGGGAGAAAATTGGCTTTGTTTCCCACCTTGTTATCCCCACAGCTTGTAGAAACATGAGACAGATTTCCAACACAAATTCCAGTAACCCTTAGAAGAGGTGAAGAGCAGGACACACATAAAAGAAAGAAAAAAATCCAGAAAAAAAAAAAAAGTGTTTCTGTGTATGTGTTTGTATGTGTGTGTTTGTTTATAAAGCAGAAGAAAATTCTGTGTGTGTGTTTGTATGTGTGTGTTTACGTATATGTTTTTAAAGGAGTAGGAAAGTGGGGAAAACTTGAAACATTAAACTTTCAAAAAAACCCCAGACTCTTGATAGTGGGGTATTATGAGAGGACACCAATTTTGCTCTAAAGATTGGCTTTTGGTACAAGAAGCTTGAGGCATTACTGGATTCTGTTCTTGTCGAGGTTTTGTTTTCTCTGACTTGAAGCTGCTTTGGAGATTTGTAGTTCTGAGGTTCATGTTGTTCAGTATTTTGTAAAGCATTTGTACACTTGGCCTGCTGCTAGGGAAAACCACTGGGGAAGACTCAGTAAGTAGAAGCACCTGTAAAATCTCCAATGTATACAAAACCAAGAGATCTGATTTGCTTTGACCAAGAACTTCTCTTAAGGATGGGAAAGGTCCCAGTACTCATCAGGAAGGAGATCTCTGAAGGGTTGGGTGAAATCCCAGAAGGCACTTGCTAGAATTAGAGTGGAGGTCTTGGGGAATTATGTGATGAATAACTGCTGTAAAATCACAGCAGCAAGTGATGGTGCTTCCTTATGTGGTAGGGAGGGAGCTTTCTGGCTGTGAAATGGGAAGATGTCAATGGCTCTGCTCTGGTTTTGCTTTCTGTGACATTCATCCCACAAAAAAACCAATGCCACCAAGGCACCAGGACAGCAGTGAGAGGCAGCCCTACTGGCAAGGGGAAGGAGGAATTTTCTAGGGAGTCATCACCCATGGGAAACAAGATGGGCCCAGCCTCTTGAGGTGGTCCATTGGCCCAAGCTTGGGTTTATGTTCCCTGAGGTCAAATCTGCAAACTGTGCCATACCAGACAAAGCTATGCTGTATCCTCAAAGAAGAAGAGACAAGACGAAGACCTTGCTGTCCCCCAGAGCCAGTACTGAGGTCAGGTGGGCTAAAAGAAAGGAAGAGGGAAACAGTTGTCAAAGCAGGAGAGAGACTATGATGAGAACAGAGGCAGCCTGGAGTCAAACCAGGGGAAGGAAGAGGAAGAGGACAGCAAGTTGTATGGTAACACCACAATCGTACACTGTGTCTCATCACCCAGCAGGATGCTGGATGTGAAAATACCGTAGCCATGATCCAGGGACGATGAACTGCAGGACCAGAGCTTCCAGCAGACACCTGACCTTCTATAGGGTATCAGCCTCCTGGAATAGACTGCTCTGTATTCACTGACGTTAACAGATGAAGTGCTTGAAGATGTCACTGTGGGAAAAGGCAAAGAACAAGGTCCCCTCCGAACTGTGCTCAATAGCAACTCCACAAGGTTCACATTGCTGTTTTGTGTGGTCGTGGCATTTTCTGTCTTTCCCTTAACTTCTTTTTTTTCCTTCTTTTTTCTTTTTGAGTGGTTGGGTGGGTCAGGTTGGGTATGTGCAGCAAGGAGAAACACAGAAACACACACATGGATACATGCAGGCACGCAGTGCATGCATGCACAGACACTTGAGATTGCTAAAGGCATAAGTTAAATCCCACATCAAAGCAGAGAGCTATTGGAGCAGCACTGTTCAAAGGAGCCAGCTTCCTTCCTGGGAAAGAGAGATTGTCACTTTGATGAAGAGATTTTAACAAGAGAGAAAGAAGAAGGAATGAAAGAATGGAGAAGAGAAGAGAGTTTTCATTTATACCTTTTTTCCCTTTGGCCATCCAAATAAGGTTTCAGTTTGATGAAAAAAAGACTCCAATTTAAAATAAGTTTAATGTAACAATGAATTATTTAAGGATGAAGAAAATACAAGCTGCTGCTTAAAAAAAATAGAAAAAGCTATTATTGAAATGTCAGAACAAATACCCAGCTTGATCTGCATTAATATGGTAAATACTAATATATTCATTTCCCCTGATGCTTCTGGGCTTGCAGAGGTACATCTGCAGTGCATTGCTTATGGTAATCAGGTCACAGCTTCAAAGGGAGACATGCAAGGTATTCTGGGTGATGTTGTGCAAGCTGCTGTTAGAGGCCTTGTGGATCATCATGTAGAGTTGAGAAGAGCTGATCAAGGGTCTTCTGGAAAGTCTCTGATTGCTGAAGGAAGATGAAAATCTTGTCATATTCTTTGGTGGACCACCAGTCGTGGGACGACTCTGGTAGTCTGGTTGTCAACTTCAAAGTTGCCATTTTTGTGTAGACAACTTAGTAAGAGACAAAAAAAGACTAAGATGGAGAAAGCAAATGAGCTTCCCACCTTCTGCCTCCACAACCTAATTCCCAGTGTCTCTGTGGTTGGGAACAGATGCCATGGGCAAGCTGTAGAACGCAGCTGCAAGTCAACCATCTCATTTTTTGCTTCCAGTGTCTCACAGTAAAGTTCTCAGGAACAATGTAGTGGAGCTGATAGCTTGAAGCTTCACACAAACATCTTTGTGTTTACAGAATCTAACAGTTTGAGAACTGCAAGTAGGATGTTTTTGGTACAGAGAAGTACTACCTTCTACTAGGCATCTTCTCTGCCTACCCCAACCTTCTCGTCTATTGGACAAGAAGTTCTGTTGTGATGTGCATCAGGTTTGCTGGCATCAGCACCACCTACGCCCTTGAAAGAGTAACCTGGAAATCAGACCCCTTATGGGTCGTATTTCTTTTCTATAGCCAAGGACTAGATTTAGACAACTGTGGTGCAACCAGGTATCAGCAGAACCCAATAGTTCAGAATTAAGATTGCTCATTTGGGAGTGATGCGGTGCAGAAGGTGTTGAACTATTGTTTCCTAACATTACAGCTGACAGTTGAATGACAGGTTGGGAGTGTGGTTAAATTAGGACACAAATGAATTGAGCTGGTCATTCTGGTTGGCAGAAGGAGGAGAAAATGTTAGAGACAAACAACGGAGGGCCAATTTTAGATGAGAAGATTGGAGTAGAGAGAAGCTCAGAGGCAGAGAGTGGAGGAGAAAGGTGGGAAGTGTGTTTGAAAGGAGATGGAAGAATATAGTTATCTAATGTGAATCTATCAACGTGGCAAGGTGTTTTGAGATAAAGTCAGGAGACCTTCAGTTAGGTTTTGACCTTCTTGGTCAGGACTTCTTATTGAGTATCATTTCAATTGAGGTAGCTCAAACATACTTAAGTAATACATTGCTAACCTACCCTGAATTCTTTCCCTGGTAAAACTCCTTTTGGGTGCCACAATAAAGCTATTATCTCATGAGATGTTGATCTCTTCCTAACTGTGGACATCTAGATTGTAGGCTGAAGCATCGCTCTGGGAGTTGGTCATGTGCACACCTCAAGGAAGGAGTTATTGCATCCAAGGGAATTTAGCTGGTGCCTGGAGTTCCCAGGTAGATAAAAGAAGTGTGCCTAAAGCCTAGATAAGGCTAGTTAGAGATCTGCAGAAACTGTGCCTGGAAGTCTGTTGTGATAATCTGGACTCACTTGCGAAGCTCCTCTTTTGTGTGTGTGTTCCTCCCTGAAATGCTCTAGTTTCCAAGGAGCACTAACATGCTTTTCCAGTAGATTTTACTCACAAATGCACAGAGTCTTAGTCCATCTGCTTCTGTCCCTCTTTCCCTCCATTGCCTAAATTTGAATGTTTAATGTTGGCTTTTGGGCACAAGCGTGCTGTGCCCAAGCTACGGACCAGTTCCTCAATTAAAAGATGCATAAGCTCTATTATTTATACCATTTTTTTTCCCCCAGAGATGCTCCACAGGGTCTATAGTTTGCTGGAAACCCCAGCGACAGCCCCTGGCTTTCGACTTCAGAAGGTGAACTCTCCCAGTGGCCATTTTCAATCCATTCACTGGGAAAATATGATTACTTCTTATGTATTGAAGTTAAGTATTCCTGCTTGTAGCCACTATGGCATTAAAGTAAAACGTTCAGCATTTAACACGATGAATGCAGAGACATGAGGCTAAATGCACTGCATAAAATCTTTATGGGGCTGTAAACAGACACCCAGAATATTTTCAGCTGTTTTGTTGTGAGTCAGGCTAGGGTCCCTCCTCTGCCTCGCAGCCTGCCCCAGGTCTCCTTGGGAATCAGCCAAGACATTGTCAGCACTGCCTTGGCCTTCGTCGGGGAAGGGGCCTGGGGAACAGAAAATGAACTGGCCTGCTTGCTGGCAGGTATTGCTCTTGCCAAGACTGGCCTTGGCCACGCTTGGTGGCTGTTGCTGCATCAGTGCAGATCTGGGGGGGTAAATATAGGCTGTGGTTGCTTCAGAGCTGCTTTCTTCAGTATCAGTCTCAGATAAACACAGCTCAAGAGAAAATCAGTTCAGAGTGAGTTTTGTCAGCTTCAAAAGAGATTCATTTCTGGTGTTGTCAGTCACAGTAGACTGATGCCTGAGATTACTGAGGAAAGCAAGGCCTGTGGGCATTAAAACAGATACTGTTACTGGAACTCAGGGTTTAAAGACGAGATTTAATCTGGAATGTGGATTTGTTCAAAATCCCTTCCCCCATCCAGTTTCTCATTCTGAAGGCCTGGTTCCCATGGGCACGCTCAGCCTCCTGTGCTCCAGTTGCATTTATCAGCTGTCTGATCAACACAAAAATCTACTCCCTACCTCCTGTGTTCACTGGACACCAAGTGCAGCGGTAAACAAGAGAGCTGGGCTCTTACTTGACCTTGTTCTTTGTATGTAGAGTGGCTAGACTGTGTCCTCATGCATGGATGGATGCAGGAAAATTCTCAGCAAAATGAGCACCTCCTGTCCCCGAGGAGAGTGGCTGGGGTCCCAGGGAGCCCATGCCAGGGTTTATGCAGCTCAGCAGCTCCTCTGGTTGCAGAAACCCAACCAATGCCTCATGCTATATGCAGCACAATGAAAACCAGTTGTGCCACCCAAAGCAACTGCTTGCTAACACCTTTATTTGCAGTAATCCATACCACCATTAGACATCTCTGCAAGTTCTACATATGATTCATGGTAAATGAGGAGACAAACCTAAGACCCAAGCTCTGGGTATGTTTATTGCTTTAATAAAAAGCTGTAGAAGGCATTTAAACATTCTCCTGAGAAGCTTTGAAAGAGCGTCATTCCCACAAAGTAAAGTCAAAGGCCACAATTCCATATTTCATGATAAGGAATACAACTGGTCATGTTTGTGCTGCAGGGAGGTTAGCACAGCACCGACTGACCTTCCAGAGTCCTTTTCTGCCATGTGTGAGGCTCAGTGACAAACCTGAGAGAGTTTTTCCCGGGGATGATCTTATTTTCAATTGTTCCAAAATTGTGTCCTGAAATTTGGAGGGGCATATCCCTAGAAAGTTAACATTTTGCAAGCTTTCCTCTTGGTAGAAACTATAATGTGCCTATTGGGAATGCCCCTGCCTATCTGCAATGAAGTGATTAGGACAGCTTTTCATCTTTGCCCTCCCTTGATTGCTTTGGGTGCTTCATTGCTACAAAGGTTCCTGTCCCACATCCATGCCTCCTCCCTCCACCCCCACCGTCTCCTCTTCCATTCAGTAAGTGTCTCTTGCCTCTAACATATGGTCAGAGCATATTCTCAGCAATGCCGACACTTCTGCTTCTTCACTTCAGCAGCCACAATAACTGTTGAACGGGAAATCTGTCGTTTAACTGGGCTGTTTGCAGTCACTGAAGAGAAGTAATTACAATGGCCTTAATTGGCTGACTGCAGAGCCACTGCCCAAGTAGTAATAAATAGTGCATGCTTAGGAGCTGGATGAGGTGTAACCACCCAGGGTTTCTTCTCCTCTGCTTCCAGCAGGCCTGAATCCAGTTCACTTAGGAGGCTAACAAGGATGTCAGGCTGCTGCCTTGAGGATCCAACCCTTATACAAAAGAGATGCTGGTCAGCTGAAGTCCCAGAGGTCTCTCCTGAAACTCTTTCAAGGGATCCTGGCAGGGCAGGCTCTTGGCAGCTCTAGTGCTGCCTGCTTCTGCCTGGGTTCCCTGCCTTCCCCTTCTCCTGCTGCTGCCAGGCTAGAGCACGTTTTTTTTCATTAGCAGTGATGCGGGCAGAGCGGGGCCAATTACTCACTGCTTTATGCTTGCTGGAAAACCCACCCAGGACTGGTAATAGCCATTAAGTGAGGGTGCAGCTTTAACTACGTGCCATTACATTAAGTTTCAAGTTGATATATGGCCAGAGCAAATTGAATTCCTGCTGCTATCCCGTCTGACATTTGTTACATTACAATGCCTGCTCTTTTGTTTTTGAGTCAATAGCTGCTGCTTTCGAGAAATATGGATTATTAGAATTTATAGCCCGTCCTACGCGTCTTTTCAAACACTCATATCCTTTTATCATTTCGTTTTGTTGTTATTCTGCCCAGCACAGTTTGTATTTCTTCAGGTTTTAGCACCTGGGACTCTTGATACTTGTGCTAAATCAATACCCTTTGTCCTCATTGCTTTAATATACACAACCATTTGTGTGATGCATGAATTGCAGTGGGTTTTCTGCCTGCGATAGTCATTTACTCCTCCTGCTCAAGCATTCCTTCCCCTGTCTGCGTGCGGGTCGTGCTTTGCAGTAAATATCACACATCTACATTTAAATTCCTTTATATGATGATTTCCAGGCACCCGGCCGCACAGGGGAAGGTGAATTTGTGGGCTCCTTAGCAGGAGGCTATCACAGGTTTGACAGTATTCCAGTGTCTCCTGGAAAGTGCTGATGTGCTGAGTTTAAAAAAATCCACCTTTTGCTCTTATGCTGGGTTCATGTCTTCAAAATCTATGCTTTAATGCAGCCACACCTTTTCATAAAGCAGATGCGAAGAATCTCAAGAGCGATAAAAGGGTAAAAAACTGCCTTTGGACTTTTGTTCAGATGTCCTCAGGTCAGTAGCAACTGAAGTTGTCACTCATCAGTTGGCAGTTCTGGAGACTTGTGGGAGAGGAATTGCTCTGATAACTGTCCCACAGACAGTTTTTTGTGACCGGAGTGGAGAGACCCAGGCTGGTGACTTGGGTCCAACCCTCCAGCTCGGAGTGGATTTAAAGCAAGAGCAGAGCACAGCCTGTACTGTCACTGCATCTGCTCTGCCTTGCTGTGCATACGGAGATGTTCCCAAGGCCGTTCGTCTGATACCTTTTACATGTGGTGAATACTGCAGCGGGCCACCAAGGTACATGGTAGAGATTTGGGTTTGTTTATGCATGTACTCATCTGCTGACCTTTTTGGGCTGTTCTTCCTTTCCTCTGCTGGCTGTGGGAGTCCAGGATATGCAAGGACAGCAAAGCTGCATGTTCCCTCTGAATTTTATACTCTTTTGCCAAATCAGGAAGTACAGGAAAGAGACAAGAAAGATGAAGGCATAAAAGATGAGATTGGAGAAAGGGAAGGCTTAGCTTGAGCAGTCTGCATTTCCCATGCAAGAAGGAAAACTTTGCCCTCTGGCCCTTACCCTTCCTCCAGGCATTCTTTTCCTCTGCTCCATACACTGGCAGTCACACACCCACCCATTCATCCCCCAGCTCCATCCCAGTCCTTGCCAGCCTCATGGCCATCCCACAAGCTGCCTCTCCTTCAAGCCCTCGACTCGAGCTGCTTGGCTTCATGTTGCCATGTTTCAAGCCCCTCTGCTGCTCCTCCACACTGATGCCAGCCTGCCCCAGCTGCATGGCCACTCCGCCATCACCTCACCGGCTCTGCTCTGCTCCCCGCCACCCAGGCTGTCCAGCTCCTGTGCGGAGCACAGCCCTGTGCCTGCCTTTGTGCTTGAGAGGTGACAATTTAACTAAGTGCGATTTCCGAGAATGATGAGTGTGATTTTGAATGTCTCATTGAAACACAGGGCAAATCCTTCATCCCCAAAGGGAGATGCGTTAAACACTGCTTCAGAATTAATCTGCGGAGCATGAATCTCCCTCACCGTGGCAGGGAGAGGCACCGCGGCGTCCTCCTTTGTCTCTGTGTTCATGGCAGTCTCCTGGTTTATCTATGCCACTGCTGCTCTTCAGGGCTCTCCCTCCCCATCCTGCCTGTGAAAAATGAGATGTCAGCTCCCTTCAGGGTGTGGGTATTTCTGATAATATATTTTCCATGTAAATAAATGGGAGTGATTTACCTATCAGTTACACTAACTGAAGTAGAGACTGGGAGCAGCAGAAAAAGGGGTGAGCAGATCCTCTGCCGGACTGACCTTCCGCTGCTATGCTTTGCTCCCAGGGGGCTGCAGTTTGGGCACAGCCATGGTCTTCTGTGCTGAGCGTCAGAGCTGCCTTCCTTCAGATTTGCAGCAACATCACTAGAAGTGGAATCTAGCCCCCCTGACTTCAGGGAGGAGGTGAACCAGCCCAGCATCTGACCTTGACTGAAGGGTTTTCCGTGGGTTTCAAGTCCTCCCCTAAATCCCTTTATATTCCCAGTGCAGCCTTTTCCATCGAATGCGGTTTCAGACCTTCAGATGAAGCACCCATGTCACAGACCCAGGAGGCAGAGCCCAGCAGGGATATTAGAAGGTCCTTCAAAAATCTGTCGGTGCAGGTGGCACGTGCCTGCATGTTCCTTGAAACATAAATGCTCCTGAATATAAAGATTATTTACATTCCCAAGCAAAGCTGCCAAACACTTTTAAAATGCGCTAACGGTGCCTCTCTCTTTCCGCTGTGCTTGCTGATAAAGGGCCATAAACAAGCTTGACACATTTATAATAACCTTTCTCCCCTCCCTCTTCCCTGTTCTCTCCTCTTCCTCTGTTGCCTCTCTCGCAGGCTGCATCGGGTAAATTTTTATTCTACTGCCATTAGCTGGGATATATTGTTTGATAGGGGGAAATAAAATGTCAAATCTCTTTTTATTTTTATTTTTATTTTCTTGTTCTAGCGGCAGCTGCTTCAAATGCCAACAGTGGATGTTTGGTTTTAAAATTTTGTTTCCCCCAGCTTTTTTTTTTTCTCTATTCATTTTCTCCCCTTTTCCTGTGTCTCCCTTCTAAAAGGTCATCTTAAATGATGCAAGGATACATGCTTTTGCAGGTTGTTTTTATCACTTATCAGCCTATTCCAAAGGCCATTTAGTCTTCTAGGCAAAGGTTGTAGCTTTCAGCCTCCATTTCCCATTTACAAAGGAAAAATAGATGCTACATTTCTAGGTATATAAATTAGGTATAGATATAGATATAAACCAAAATGCTAACTCATCTAAAATAAAAGATCCATGTAATTTCTTTTCCTCCAGTCTGAAGAGGTCTCAGGTTCACCCTTTTTCATGTCACCTGTTCCTCTTAGAGATATTGATGGAAGTGCCACATCTAATGATTCCTTCTCCATCCTGTATTGATGGTGCTGTAGAAAGGCCCACTTGCTGGAGATGAAAGGCAGTGGTGAGCGGTCCAGGTACAAACAGTTCCTTTGGGGCTGCTCTTGAGGCTTTTTTGTTCAGTAACTTGTGGCTGCGAGAGAGGGTTTGTGTGCAATGGGCATGGGGGCACAAGGGACTGCACCATGGGGCCTTCAGACTTGAAAATGTGCATTTGTGGAGCCATCCGGCTGGTCCTGTGTATTGGGTTTGTGTGGCAAGGTTTTGGTAGCAGGGGGGGCTATAGGGGTAGCTTCTGTGAGAAGATGCCAGAAGCTTCCCCTGTGTCCAATAGAGCCAATACCAGCCGGCTCCAAGATGCACCCGCTGCTGGCCAAGGCTGAACCCATCAGCGACAGTGGTAACGCCTCTGTGATAACATATTTAATGGGGAAAAAACTGCACAACAAACTGCAGCCAGAGAGAGGAGTGAGAACATGTGAGAGAAACAACTGCAGATGCCAAGGTCAGTGAAGAAGGAGATAACTTCACTCATGAGCCTTTTGTTATATTTTCTCTCACCTGTCCAGCTTAGGATGGGGAGTGATAGAGTGGCTTTGGTGGGCACCTGGCATCCAGCCAGGGTCAACCCACCACATCCTGGCTTTGCAGTTTTGTACCCATAATGATAAAGCATGTATTTGTTTCACCTTCCCATGAAGCACTGGCCAGAGGGAGAGAAATGGATGTGGTAGACCTGGCCTGGAAGTGCTTATCCCCTGGAAGCAAATGAAGCCCTGGCGAGCTGGCCTCAACCCCTGACACTGGGTTACCCTTGCTCGGGGATGTTGCAGTCCAGGAACTGGACATCTGGCAAAGATGCAGCAACTAACCAACTGTGTAAGAAAATTACCTGAGACATGGCTAAGGTAAGGTGAAAATCTCCCCTGCCTCTCCCCACTTTGTCTTACTTATATAGTATGTATTTTGGGGCAAGGACTGTCTACCTGTATGACTCCTGGTACTACTAGGGTAATAATCATGGTGCGCAGGCCTTAGATGGAGCCACATTCAGTGCTTGAGTCTTTCAGATCAGAGTTGAGGAAAAGGTTTTTTATGATTGATACATTAAAATTGTTGCTTTTCCTCTTCACTTGGTATATTCTGTTGTATGTGCTCTATAAATTTGCATAGATATGGTTGTGGTTATGGAAATCACACAATGGAATAATTAAATGGCCTAATTGTAAAGTATATTATCTTCACCATTGCACTCATCAGCTATTCTACTGCACCTCATAGAGGAGGGCAGTAATTATGAAAAGCTGAGACAAACTTGCACTCAGCAGGTCAATCCAGCCAAATCCAAATTCAATGAACTTGATCCCACAACCCATTAAGCCCTCATGGTGTTCTTTGACATAGTGGGGTGATAGGGGATGATAATATACAAAAGAGACATCATGAAGCATTTGCAGCACACAAAGAGCTGGGACTGTTTTAACTTTGGTACCACCCTGGCCCTCTAACTCTGTTCTGTGGGCCTCAGCTCTGTGTCGTGTTGAAGCATTTCACCTTCTGTGGTCCTGGCTGGAGTTCTGTCAAAATGGGCCTGTGCTAGATATCCTGGAGCTTGTGTCAGGACTGGGGTCTGATGCTGTTTAAAAAATGAGGAAGGAATGAAGTGTCCTCTCTAATATGACACAAACCCCTCATCACCCGAGCCATTTTCCAGGGTATTAATATTCATTTTGCACTAATGCAGGATGAATACATTTCAGTGTTTGGCCAGACCACATTCGTCATTTTTATGTCATACTCACAGAATGCATCAGTGTGATATATTGTGTATTTTACTATAATACTAGACAATACAGCTCGGTATTTCATTTGGACAAGTAGCAAGTATGAGGCAAGGAGACAGCCACTGCTGGACAAGGGATAAGCTCAGGAAAACAGAAATAAATTAAAACATATTAATCTGGAGTGAAAAGTCATTTCTCCAGTAAATTAAAAGCAGCAGCCTTCACATCTTGTTGAGTTGCCCTATTAGGTTGCTTTAGAAAGGTTTAGCCAGGAGCTGCTTCTGGATGTGACCTCAAGTGTCGCGAGTTTGGCCATCTCAGCCATGCAGATGGCAACATCCTTTGCAAAAGGCAGCACCCAAGAATGACAGTGCCTGGGGGAGACACAGGGCTGGAAGGTCTGAGATGGTGCTAGGTGGGCTCGGTAACTACTGCCAGATGTGTGACAGGAGGTACCATTGTGCCTGTTTTCAGAGCACAGCTGTGGTAGGGTGAGGTGCCTCTGTGTGCTGGGAGGGAGGGCAGTCCGCAGCAGCTTCTAGGAGGATCTGTAGGATGCTCACAGAGAGGAGGCTGAGGCAGCGAAGGAGGGAGAAGGGGCCTCAAAAGCAGCCAGTGAAGTCACAGTTACTGAATGGACTTTTCCCTATTGCTTTATTTGTTCCCATGTTTTGCCCTGGGCACTGATGTTTAGTAATTTAGACCAAAGGGATCTAAAGAGTTGCCGTAAAGGGTAGTTCAAAAATCAATGGATGTTAGAAAGGGTCAAATGATGCCATAAAGAGATTAACAGCAGCATGGAGAGATAATATTCCCCTGACTGCAGAGCTGGCCCTGAGAGCTTTATGACAGGGAAAGAAAAGAGCAGAGGCAGCCCAGCACCTCTTTCCCTGCTTGACTTCTCCCCCTCCTGAAAGCTCAGGGCTGTTTGGGGAGAAAGGAGGCAGGACTGCTTGGGGCAGCAAGCAGGGAATGGCTGTGAAGATGGGAATGAGAGGAGACAGGCAGGTGGGCCATGCCGCCGCCTGATGAATTCTTCTTCTAATCCAGACAAACTGCAGCTCCATCGACAGTCCCTGCTAAATCACCCAGGAGGAAATGACTTACTCAGCAATCAGCCACAGGTTTATAGCATGAAGGTCAGATTTTATGAGGGTCCCCTGGAAATGCATGGGAGAAACGCGATATGGCTCTGTGTCACTCTCCTGGCATTAGACCTAAAACCTGGGCAGGCAGTGTGGTAGGCAAGGGACAGATCCAGTCAGAGCAGCCTTCCCACTTGCCACTTTCTCCCCAAACCCATCTGTATGGCCTCCTCACTGAGCTAAGGAATCAAATCAGGAGCACAGCCCAAGGCACCTGAAGGCTGAGGAAGAGATGACATTCGGTGATCAACTGAATGTCCTTGTCAGGAGCAGGAAAGCTGCTCTCTGGGGATTTGCTTTTTGCTTCTTTTTCAACCATTCTTTGGTTCCATGGCATGTTCTCAGCACTGACAATAGTCCCGTGTAGGAGCACATTGAATTAAATAGCTCTTTTTTCTCTTGTGTCTCTCCCAGGGCACTGCCTTCCTCTGTGGAGACAGGCAGAATGAAGCACTGGCATTTTTTACTTAGAAAGCACTCTCGATGCGCATAGATCTGCTCAGGGTGTGTGAAGGGGCCACTACTTCAGGTCTGCAGTTGGCTGAGCTCATGGAAGCGGCCTGAAGGAAGTGAAGAGACTAAACCCCACTGTGTTCAGCAAGGATTGCCTGGGAAATCTCAGCCTGACCCTCCCAGGAAGGTTTTCCCCTTGGAGAGAAGCCAGAGGCAGCTTCCCCACAGGCCAGCTGATGCATGGGGACCCTGGGCAGGAGCCAGTGACCTGCATACAGGGATCTTGCTTCAAAGAGTGTGCAATCCTTATGGGCACAGCACCTTGAGCCTTGTGGTGGTGACAGTTTATGGCAGGATAAAACCAAGTCAAATAATAACAGTGTTGTTTTCCTGGCATCGCATTGTGGATCTTAGTGTTGCAGGAAATTAAAAATCACACCCAGAGGTACTTGATGTTTCCTGGATGAAGCGTCCTTTCTCCTGGATGCTGCAGATGGCAGGCCTGGCTGGAGCCCAGAGGGGTGGAGGCTCTGTGGCAGGCACCTTTGGTGTCTGGTAGGAGACTCTTGGGGGTGGGAAGAACATGGGAAAAATGGGGTTGCATTTGGTGCTGCACTTAAATGAATCAATGTGTGAATCAGCGTGTCTGGAAGAGATGTGTTGAAGAGCCAGCAGACTGATGTACCATATTAGCAGGCCTGAAGGGAAAAGAAAGAAGTGGCTAACCCTTGGGAAAAGATGACCTTGATCCACTGTCCTTTAAAGCCATGAAGGCATCTGTTTACTGGAAGAGACAGCTGCTATTTTATGTGGGAGCATTTGAGTCAACATGTGCTAAGAGGACTGCTCATGCTGAGCTCTTTCTGCTGCCGTGTTTGGGTGGCTTTTGGCCAGCGTCAGCTCAAAACTCACTTTCCCCCAGGAGGAACCTGCTGTGATTCTCTTGCCCTTGCCCAGAGGGACATTCTTCTCTCCTGCTTCCTTGCTGAAGGTAGCAGAGACCCTGGTGGCCATCAGGATGTCTGGTCCCTCCCAGGAGAGCGTTGTCCCTGCTGGGGACACAGCAGGGAATCCGAATTGCTACAGCTGTTCGTGGGCCCTAGGGCACAGCAGCTGGGAGCCCTGGGTAGGGCTTCCAGACCCTGGCGTGGACCAGCAGTTTGACCTTTGGTCAGTCTCCAAGGAAAGCAGCGTTTTACTGACAGATTTTAAACTTAAGCATGTGCTGGCTTTGCTTTTTGCCATACCATCTCTTCCGTCTCTCGCTCTGTTCCTTGTTACCACTGTGCTGTTTTATCTTGCTCCCTCTCTCTGTATTTCCCCTTCTTCTATAGCTTTGCTTCTGACTCTCCCCCACTTTCCATTTTTTCCCCTCTTCTGAGTCCTGCTGGTACCAACCTTGCTCACCTCATAGCCAGCTGTGCTGGGCCTAGCTCCTAGCTGGGCCCTCTTTAAGACTTTGTTTTCTTGCCTTGCACCCAAGTGACAGCAGATGAGAGAGTAGGGTGCTGCCATGAGATTTCTGTGTTTGCTTCCATCAGTGCTTCCTGCAGAGCCTGGGCGATTATTATCTCTGTAAACGACTGAAAGAAGTATAGTGATAAAAGGATTAAGCTAGACATAATTTATTTTATTTATTTATATCTTTCCGCTCCTCCATCCATCCCCCTTAACAAGTTGTAAAGCATATTGTGCTGCAGCTGCTGCAGCTGTTCCAGGGACGAGTGGTGACATGGGGACTAGGAGGACGGTGCAGAGTGGTCCGGGAGCAGGCAGAGAGCACAGATGAGTGCTTGGCCAGGGGGTGCAAGGGGCTAAAGCAAGAGACTGACAGACCCCACTGTGAAAGGGCTGGGGATGCAGCTAGGCCAGCTTGCTCTCCTTTTCCTTGGTAACAGTCTCCTGTGAGCTTCTCTTTTCAAGACGGGGTAGAGAGCCCACAGAAATGGGGTCATGGAGCTGAACCTGGAGCTGCTCAGAGCCAGCATTGCAGCGGGTTATGTACCAGAAGGGCAGCCAGAATGTCTTTGGACAGGAATTGTTGCAAAGAAACCCCACAAATTGCTGCTTGCCCAGGGCCCCCGAGGGCATGCCACAGTGGCACAGCACCGTTCCCACGAGCAGCTCTCACCAAGCTCTTCCTGCAGCACATCCCTGCAGATGCTTCTAGAAGCAGCCTATTCCCAGCTGAAGTTTATTTCAGGTCTCTGTGTGTGTCTGCTAAAAGCTACAGCCCACAGACTTGTACAGACAAGCTAGTCCTGTCTGGGAACTCACAGAGCCCTGCCTGCATCTGTGGCCTCCCTGATTTGCCTCATAAGGGCTCCCATGGTGGGGAGTCAGGGTGACTTCCAGCCCTGCTGGTGGCATCAGAGTTGGATGGCGTTTAACACAAGACAGAGGCTCAGAGTTATACAGGGCAATTTACCCTGAATATTCAGGTTTCGATATGACACCCTCCCAGCTCCTTGGCATGGAGGGAGCAGTACATGATTGCAAACTCTTCCTGGATTGAGCCCTAGAGGAACAAAGCTGGAGATTATATTCCTGGCGAGGACTCCTTTCTAAAGCTCATTTGTACCAAGGTTGTATCTGTTCTAGTAAATATAATGAGCCAGGATCCAGTCTCTGGTCCTAGGGGGCATGATGTGGTATGGTTTGTGCTGATACAACTAAAGTTTGGCCTCTCCCATGCAGTTCACTGGTGACAGTCCATGGCTCACGCCATCCCCTGAACTGTGTCCAGGATCATCTGGGAGAGTGCTGGCTAGCGCAGGCCAGGGAGTGTGTGAACAGTTAAATGGCTTGGATGACCATGACACAGTGTATGAAGCCTGTGCCCTGGCACTGTTTTAGTTACCAATATAGATCCCTCCTGAGACTCTTTTGCAGAGTAAAAGGAGTTTCAGAGACCCACCAGCTGGAGCCAGGCACGTAGGCTTTCTCTGGAGTGCTGCTTACTACCAGTGCAGGGTTATCACGGCAGGGAGCAGGAGCAAGTGTGAGGTTGGAAGGGAGTGGGGCAATTTGGATGGAGAGGGAAGAGTGATTTGTGGCAGACTGGGAAGCCTCAGAAAGCAGGAGTGGAGGCAGGAGGACCCTCTTGGTCTTTTCCCTGTAGTCTCAGTGCTGGCATGATTGCACTGCCTCTGCCTGTATCAATGGGAAGAACTTGGCACCCTCCATCTCGCTGAGTGCTGCGTGGAGACAAATCAGCTGCTGTATTTGTATGACTAAAGAGACCCAGGAGCACAATCATTCAGGAAGTGAAACAAAATGATGGCAGCATTTGGACCAATACCTTCAGGAGTCTTAGGGATATCAGAGCTCTTCAGGCAGGTGAAGGAGCAGCTAAAACTATGTAAAATGATTGCATATTCCCCTGGACCCCTGGGACCATGAACTAGGCCTAAAGGGGCAACAGCTGCGCTGTGGTATTCCCTTAGGATGTCCCATCCCTGAGGTGGCCAGATATTTGCCTGGTAGGTGTATGGTGGCAGCAGCACCCCTTTATTAAATCCTGCCATTTGTTCTGCCTCATGCTGCAGCTGCAAAGCAGCTGATGTTCGCTGGGCTATTGGTGCTTTTGGACCTCAGCCTCCATCACTAAACCTAGAGTTAAAGGACGTCTCTTTGGGTTTATGGTCAGCAACAGAGGCTGTAGGTGTGACATGACCCACCAGCTATCACCTCTACGAGGCAGCCCAGGGGCTCAAGGCCAGTGTGTGTTGCTTTCATAGCCTAAGGCCAGACCCATAGGTCTAAGCAGAAGCAACAATTTTGTCTTTTCAAGCAAGGCATTGGGGAGATGAAGCTACATTAGAAGGGTCCTTCATGGATTCTTGTCCATCCCTGGAGAATACAAGCCAGGTGAGATGGCCAGCCATCACTGGAAGGTCACCTGAGAGACGGACATCTTCTCACAGCCTGACACAACTCCACCTAAAGTCAAAGTGATTCCCCTGGGCTGGGGGGGATTGCTATGGTGGCTTCTCCCCACAAATCCCTGCTGGCATTTGTTTTTCCATGCCTTCTCTGCTCCACCTTCTCTGCTCTATGTTCCCTTCCACCAGTGCCCACAATAAGCAGAGCAAGCAATCCAGCATGGCCCAGTTTAATATTCCACAGATCCTCACAGGCTGATAAATGAGAACAAGAGAGGGAAGGAGGGGGTGGGAGCCTGGTGCATGGGGGGGATATAAAGCCCTGAGCCTGTATTCAGAGCAGCAGAGATAACAATAAGCGAGAATAGTAGTCTAACAAGTCGGAAATGTCACACGCGATCTGGTGCCATTAACACAACATGGATCTGAAATATCACATAATTAGTTTTGTGCCTGTTGTTCTGATTTGGAGAGAAAAAATATTAAAGGGAAGAGATTTGGGGGGGCAGAGAGGGGAGTGCCAGCAAAGTGAACTCATAAAAGGGCGAAGCCTACAGTGTCTAATGTTTTTGGAATAGTATAATAAAGCTCTATCTCCTTACCCATGTTTGAGGCAGAGATTTTTATCTGGCAGTATGGGATAAAAAGAAATGAGAACTTGAAAAGGGTAGATAAAATTGTAATTGATCTCTCTAGGACTGCCTTGCCTCCTTTCAGGGAAGCTTGTGGGCCTCATGAATTGCTCCACCACTGAGACACATGATCCCCACACCTTCCCATGCCACCTCACTAAAAGATGAAAAAACACAATGTTTTCAAGCCTTCTTTCCCATCTCTTTATAAGCCAGTGCACAAAACCCATGTTTGAAGGCTGTGAAATGACTTGGAAGCTGTTTGTCCCCTGAGAGCAGGCCTAATGCATGGGTGTTTTGGGGACACCCATTGCTGCTGAGGCATGTGAGTCCCCAAGCCTTCAAACAGGCTGCTCTGAACATTTGGCCTCGTGGGCTGGTGCGTGCCACCAGCTGCTGAGTGTAAAGCTCCTGTCTCTGCCTGCAGAGTCTGCTTCTTGCTGGTGGCATTTTGAGACTCACTGAGGGATACAAGCACTATCAGAAGAGACAGAAATGCCCAGATCTCGGTGGAATAGGCACTGTTTGGGGACAGTTGTGTAAGGATTGGAACAGTACTCTTCCTTGTCTCAAAGGTGTTAGGCAAACAGAAAGTTGCAAATATCACGTGGGACAAACACTGTCTGTCCTTTCCTACCCTGCAGGAGGTTGGTGTGCGAGTAACCTGATGTACATGCAAACCTCTTGTGAATCTCTGCGGTTGTGTCAAATGTACACCTGACTATACCTGGGTGGGGTTAGAAGCAGCTTTAAATTGAGAGCAAAACCCTCTGGCTGGCTGGGACAGCCCTGCAGCCTCACTGAGTTTGGGCACTCCTCATTTTCCAGCAGGAACTGCCCCTTTCTGCTTGGCCCACGGGTGCATCTCAGGCACGCTTATTTGAGACAGGAGCACTTGAAATGGGGCTATTGCACACTTACCCACCCCTCTATCCTGGAACAACTCAGCATTTTCACGATCAACAAGATCATGACAGGGATGGGGAAGGATTTCTTATGCATGCTTCATTTTAAGTGTTTCCCTTTGCACGTGCTTTTTCCAAAAAGCCCTTTAACTCTGGTGCTCACTGGGACATGAACAGCAAACCTTTTGCATCTTCCTCCAGTGAAAAAGCTGGAGCTGCTTATACTGAATCAAGCGTGGATTCCATCATCTCCTGTGGCGGAGAAGTCCTTCTCCATCCGCTGGCTGTACAGTGGCCTGTGTCATGTTGATGGATACCTCAGTCCTGCTCATGTAGACAGGCACTAATCACCCGTCGGTACTTTTCCAGGCAGTGTTAGCGGAGAGGTCGAAGGACCACATGGTGCACTGAGCCCAGAGCTAGATTTGCCAGGTTGTTCCAAGGACTGTTTTTCAGAGGGGAGATGGGAAGGACATTTGCTTCTGCTGCTTGCTCTTGCTCTGTCACTGCGGAGCAGCTTTGCACCCATCCAGGCCCACATTGCCCCTTTCCCTGGTCTCTCCCAGTCTGGGTGAATGGAGAGCGGAGGAGATGTGCTAACCACAGATTTAAATTTTAATGTGTAATGAAGCTTTCTGTGATTTTTTTACGTGCCAATTGCTAATCACCTTTAAACATATTCTGGGAAAGAGGTACTTTAAAGCAAAAGTGGCACTCCTGTGCCAAAGGCATGGATTGCTGTGTCCAAATCCTGTCTCTGGAGGATGCCTGTAGGGTTGGGATTCAATTAATTCAGTCCCGGCGGATTCATCGCTTTGCCCACTAATGGCCACATACTGACAGCGAGTACGACAGGAACGTTGATCTATTGCTCGCTGCTCTGGCCAGTCATGACAGGAGGCTGCTGTCACTGTAAGGCTGTCACCTCCAGAGCCAAAGCCTTTTGCACGTGAAATGGGGGGATTTGCAGAGGGGCTGAAATGCAACTGCCTCTGGGGTGGAGTGGAGCAGCTATTTAACAGAAATCGGCTCCCTGCGTTTGCATGGGAAGTGAAAAGTATTTCTGCATTTTGTTAACACTGAACAGAAGTGATAAATATTAGGACTGGGGATAAGCAAGTTTTCCTTTTGACAGGAAAGTCTGTGGCATCAGTTTTTCCTTTGACTCTGAAACGAATGTTAAAAATTCCGATGAAGTATATGTTCTTCCGAAATTAAACATTTCATTTCTATTTCAGCCTTTGCAGCTTGCCAGTATTTTTAAAATATAAAATGAATTATTTTTGTTGGAAAAATCATTTTGAACAAGGCGGTTTAGACTTATCAAAATGCTTTGTTTAATTTTTTTAAATTGAAAGACTATTGAACAGTCTATGTGACATTAGTATTTTCTGAAATGTGTTGATTTAAATGAAAATTGATTAATTTTATTTTGGTGGTAAGCAATGCTTTGATGAAAAATTTCTGATCTGCTCTAGTAAGATAGGCAAGGTCTGTATTATATATTGGCCTCTATCCAGAGAGTGAGACATCTGCTACTGCAAGAGGTACAGGGCAGCTTGCCTGAACAATGCTATCAAAAAAGCCTTAAACACATAACTCCTCTGTGTCATACGTCCACGTAAAGAATTAAATTTCTTCTAGCAATTTGCAGGGAATTTTATGAGAATGATGCAAGTTGATGTATTCCTAAAGCTTCCTCTCCTGTTTTTTTATGACTCTGGTTGTAATCCTACCACCTCCAGCTGGACGTGTGCACACCATTTAAAGAGTCATTGCATTTGTGGTCACAGGCTGTACCACATCAGATGTGACTGCTGGAGCCATTTTCCCTTTTGGAGTTTTCTGTGTCTCCAGCTATGCAAACAGGCTGCAAGATGAGCTTGACAGTGCTAGTTGTCCCATCCATTTTAGTCTGCTTCTGTTCTCAGCAGATCAGCTAAGCCCTGACTTGTGATGAAGATTCAGACAGACCCCTAACACCAAGTCGAATGTCTGCTGAGAGCACGGGTCAGAGGAAACCAGGCAGACCCCACCAGTGCTGTGAATTTGAGTTGCAAGGCTGAAATCAAGTCCTGCCCCAGCCAAGAGGCTCAGAAATGAGGGGGCAGCTGAGATTAGTAGTGTGTTAGTACAGAAGTTTCAGGTGGTAGCAAGGACAGGGTGGGGGTAGCCCACCAATAATGTCCCTTGCTCAGCCCTGGGGTAATTGCAAGCAGGTGGCACTGGCAGGGAGGAATAGCAAAGAAACCTGATGCCAGGTGAGCATTGCAGCACCAGAAATTGGTAACGAGAGGTAATAAATTTTGTTGAACAGAGGAGGTGAGGGTGAGATAGTCAGGGTACTGGGGAGCAGTGTTCAAGCAAGGAGAAATCTGGGGGAAGTTCTGGTATGTTGTTTCAGCTTCAGGGGAGAGAAGACTCTCCAAAAGCCTGAGAAGGACTGTGAGTGGTTGATCAGTGAACGGTGAGTGATTTGAACAGGAGAAACTCAGGAATTGAAGGTATGCTTTGCTGGATGAGTTTTGGTAGTGGTTGTGGCTGGAGATGAAGATATTGTTGAATGTTGTTGAAGACGAAGCCCTTGTTCCTTCCATCTCCCTCAAGAGTGAAGTTGGATTGTGGTAGTGGACTGAGTTCCACCAGCCCTGTAAGCAGGGGCAGGCTGGTGGGTGTGGGATGAGCGGCTGCAGCAGGCTGTGCTGGCTGGTATCCTGGGGTAGGGATACCCTGGCCTTAGGGAGGGCTCTGGGTATGCCTGGCTTGAGAGGACAAAGCTAACCGTGTGAGGGAGTGGGCTGTGGGCCAGCTGCTTCCTGGGCTCACAGGAGCAAAGCATGCCTGTTTTTCCGCATTTGCGGAAGCTGTATCACCAACTCTTTATTGGGAATTGGCCTCCAAATTGTGTGACTCAAAGAATAAACAGAAAAAAAAAAAAAGTAAGCTTGTTCAATCTGGCTTGCAGCCCTTTGAGGACTAGCTCTTCCCCCGCTATAACCATGAGGATTAGAAGCATCCCATCATCTTCAGTTGATTCAGAAAGTGATGTTAAGTACAGTGCCTAAAACTCCAGGATCTGAGGGTATGCAATTCCCTGAACTTGTAAAATCATGACTTGGCAAAACCATGTTAGCTGCAGAGCTGTTCATGCTCTTAACCTGTATTTCTCCTAAGCCAATTAGGCTGAGTTTCTAGTGAGGGCAATAATGACTGGGCACACTCTTTTGAACCAATAATGTAGGTGGCTGGAGTAGACGAGTTGCCTGCTAATGAGGGAATGGCTGCCTGCTAGCGATGCATAGCTAATGACCCCTGTCTCCAGCGGTCCACAGCCAGGCGGAACAAAAAATCTATTTGCACCAAGTGCTTCATTACCATCCAGCTACAGTCAAATGAACAGCTTGGTTTGGTGGAGAGAGGGGAGGGCAATGTGACTGGGATGTGGCTGTTTGGGGGAAAGGTAGCATGTTTTCCCTGTGTCACCCTGGATAAGCCTCTCTGCCTCTTTGGGCGTTGCTGTTCTTTCCCTTCCCTGCCTTTGTAATAGTGCTGCTCTGAGGATAGTGTTGGGAGTGAAATGGGTTGTGATATGATACATGCTGGAGGTTATGGTGGAGAGGAGTGCCAAAATCTAGATGTTTCAGTGCCATGGTTTGGAGATGCCTGCCTGGTTAGTGTCTGTCACTTCTTCAGCCTCTTCTCAGGGGCTTATTCTCTTCTGGGTTTGGGGAGGGAGTTCTGGGAAGCAGGCAAGCCCCAAGATAAAAGGTTTGTAGTTGCTGTGAAACATAGAGGTTTCTCCAGGACTGGTCCTTGTCTGTTGAAACCAGCATCAAAGATGCAGACAGGCCTGGGCTCTTGTGCCTGGGCTGGGCTCTGGGCTTTGCTGCATCTGTGTACCGGGAGGAGTGTGCACTTCCAGAGCTGGAATGATCTGGTGTAGTGCAGGGGGAGGTAATTGATGGCACTGGTACAAGCAGTCAGGCTCTGAGTCCCTGTATGCCAAAGCTCAGGTGTGCAAGAGGCTGTGTCAGCTTCTCTGAATGGGCTAGGCTTGCTGTGTGCTTCTCAGCTTCCTGATGTGTGATGGCAGGGGGCGGATAGGTGGGCAGGGTGGAAAAATCTGCGGAAAGATGTCTTCCTTTCCACAGATTAAACTCTTCTTGCAGAGCTCCTGTGCATCTCCCCTCCCACTTGAAATTATAAATATGTTTTTCAGTGAGTTAGTGAAAAATTCAAGCTTTCTACTGTAAAGACCTCATCTTCTAACCAGGCCCTGTGAGATCTATGTGTTTCAGTTGATTTAGCCTTGTTGGACTGCTGTGGTTGGTAAAATGTATTGAGATGCCTCCAAGATGCTAAAGAAACATAATTGATTGCGATTAGGTTAATTTATTACTATTTAGCAGAGAACAAATTTATTTTTAAAGGGATAATGGCAAATTAAAAATCCTGTTAAGCAAATTTGCTTACCTAGTACTTAGTAACAACTTGGGCTTAGATCCCACAGTCGCTTAAATGCATGCACAACCTTACTCAAGCGTGCAGGCCCAAAGAAAACTTAAATCTCTGTGGGATCAAGAACATGGCTATTAAATGTAAAATAATTAAAAATAGAAGACCCCCACCAAATGAGTCTTTTGCTCTTGGCAGTGCTAGTATCCTCCTGACTCACTGCCTTTGCTTGGAAAATGAAAATCGATGCGGTGAGTTTTACTTCTGTTTCTAGTCAGTGTCAAATTGGTGACCTCAATGTGGTGCTGGTTTTGCAGGAGTGTGGTATTGATCCCGCCTCTGATCTGCAGCACTTGACATCAGCAGATGGAAACCTGTGCTGGCCTAAGAGGCAGTGCCTGTCTGTACTGCTGGGTCAGGTGGGCTTCACTTGCCCTTTGACTCTGGGGGTCCACAGAATGTGATGCTGTGCCCCCAGTTACATGAGAAATGTGTTGGCTGGATGGATTTGGAGAGCTGGCTGCTGTTGTCCGGCGCAGGTGGTCTGCGCTGCCAAGGGATGGCTAGCCAGGGGCAGCCCAAAGCAGGATTCACTACTGAAATGTTATTTTGAAAACTCTTTCTTGAGTTGGATGGACCCAGTCGACCTTCTTCACGTGTTTCTTAAATTACCTTCCACATCTGTGTAGCAGCAACAGCTCATGGACTGTTCTGCTCTGTGTAATTCCCACCTCCCCTTTGAATGCACTAAACACCTAGTTAAGGCTCCAAGAATTAGTAGAAATCAGTCTTACTTTTCTTCAAGTTCTAATTTGTATTGTAAATCAAAGCAGTAATCTTTCTGCACTCCTGGGTCAAAGGCTGGTATTTATTTATTTTGTTAGCTGCAGTTTTTCATGTGTTCTGGTGCCCGTAATGGGATGGCCTCTTACCAATATGGCTTGCTAATTCAGTTTTGTGCAGACGTCGTCTTGGCATGGTGTGTCATGGAGGTGGCCCTGGCTGCAAAGGACGAGCATGGGAAAGGTGTGTTGTGGCAGGGAGAAGCACTAGAAGTCAGCCATGGTGCTTGCACATGAGTCTGTGCAGACGTGAGCAGTGCAAAGCCAGAATGAAGCCTCAGTTCATCAGCTGAAATACTGCTGGGGTCAGTAACCCTTAAACAGAGAGCACATACTGGAGTTTTTGAGCAGGGATGTATGCCTGTGGTGTGAAGATGGCTTGAGAGGGTCCTGTATGGCTCCCTTGGTTACACTGATGGAGCTGTTTACGAGGCTTCGCTCTACATTTCATCACTGAAACAGCTCCTGATAGCTGTGCTAGCACAATGGAGGTGTGCAAGCACGTCGTGAGCTGTGTTTTGAGGCCAGGAATGAGCTGTTGGAGGGGTTGGGATGAAAAATGGTGGTTGTGGGGGAATTTTAGCAGGCCTTGCATGGCCAAAAGTGGCATGCTCTGGACCTATGCCCTGGGATTTCTACTCCATGGCTGGCAAGAGCTGACATATGAGATCCAGCTTTTAGGTGAGCTCTGGCCTAAAAACAAAATCTGTAGAGCTGTCCTTATTTCTATTGCTTGGAAAATGAAATTGTGGTGGCAGCGTGAATAAAGTCTCACCCCAAACAGCTGTTTAGTGCAGGGCTGGGTTCTCCTTGTGGTCACCAGCACTTTGCTTTTTTCCATGCAAGCCCTCATTCCTTGCAGATCTTGGTGCTTGCTGGAGTCTTCCCTCTCCTGGTCTCATTGCATCTGGCAATCCATGTGACAGTCTGCAGCAAGGTGTGACCTGCCCACACAGTGTGTGGGGGCTGGTCCCCTAAGACTGGTCATTACTAGCTCTTCATTAGCAGTTGACTTGCTGAGGAAGGCCTGCAGGGAGGCCGAAGGCAGTTCTTGCTCCAGGCACCCACTGGTTTGTGCCTGCTCTGTCCACATTTGAGATTTGAGATGTTAGTGAGTCCTGGGCATGTTCTTGTTGGAAATGACATGTGCTATAATTCCTGTAGCAAAAAATATACTTGTGAATGTGTTCCTCAGGAAAAGTGGTGAGTTCAGATGATGGCTTTCAGAAATCCTTCCTCACTATTTGTACAATGACTTCTATTTATGTGAAAGTACAGCTTCTGTGAGCACCCTAAATTTGAGCTGAGTTTGGTAAAAGGTTTTTTTCAGCTGAGAGATTAAAATATGATAGTCAAAACACTTTGTTTCAGATGTATGAAGCAGTTTTAAATTACTTTTTTTGACCAGATTTACCTGGAACTAATCCTTTCTCTTGGATATGACCAACATTTGGATGCTTTGATACAGAAACAATGTTTTTCAGTTAGGGGCAGCCTAAAGCACTTTTGGGAAGAGAAGTGGACTCATTCAGCAGTCAAGGATTAATACAGCTCTGCCTGCATCTCTCTTAGGTGCCAACTGGTCACTGCCTTCCAATTCAACAGCAGTGGTCATCCAGGCAAGGAAAAGAAACCACATGAAGTGACCCACTGCAGAGTGTGAATAACTACTGAAAAATGAGGGTATTGGCCCCAGCTTCTGCAATGTGATTCTCACTTAACTGCAAAGATGCTGGGTGGCCCCTTGTGGCCATGGTTGGTCTGACTGTACCTTAAGTTGCAATGCACTGTGATTGAATTTGATAAAAATCAAACCAGGAGGTAATTTGATGTGAAGGTAACACTTTCCTATGAGAAGGGATCCCTCTTTCTATTTTTAGTCCGCAACAGTGCTATCGCAAGCCTCTTTGTGACTTGTGGTATGCTTTTATCATGGTAGATCCACTGGGCAAATACTCTTCAAAACAGGCTTTTTATCTTCATTGCCACAGGCAGGTGTTAGCCTCAGTTTTCAGGAGAGCAAAGAGAACTCTTATGGGGAAAGCAGGAGCCTGTTGGTGTATTGGTGACCTCGGCAGGCTCACAGGGTGGGTTGTTCTCTGGGATGAGGGAGCAGGGTGGATGTGAGTCATGCCTTGCCCTTGTCATTCCCTTGTTTCCTGAGCCTGCTCGCTCATCTTTCTGAGCGCAGGATGTGGCTGGCTTTATTTGGAATGTTACAAGCATCCCTGTCTGAGTTAATTGACCAAGACAAATTTTGTTTAAAAACCTTGACATTAATAATGAGAAATAAGAGCTGGGAGGTAAAACACATGCTCTCTAGACATGCATTAGCAGTACCCCCACCCTTCCAGACTCCTCTTGAGGTAGTATGGCAGAGAGCTTAGGTCAGTTAGTTTTAAAATTAACTTCTAGTCCTCAAGGCAGCCTTTAAATAGAGTATTTGAGCCGTGACTATCACTAGTCTTTTTAGGCTGTATAAGGGAGGGATGGAAGAGCATAGATTCAGAGAAATCCATAACTGCTGGTAGCTGGTCTCATGCCTGATCCTTGGCAGATCCTTCATCTCAAAGGCCCAGGCTCTGCAAACTGAACTGGGACATGGTGCACTAGCTAGTGCCAGGAGTGGGGATACTCCTCTCCTCCAAGTGACAGCGTCTATGTGTTGTTAGGCTGCCCTTTGCAGCCATAATCTGTCAAGGTCTTGCTGTGATAATGCAATCCAGATGGACATTGTTCTTGCATCTCTCACCTTGGGTGCTGGTGTGCTGATGTAGCTGTGCAGAAGGCTTGGCCTTGCATGTGTGTGGAGGGACCAGCTCATGTTGCTTTGGGCATCAAATGTGCTGAGAAGCTCTATCAGTCCATCTGCAAGGTGCAGAGCTGTTCCCTTCTCTTGGAGCAGTGGGTTAAGCCCAGGAGATACACAGGTTGCTTGCACAAAGGCAAGAGGTAATTTTAAGGGGGGAAAGTTCCTCAGGCGAGAAGGAAAAAAAAAAAAAGCCCCAGATACCCTCCAAGCCTGGTAAGCAATGTGAGGCTCCTGAAAAAACACCTGCTTCTTGGCTGGTGTAGTGGTGTGACAGTCTAAGCCACAGTGACCCAGTCTTTCCCATGTCAAAGCATAGCACTGTTAGTGTGCCTCTTCACCTTCCCTTTACTGTCAGTGGGGAGGAATCTCCAACAGGACTATGGCTGCCATGGTGTGAATCACATAATATGTGTCTCCAAAGAAGTGAAGTTATCCCTGTTCTCTGCTTCCAGACCCAGATAGGAATTCATGATGAAAAGATGCTCCTGAGGGCATCAGGACAGTAGCAAAAGGAATATCTTCATTTGCTTCTGGAAACAGGCAGGATCTCAAGGCTCGGGATAGTTCCTGTCCAAAGTCACGGTGCTGTCCCGGTGTCTCTCGGGATGCTATGCTCCCTTGCCTTTCCCCAGTGATGTGGGCCTTGCAGGCGGTCCATCAGCCCACATCTTTTCTGAAGTGGCAGGACTGCAGCTGTACATCTCTGATCGATACCACCCAACCTTGACATGGAATCAGTCACTCGTAGCCAGCTCATTACTGCTGGCTAACCGTTTGCCTGCAGCAGCCCCTTAATAGCCTTTCCCGGCTGCTGCCGAGTCACAACAGGAGCGTTTAGCAGTCTTATTTACATGCAGCATTTCACCAGTCCCTCCTTCCCTTTGCTCGCAGCTTGCCATCTGCTCCGGAGCCTTGGAGGAGATGGAGGTTGCGAAGCAGGGACAGGAGCATCATGCCTGTGTGTTGTCTCTATGGTGACTGAGTGCCCTTCCTTGGGAGGCCTGGTCCCAGGTCTGCCCGTTTTAGGCTTTCTCTGCTAAAACCCTTTCTTTTTCAAGAAGATTTTGGCATCATGCTTTGCTTTTGTTCTGGCTTTGAAGCCGATTTTAGTTACAGCAATTTTTAATCCACTGTGTCCGTTTCAGTTTTCTCACCTCTGTGTTTACACTCTCCAACGGGTGGGGAAGGCACAGGATGCTTCCTAAAGAGCAGCTTTAAGATGGCAATTTATTATTTATAAATTGGGGGATGGATGAGGTCTGGGAATGGAGTTTCTATGAGTCTATTAGCTGGTCAGGTTGTGCCCTGTGTCACTGCAAAGGTGCTTTCCTTTATATCAGCAGCAAAGTCTTAGACTTGACTCATGACCTTGGTCATGAGCTATTAATGATCTCTGAAGGAAGAAATACACTGACACATGCACATTGGGGGATATTTGGTACATCTGCTAGCATGCCATTGATTTACATGAGCAAATTCAAGAGTACAGGCGTTTTTTGAATGGCTTTTACTTAAACTGAAGTCCAAGTTTCAACCTTGGCCTCTGATTTTCATGATAAGAAACAATTTCACCCTTGGGAGTGAAGATGTGGATGATGGTGAGAAATGATGTGTGTGGGCAGGCAATGGTTGGAGAAGCAGCTGACCTGGGTGGGGATGACAGCCAGAACTGAATGGTGGAGAGTGGGAAAAGGCAGTGGCACTGGAAATGAGGGAAGGTGGCATTTGAGACAAGTGTTGTTGGTTATGTGGCATTACCCCAGGGATGTTGTCTCCTCTTTCTTCTCATGAGGTCTCTTACAAGGCAGTGTCACAGGCCAGACAGCGCAGTGTTGTGGCAGAAAACCCAGGTAGAGCAGTGTCTGCATGCTTGCTGCTTTGCTGACTGTTGCGGTATTTATGATCCTCATTCGTGGTATAGGAACCCCATGCTTTGGCACTGTGGTTGCACAGAACCAAGATGCAGCCCTGCCCTCAAACTCCCAACATCAGTACTGAGGGTCAAACTGATGTATATGTCATCCTTGCTGAATAAAAGTGATGGTTTTGTGAATCTTAACTAGTTCACTAAATTACTTCAAGTGATTATTCTGTTTCTTTCCCGATGTCCTGGTTTTGGCTGGGATAGAGTCAATTTTCTTTCTAGTATCGGGTATAGTGTTAAGTTTTGGATTTAATATGAGAACAATGTTGATAACACACTGATGTTTTTAGTTGTTGCTAATTAGTGCTTATCCTAAGTTAAGTTTTTTTCAGTTTCCAATGGTCTGCCAGTGAGCAGGGGCACAAGAAGCTGTGAGGGAGTATAGCCAGGGCAGCTGACATGAACTAGCTAAAGGGATATTCCATACCATAGAACATCATGCTCAGTATATAAACTGGGGGGGCTTTGGCCAGGAGGGGTGGATTGCTGCTTGGGGGCTGGCTGAGTATCAGTGGGTGATGAGCAATTGCATTGTGCATCACTTGTCTTTCTTGGACTATATTTTTATCTTCCTTTTTGTTACTACTATTATATTTTATTCTTTATTTCAATTATTAAACTGTTCTTATCTCAACCCACAAGTTTTATTTGTTTTTGATTCTACTCCCCATCCCATGGAGGAGGGGAGGGAGGAGTGAGTGAGTGGTTGTGTGGTGCTAGTTGCTGGCTGGGGTTAAACCATGACACCTGATGAGGGAAAATCTTGGTTAAGTACATGGAGGGTGAGACTTTATTCTTAGATGTTTGGGGAGGAAGCAGCAGTCCTGTAGAATGAATTGTGTTAAAGGTATCTTTACTACGGTGTGAAAGATGGGAAGGCTTGCGCCAAGAAGCTTATGGGCAAGGAATGTTTTCCAATCTTGGGTCTAGAATCACTATCTTAGGGCCTCAGTTTGTTTTCAGTAGTGAGAAAGAAATGGTTACTTTAATTTCCTTATTCTAGTGCAAGCAGTGTTTTGAGTATTGAGGTGTACAGTCTGCTGCATTTAATGCCAGGGAGGGAAATGCCCTTTGCCTACAGCTTGAGCCTGGTTGAGATTTGAAATTGGAAAAGGCTGGCAGCTAAATGTTTTCCTTGTTACCAGGGTCTGTGGTCAAGCAGCTGGCAAACTCTGGGAGCTTGACCTCCATAAAGGATCGGGAGCAGATACCCAAAGACTTTTTGTCCCTTTTAGTGTGGGCCAGTCCTTTGCATCAGCACATCTGCACTGTGCTCAGTATCCACACCATGGACAAGAGGTGCCTGACTCAGTGAACTGAGGTTTTCATGCCCATGCCTTTCCCTGCAGAGATGGATAGAGTGTTCCTGGGAAAGCTGGGTCTCTCGCCATGTTTGACAGAATATTGCCAGCCTCTTGGGATAGCGCTGGACCTTACTGCTTGTCTTAGTACTGAGACCAGGCTTGCGCAGGTGCAGAGCGTGTGCTTGCCCAGCTATCTCTGCAGCCTGCCTTGGCAGACACTGTGAAGTTATTAATGCTCCCACCAAGGGAGAGACTGTAGCGTGGAGCTGCACTGTGTTAGTTTACAGGATTACAGAGGAGGATTATGGAGGGGAGACTCTGAATGCTGAAATCATGAGAGCACTTCAGTCAGCATTTGCGCTTCCTGCCATGGCAGTCATTGAACTATGAGGCACAGTCGTTGGAGATCAGGCCTAGCACAGTGCTGTGTACCTGCCTTGGTCCTCTTCTGATACTTGTTGTCCGTGCCCTGAAGGGGTGTGGCCCTTCCAGTTCATCTGAGACTGTCCTCACATCTGTTGCTAATGAAGGAGAGTTTTGTGTTTCAGGGTAAGATCTGTAGGCCTCCGTTTCTTCTCTTGATTTCAAGAGCTGAATATATGGTTTCACAAGAGAGGACTTTGTGCTAGGTTCTCTTGTGTACAAATGTAGCTCCAGAGACTTGGAGGACAAAGGCAGCCTGAAATGGCTTTGCAAACCAACTTTTATGCAGCAAAGACTGTCTGCAACACAACCAAAGTTATTTATTGTATGTGTTTCTTTCCAAAATGTTTCCCCCTTCTCCTGTAAGTTGGAATTAGACAGCAGATTAATTTTCTTTTATGTGGGAAAAGTTGGAGCTTCTCTGTGGGGTGAAGTAAAAATAGATCATCTTGGCTTGTTGCATGTTGCATAATTTCCTGGATTTTGTTTCCCTTGGAAGAGTTGTTTTGAAAATAAAATGCTCCTCCTTGGCTGGATGGATGGCATGAAGATGAGAGGGCTGGACTGGGTGGAGAGAAGGCCAGGCTAACAAATTGTCTTGCTTCCCAGGAGGCCAGCTGAAGGTTGGGAATACCAACAACCTGGTTGCTGGGTGGGAAATGGGTGAAGGGCATGAGCATATATATATATATATATATATATATTTAATTCCAGTCAGAAATTGAACAACCAAGCTTTTAGGCTTCTAATCTTTCCAGTCTCAGAAGCTGGGGTGGTACATCCTACCTGCAGGCTGGGTACTCTGAAGTGAGTAGGGCTACACCAGCATAGATAACATAGCACTGGGATATAGTGTTCATCCTTTGTCTGAGGCTGGGAAGACCTGTGCAGTCCTGGTAGAGCAGGGTGATACATGACATCAAGGTCTGAGCTGCTGTCTAGTCCATCTCCTCAGCCAGACCTCAGCCCCCTCCCCTGTAGTAATCCAGATGCAATCAATCTGGCACTTTCAAATATTTATGAATCATTGATGGATTTTTTGAAGTTTGAAGTTGTAGCTTTCATGGAATTTGGTTTGATTAGCTGGAAAGTCAATATTTTCACTGCGCTGTGTCTGAGCTGCATTAATTCCAGTCCAGGCAGCAGTAATAATAGCACTGCAGTGCTAATGGCGCTCTGCCTGTAACGGCTGGCATTTGGGTAGTCTGGGTTGAACTTGGAGCATGTGGAGGAACCTTAGAGACATGATAATAAAGCGGTACAGCTCATGGTGAAAATTGGCAGAGGCAGGTAAAGAAAAGGCCTACAGCAATATTTGGGAATCCACAAGATGAGGCATTGAGGCTGCATTTCTTTAAGTCATCTCTCCCAGCACATCCAAACAAGGTGGATTGTTTTTTACCACAACTCCCATTAACTTGTCTTAAAAGAATAAGGCACCTTCAGCAGAGTGAATCAGAACCTCATGGGACCAGACCTTTATTCTTATTAGCTGATGCAAATAGGAAATTGATAGGTGAGCAAAGTTATCCTTGTCTTTACAGATGAGGGAGCTAAGCCGTAGAGGAATTGTATGAGCTCAGCAGAGGCACAAACACCATCTCTTTCTTTCTCTCGCTTCATGCCATGATAGTCATTGCTTGCAGTGGAGAGCCCACCTCTCCCATTCATGTATGTAATGCCTGTCCTATTCCAAATACACTGTCCCAGTGCTGTTCCAGAAGAACCAAATAACTTCCATGCTAAATTGAAATGGCTGAACAGACTGACTGAGAGCTTGTAAGCTCTCCACCATTAGTGTAGGGCATAGACAGAGCTTCCTGTGCTCTGAGGGTATATATCTGAGCATCTTTGAGTCATGCATTACAGTGAATGTGCCTGCCTCTGTCAGGGTCTGGATATTTCAGTGTCATCCCACGGTTAAGTGCCTGCAGTGGAAAGTCATGTTCTAGGGTATTTCCTTTAAATCCACATGTCACGGTGTATTTCTGTCAGACCAGGTAGCCCAAAGAAACCCAGTTGTTTGCAGCAGGAAATGTTTATGATAACCTGTGCTCCCTGGGCAGAGACAGCTCAACAGGGGCTGAGAAGGTTGTCTGCTGTGTATGGATGAGATCAGCCCTTGTGAGGCACAGTGGTGCTCTGCGATGATCAAATGTACCATGCCCAGGACTCCATCCTGGCTACAGGGACATGAGGGCCAAGGCTTTGAGTCGGATTTTTCCTTGATCTCTGCATCAGGAGCTGTGAGGCAGGGGACCAGCCTGGTATGGTTGTGGTAACGGGATTACAGAGCACTTGGGGATGCAGAGCAGATTTCAGCTAGAGCTTCTTGCATGCTGCAGGGCTGTCATATTGCTGTGGTCTAGCTAAGAGGTGACGAAAGGCATGAATAACTGTGGCTGTGGCACTCTTCTCAGGCTGGGATGAGCTGAGACCCTGGCATTAATAGTGTGGATCACAGGTGCTCTGACATGGTAGCTTAAAGGCAGCAAGGGATGCAAGGAAGCATTAGTTAAGAACTGAACTGACTGTGCCAGTAGCACCACTAACTCCTGGCTTCCAGTACTTGGTGCAATTTTTGAGGTCAATTTGCATAGCCTGTAACTTCCATTCAGCTCCCAGTGTGGTCCCTTAGCTGTGAGCTGATCTTGTCTGTGTTCTAGGGAACTTTTTCATTCACCCTTGTGGCTTTGGTATCCGTGTGAATGAGAGAAGCGATGACAATCCAGTTTTAAACTTCACAGGCTTTTTGGCAGTGTTAAGTGTGTGGTAATGATGCCCAAGCTCTTCTGAAGGAGAAAATGCAATGGCAGGCTGTGGAGCCTCACCTGACTGCTCCAAGGTTGTCAGATACTGTGAGGCTCTTAGTGTGGAGGATTATGTACAGATGTATGTGCACAGCCCATCCTTCAGGAGAGAAACCGCAGTAAGTACTGGTGAGAGAGATGACAGATCCTCACAGATTTATGTTGATCATAGAGGTGCTAATGCCTTGCTTTTATGGCTTGATCTTGCTCCTGTCTTTTGTAGTGGCTAATAAATACATGCCAGTTCATCTTCTGCTTTGGCTCTTCCTGTGACCTTTCTTTAAATTTGGTCAAGTTCCTGATGCATAGATTGTCTTGCCCCTCACCATGAAGAGACCTGCCCTGGGATGACCCTGAGTCTCTCTATAATTTCTGCTGCAATGCTTGATTTCAGACTTTATTCTGGAGGGATAAGATTGCATTCAATCATGCTCCACAGGGTGCTAAAAGCCCATGGTCTGGGTGATGCTCTGTGTAATCTGCCTTGTCAATACCCATCGCTCACATCCACAGCAGTGAAGAGGGTTTTACCAGCTGACTGGGTGCTTCTGAACCTGAAGTGTGATGCTCACTTCCTTCCCTAGCGTGGCTCTCCTGCTTTAATTTCAAGCATTTGCTTCCTATTCTGGGTTCTTGGAGCACCTGGCAAAAACGTACTGTATTCACTCCCAGGAGATGTACACATGGGGAACATGGTACAAGGATTCCCTCATTACATGTGAGGGAAGTGTCTTCTTAGAAAGGCAGCTGTGGGGGGCACTGCCATCTAGTTCTCTGCCTTAGCTGTTGGATCATGTTCCCATTAGTCACCTCCATAGGAGCTAAATCAATCCATTGCTACTTTGCAGTCTTCCCTGCAATTGGCTGCCAAAAGCAACTCTTTTAAGGAAAAGAAATGCCACTTATTTGGAAACTCTGCTTTCTTATTCTGGCAGTGAATGAATTTACCTGGAACATCAGAGTTTCCAGGGCTGCAAGGTCTGCTTCCCTACCAGCTCACACTAAGATAAACCAAATGCATAATCAGAGGGGAAAGCCCAAAGATCATGTGGAGAATGGCTGCAAGTGCCTCTTCCCTGCAGGCTAGAAATGTGGCTCACTGCAGGGGCTTGGCCATGGCTTTCCATAGAAAGTGCCATGTCTGGACATGCACAGCTCATTATTTTTGCAGGGCATTTGTGCTTTGTTTGCTTTCAGTGGCAAACTCAACTGGAAATGGGAAGTCCTTGTCTTGCAGAGATTACAGATTAAAATTATGAAAGATGTAGCAGGGGAAGAGGAAGATCACTTGACAGCAGAATCAGGTGCAGCTGGTTATGGGGAGGGCTTGAGAAGGCAGTTGGGCAACCTTATGAAACATGTATGGTGTGCACAGCAGTCAGATCTAGTATGTGCTTGGCTGTCATCATTAGCATGATGTGCTGCTGGCACAGGAACACCTTCCCTGCTGAAAGCAGTTCTCAGAAGAGACAGTGAATGTGCCAGTTGCAATGAGGTGACAGTGATGCAGTAGATAAAGAGCAGCCTGGGAGTGGGAATTCGTGTTTTCTGATCCTGTTCAGGGCCCTTTGAGCTTGATATTGATTCAGTTTGCAAGCTGCTTGGGATGCCCCAAGTACATGCCTGCCTAACGCAACGTGCTGCTAGTCTGTCTTGGACCCTAGACGCTACTGTCATAGGGTCAAGAACAAGAGGCCCCAGACCCCTTACAGCATCAGTAGCCCTTGATATGCAAGATTAATGAAGCAATTGTCTCTGAAAATTTGTTCTTTGTATTTGGACACTTGTTCTTGGACAGCTGATTATTCCTGCCTGAGAGAAAAACCTGGCCCTTGTATCTGCCTAAAAAAAAGGATGATTTCTCGAGATATCAAGATCTTCTAATCCTGTCTTCTAAAAGTACCTGCAGTTCTTCCTACATTTATGCTACCTGCAAATTTAGTAAGCTTTGGTTTTGCTCCATCATCCAGGTGAGTAGTGAAAGCTCTGAGGAGGGCTGGTATGTGACAGACTCCTACAAAATCCTGTTTGGCAACATGTTCTTGCTTTGTAGCAGAGGAGACCACTGGTATCTGCCCTCTGCATATGGCTATCTGAGCAGTTTTATACCTCCCCTGTCATAGTTTCTCGTAAGACCACATTCCCCTTGCTTACGGGAATGGCAGGCAAGACAGTGTCAAAAGCCTTACTAAAGTTGAGATGTTTGACAGGTAGTGCTCTCTGCCAAAAGCCTGTTACGCTGTTATAGGAGGAAGATAGATTGGCCTGATGTGATTTGCTCTTGACAAATCCATATTGGCTGCAACTCATCTCCTTGTTATCGCATTGATTTTTGGAGGGTTTGGAATTGGGTCCTCGGGGAACAGGGCAGTGCATGTGAAGGTACAAGAGCTTCCTATCTGCAGTATGTTGGCCGCTGCCACTGAAGTGTCTCTGTCCTGGACGCCAAATTGCTTGTTACTCCTTCGCACCGAAGTGGCCATGGGGTGGTTATCTTTGTGCCCTCGGTGGTGTTTTGTCACACCCTAGTGACTAGGTGGCACAGTGGCCATGGATGTGGTGCCGCTGCAGGCTTCAAGGGACTCACTTTTCACATTTCCTTTGAAGGAAGCTTGTGGCCTGTGATCTGGTGGTCTGAGAGGTTCAGTCCCCTCTTGCTCCTGACATGCCTGGTTGTCTCCTTGCAGGCACTGACAGCATTCAACCCCAGATCTTCCAACTGTACAGCAGCCCTTGGGGTGTTGACCAGCTGCACTGAGTGGAGACTGAGGTTGTTTTTGCTTTTGTAGCACCAATTCTTTCCTCCCGTGTTAAAAAGGATGATGCTTCTTTTCCCCCTCTCTCATCAAGAAGCTTGGCTATGGAAAGGCAGGATGAGATGTGATTTCCCTAGTCCCTCTCCTCTGAGCTCCCATCAAAGATGTGAGTCACTTTCTGGCACTGTAATGACAATGCCAGCAAAAATGGCAGCACCAGTTCCTGCCCACTTGGAGGAAGGTTTAGCTAAGATAGGTTATTTGCTTTCTCTTCTGTGGCTGCTATGGGATCATATGCGTGGTGCTGGGTGCGATTCCCATGGAGGGGATCTGCTGAAGGCTTGAGGGTCTGAACCTGATGCGTGGTGCTGACTCAGGACTAATGTGGGGAGAGGTTGGAGGGGTTGAGGATGCTTGCAGATGACACTCATGACAGCTGAGTGGTACCTGGTGGTGGCTGTGCCATACTCATCATCTGGCTGTACTTTACCAAGCTGGGCTTCTCCAGGTCACAAAGCAGCACAGAGATGCACAAAGCCAACTTTGTCATAAGGGTGTTGACAGCAGGAGGTGTGCTGAGAGGCAGTGGAGCCCTTCTCTGAGAGCTGGAAGTGACTCGATCCAGGGGCATTAGGGGAGCAGGACAGAGAAGGTCATCCCCTCTGTTCTTCAGAGCCTCAGGAGTGCAACTGAATCTGGGGCAAAACATCTGGGCTGTCCTTGCTTTGTTTATCTTCTTTCCTACCTATATCTCTGATAAGAAGCAAATCATGCTCTTGAGTCATGTGGAAACTCAAGGTACTGGCCTCCACATAGGTAGCACTGGTGGTTCAGATTCCCCCAGAGAAGGCAGAGATGTCCCAGTAGACTTGCTCTGCAATAGTGCTCAAGAAATGTCAGCAGCTTCAGTGTTACTGAAGCTTCCTGCTGTCCACTGTGGGGTAAAACAGGCCTTTGTGGTTGCTTGGTTCCTGGGCTTGCTCTGCTGACATGCTCCTGGTTTTCCTCTCAGCCACTGGTGGGCAGGCAGGAATCCTGCAATTACCAGCAACCGGGGAAGGAATGCATTGGATTAATTAAAAAGCAATTAATGTTTGCACTGCTAGGTCTGTGGTGGCATTGCTCTTTCCAGTTGCATTCTCTGCCTCTGGCCCCTCACCACCTGCTTCACTTTGTGGGTTTTCCTTTATCAGTTGCTTTTCATTTTCACTTGAGCTGGCTGTGAGAGCTGAAGTAGAAGTTCAGATTAAGTTGCAACTGAGATCTGCTTTGCTGGGGCGATTCTGGAGTTGGCTGTGATGTGTTAGCTGCCAGGTAGGGCATGAAGAGCAAAGCATTTTAGCAGGCTGTGATCAGACAGAAGCCTCTGCTTTCCAGGGCTGAAAATGCTGCTGTGGGGCCAAATGCTCCTAGACTCTGGTCTGCACTGGTGTAACCAATACCACTTCCTTTATGGAACTGGTTGATCCAACCTAAACAGTACAGCTGGGCTGTGTTGACCTCCTTGGTGAACTGGAGCTTCTGGGCTAGCCCTGTAGAGCTGTCAGCATGGGTGGAGGTTCAGGCAGCAACTGGAAAAGAGCAAAATCTGTTCCCTCTGATGGAGGTCATAGGTGTAGTAGAGAGGAAAAATTGGAGCTTTGAGATATATCTCAGCTTTTTCAGTTGTTTGGTTGAGGTCAATTTCTGTAATTGCTTCCTCCAGGAAGTTCCCTAGCTGTGCCTGTTGTGCATGTTGAGGAGATACATCACCTGGGGACTAAAATGCAACTGCTGTGAATTGGGAGGCAAAACAGGCCAGGGCCAGCAGCTGCTATGGAGGGAGGGGTAGGGCAGTAGCAAAGGTACATGCAGTAGGATTGGTCTGAATGCACAGTCTCTGTACTGAGTTAAAATAACCGATGCTGAGTGGCTGTTTCTTTCAAAATGTTAAAAATATCCCAAATTCTCCATGAATCCAAGAGATGCAAATGCAGTTGCCTAGCACGAGTGTGGATGATTGTCCTCCCTCAGAGCCCTGGTGGGAGCTGTAATACTCACACTGAGTTGATATTTTAAGGACCCTTACAGAATAAAGTGCCTTAATCTTTAGTTTGGCAGCTGGGCTGACCCAGCTGGGATGTAAACCAGTGGTTCAGGGTGACCTGCTCCTTCCAGTGACTGAGTATGAACTGACCTCTCATTCATTGCTCTCACGTGGGGCAGAAGGTCCAGCCTATGAAGCTGTCTGTATGTGATTGAGACTAAGTATTTTGAGCAAACTGACATATTTCCCAAAGAGTCCTCCACAGGTGAGAGCCTCCCCTGTCCCAGGGTGGAAGGACCTTGCTCTCAGGCTGGGGGAAGGCATCCCACCTCCCCATCCTTGGAGCTTGTTGGGCTGCAGCATAGCCCTGCCATTGTGCCACAGCACTGGGGTTATATTGCTGCTGCCATATAACAAAAGTACGTGATAGCACAGCCATGCTGTACCTTCACTCTGCCCTTCGTGCACGTCTTTTTCATTGCAGCCTGTTGCCAGGTGCTGCTGGCATCCTCTGCCTCTGAGCCCTGGCTGATGGAAGACTGATTTCCATCCTGTCCCCTCCAGGCCTGCCTTCCTCCCCTGCTCTTGCTTCCCTGAGTTACTCAGGAGAAATTCAACAAGGAAGTCTGCTGTTGCTGGAAGGGCTGCCATTTTCAGAGCTGTAATCTCCACACCTCACCTGTTCTGAACTCCCAGTGTCACAGGCATAGCCTTGCTTGCTGTGCACTTCTGACTCCAGGACACCCACAGCAGAAATGCTGCACAGCTTAGCAGGGGCCAAGGTGATCTCTAAAAGCATCTGTGTGTTGTTGAGATAGCGCTTATCTGTTGGGAGGGAGTGAAGGAGTGAGCAAGCCTGACCTCCAGAGCACAAATGAGACTAAAACCTCATGCCTGAATCTCTCAGCTGATCTATCAGATCTCCCTCCACCTACAAAAACATGAAAAAATCAGTAAATATGACAGCGAGGTGCTAGAAGATGCCTGGTGGAAAGGCGATTGTGCTAATGGAGAGCAGTAAGAGGGTAGTGTGGTACTTGCAGCCATGAAGTATGCTATAAATTGGGTCCTGTGTGATGCTGAGCCACTGTTGCAACATATGGCAGCCAGTGTGGGTTGTAAAGTCTGAGGCCCTCGGCGGGTGCCTACTGCCACCCAAAATGGCTCAAAGCCATCTGCTGTGACTACCCCTCCTCCCACCTCCTGCTGTAGTCATGGCCTGAGCATGTATTTCCTGCTTGTAGCATTCACAAAGCAACTGCATCCTTCTCTTAGAAGAATTTGGAAAGCTGTAAACCCAAATGTTTCATGTAAATCTTCATGTCAACAGCATGTTAATATGTTGGAGATGTTACAGATGCTTCCTGCTGTCCTCAACTGTTTTTCTTACTGAAAGGGTTCAGGGGTGCTGCAAGATCAGCAGTCCCAAGAGTTCACATCCAGGCTGAAATTCCTAAAACAAGGGACAATGAATATTTGTTTAAAATTCCCTTCTGTCTAATCTCCACAGATGCTAGTGAGATAACATTTTTTGCAGGGTTACTCAGCAACGAAAAAATATTTGGGTCAAGTTGAGCTGTTTACATTTGTCTTGGTTTATCCATCTTGTAGGGAATGAAACAAGTTTCTTGTTAAGTTTTTTCCTCTTCATTTTATTTTTATCTCAGTGCTTTGTATAAAAAGTCTTTCATGTGAATCATGGATATTATGATTCCAGTCATGATGAAGGCCTTGTGACATCTCGTTGCTGTGGTGGTACATGAGGGATAAGTAAGCTGGGTTCATTGCAGTAAGACCCAGCCTGGTGTCTCTCCTGCGCTTCCTTGGCCTTCTGGTTTTGAATGGAGTGGCCCTAGTTTGTGAACTGGCGATGGTAATAGGAGCAAATGTGTCTTCTAATGAGATACCCAGTGGCCCAGGGTTTCACATGAGATTCTCCAGTCTGTATGTGAAAATGCTCTCAAGGGAACAGAACCTGTTCTTTACACTCACATTATGTTTTCATGAACTCTTCACTTTCTGATTCTAAGTGAAGGTGCAAATAACAAAATGTCTTTCAAAAGTCAGTTTCTGCTTTTTGTGTGATCACAAAATCCTGATAAATAGACTTACTGAAAGACTGGTTGTACTGGCCCTGGTCCTGTGGAAAGCTTAGTGTTGTCTATGGGGATTCATCCATCCTAAAAAAGCACTAACTGACTGAAGATTGTCCCATAGCTTTAGAGGAATGTCCCAATATATTGCCCTCTCTGATTTGTGATCTATGTCCTGGGGCTCTGTTGGTCTTGTTGAATTAAAATGGTGGAGGCTGGAAAGCTGGAAATGATCAGCCATCACTAAAGGAGACCATCTTGTGTGTTAGCCCTCTGTGCTTACCAGCCAGGGGAAGCTGTCTCCCTTTGGGCCTCCTTGGAAGTGCTGCCACTTGAAAAGGATGGAGAAAAAGCCCCAAAGGAATGGACTGGAGACAGATGATGCTGCACCAGCTCTAAGGAAGTGCCAAGCTTGGCTGAATAATCTCAAAGCCTTATCTGTCATTGAAGTCAAGGATGTTATCCTAGTACCAGGGGCCTGCCCCATGGACAGAGCTCCTGGTGTTGCCACAGGGCTCTGGGTGAGGTGTGGATGGCTGCTTTCAGGAGTACCTGGGGCTGCTATGGGAGACAAGTGTGTCACAGGCACATGAATGAAAAGTAGGTTAGCAGTGGGGAGCAGGTCTCCGTGGGCATGTGTACTTGCATGTGTCTGGCAAACTCAGGGAATGAAAAGAAAAAAAAAAAAGCTGTTTTTCATCCTCTCCTCCTCAATGTGTGCTGTGGGGGGAAGAAGGGGTCTTTAGGGACAGCAGGACAGATCCTTCTCTGGAGCAAATCTTTGTAGCTCTGTTGATTTAGTTGGCACTTCACTGATTAATACCAGTTGAGAATCTGGGCTGGAGTGTTTTGTATGCTTGTAAATAATTGAACACCATGTGAATACAATGATGTAAGGGAAGATGGGAATAAAGCAGAGAGTCTGAAAAATTTTAGGGTTTTTGCAACGAGGCTTTTATGTGGAAACACATTGGCATCTTGGCTGCGAGGTGCTATGGTCGAGTGTGAGGTTTTTTCATCATAATTATAAGGACTAGAGCTGGAGAGCTGTTGAAACTGCGAAAAATGGCAAGCACATGTCAGGTGGGGAGAGGGAGACTGCTGCCAGCTGTTTCCCGCTCCCTGCTGCCTGACTAGGTTTGATAAATATGCATTATTTTTTAATACTAAAAATGAGTCCTAGTTCTGGCAAGGTGCTAAGTTGACAAACATGGAGATTAAAGCCCTCGTTATCCAGGGTGAAGCAGCGACAGCGCAAGCTTCTTCCATGTGCCGAGGGACCCGATTAATGCTCCACTGTTTTGGTGAAGGCCAAGAGATGTGACTTGTGGCAATGGCGTCTTGTGGTGTGGACTACACGCTTGTTTTACATGCTGGCTGCCAATTCCCTGCCCGTAAAAGATGGTTTTTGATGGCAGGGGTTGGTGGGAGCTCATGTTGACCTGTCCTTTCCCACTGGTCTGGGAGCAGATCAAGGATTCCCAAATTCACACCTCTTCCGTTTGCACCTGTGTAACACGCCTGTGACAGCTCCAGCCCCTGTTTGCAGGGAGATGCGAGGTTAAGAAATCATTTGATTTATTTAAACCCATCTGTGTGTGTGATTTAGGGACAAGATATGAGCCAAGCCAGTGGCCTGTGAGCTGGTGGCTGCCCTCAGCTGCAAGGCAAGCACTCCAGGGAGCCTGGATGGAGGGCTGCTGATATGCAGATGTGAGCTTCAAAGCCTGGAGGCTTCCCAGGAGCTCCTATGGGAGGAGATGAAGCTGTGAGGTCTGGAAGCAGGCCTGCAGATCATGTATGAGATTCCTAGAGCTCTATGTTATGCATGAGCAGGTCACCTGGTGGAGAGGGGCTGTGTCTGTGTTGTATCAGCTCACAAACCAGGAAGAGTAAAATGCAAATACTTAGAGGGAGTTATTCTTTCTAAAGATTAATGCTCGAGTTCCAGAAAGATTCAGGTTTGGTTAGAGCCTGTGGGCTATTCTGTTTGCCCATCACAGAGCAGAAATTAATGTCCCTAATTTCTGGTCCACCTCCTGAGATCCTGAGCCAGGACTGAGGTGGAGGCAGCTGTGCAGAAGCAGGAGCTGCCGCTGCTCTTTATGCTCATGAAGGCAGGAGCTGGCTTTGCCTGCTTGCAGGAGCAGCTGCCATTTTGTGTCTTGCTCCAGTTAGGCTGCTCTGTGAATTGCTGTGCTTAGCCTCTTGGGGAGGCTTTATATTCTTCTTTGTTGCTGTCTTTAACTTGAAATAAAAATCAGTCAGAAACAAATGACTGTTTTGTGCTGGGTGTGGGGCAATGTAATAGCTGCTGTAGGTGCCCTCTATTTCTTGGACCATAGGCACAGCTTAACACCATAAGCCATTTTTATCCAGGGCTTGGACTTTTCTTGCTGTAGCATATATCAGTTAGCTATTCACTACATTGCAAATCCCCTTCTGCTGCAAGATACTTTTGTGTGCTGACAGATCTCTGCTCTGCTGGTCTCCAGGTTGGGAGCAAGTCTGCATAGAGCCTGCACAGACTAGGGTTGGCCCCACTTGCTGCCCTCAGCCCTTGCCCGGGATGGGCTTAGGTAGGAATGGTAGTAGCCAGGGGTGTCCAAAGTCAAGATTAAGATGTGTTGGGTGACAGATGCAGCCTGAAGTCACACAGATGGATGCCCTTAGGACAGTGCCACAGTGGGAGATGGCAGGAGCATGAGGGATGGTGCTCTGAGGGCAGATCGCAGAGCCCTCCGAAGTCCCAGGTGTAGTACGCAGTACTGCTGAGGGTGAGGTGGTTTGCCCGTGTTTTGAGGTGAGATGATGCTGCCACCGCTCCCTGTAACAACAGAGCGGATATGGAGAATGCAGTATAAACCAGCAGTGCTGTCCCACCCAGGCAAGTGGCAGGAATGCAGGATTTAGGGGGCTGCAATCCCCTCCCAGCACAGTGGAGGTGGTCTGACCTGGAGTGTGTCTGAACACTTGCTGCAGGAAGAAAACTAGAACCTGTGGGGAAATGTCAAACAGCAATTGTTAAGAGAACATGATGCTGGAAAAAATTTCAACCCTCACCCCACAAACTCATTCCAAAACATATATTAAAGGTTACCCAGACAACCTTAATACCTCCAGCAATGTGACCTTGAGAACCACCTAGAGAGCAAGAAACTTGGAGGCAATCTCAGCTGCTGGCCATGAATGGTGCCCACAGAGTAAAATATGCTTTATTCCTTGCCTTGATTTCACTCAACTGTGGTTGCTGTCACCTGAGACTCAACTGGCATCAGGTTTGGCTCAGAGACTTATTGCCCCTTGTGGGGGGGTTCTGGTGAGGCATCTATGCAGCACTGAAATATTTATTTCATAAGCATCCACCGGGGAAACTAAATTTCAAAACAAGCCAGCCCTGTGGGCATACTTCTGAAAGGACATCTGAAGCAAATGTTGAGCCCCCTGGAAAGCATTTTTTGTTGTATTGCACTGGGACCTAGGGTGCAAAGCTGCCCATTGCAGGAGTGGCTGCCTTCCTCTGGAAGGCAACAGCTAGTCCCTGGGCCAGAGGGTTGCAATCTAATTTAAATATATGAAAATGGAATTGGGTAACTAAATCATCCCCATGATGTTTCTCAAACAAGTAAAGACCCTGACTTCTTTCTAGGGACTGGAGCAAAACAGTAGTGGGATTTCTACACCTGAAATGTTAGTGTTAGAACATTGCCTTGGTGGGGAGGGAAAATGTTAGAAAAATGCTAAACCAGCAAGACAATCGCAACTTTCAAGCCTTCCTTTGTCACTTGTGTTTCATTTGCCTCAAGCTTCCCAGAGGTCTGCCCTGCTTGATGAGCTCCCCTGGGGCACATCAGGCTCATCAAGCTGTCACTGGTCAAGGCTGGGGATGGGGAGGTAGGAGCCAAGAGTCTGGTGTGTGGACCCACACAACCTTCAGCTTGTGGCCTGTCTTTGTGGCTTTGTTAATGAGAAGCTCTTTGGAGTCCCTGGGACCAGCCCCAGATCATAGTCCCCGCAGGAGAATGACAAAGTGGTGCCTCTATCCAGTTCGGTCTTGTGTTAAAGCATCAAGTTAAAACAGGAGTCAGACTGCAGGGGATGCTTTGGGCTGACTGATGAAAGTGCAGTGGATGGCCAGGAGGGTCAGGGGTCTGTCTCCTTGTGCTCCTGCATATCTCTGGGTCTTCAGCAGCCCATTAGCCACAGCTTGCTTACTGCTGAGAGGTGGTGAAAAGGGTTGGGAGCTGCAGCAGAAAAGTAAAGCTGTTACTGAAACAGGCCCAAAATGCTCAAGTGGTGACTTTTTCATGCCTGAGTGTTTCAGGGGCACTTGTAAGAGCACAATTTAAAAAAAAAAAAAGCAAGTGAGATTTCTAATCTATTATTCATTCAGGAAAAATAATTTCAGAGTAAAATAAAATATTTTTCCTTCTTCACCTCATTCTTAATATACTCTCTTCTCTCTTTTTCTCTCTCTCCCGCCTTCCCTCTACCCTGCAGGGCTCCAGGGAACAGTATGTATGAAATTATTTTGTAAAATCCAATAAAAATTTTAATCAGGTCAACATCATTACAGGAGACGAAAGTGATGGAGCTTTCCTGATGCATTTAAAAAAAAAATTTAGAGAAAAGAAGTGATGTAAACATGCAGTTGTAGAAAGAGGTACACAGAGCTGCATGCCCAGGCACCATAGAGTTCCTCCTCCTCATCCCGTCTCCATGGAGCACAGTCTCACTTTCAGCCACGCACATGTCAAATCTGTGGCTGTTCGCTGACACAGCCAGAAGTATGCACACGTGCCTCATCCCCTTACACATACACCAAATATACTCTGAAGTAGGGAGATGCAGGCAAAAGTCTTTGGCTAGCACACTTTAGAAGAACACCTGCCTCTACCTGTAGATCTTTACAGAGCCTTAGGCCCATATGTCCAGATATTGTCTTTAAACAGTGGTTAGTAAAGCAGAGGGACCAGCTAGTTATGTGGCAACTCCCCTTTTTAATCCTTGTCTCTCCGATTACCACAGAGGGGAATAAAAAGCCCTGGCAACACACGGTCATGCTCTGAGGATTTGCATAGTATATTAAGGCTTGCTAAGATCTCATTCCTATCCTGACATTTACTGAAACTGCAGCTGGTGAGGCTCCTCTCCATCTTCTCTCTTTCAGATTAAATGTGAACTTCTAAATCTGCCAGGAGGAGCAAAGGGAGGGCTGGGGAATGTAACTGTCTCGCACCGACCTCAGTTCATTACCACCATCAGAAACATGGAGCTAGGCCAAACGATAGGAGTGATGGATGTCCATGCAGGTCAAAACCCTTATGGGAGAGGAGCAGACATACCAAGCCCTGAAAGTAATGTAGCGTTGACTCCGAGGGATTTGCAAAAGCCTCCATGAATGAAGCAATCAATGCTTGGAATAATGGATTGTTGCGATAGGGCATAGGAGGGGCTAGCTACCTATCACACCCTTCCCCACCAAGGTCGAGGTGGTGACTGTGGCTGACAGCGCCAGCTCTGGAGATGAGCACCATACTTGGAGGAGCCCACCTGTGCAGTCGGAAATGTAACTCCTGAGAGCAACACAGCTACTGGTAGAGATGCCTGTTTCTGCGCTGTTAGGACTTCTGTGGACTTTGCTGCCTCCCTTGGGGAAGCAGGGACCAATGGAGCAGCCACAGGTCCTTGTGTTTTTCTGACTCTACTGGGACATAGAATCGTCCTAGAGGACTGGGGATGTTTTTGTTACAATTCAGAGAAACTGGGGTGGCAGCTTTTACCTCTTGAGGATGAGGGTGCCTTGTGTTTTCAAGCTGCAGACAGTTGAGGTTGAGTGGTGGTTGAGCTTACTGAGAGGGTGGTATCAGTAGGAGTAGAGCAGGGATTGCCAGGGACATGAGCTGCCATATAAAACATGGCTGAATCCTACCCTAGGGCAGGAGGTGTCTGTAGGGACTGTATCCCCAGCCAGGGTCAATCACTGAGGTTTTTGTAGTGACAGCACCAACTTACATCAGGGTTGGAGTGTGCTGCAATTCATCACTTCGCCTGCCCCTTGGTAGTGGTGCCCCTCTGCGTGGTGGTGTCCCGCGCAGCTTGTGGGAGCGTGTGGCTGGGCCCATGAGCTGGAGCCTCCACTCTCTGCTGGCAGATGGACTAAAATGGGAGTTGAAACATTCAGCGCTTCTGGAAAGAAAAATAAACTCCCAGGCAAGTGCCAACTGCAGCAACCATTTTGGCAGAGTACCGTCATGCGGGAGGGTGGGGGTAACAGCCTTCTGGTCAATGGGAACATCCATAAGTGGAAACAGCCCCAGCCCAGGCTATCTGCACTCACAGCCTGCCCAGCAGCATCCAGGCTCATGCTTTTGCCTCCCCCAGCCGCAGGCAGACAAGGGCTGTGCGGTTGGAGGCAGGCAGAAGGCACCCTGCCCACGGCACACGGGCTGGCACCTCTCCTCCTCCCCGTGATATTTCTTTGCCACCCTCTGAGTACACGCACGCACACATCCTACAGCTCTGACGTTATTCTCCTTTGGTTGATGTGAAGGACACAAAAATGTCCATTTTAGGGTTTTTATATTTTGGGAGCCAGACTGAAAAATCTTTTCATGGTCAGTGACAAGCAGCTTATGGGAAACAGATGAACAATACTCCCAGGAATTCCTCATATTGCTGCCTGTGTTTAAAATCTAAAGTTAGAAAGGGGAGGGGGGAGGTGTGTGGAAATAAAGTTTTGTAGGCTGAATTCCAGTTGAGTGCTATGAGACAGTCTCTGCAGCTCTCCCTGTATGGATACAGAGCTCAGATGGTAGAAGTGGGCATGGAAAGCTTGGCTGGGTACAGATCTGATTTGGAGCGAAGCCCTGCTCCCCTGCTGGGAAGTTGCTGATCCTCTCGAAGGGTTTGGTCTTTCCTGGAGCCCCGAAAGAAATGGCAAGTTCTCCCAGAGGACAACCTGCTGTGGGAGTCTCTGCATGGTGCACCCCAGCCAGGCCTGGTGGCTCTTTGCAGAGGAGACCATGTTCCTCTGGTCTCTCCCACCATGGAGAAGTGATTTGCTTCCAGGCAGCCTGATGGTTGGTGACCACCCTTAGCCACCAATGGTGTCTGCAGCAGGGTTGGTCTGCCTGGCTGTCACCTTTCTCAGCATTGTAGATGTGGCTATGTAGATCCTACAGGATCGATGCCTGGACCTGCCCAGTCCTGGCTGCTGGATCTTTTCTCTAAGCCTTGTGCTGCTGCCTGCAGGGCTGTGCCTGGTTGTGTCTGTAGACAGAAGCCATGCCTGAAGCTGGGAAGGGAGAGCTGCAGCTCCCTGTAATAGATGGCAAGAGGGACTGATGGCCCAAGTGGTAAATAAATCTTGTGGGCTGGGTGATATAATAAAGCACTTGACCTTTGCCCTGGTGGTTTATTTTGTAATCAGTGCCCAGCAATTGATTTATGGGATAATCAATCTCTCCCTCTCTCCCGTCCCCTGGCCTTGGTGTTGCCTGCACCATGGTCCTTGCTTCTGAATGATGACTCCAGGTTACAAACAGTGCCCAGGGACGAGGCTGCCTACCCCTGACCCCTTCTCTTCCCCATGCCCAGCTCAGGAGTGAATGTGCTATTTACAGCATCATCTGCCCAATAAATATTTATTAGGTAGCTCTTGTCCCCCTTGCAGGTGCAGCCCTCTCCGCCTTGCTAATCTGCAGTGCTCCTGGCCTGACAATTGACTTCTCAGCACCTCAGTTTATAACTCCTGCAACAAATTGTCCTGAGTGAAAAGCTTTCATGCCTTGTGATGGATTTCCCTCACATAAATTGAGGCTGTGAGCATCCTTGCTCTTCCCAGGGATGCTCTGCACTGGGAAGCTGCAGCTGGAGCAGCGAAGCTTGTGCAGGAGCAGAATTCATGCCTAGGAGATGCACGTCTCTGCTGTGTGTTCATAGCGTGGCTGCGAGTCCCCAGGGCTTCAGATAAAGGGCAAAGCAAAAAGCTGCTTGGTAACATGCGAGTAACTTCCTTCCTGGCTGTAATGCACAATTTTTCATCTTTGTGGCTGTTATTCTCCTTTCTCTTGCACTGGCTTGTGTCTCCTCTACTCAGTGCTATGTCGCCTGATAGCTGGATGCAGCTGCGATGTGGATGGGGGGCGGGCAGGTGGAGGGGAAGGACCGTGGTGTATCTTGGGATGAGGCTAGCGAGGATGGGGGCTATGTCCTCCTTTGCTGCCTGGTAAATCTGCTCTTGCTGGGCCCTGGTTCCCCTTTGCTCCCTGCCCAAGAGGCTGATGGGATCCTTGCTGCTCTCATAGCTGCTGTGTGGCCAAGGCTGCCCAAGCAATTGATAGAGACCTTGGAGGGATCTCGTAAGTATGGTACTGTAAGGAAAGAAAAGAGAACAAGCGAGGGAGCTTAGCGTGCAGTGCGTGTCTGACAGGGAGTGGGTTCACCCAGTCGGTGATAGCCCAAGGAAGCCATTTAAGTGCCAATTCCAGCTGGGTGGCATTTGTGATGAGCCAGTGAGATACGAGCAAAGGAGGAAAGGCTTGAATCTCACCAGGCTTTACTGGGGGAGAGGCAGCAGGGCCAAGGCCCTAAGTTCCTAAAGAGCTCTGGAAAATACTTCGCAATAGCATTAAATTTGGGCCCAGATTTCTATCAGAGACCTATCCTAGAGATGCATGCTTACCAAGACCTGCATGTCTCCCACCCATCCTAAGGGTATGGTATCATGTACCATGCTATGGGCAGCCATGGTGAAACGGTGGCACCAGGAGAGCTGTCTGCGTTGATGGGGACCCATGGGATGGGCTGAGGGGAGCTATGGTAGATATAAAGTGCTCTGAGCAGGAGCCTGCTGGGAAAACAGAGCACCAGGCCCATGGCACGTAGGCACAGCTCCGTGTGTGAGGGATGCCGTAATCCTGAGGTGATGCTGCGTGGGATGTGGGGCTGGGCTGGCTGCCATCATTCCTAGTGATGGCACCTTTTCCTGGAGGTCTTTTTTTTAAACTTCTCCTTCTTCCTTATGGAAAGTCTTTCCTTATATCTATTCTAAACTTGCCCTTCTCTTATTTAAGGCCATTCCTTCTTGTAATACATCATCCTTGGTCAGCCTTAAAGGTTGGCAAACCCTGAGGGAAGAAAGGAAAGAGTTACAATGTCTGAGGGACTAAAGGTTTGATTTGGATGCAACCACATTTATTCAGCAGCAAATTACATCTTCAATCAAACCTATGCAAATCAGGCTCCCACTTCAGTCTATTTGTTTGGACTTAGTGAGTGCAAGGGGATTCATTACCTTTTGTTCTTCCTTCCATCCCGCAAAGTTTATATGCGAGTGTACAGATTTGCCTGTGCTCCTCTGTAAAACCCCTCTTCCCCATAACGTGTTGTGCTGTTGGGAATAGGTACATGATGATCTCTGTGTGCGGGTAGAGCCTCTATCCCTTGGGAAAGCAGGAGGAAAACAGCAGTTTCTGCCCAGGATGGTACCAGGCAAAGGAAGGGAAGGGTACCTCGGAGCTGCAATTAGACCACTCTGAATAATTCAGTTTTTCAATGTGATGTCTGAAGTGGAACAGTTAAAAAATGTCTCTGGGAGACTGACAGTGATCCCTTTCCCCTCACACATACCCCGAGGAAGAAACAAACCATGAAAATCCCTTTCATTTGTTTGGGGTCATTTCACTTTGCTTCTTGTTTGTGCATGTCGGCTCGCTTCCTAAGTGAAAAGTGCTCTGTTTCAGAAATGTCCAGGAAAAAAAAAATCAGGTCTGGAATTTTCATTTTAACTTCTTTTTCTGAAGTTCATCGCTGAATTTGACCTGTACGTGTCTGGGTTGATACAAAACCTGCATTTTAGTGGGGAGAGGGGAAAGGTAAATCCATCGCTTTTATGAACAATTTCCCTTGCCTTCATCCCAGTGTGCCTTGGACATCTGTGTGTCTGTCCCTGCCTGAGCCCGCTACAAAGCCCCTGCAAGTCCTTCTGCACCTCGTGCCCTGTGAGAGGGCTGGGGACTTGTCCAAGCCCCGAGTCGTGCCATGAGCAGAGCCACCCATCCCATGCTGCAGCTGCGCTCACTCGGAGCGTGCTGGCTCCCAACGCATGGGTAGTGACACAGCCCAAACACAAAAGCAGTGATCTGATTTCCCCCGGGCAGAGGGAGGCTTCTTCCCTTGTAATCGTCCTTTGTTTCTGGAATAGCCATGACAGTGTTTGCAGAGAAGAACCAGCTTGTGGGTTTTTGTGTTTGATCTGCTCTGACGCAACGTGGCGAGGCAGCAGGGAGGTGGGTGGGTGGGTGCACACCGTGTCCTGCAGCACTCCCGAGCTGCCTGCACGTACGTGCCCCTTGCACACCAAGGCCCTGATCCTGCACTGACTCATGCATGGGCTTAATTCCTTGCGCTGCTAAATTCAATAAAATGTGACCAGTAAAGCTCAGGAGAAGTCTGCAAGGTCTGGAGTTACAGTGGTAAGCCCTTCGAGGCTGGAAGTGTCTTTATGTTGTACGTGTGTTGCGCGGGGTTTTTGTTCCTGCGTGCAGCATCCTGTTACCCCTGCCTGCCAGGTCCAATCTGGATTCACTGCACAGAGTGTTTTGAGCTGAAAACAGCTCAAAGCACCTCCTGAATACAGTAGGAAAAATTTCCATGCTGAGGATAATGAGCAATGAGTGCAGAGGAGGGACACAGCGGGAATTCCTCTCTCCTAGAAAGTTGCTCTGAGCCTGAATTTCAGTGCCACAAAAACCTTGGAGGATTCTGTACATGGATCTGGGTTTGTTGGTTTTTTTTCCACTCCTGAATTGGGTCAAAAAGCTTTGCCTTTTTTTTATGGATCTAAAATTGTGCATGATATTATTTCAGAAACACTGCAACTGCTGTGTGCCCGGTGCTCCCCCAGCTGCCAGGAGGTGGCTGGGAACGGGGCTGGCAGACTTCCCCTGGGACATGCTCACATTTTGGGGACCCGTTTCTCAGGGTTGGTGTTGTCTGGCAACAATGCATCTCTCAAAATCGTGTTCAAGCGGTGCCAGGGAGCATGGCAGGGCGGGTTGGAGGCAGGGAGGCTCATAACTGGTACGATACACCTGAGGCTGAGATGTTTGCCCTCTTCTTGAGCTGAAACCTGCTGGCACGAGTGAGTGGTGGGTTGGCCAAGCCTGGCTTTCATAGGTGGGCACAGACCTCTAGCTGCTGGACTCTGGCTCCTCCATCATCCCCAGGTTATCTCCTGGCAGAAGCTGAACTGAGAGTTCGCAGACCTTTCCCCTGACTACCAGCAAAGCCTGTTGTGAACATCAGGCCCTGCACACAACCAGCTCCGGGCTGGCATGTGGCAGCAGAGGAAAGATCTCATGAGCATCAAATGACTGCCTGTGGTTTCTGATGGGCATGTGGCCCTCAGTGTCAGCTAGTTGCCCAGGTCCCTGGACCCATCCCTCTTTTCCAGGGACCTTGCTCCCTTTAGGCAAGCGGAGCTCATCTCTGAGCTCCTTGTCTCTGTCCCAAGCAGCCCAGAAGTCGTTTCATTTATCTTTTGTAGATACTCTGCCCTGTAAATATTTGCTTGTAAAGCCAAAGTTATAGACAGTATTATTTATTTGGAGGAAATGGATATTTAAGGCTGTTCCACTTTGTTATTGCCCACATTATTTTCTGAAGGCCAGACCCCTTTTTTATAGGGCAGCTGCTGCTGTTACCAGGATTTCTGAGCCGGCTGGTTTAGGGCTTTGCCTCCTGATGCCTCTCGCTTGGTTGGCCTGCAGGAGGCTTGGCTGAGCTTGCAGGGGGATGCAATGACTTTTTCCTTGCACTGTGATTCCCTACCTCCTTCCCCTTTGATCTTCCCTTCCCAGACAGGTCTGCTTTTCTTCCCTTCTACCTTAGACCCCATCAGCTCTCCCCCACCCCTTTTTTCCTCAAAATTCCCATAGCTTTTTGAATGTGCTGTTGATGACTGCTGGCCAGGTCTACTCCTCTGGTTCCAGCACAGGGCTGGCCCCATGCCCTCCTTTCCCTGATGCTAATAAGCTGCCCTGGCAACAGCTCTGCACCAGTTGAACATTTCCCTCCTCCTGATCCCTCATCCCACAGACCTCTTGAAGACCTGTCTTCCCCTGGCAACCCAAATCGTCTTTCCTGGTTTTCTGTCTGCCTCTTCGTTTGTCTTGTCTGTCTGAAGATCATCATCATCATGCCAGCAGATGACTGGGTTCAGGAACGGTTTCCCGGAGCCCATCCTCAGTTGTCATCACCTCCTGCACTGCCTGGACCCAGGTATCAGCATCCGTGTGCAAGCTCCACGTGGGTAACTGAAGGTCACCCCAATCCAAGGGCCAGCTTGGTGTTGCCTGTGGGTGAGATGGCTGCGCTTGGCCTGCCTCGTTCCCTTGTGTCAGGTTGCTAAGGTACAGCTAAAACTCTCATCCGCAGTGTCATCATCTCACGGCTCAATTCCTTCAACATCCTTTTCTCTGGCCTTGACAAATGCAATCTTCTCCCACTCCTGCCTGTTCAGAGCTCTCCTGCAAGGATCATTTTCCTCGCCTGTCATTTTGCTCGTGTCACCCATGCTTTACTTGCTTTTGCTGGTTCCTGCTGGCAAACAGCAGTTACCTGTCTCTGCTCTCCAGGCCTTTCACAGCTTTCTTTCCTGTTAACCTCGTAGTCCCTCTCCACACATGGCTTCTCGCTGTCAGTCAGCCTCTGGTGACAGCCTCTGCCAGCAGTGTCTCCCTGTTCTCTGCTTTCTGCCCCAGTGCCTCTTGCTTGAAGAGGAGCTCCTAGATACATCCTGCAAGAAATGTCTGCCTGCCCTTCACCCCTCCTTTGCCAGCCTCTGTCCTGCACTGGTGACGATGGCTCAGGTGCAAGTGTGGGAACCACCTGTCTGTCAGGCAGTGACCCCGTTTTCTCCTTCTGGTTCTTCTCATTTTCTGCTTAGGTTGAAGACCTTTGGCACAGGGCCTTTTTTAGCAGTGGTTGCCTAAAGAAATCCAAGCTCGTGAGATCCTCCTGGCTCCGTGCATGTTTGACGTGTATCTGTCCTGCTGCCATGCTTTATGGAAGCAGTGGTGAATTCAAGCTAATTTGGCAGGCTGGGTAGGGATGTTGCATTCCTCCAGGCTTAGTGAAAAGAGGTGTCTGGATACCGGAGAGGGACCTTCTCTGGCATGCAGAGGCGGAGGCTTGCTTTGCACTGGGTTTGTACAGTTCAGTGCTGATGGGGGCAGGTTGACCCCCTGTCCCTTGTTGTTTGATGCCTGCTCCATTGTGCCTGGAGCGAGGGGTGCAGGCGGCCAGCCCAAGGGAGCTTCCCTGGCCCTGAACCTTGCTGGCAACTGAGGGACAACCCAGAGCAGCATCTGCTATTGCAGACAGATTCTGCCCCCAGACACTACCTGCCTGGGCTAATCGGCAGCACGCAGTGATCCCGAGCAGCATGTGGTGCCCCCTCTGTACCGCAAGTGCAGGAGGGAGATAAAAACGCATCAATGCCTTCATCTGCCCTTATGGATTTTTCTACCATATCTTATAAGTGTTCATTTTTATTTATGTGAGGTTAAAGTCAGTCCAATTTGGAAATCAACTTGTCTAAGGAGCTCCATTCAGATCTTATTAGCTTCATGTAGTATTTCTATTCATTTTTGCTAATACCATTCACCGGGCTGGCTGCAGTGGCGGCTGTGGCAGATGCTAACCCTCTCCTTGCCAGGCTGCTGGGGCCACGAGCCTGGTGGCTGTGGGGATGGCTGTCGGAGTGGCAGGATCTGGCCATGCAGTGAAGGGCTGGGGCTCCCAGCTTTCCTGCTTCCAACAGCGGAGGGGGGGGGGTGGTTTCTGACATCTGCTCCCACATAGTCCCCCCATGCTGCACCCAGCAGCACTGGCAGCCCACCTATCGCTGCCGGCATGGAGGGCATCTTTACCTGCTGGCACTGGAAATCAGTGGCTGGTTTGGACAGAGAACAGTTAAGAAGCACTCGGGCTATCCTTGTAATTAGAGAAATTACTGGAAAGGGGGGGGGGAATAATAATCCATTGAGGGCTTTTAAAGGAGAGGTAGGATGCCTGACTCAGGAAGTCCTTCAGCTGCAGATTGCTGGCTGCTGGAGGAGCATCTTGGGGAGGTATCAGGGCATGCTTGGCCGGCTTTTACACCCATCCTCTGGCATTCGCTTCTGGCCCCTGCCAGAGAGTATATTGGCAGGATGGACCTTTGCGCTCAAGCTGGCAAGCACCACATCCCTTCCCGAGGCGTTCGTTTGGTAACCCCGAAGAAGATGGCTGCAGCCAGGATTGCAGCATTAAGGTGGGGGTCAGATGTCAGCCCCAACAGGAGTGGTGGTGGCTGCCAGCATGGGATGCGTACCTCCCCGTGCCAGTAGCACAGCACATGTCTCCTGAAGCATCACGGTTGCCCCGTCTCTCCCCTGCCTTTGATTATTTATTGAAGTGGTTTGATACTGGGTGACTGTAATTAAAAGAAGAAAAATACACACAATAAAATGATTTCTAAAATGGCAACACGCTGGATGCAGTGAAGCAAGGAATGTATTAAATATTTATTGCCGTTGGTCTGCTGGGGGGGAAAAATTAAAATTATTTAGCCTGAGAAAAACATTTTAATTATTTAATTTGAGGGCAAACCTCCCCCACAGCCCTCCTTAGTACTAAGCCCCAGACAAATGGCAGCATAATGTAAGGTTTGATTAAAATCTGAATGGGACAAAGGCCTGGAGATTGGAACAAGGGATGGGGAGCCACGTGGTTGCTATCTGAGCCTGAGGTTCCCCCTGCTCTGCCACGGCAGGTCTGTGCATGTGATCCTGCATCTTGCAGGGGTAATTCTTCCTCTCAAGGTGTGGTTCGTGCTTGGCAGCAGTTAGACAGGGATTTGCTCTGCACATGGGAGCCTGGGCTCAGCACAGGAATTTCTGGGTGCATCAATCGTGGCGTAGGAAACTGCAGAAAATTATCATGACCCACCATCTGCAGCTTGAACTCTCTGGACCCGTGGGTCGGTCTGAAGAGCTTTGCTGGGGCAGGAGCTCTGATGCCTCTGTCCCTGCAGCCCAGCTCCACCATGCAGACTCTGCTAGGTTCACCCTGCACCAGGCATCTATCCTGTGCGTGGCACGGGGCTCTTAGAACACCCATGTCTCGTGGCATTTATGTACTGCGGCTGTGAGGCTTTTCCCGAGAGCCTCTGCGCTCTTCTGCAGGAAAGGTGTTGGGGCCGGCGTCCCGTTGGCACATCCACTTGAGGCTGGAGCTAAGGATCTTCCAGCCACATATCAAAGACTGAGAAGCACAAAGTGTGGGGTCTGGCAGGGGCTGATTGTTTTCTGTGAGAGGAGGGGCTGCGATTCTTTTCCCTTGTGTCTCTGGATTGACAGTCTCTCATTATTAGCCCCCTGGAAACAGGCACTTTGACTGAAAGAGCCATCCCAGGCTTCACTGTAACAATCAAAGCAGCTCAAGAATAAACACGGCTTGGCAAGAATAAACACAAATTGCAGTGCTTGCTGTGAACAGTGATATCCAAGGGAGCAAACATCAAATGAAGGATTATCCCTGTTTGCAAGGAAGCTCTTCTAGCAAGAGATTGAATAAGGACCATCTGCAGCCCAGGGCAAAGGGGCTACCAGGAGAAACCTGCTTGTGCTATCAGGAGCTCTCCTGTTTGAAGCTCCCATGGTCTCCTTCAGGCACTGTCTGGTTGCACTTCATATGCTCTGTTGGCTGCTGAAGCCCTGAGCTCTTTGCAGCTACCTCCAGCTTGCAGACAGCGTGGGCAAACCCAGAAAGCCCAAGGAAGGGAGTTGTGTGGAAGGAAGGTTAGAGAGGATGAGGAGCACTTCCCTGAGGCGGGCAGGTATTGGACCTGGCTGGGGCAGCTGCTAGCAAAAACACAGAGCTCCTGTGGGAGCTGGTGGAAGATCACATCAGCCAAATCCTGCAGGAAGCTCTGCTCTCTGCTCCTGACACTAATGCTGCCAGTCTTAGAGCAGGAGCCTAAAGGCAGCCCTTAACCAGCAGCTGTCCCCCTGCCACCTATGGGAAGCAAGCACGAGCAAGTCCTTCTCCCCAAACCCTTGCCGAGAGACAGTCTGCACGACATAAATCAAATTTGGAGGCACAGAGGTTCCATAAACAAGCTTATTTTCTGAAGCCAGGTCCCATTATGTTATCTGTCACTTTATTGGGGTTTCTGAGCCATTTATTTTTATGTATATACATTGGAGCTGGTGAGCCGGCGTTGGCCTGAGAGTATAAAGCTGACAAGATGCGATAGTGGCGTGTGAAACCTGTCAGCAGAGCAGCCGCCTGTGAAATGAACACGAGAGCGGATGCCGACGATTTTATTTATGGGGAATCTCAGGTAGTGCGTGCTGGAGTGGTGGGTGCTGCCGCTGGGCACACCCCTGGCCGTGCTGCCCTACTGCTGCTGGTCCTGAACCCTCTGAGAGAGACCGGTACCAGGTCCATCACAGGCGGGGATGAGGTCTTGAGGCAGCTGGAAGTAAGATTTTTCTTCTTAAGAAATATCTTAAGCTGCTGAAATGCTCTGGTCACCCAGCATCTGTATAGAAAGGCAAAATTTCTTTGGATGGAAGATTATGAATACAGTTCTGCAACATTTTGCTCCCCGGTGTTGATCATCTTGGTAATTGTTCTTTTAATGTTTTGTTTATTTCTTTGTATTTAATATAAACTCAGATTTAGTGTAAGGATTTGTTCTGAAGTGGGAAAACTGGAGTTTCCTTATCTAAAAAAAGTAGGGCTTTTAACTGTTTTTGAAACTTTTTTTCCAGTTATTTTACCCCTGGAGCAATATTTTGCCAAACTCAGTAGTCTTTACAAAAGCCTAAATGAATAATTGTTTCTGTCATGTTCCAGGAGAAAAGTGTTTAGATCAGCATTTTTTCCTCTTAGTTGGAGCAAACATTTCTGATGTGAAATAGTTTTATGGGTCATTGAAAACCCTAAAGAATCATCTAGATTGTTTTCAGGGTGATGGTACAAAACCCAGATCCTACTCTTACCCTGTTGTGACCTTGTTGTAAGTCCTCTGGTTTAGCGCAGAGAGGATGTTGCTGTCGTGTTCTGGTCCTTCAGCAGGCAAAAAGTGCTCAGCGCACCCACATTGCTTTGGAAAGGCAGCTGGAGATTGTGAGCGGTCACGCTGCACATGGAGATTGGTGCTCCCTGCCTACTCTTGCCAAATTTTTGGCCCAGATTGAACACATTTGGGTTTGCTGTGTCGGCCCTCTCCGTTTCAGCAACACCCCGGCCGAAGCCGGCACGTGGAGGGTTGGTAGACACCAGCGCGGCTGCGTGCTGCCCCAGTGCAGGCTGTGTTTCAGCAGTGGGAGGTGAGTGTTGTGGCTCGTGTTTGGCACGGGAAGGGGTCAGCAGAAAGCACCATGCTGCGTGCCAGTCCCGCTTCTGCAGGGAGAGCAGGGGCCCTGCGGGGCTGGTCCTGCACGAGCACGCCTCTGAGGCGTAAAACTAATGGTTAGGTCCTGTTTGGCAGGAATAATACTTAAAATTTTAATCTAGACTCCCACCCTGTCTTCATGGTTCGTGAGCAGTTAGCAACGTGTCATCTTCCCAGAGCTATTCAGGAAAATGCCTCTGGAGCAGCTGCGTGTCTCATGGATGCGCCTCGCAGAGCTGAAGGCCATGGGCATGGTGGCATTTTTCCTCCTCAAAGCGGCAAGCCCTGGCCTGTTGGTAGGAAGTTTCCTGGTACTGCTCTGCTGCCTGCTTAAAAGCGAGTGGTATTATTTTCATTCTTAGCTTTCTCTCTGGTTTGTGTTAGGAGCATGTTTCCTTCCCTGGTTTGACTTGCAGCCTCTTCCCCCAGCAGCACATCGTGTGCCAGCCGGCTGCAAGAAGGGCCTCTCCTCCCTTCTCCTCTGCGAGTGAGAGCAGGCAGCTCTGCCTGATTGATCTGCTGCCTTCCAGCTTGGATCATTCCTCTGCAGGTCTGTCTCTCACCTGCTTGGGCACTGCTAAGTCTTCCTTGGAAGGAACAGCTATTTGACAAGTGAAACAGGATGGTTTAAGTCTCATGTTTGCTAAGGCCACTTAGCAGGGCTCTGGCTGCTCTCCGGACACTTGCTTTTCTGCGCCAGTGTGCTACGAGCAAGAATGAAGGCCACGAAGCTTTTCTGCTCAACGTAAGCACTGCTGCTGTGAGCCTTCCTGGTGAGCACTGCATGCATCTTGTCCACCCTGGCCTGGAAAGGTGTACTGTGCCCTGGGTTTACCCTCTGTGGAGCGATGTCTGTGGTCCGCAAGCCGTCGCCTTGTTCCTTTGTGCTTCTCCGCACCGACCCACTTATTGACTAGGAGCGTAATTGTGCTGCATCATGTCTAATTGGTTTGCTCTGTCGCTCTCCATTTGCTTTCTCTGTCTGCACCCTCCCCGCTCCCCTCCATAAACGTGCCGAGCTGTGAGCGTGAGCGGGGCACAAGGCCGCGCTCCTGATTGCTAGAGGAAAAAAAGGCACCCAACTTCCTCCTTTCTTCTCCTAAATTCAAATGACAAGAAACAGAGGAAAACAATTTTGCAAACCCTTGGCAGAGGGCCAGCTCTGATAAAGAGCCGTAATTAATCTCCCCAGCTTTATTAGAATATCATTACAATTAACTCAGCAATCTTCTGTTGATCAAAGCCATCGTTCCCTGCAGAGCAGAGGAAGCCAGCGTGAGCCTGGATTGTGCGGTGCTTAAAAGCACCTAGAGCTGGATCATTCCTGCCAGCCCAACAGCAGCTGCTCCATCCTTCTGGCTGGCAGCACAAGGACCAGCAGAGGTGTGGGCAGGAGAGCTACGCTGGCACAGACCTCTCTACTCCTCTTGAGCCACTTGCAGCTTTGATTTTTTTCAGCTACTCTTCTTTGTTGAATTATTACAGCCCAGATCCTTTGCGGGCACTTAGGTGTCCCTCTTTCCCAATGTAGATGCCTCTGGGTCCAGGCTTTTAAGCACCAGCTTTATTCCTTTGTGTGTGTTCACGCAGCTTTTCACGTGCCTGCTTCCTAGTCTCAGCTGGAGATACAGTGACTGCTACAATAATACAGCTAACAGCAGCATAGTGGGTAAAGAAACCAGGGGAAACATTTGTGGAAGCCACATTTGAAAGAAAGCAGAATTGTCAGAATGAAGATTCATAAGCTCTACAGTTAAATAGCCCAAGATGTGTGCTATAGAAAAGCAGAGAAAATGAGCACCGTTAAACTACCCCTTTCCTCCTTTTCAAGCTGTTCTTTTAATATCGGGTATTTATCTGTAATTTAAGCCTGTGATTAGTTTTATCAAAAAGATAGTTCTGAGGCAGAGATCTTATAAATGATTAGGTGTGTGTTTGAAAGACAAGAACAGCTCCACTTGCACTGCAGGATAAAGACGTATCTGTTTGCTGCCTTGAGCATGCATCTGTGAGAACCTTGTGCCAGAAGGAACCTCCTGGTTCTACACAGATCCCAACCCACCGCCATCTTTCAGGGCACTTCTCATTCTTCTTTGGAGGTTCCAGAGCCAGACCCTCTTGTCACTGGGCAAGATTGTTTGCATGAGGTGATTTTGTGTCTCTTCTTCCTCATCACATTTCTGCTTTTTGAAAATACTCTCAACTTTGGTGCTGTTGTTGGGGTCCTGACAACACAGCCTTACTGACAGCTCAGCGTCTGTGGACCTGGAGACAGCTGGGACGTGGAGACATTTGGCAGTTTTGCTTCAAGAGCATCCCATCAGAGAGGCTTGCTATGGAGGGGGCTGGAGAGCCTGCAGCCCGTTCCCCACCTACTCCTGCCTCTTTTTCTGCATGGTGGAGCAATGTCCAGGGACTCTTCTGCCCTGTGGTTCTTGATACAGAACCAAGAAGGTTTGCTCCAGGGCAAACAGCCTGGCCCTGCCTCTGTTTTCAGCCCAATATAAGATGGCACTGGTGGAGGTTTTATCCCTAAAATGGCTCTGCCACAAAGGATTTATATGCTGTGAGCAGACACAGTGAGTGTGAAACCATGCTATCTGGTTACACAAAGAACGAGAAGCATAGGAATTTAAAAAGCTTTGGGTGTCTTCTCCCAGAAGAGCAATGCTAAGCTGCCTCGCCAGTCTACCTGGGAAGGACTGTTAGATGAAGGTGTTTGAACCCTCACTCTTGCTTTTTGTCCTGAATTCTCATCAGTTTGAGTTGTCAACACTTGTGAGCCCTGGGAAAAAGAAGAGAAGGAAAAGGCAGGTCCAGGGTTGGGTCTAATTGACCTTGGCATTGTCCCTTTAAGCAGCCACCCAGGAGAATGGGGAGCAGCTGCTCCAGTCCATTTGCTGGTGCAGATACAGCTACAGCAGGCAGCCGGGCAGTCCTGCCTGTTCTGCCTAGCTTGACCTGCTCTCTGAAAAACCTTAACCCTTCAGAGGTGGAAAAAAAGGAGCAGGACTGCTTTTGCAGCCTAGATTTCGTATTGCACAGCGCTGGGTGTACTAAGCAAATGCACCTCGCTGGTGGCACCAAGCACTGAGCAGGATCTGGGGGTGCCACCCACTGCTACAACTACTGCTGCAGGCCAGGAGCATGAGTAGATTAAAAAATGCAATCAGACGACTTCAAGGAAAAAAGGTTTGTTGAGGACTGATAAGAAAAATGGGGCAGAGGCATTGCGTGGCTCAGAAGCTCTCTAACCTCGGGTTGCCTGAGGCTAGGAGGGATTGCACAGAAAGAGGGTTATTAGGGTTATTCTCTACTCGCCTGGGCCTTCCCTCTGCCATAGGCATCTGCCTGTGGCCATGCCTGGGGACATGCTCCAGAGGTACACAGCCCTGGGCCTGACTCAGCATGGCCTTTCTCAGGGTGCAGACTTTCCCCTGTCTCCGAACCCTTGTACAAGACAAAGCTGAAGTTTTTTCATGTTCTCCAAGCCTGTGTCCTTGGGTATGGCAAGGGAACCTCCTGCAGGTGATGGACACCTGATGCCTCACCTCTCCGGACCACTGAGGAGGAGCTGTGGCTGGATGAGGGTTAGGTTTGCTTTCCCCAGCACACCCTGGCCAGGGCGCAGCCTCCAGCATGAGTGCAGAGACATACACCCTGTAGTCTGCATCAGGGACCTGATGCTGAAACAATGTCCTCAGGTTTGATGTAGGCTGCCACTTAGGACGCCCTTCCCACCTCTCTTTCCCTGCCCTGTCTGTGGCTATGGATCTGAGGCACTAGAAAACCCTAAGAAGAACAAAAAAAACCCATAAAGCTTCTGATGGCAGGGGTTGTGGCTTAATGTAAAGTGCCATAGTCTCCATGAGGTCTTTTGCTGGTTGGTCCCATGGGTGAGGACAGAAGGGGTGGCCTGGGGATGAGAGGGGACGCTCAGCCTGGGCTGAGCAGGCTCAGAGGGAGCAGGAGCTGGAGAGGCTCTTCTGAGGGGCTTAAAGCAATGCTTCTCTCCCCATGCCCTGTCCCACCTTCCCAGGGAGGCAGCAAGCACTGCTCCTCCACAAATGGCTGGGGACATTAGTCAGGCTCCCGGCGCGGCTGCCTCAGGTCTCTGAGTGAGACGCAGGGGCTGAGTGTCAGGTTGTTATTAAATATCATTAGTAAGTGACAAAACTGTGTGGAGCACTTCAGGCACAGACAATGGCTGGAGGAGGGATCGTTTGCAGCACCGGGGAGATGAGCAAGTGGTGAAGGTCAGAGGCACCTCATTCTGGGCTGCCTCCAATGCCGTCTCCTGCTCATCACCTTGAGACATGGGTTTGCAGGGAACCCCTGCGTGTCACCAGGGGACTTTGACATGCCCAGGTGTGGAGTCCCCAGAACAGTCTGTGCACAAGGAGGGAGGACCTGTGCAGTCCCCAGATCGTCCTCCTCCTGTATCACCCTCTTCTTTAGGGACTCCAGTATGGGGCAGGGCAGACTCCCACTCATCAGGGTGGAGCTGCCATGGGGAAAGGCTGTTTTAGCATCTCTTCTACCCAGCGGAGCCAACTGGAAAATAAATTTTGCAAATGTTTTTCCTGCTAACTATTTTTCATGCTTGGTGCTAGCTTTCCCCTAGAGACCGCTGGAGATGGTGGACCATTGAGAAGGCAGTGCCCAAACCAGCGGCCCCAGCATCTCCAGGAAGTCTGCTTGCTTGCTTCGGTGCCTGGCTAGCCATGGAGCTGTGGTGAGGACCTGGCTTTAGTGGCAGGGACACGAGCCGAAAAAGCCTGAAAGCAGCTAAGGGGCGTGATGGAGGCAGAGGCACCTCTAGTGAACATGCCTGGAGTGGGAGCCAAGGGACAGTGAGTCGTGTAGTCATCTGCTTGAAACAATCACAGGCCGTCAGCAAAGCGGAGAGACGCTTCCTCGCATTTATTTAAGGCGAGATGCCCTAGTTTCCTGCTTTCAGTGGAGTCCCTAATTATTCCTCAATCTTTGTAGTGAGTTAATTAGTTTTGCAGCACTCAAGGCTGGGGAACACTGATAGGCTTGGGAAGCACAAGCTGGAGGGACGAGGAGGATGAGTGAGCTGGTGGGAGATGGCTGACTGGCAGACAGAAATGGCTGGGAGCAGCGCAGGGTTTGAAGAACTGATGGATGATGGTCTGGGAAGGATGGTGGAGGAGGGAATAGCCATAGTCTCATGTCAGGCAAGGTGCTGGCGCGTAACGATACGGGGAACAGCAATGAAGCAGCAGGCGGTAATTGAAGGGAATGGCGAGGTGGGGAGGGAGCGAGAGGGATCGTCTGTGGGAGAGCAGCCACAGAGCCCAGCTCAGGGGGTGGGATCCTGCACAGAGAGGTGCACAGCCACACGCAGGGCAGGGCAGCAACTGTCCTCTTATGTGGGGGCTTCCTTGGGCAGCTGCCTGTCCCGGGATCCTGCTGACTCTTGGGCTTGCAGGACCGGCCGTGTTTTCTGACTGTCCCATCCCCTTTCTAGCTTAGTGGTGACACCAAGGAGCTCTGCTGGAAGAGGCCAGCCCAGTCCCCACCACGTGGAGTGGCTGGTCTCCAAGCTGGATGCTCACTTTCCCACCCAGTCAGAGCTGGGTCTTTCGGAGAGAGCCACCACAGATAAGGTAACCCGCACTGATAACTGGGTCCGTGATGCTCTTACGTATGCAGTCCGCTCTGGCTGGTCTGTGTGCGTGGATGCCTCACTGCTCTGACACAGGGTTGTGCTCCAGAGCACACACTCCCTACATCTGCACTGTGAGCCTCAGGAGCACAAAGGTCTCATTCCTGTTCTCGCTGTCGTTGGGAAGTTCCTGGTGGCCACTGAGCACAGTGTGTGACAGCTCTGAAGTGCCCAGGTGGCCATGGATTTATTAGGGTATTACCCTACTAGTGCCACAAATGGTGTCATCTGTCTTCTAAACTTTGCACTTTATTTCAGGGAGAGAATTTAGTATATCCAGGCACTATGCTGTAGTTTTAGCATATGATAAACCCCTGCTGGGAAGTGTAGTTTTATTGATTTTGTTATTAAAGTGCCACTGGAATAAATTTGCTCATTTGAATGAAATGTCTTATTACCTGGATCGTAACAGGCACATGATGAAACCTCCGGAAGGGCTGGAGCTACCTGCTGTCTGGTGATGGGGATCTGAGACGGAGCAGCTGACAGGGACCCACAACTGGCAGCCACCCTGCTCACCCCAGGATGGGTCCCCCTGAGACCCTCAGCACCTGCCCGAGTCCGCCAGGAAACTCTGCTTGGAAACCTCGGGATGGGAACAAACTGCAGTGGTGGGCGGCACTGTGTTTTAGTCAAGGATCGTATTGTTCCTCTGATCCTTACCCTGTCTCAGGTAAGGACATTGTTTTAAAGGGAACTGAGGAAAAATCTGTTTCACAGGGCAATATTTCTTTAGTACCACCAGTAATGGGGGTGGATTGGGAAATGAACCATTCCCCATTACACTGGGAACTAACTGCACAGCCCATGCTTTCCAGTTAAAATTTGATTGCCTTGAATCCTGCAGATTATGGAAAATAAGAAAAAGGCCTAGTAAAATTTATGGGTTTTAATCATAAACCAATAGAATCACAGTAAATCTGTCATAAGCATGTAGATACAGACCCAGAAAAAAGAGAGGACAGCAATAGGCCCATTTTTCCCTGGAGGAGCTGTGTGTACCCATGGCAGGGCCAGGGAGATGGGGAGCAGGGCTGGTCCCCCAGCCATCTCCTCCAGGGTGTTGAGCCCCGCATCTCAAAGCCTTCCTCCTCTGTCATGTCCTGCAAAAACCAAGTAGCAGGGATGGCACTGCAAAGTCTTACGGCAAACTGGCTGGGCAGGGCTGGAGACCATGTGGGAAGTGAGGAAGGGGGAGGTGGGAAAAAGGGGGACAAGGCAGGAGGGTGGGGGAAGAGCGAGAAGGAAAGGGAGAGAGGAGAAAAGAAGGTGATGCCCGAAGATCTTTCCCTCCTCTCCTCTGTGCCACTGTGCTGCTTGCCATGGACAGAGCAGGATGGGATGCTCCAGGGGAGGAGGGAGGCAGAGATGTGAGGAGAAGCGTGTGTGCAGAGAGGGGACTGCGGGAAGCACAGAAGTGGCAGGGAAAGAAGAGCACCCAACACAAATGGCAGGAAAGCGAGAGAGAAGCACAGAAGGCAAAAAGTATTTTTAAAAATAAAAAAAAAAGGAGAGCAAGTGATAAGGAAGAAAAAAGGGAGAGAGTAAAAAATTTACTCTGAAGCAGAGATAAGAAAGGGAGGGCAGTTAGTGAGAGAAGGAGTAAAATTAAGTGCGATAAGGCCTGATAGAAACGGGGGAAGGCAGCAAGCCCAGGCAGTGCAGCCAGGCTCTGCAGGCAGAGAAGCGGGGGGGCTGCTGGGTGCAGGGAGGCAAAGGGCCAGCCTGACCCCCTCTCATCTGGTCCCCTTCACCCCTGTGTAGGCAAAGGTGTCAGTCTCAAACCTGACCTTTTGCACTGCTCTACGTGCCTCTGATGATCCGGGGAGAGGAGCTGAGCGGGCGCGGGGATTGATGAGGAGGGTCAGGGAGTCGGCGGGTACAAATGTATCTCCCACAGGGTGCTCGTAAATCGGCTCCTGCCTCGGCGGCAGAAGGGAAGAGCCAGGCACCTGCCAGCCACAGCCCACGGTGGTGGGGAAAAACACGGAGCCTGGTGGGGAAGGAAGTGCCTAGGGCAGGTGATGTGCTCAGGTTGGAAGTGCTGAATGAGCCCTTGTCCTTCTCCCTGCCATGTCCCAACACATGGTGCCTGTCATGGAGATCCCTACAGGACTCCCATCAGTCTTGGAAGTAGGGGAGGTAAGGCATGTTTCACAGGCAGCCTTCCCTCCTTGCCCTAAACACAATTCTTCCTGGGTTTTTTTTGCTACCCCTTTTAAGCTGTTTTATTAAGTGCTTTTTATTTATCCTTATTAAAAAGAACAAGTAAGAAATGCTGTCTGGCTCTGATACATAGCCCATAGTTACCTGAAGAGCAATGCTGGAACCCAGCCCCTGCTCTCTCACCCCTGATTAAACTGCAGAAGAAACACACTGTAGATTTCAGCAAAGGAGAGAAAAAGAGTTTATTCTTTCGGGTTTTCTTCCTCCCATCTTTACCAGCCATGAAAATTGCTGAGCTGAGATTCTGGCCACTCTGAGATGCTTTTCTTCTGCTCCATCCATCTGCTTTAATCACACGGTGACTGAAAAAAAAATTATCCAGTTCACAAAGCATCAAAGATTAAAAAAATCAGTGTGGATAATAAACTGTGTGGCAGGCAGCAGTGCCACAGACCATTGGGCAAACTTGCTAATGAGGGACTTTGAGCCACAGCTCGGATGCAGGGCAAGCAGTGTGGCTTCCCCTCTCCCTGGGAGGGTTTCAAGCAGCAGAGGTGGTGGGTCTGGGGGCACATGTGGGTGTGGGTGGCAGGTCGCGGGCTGGGAAGAATCCTGCGCTAGCACAGCCTGCAATGTTACACAGAAAAGAAATAATTTTCTTTCTTTTTTTTCTTTTTTAAAGCTTCTTTTTAACAGTGAGAGGCTTGATTCCTCCCTTTGCTGGGACACTGTAGCGTGCTGCAAATACCTTGTTGGACTTGGTTATTAGTTGTTTGGGTTTTTTTGATCTGTGTGTGTTGAATTAGCTCTTTTAATCACAGCATTAAAAAAGGATAACTGGAGTCAATTAAGAAGCTTTTTTAGATTGCCAGTGTTAATAGCTGTCCAGGATCACGGAGACCCCCCCTCCACCTCTCTGCTGTCTGTTGAACTGCTGATTGAGTTATTGTCGGTCCTGGCAACAAGGCTCAAACTGAAATTTCTGCACCTAACGTGCCGCAGTATGTGGCTTTCTTGGCTGTGCTCAGCTTGGCATCTTCCTCTGGAGGGCTGAGGCCTCAGCACATCCCTGCCTCTCCCAGGCGAGCGCTGCTCCAAGCTGGTCCATGGGGTCCCTGGAGCAGGATCTGCAGTGTGGGTGGAGCTGAGTGTGCCTGCCTTCAGCTTCAGGCCTAGGTTTGTGTGTTTCTGTTTGTGGTTTCGTATTTAGCTCACTGAAAATGTTGGTTAAACACTGGTGGGAGGGGAAGCTTGCAAAGAAGCATTTTGCTTTGGCTCTTTTAAAAAGCAAAACAAAAGCAAAAGGCTTTTAAAAAAAATGTTTTCGTTTCAAAGTTATAAAGGAAAGATGGGTTAGAGATGAGAAACTAACGAATCAAAGCTCCTGAAACCTGCTGCGGAGAAAGAAACACAAAATGTTTTGTTTGAAGATGAATAGAAAGCTGAAACTAGCAAAAAATTCCCCCTCCCCATGAGCACAGATGTTTTAGGTTGGTTCTTCTAGATTGGCACATCGCTGGAAGAAAAGCAAATCCATTTTTTTCCCTGTTGGCGCTGCAGGTTCCTGTTGCTTTTTTTTTATTATCTTGTAGTGACTTTGATCCCTGAAGACTCCTGAAGTGCTTTATAAATCAAGCATGCAAATCTCAGCTCATCCACCTCGGAGATACCACTGGGGCTGGGTGGGCCAGGAAGCCGCTGCCCAGTGCGGTGCCACCAGTCCTGGCAGCAGCTGGGAAGGACAGGAAGCACCTGCTGCTTCAGTAATGCTTATAAAAAACTTTAGTGCCCGTATTATCACTTTTTGCAGGGATGTTCTGTGCTTCCAGCACAGCCAAAGGCCATCAGGCTGTGCTGGGGTCCCCCAAGCCACAGTACCAGCCCTGTTTCTCCCATGGAAAGGCCCCACGGGAGGGCTGACCATGGCCTTTGCCCCGCTCCACACCTTCTGAGGCTTGGGAATTTGGCACAAACCACTTGGGGAAGGGATGAGCTGGTCTGATGATGCTTCTCTTACTTTTCAAAGACATCTCTTTCCCCATCATCTTTCCCCCTCTTGATTTTACTCTCCCTCTGTGGTTGCCCTCCTGACTTGCTCCTTTTAATTCATTTGCTGTATAACACTTCTATGCTGATGCTTTCTGTAGCCTGTGCCATGTCTTGCTGCTGTAGGTAGCTCTGCTCTCGGGGCAGGCTGGCACTGTCACACCTCTCCCGCATGGGATGCACCAGTCAGGGCAGCCCTACCCGGGGGGCCAGTTTATCCGGCGTTCCTCCCCTTTTCCTCCTTGAGAGATACAAACCTTCCACACCTCCTGATCCCAAGTATCAGAGCTGAGCAAAGGGACGTCGCTGCCTGGTGACCAGACACCATGGTGGTGGGCACGCTGGAGCTAGCACCAGGGCAGCCAGGGCGTTACAGCCTGCACCACCTCCCTGCTGCAGCCCTGCGCCTGTTATCCTCTGGCTCAGGCTGTGCACGTGTGTGTTTATAAACATATGTAATTTTGGTTATTTTCAGACAAAGTCTCCTGCAAGCATGGAAGCTAAATTCTCTTGGATGTGCCTGAGGGTGCTTGTGAGTCTGGCTGCCAGTGGTCAGGTCCGAAAACCACCATGAGAGTCGCTACAGGTAGGTGGGGAGCAGCACTGGGTACCAGGGGCGGACAGGGCCAGGCAGGGCACTGCCGGCTTGTGCTGCCAGCAGGGGCTCTAATGGAATTGCAGCATCCCTGCCCGCAGGGACAGCTGTCCACAGCACAAGAGCCACCTCATCCCCCATCTGAGAGGAGACACCGCTGTGCTGCTGGCAACGGCAGGTAGAAAGTCCTCTTCCTGCAGAAGAGGCAGCAGGATCCCCAGGTACCCCCAGCGCTGCCCTGCTGGCTCTCAACCCAGGGGCCGCGGGCACGGTGAGCTGCTGCCTGCCCTGCAGGCTGCCCCGCGATGGGGCTTTGCGTTCTTCTCACCACGCAGAGGGCAGGCAAACACAGCTCCGCTATGTACGGCTTATGCACGTCAGCGCTGCAGCCTCGCTCCCCTGGGCCTTGGGGGCGGGCGGGTGAATGGCTAAAACACCACAACCGGTCCTTGGGGGAAAAAAAGTCAAACTCCTCTCGGTGCTGTGCAGGGCCCAAGACACTGCGGGAAGTGCCTTTTGGGGGAGCGCGAACCTTTGGCATCAGCGGGAGACTCGCCCTGGCCAGGGGCTGTTCTCAGTGAGGCGGCTGGAAAACGCCTCCGCGGCGAGAAAGCGAGCGCTCGCCGGAGATACAGAACTGGACAGATCAAGAAGTCAAGATTTTGCATTCCAACTATCTATAGGAAATAGGGTTTTTTTATTATTTCAAGTTTTCATAAAAATCCATAATTATTGAAATCAAAGTTACAGAAGAAAGTTCGTAACTTTTTATTGATTTTATTTCTTTTTTCTTTCTTTTTTTTTCCCCCCTCTGTTGCTTTTCCCTCTCAGTTATATCTGACACCAGAGTCCATCAGACAAAGTCCTTACAAACACAGGAGTCCTGAAGACATCGGCTGAATGTTTTCCTGGTATAAAGAAGAAGAGGAGGAGAAAGAGGTGGTGACAGTGCGGGTGCAGTGGGTTTGGACAGGGGCAGAGGGCGTGGTGGAAGGAGAGAGGTCGGTATGTTTGTAGCAATGTTTGTTTTTTAATTATTTTTTATTTGTTCATTTGTTCTTTTTTTTAAAAAAACAAACAACCACCATTATTATTCGCAAATTGTTGCCTGGTTAAATCATTTTCATGTTGAACTTGCGCGGCGCGTCAGCAGAGCTGATGCCTGCATCGGACTTGCGTGGCACGTACTCGATTTCAATGTTGTGCTTGGTGTTGCCTTTCCCCCGGCTCCACAGGAAGAGGAGCACCAGACAGAAGAGCACGACGCCCAGGAAGGAAATGAAGCCCATGGTGGTGGCGATGATGAGAGTCTTGATGTCAAAGGGGAAAGGCACGGTGGCGCGCGTGCTGTTGGCATCACTCTCGTTGGGCTGGTTGGAGATGAATGCGAAGGTCTTGTTGGGCTGGTGGGGCCAGTCTGGGGAGTAGCTGCGCACGTGCAGGTGGGCCAGCATGGTGTCGTTGCCACCTGCATTGCTGGCGATGCATAGGTAGGTGCCATTGTCCTGGATCTGGGCGTAGCGCACCTCCAGCGTGCCGTCAGGGAAGACAGTGAGCCGCCCGTTGGTTTTGGTAGAGATGAGGTGCTTCCGGGGAGAGAGCCACGTGATGGTGGGGGGCGGGTCCCCATCCGCCCGGCAGACAAAATGGACCGTGTGGCCTTCGTCCACAAAGATCTGCTGAGGTTTGCGGTCCCGTATCCGTGCTCGGCGGCAGGTGAAGTAGTTGGGCAGGAGGACGTCGGGGAAGTCTTTGAACTCCTTGCCCTGGACGAACTCGGGGGTGGAGCAGGTGGGCTGCTGCTTGTTGAAGTTCAGTCTCCATCGCCGCCGGAAAACCCAGAGCAGCCGACAGTCGCAGGCTAAGGGGTTGTTGTCGAGGATGAGCGTCTCCAGGTTGCCCACTGAGTGGAAGGCTGACTCCTCCAGGGTGGTCAGCAAATTCCCGGACACGTTCAGGATGCGCAGGTAATTGAGGCCACGGAAGGCGAAGGGCTCAACTGTGGTGAGCTGCCCTCCCACCAGCTGGATCTCCTGCAGCCTGAGCAGGTCATGGAGCATGGAGCCCTCGATGGTGACGATGGGGTTGTAGGACAGGTTCAGGAACCGGAGGTAAACCAAGTGCCTCACCGACACATACGGGATGGACGTCAGATTGCAGTGGGTGATGGACAAGGAGGTCAGGTTCAACCCGTAGAGGCAGTTGGACGTCATAGTATCCAGGTAGGGCCAGTGTGAGATCTCAAGGACCTTGAGCCGGTACAGCCTCTTGAATGAGTAATCCCGGATGGTGTTGATGTTCAGATGGCGCAGCCGCAGCACGATCAAGCCATGAAGGTGAGACAGGGCCTCCGTGGGGATGGAGGTCAGGTTGCATTTCTCCAGGGTCAGCTGCTCCAGGCTGTTGAGGCCACTGAAGGCCCGGTGGGAGATGTAGACAAGGTCATTGTCCCCCACCTCCAAAGACTTCAGGTTGTACAAGTCCTGGAACATGTAGTCTAGGAGGATCACAATTTTGTTCTCACTAATGTCTAGCTTGGTAAGGTTGCTGAGTCCAGTAAACACCCCCAAGGGGATCAGCTTGAGTCTGTTACTCCTGAGCCCCAGCGTCCTGAGGTTGAAGAGGTTGTTGAAAGCCCCAGGTTCAATGGCACTGATAATGTTCTCATTTAGCTCCAGCTCCTCCAGGTGAGGGTAGTTGGCAAATTCATCCTGGTTGAGGGTCTTGATGCGGTTCTTGCCCAGGTCCAGCAGCCTGGTCTCGGTTGGGATCCCCTCCGGCACGACCATGAATCGCTTCCGGTGGCATAGGACAGCGCGCTCCTGGGCGGAGCACTCGCAGCGCGGCGGGCAGCCCGTGGCGGAGCCGGACAGGATGGATCCCAGCATCAGGAGGAGAATCGGCTGCCAGCAGGCCAGGATTGGGCTGCGCATACTCGCCTCCCCAGCTACCATCCTATCTCTCACCTGCAGGTAACACGGGGGGGGAGAAAGAGCAAGGTGGATGTGAGCAAACAACAGGCACAGCCGCAGCAAAAGGTTTACAGTCCTGGCAGAGCTGACGTTAAGGCAAAAGGCACCGCTGAGGCAGAGCAGAGGTTCTCATTTTCCAGCTGAAATCCAGCCCTTTGGCTACAAGACCATCTCTCCTCCCCACCTCCCAACTTTCCACTTGATGATTGAACGTGCACAGACTTTGAGTGGAAAGCCTTGAGGAATCTGTGTCAGACAGACCTCGCTTCCTCGGCTTCTTAAAAAAAAAAAAAAAAAAATTTAATACTGAACACATCTATCTACATCCTATTTTAAGCTCTTGAAATTATTCAGTTCCCTGTAGATGGAGCCTGAATATAAAGACTGCTTTGCAAACGCAGAGGAGCTGAGCAAGGATTGAGCATCTGGGGGAACCCCGCTTGGGCTCGACTGGCAGCGGGGTGTCCGAGCAGGGAGCAACGGTGACAGCTCCATGGGGACCGGTCCCCTTCCCCTGTGCTTCCCCAGGCTCTGCAGTGGTCTCTCTGTCCCCCCTCCAGGGCTAGCCCCCTGCCTGCCTGCCTGCAAGTTGCAGACCTGCACCACTCCCCTCTGAGAAACAGCAACTGGTCAGTGTGTCTGCAGAGTGAGCTATAGCCTGACGTGAGGTCCAGGGGTGCTATGGGGTAAGGGGGTCTGGGGGGGGTTAGGTGGTCTGCCTGGTCTTGGCTGGGAAAGGCCCGGCCTCCTGCTGCCTTCCCTGGGGAGGGATGGGAGACGTCCTAGGGGGTTATGGTCTTGTTTGTGCTCCAGCCCATCGGCAGGTGGAAGCGAATGCTCCCTGTCATGCTGCCTTGGATGCATTTATTTCCTTGTTGCTCAAGCTGTTATGAGGGATCAAGTCATATTAATACTGCATATTAGATGTACAGCTACTCCAGACTGTGTTTATATCTATTGTTATGTGTACACTCTGCATTGCTTCCACTAATGCTATTTATGGCTATCGCTGAATATGCTCAATACATTACTTCCATTGGCTCCGTTTGTATCCATCATTATATATCCTGTACATTACTTTTCTGGCTCTGGCACTATTCATGGGTCTGGTACGCATTCTGTGCATTACTTCCATTGCATCTGTTTATATTCATCATTTCATACAGATGTATGACCCAAGTATAAGTTTTGGTCCCAAAAAATTTTTCAAAATCTCTTTGCAAGATGCAAGGATGAAAGATGATGGACGGGTCATAAAACCGTCCACCAGCGCCATCTCGGAAACCACCGGGCCTCGGCACGCCAGGTGATCTGGCTGTGAGGTCCCAGAGTCCCCACAGAAATCCTCCTGCCGTTTCCTCCCGGTTCGCTGTCCTTCTCCATCCCCTTTCCCCACTATCTCTGTGGTGGGGCAGGTCACTGGGGACCACCCGAAGCACATCACCCCCAAAGCAACAGGGTGCAGTGCCAGAAGCTGATCCCGCACAGCTCCCCTGGCAGTGCTGCTGAGCTCCCCCCTGCCGGCCCCGGGCCAGCAAGTCCCAGTCCAGTAGAAACATTTCCAGTGGGTTCGCTTGGGCCTGGGCCAGGCTGCAAGGAGCTGGTTGCTGGGTATTTACAATTCATCACCTCCCCCGTCATCGCCTCCTGCGTGCTGACGCTGCCGGGCAGTCCTACAAATACAAGCGGGGCTGGGGCCGGGACCTGTCGGAGGGATGTGCCGGTGCCCCGGGGCCAGGATGGCGCTGCCAGTGGGCAGCTCTCAGGCGAAGGGCTGCATATGGAATTGCTCCCCAGGCTTGTACTGCAGCCCTGGCCACCGCTGACCTGCCAGGGGTTCCCCGTGCTGCTGTTGCCGCCTCTCCCCATGGGCGGCACGTGGCCGGCGAGCGCCCGCTCCTCCTGCCCGCGAGTGCCGCCGGCACTGCTGCTCCCACGGCCCGCTTGCCAACGTGCGCCGGCTCGCTCGCGGCATCCCTCGGCTGGTGTTTCTCAGAAACCAATTCCCGCTCCTCACAGCCATGCTGAGAAAGCCATCAAAGCAAGCAAAACACTGCATGCAAAACAAAATACAGTCTAAGGGGCTTAATTATACCAGGGCTGAAAAGACTTCAGCTCATTAGAGTGCCAGGCAGCCGGCCTTATTTGGCTGTGTTCTGGGCTGAAATTTCAGCGCTGCCTGTGCGTGCAGCTGCATGCTGGTCCCTGCTGGGCACGGGGTGGGGGTGAGAGCCGAATCCTGCTGCAGGGCCCCATGCATGGCTCCTGCATTGGCTCGGACCTCCTCTGGGCCAAAATCTGCTTCTCTGCCGGTGGCGAGGGGATTGCACCTGCAACGCATTTGGTCCTGCGCTGTTGTCCCTGCACCAGCCTCGGTGGAGGGACAGCGGCCAGAGCTGCTGGGAGCGATGCGGTGCCAATGGCTAAAACATAAGCAAAGAGGTGATAGATGAATGAAGCAAAATCTGCATGGTGTTAAAGTCGAGACAAGCCCACTTGTGTAGAATTGGAGTCTAGACACACCTCACGTGTTATTAGTTCTCAGCTAAATTTAAATCCGTGATAAATACAATCCCTGACAAAAACATCCGTAATCTTAATAGCCAGAGCCACAGAAGAGCTTTGGGAGAAAGACAATGAATAAGCTGAAAAAATTCTGGGCTAAGATGAGCTTTAAATCACTTCTGGTTCCCATTTACCTCTGGTTGTTTCAGAAGGGAACATTTGTGCCTCATGGCGAGGCAGATATTAAGAGATGCCCTTCTAAAAATGACTCAAACAGTGATTATTGTGCGAGCTCAAGTCAACAACCCGCGCACGGCTTTCCACTGACCACCATGTATCCCTCCCGCAGCGGCTGGACTCGCGTCACGTCAGTGAACCTCAGCCCGGTTAGGGCTGTCCTTTTCGGCCGTCCTGCGTCTGCCGCCTCACGGTGCTGCAGTGCCCGGTGCTGGGGCCGTGGGTGCCGGCCGAGTGAGGGGCTGCAGCCTCCTCGGATGGGCTTGGGTGACGCTGGGGAGAGGGTCTGGTGTCTCTGGGGCAGAGACGGCAGTGGCTGCTCTCACCAATTGCTGCCTGCAGGAAACCGGGAAGTGACTGAGACAAAGTGCTACCAAACGTTGAAGCTCTCCCAGATTTACTCTGAGGACGACTGCGAAATGGGCTGGAGCACCCCTCCAGGGTGCCCAGCACGAGCTGCCAGGCAGGATCAGGCTACGTGGCTGTGATGCATGGGCCGGGCCAGGCAAGGGAGAGCTGCAGCCCTCTGGCGTGAACGTGGCTCTCATTTCTCACATAAAAAAAAGGAATCGGTAAGAAAGGAGCAGCTGCCAGACTCGCTGCCTTTAGGCAATGAGCAAACCAGCGCAGAAATCATGCCTGGAGCCACAGCGTCCACTCACCCCTGCCCTTGCCACCCTGCTGCCTGGGGACGAGGGCTCCAAAGGACAACCTCTTCCCGCAGGGAAGCTGCTAGACTCGGCCCAAGGTGCAGATGGGCACACTGGAGCCGTGCTGCCTCAGTGCTAAATGCAGTGGGATCCACCGAGTGTCTCTGGCTGGGATCAGCGCTGGGAGGAAAGATGCCATTCTGGGCCTGTGCCTGGAAATGCAGCCTGGGGACGGACTGGAGCATTGACGTGCGTGGGGTTCACTCCGTCGTGACGGGCACGGGCTGCCCCGGTGCGGGAGGAACGGCCGCAGGGAACCCAAACCCAGGCAATGACCCAGGAGGGAGCCCAGCCTCGGTACCTGGGTTTGCTCCCAAGGCTGCTGCTGCCCTCCTGCCCCGAGGGGTGGGCAGCACGCCTGGCCGTGCCCTCTGCTGTCACCACTGTCCTTTGGGCTGCCCCCCGCTCACCGCCCCACAGGGGTGCCCTGCGGCTGGGGCCGGGCTTGGTGCTCCTCAGCACCGAGCGATCCGTCTGCCACGCTGACAGCGAGCAAGCGGCAAAAATCCCCGAGTCAGCTATAAGCCCCACCTGGCAGCCATAAATTACAGTCTGGGAGACGTTCACCCTTGAACCAGATGCTTTCGAGAGCATCGAACGACAACAGGCAATTTAGGATGAAGAAAGGCATATTCCCGGGGGGGGCCACAGTGCTTTGGGGCTCAGCAGGACCGGGGGAGCGCGATCCCCACCCTGTCCATCCCTGTAGGAGCTGACCTTGCTTCAGGGCCATGGAGCACGCAGGAGTGAGCCTGATCCCAGCAGCGCCAGGCACCCACGCTGGGCTGCAGGGTGGATATGGGTATGGGTGCGGGCCAGCCACGGGCTCGCCCCCACCTCTGGTCTGCTGGCTTCGCACAAAGCTGCCGAAACACAGCTTTCGGAGTCAGTGCTCTCGTCTCCTCTAAGCTGCTCCAGCTAAATCAAATTTTATTGAACTTGACTACATTTTAGAGATAAAGACTACAGGTTTACAAATAAATATTTAACAACCTTTCCTGCTGCTAAAAGAGTTGCTTATCCAGACCCCAGGCTCTGCGCTAAGTGTTCCTGTAGCTATCTGCAAAGCAGCAAAACAAAGGGAGAAGCTTTAATTTGCCAAACACGTTCGTGCCCATTTCCTCCTCTCTCCATCATTCCCCCTGCGTCCAGCGCGCATTTCTGGGCCCTTTTGCTTTGTCTCTCTCTGTCTCCTCTCCACCCCACTGGCTCCCTCCTCCTCCTCTTTTCCCACCCAGTCCCTGGAGTGCAGGTGTCAGTAGTAGCTGCCCTTCTCCCCCGTGCCCGGGGATGCTCAGGGATGGGTGGGAGCAGGGGCCAGAGCACACAGGGTGGAGGGGGCAGTTTCCCTCCCGGGACCGCGCTGCTTCACATGTTTAAAAAGAAACCAAAGAGGGGAGAGCCTAAAGTCAGCCCCGAGTGCTGCCAGGGCTGGCTGGTGGGCAGCAGACAGGGTGGCTGAAGGCACAGTGCTGGGTGATGGAAAGCTGCCGCCAAATTTCCTCTAGACCTTCATTATTGGATGGGCTGTTAATGAAGGGCATGAAAACAGGCTGCTGCAGTGCAAAGGGCTGCCCTGTGGCCTGGCCTGGCCCCAAATCCTCCAGAAGCAGCACAGGAGGGTGTGAGAAGTGGGGGGAGAAACAGGCAGAAGCTGAGGAGGACCCCTCCAGCAATGCCTTGTTCAGGATGGTGGGCACGTACGAACAAGTCGTGCGAGGCAATGGACCACTGCAGGTTAGCCAGAGAGGAGACCACCCTCAGCCCCGCCAGCCACAAGCTGCCTGGGGTCACTGGCTCCCGCTCACCCATGTGAAGGCACGACTCTCCAGCCCGGAGCTTTTGCTCAGCTTTCTGAAGTATCTGCTTTCAGCTGCTCTGAGGCGGGAGCCTGGAATAGGTGCACGCAACCTGATCTGCTCTGGCAGTTGCTCTGAGGCTGTAAAAGAGCATGAAGAAGTATTTAAGATGCAAATCCCCTTCCGGCACTGACACCGCCTGGCTGGCACCAGCTACCCGCAGCAGCCAGCCTGCAGGACCGCCCCGCAAAAGTGTTTCCTCGTGGCAACGGGCTCTTCCACCCAAAACGTGGTGCCCCCAGCGCCACGAGGGATTAAGTCAGGGATGCACCAAGCCAAAGGGCAAGAAGAGCAGAAGAAAGGGGAGGGGGATGCACAGGGGAGGAGAAGAGGCCTAAAGCAGGCTGGGACACTGGGAGGGGGAGGCTTCGGCCCAGCCGTCCACTGATTTAGCTCTGGGCTGTGGATCTGCTCGACCCGATGCAGGGACAGATATGTATGGTGGAGGGACAACCAGCGATGGCCCAGAGCCAACTTGGAGAGCAGTTTTCAGGCTCGGCAGGCCTGTTATCAGAGCAGGGCAATGCGAAGGAGATCCTGGTCATCTCTGCAGGATGCTGAAGCTCAGAGCAGTTTTTGCTGAGGCTGTTTCTTGCTGTGCTCACATCTGTGCAAGAGCTGCTCACCCTTCTCACACCTTTGCTCCTTTGTTTTTAACGTCTTTTCTCACTCTTTGGCTGCACATGCTTCAGTGCCCCATCAGCAAAGAAAACATCCTGACAAGTGATCAATAAGTAATTGCAAAGGCAGCTGTGGATGCCGGGGGTGTAAAGCCCTGAGCTAGCAAGAGATAAATGAGGAATGTAAGGGTGCAGCGCACCGTGGAGCTCGGGCTCGGAGCCAGCCACACTCCCCTACTCATCAACTGAGGTGGCTGGGATGCGGGCTGGCCCACCGCTGCCGCAGCTGCTGCCAGTTGGTGGTTCAATGCTTCCTGTGTCAGGCAAGCCGGGAGGAGGCTGATTTTTTTTTTTTTTTTCTGCTTGTGAGACAAAGAGCAGGAGAGCTGTGTTTGCTGTGGGACTATCTCCCAAGGGTTGGCCTTGGGACTCCAGCGCTGGAGACATTTTGGGCTGGGTCAGCAGGAGAATGGTGTGCGCTGGGATGCTGGGAAGGACATGCACCAGCTAGTGGAATGGGCCTTCTTTTTCTTTCTTTATTTCAGCAACCCTCCTTGGGATTCCTGTCTCTGTGGACATGGGCTGGCTCACCAGGATGTTTTTAGGTGCTCATCCAAAGGCACCCAGCTCAGCAGGCACTCGAGTGATGAGCATACGCTGAGTGGAGGAGGCTTCAGTATAGCATGAGGGTCTCCGTAGATGTTTTTTCTTCCCTGTCTGTAGCTGTCAAAGGAGGATGGAAAAACCCCAGGCTCTTCTTAGGACTATGGAAACATTTGCACTGGAGAGGTGAAAGAAAGGTCTGTCCAATGAGTGTCTTTTGGGAGAGCCGCCAGGGTCACGATGGCATTGCGAAGGCATCCCCTGCGCTCTGCCTCAACGTGCCTGCGGCCAGCAAGGAGTCACGGGATGAGGCTGTCCCCGAGGCGGTGCCTGCAAAGGCCCTTTGGGGAGAGCAGGGTATCGGCAGCTGCCAGAGCCTGGGCCACCGTCCTGCTCCTGCTCATGCATGGAGAAAACTGCCTTCTCCTCCCAGCACAGCCCAGCCACAGCTGGCAGACGCCCTTTCTTGTTGCACTGGTGGGAGGATTGTTTTTTTCCTGGGAATGGGCTTGAGCGGTACCCAAACACCTTCTGCGCTCCCCAGAAGCGCTCCGAGCAGCCCCAGCACCAGGGAGGGCACTGCAAGGCTGGAGGATGGGGGACAGTGCAGGCAGCTTGGCCTCCCTGCCCACCTGCTTTGTGTGGCCCCGGTGCTGCCGGGGGGCAGCTCTGCATGGCTCAGCACGCTGCCGTGGTGCTGCTGAATCAGCTGGAGCGCAGCTGTACGGTGCCTGTGCTAAACCCTGCGTTTGAGTCAGGGGCAGGACACCACCTGATGTAGCATAAAAGCGTCTGGTACAAAGTCACCCCGCTGCCAGAGCACGTTTCCTCCAGAGCAGGAGCAGATGGCTTTTCTGTATGAGCTCGCCTCGATGGTTGGGCCGGTGACCGGTGGCTTCCTGCTCCCCCAGACCCAGGCACTGGCCCCTGAGGACAGTCCCTGCGCTGTGGCCAGCGCCAGCATCCCAGCAGCGAGGTGGGCAGGCCCTGCCAGGCTGAGCTGCTGCTCCTGGTAATCCCAAATCACAAACCACACCTGGGGATGCCACGAAGGGCCTGGCAGGGGCAGCCGTCTGGCACCAAGACAAGCTGCTCCCTCCCCACCACTGCCTGCCTGGGGACATCCCATCCCCTCCGGCCATCAACCTCTGCCAAAAGATGTCCCATGGCTCTGCAGTGCCCTGGAGCTCTGCTCAGCACCCAGAGTGGGGATGGGGCACCCATCAGCTGCAGCAGCAGAAAACCAGGGCCACAAGCAGAGATGGGGAACACCCCCGGTGCCTTCTGCCCTCCTTTACCCAGGGCTGGCTCAGCAGGAGAGCAAATGCCAAACCAGCCCCATGAGCAATCTCACTCCACAGGGCCATACGGGGACATCGCTGAAGCTTTGCGATGTGACCAGCTCTGATAGCCACGAGTCCAAGCCTCTGCATCCCCACTGTGTCCCTGCAACTGCCTGAAGGTGGAAACCGCAGATCAAAGTCCCAAACGCTGTGCAGCCGCAGCAAGTGAGGACCAGCGAGCACGTCCCAAGCCTGCAGTGCCACAGAGCAACATTGCTGCCAGGGATTGGTCACGTTCCTTATGTTTAATTTAAGCTTAGACCATACTTACTTAGACTGCACCACTTCTGTTCCCACGCCACGTCCCTTAAATATCCCTACAACCAGTGCAGGATACCTAGAAAAGTAAAAAGGCTGCTCCAGAGCGCTGCATATTCCTCTGGAAACCTTTGGGAATTAGCGAGAGGACTTCAGAGAACATAAACCCAGCAGCTTCGCTGACTCCTGGGAAACCTGCTGATTTACCTCCCTTTAGGACCGGCCCTGATATTTTTATACTGCTGCCTAGAATAAGTGGCCTTGGAAGCCTTTCAGAAGAGACCAACTGCAGCCCAGCCCAGCAAAGATGGCTCTGTGATAACCCATTGGCAGGACAAGCTGCACGGGGCAATGAGGACGTGCCGTGCTGCCAGGACCAACAGCCCTGCGAGCGCCGGGCGGCATCGGCAGAGCTGTCCCTGCCCTGTCTCCCGCAGGGATGCAAGGGCAGAGCAGGGTGGTGGGCTTGGGCAGGGGCCTGGCTGTGTTTCAGGGCGTTGCAAGAGATGAAAGCCCTGGTCCTCTTCATCCACCTCCTTTCCCGACTCCTTCCCGGCAAGCCAGATCTCTCTCTCCCCACCCTCTCCACAATTATTATTAAGTTTCATTCACATAATAACAAATTTAGTACTGCAGGAATTTCCAGAAAGCGAGAAGTGGAGAAAAAAGGGAGCCAAAGAAAGCATGAGTGATGGCAAATGCGGAGAGAAGATTCCTCTTCCCAGCCTGGCTTTTTCTGTGCTGGTTTTACATGTATAATTCTTTTTTCTTTCCCCTTTTCTCGCTTGTTTGATTTTTGCATTATTTATGGCTTGTCTTCAGGGCCTGTATTTGCTGTTATTGTTTCATTCAACAATAAAATAGATTAGATAAAAACAAACCGTGCTGAGCCACGGCTGAGCCCGCCTGTCCTGCAGTCAGCTGTACCCACGAAGCCAGGCAGAGCGGGTGCTGCTGGTGTGAGTGGCCAGGCAGTACCAGCCAGCCGGGGACGAGGGGTCACCACCTCGCCAGCCCTTCCTAGCCCAAATCCCTGTGGCAGGGAGGTGCTGCAGGATGTGGCCTGGCCAGGATTTGGGCTCCAGGTGCTGCTGGCCCTGCCGATACGTGTCCTCTGCAGGTATGGGGGCTGCGCACAGAGCTCCTGGGGTCCTGGTGCTGCACCCAAACCTCAGACCTTCCCCAAGCAAGAATGAAAAGGTGTGAAATGCTGGTTGGGAGGAGAAACCGAAGCACTGGAAACTCTGGGATTTTTTAGGGCAATTTCATGAAATCCGACGTATTGATTTCACTAGCAAGGGTGCCCCAAGCTGAGCTGGCGCTGGCTGCGGGTGCTGCGCCTCAGCAAATCTCAGCCCCCAGGCGCTTTGGGAACGGGTCCGGCTGCGCAGTGTTGTGCCTGGGAAGGGCTCGATGCGGGGCAGGCAGCACTGCCCCACGGCTGTGAAGCAGCTGGAGCAGAGGCGAAAAGTGCAATCGGTTTAAAGCCTACGATAAGGGGTGTCAGCACGCCAGCAGCATCAGCCGCGCCACGGGGAGTCGTGCGGTTCCACGGCCCTTTCTGTCTTCTAGTGGGCGACTGCACTGAGCCCGTCGGCATGGAGAAAAAGGAGGGACCCAATGTGGGGATGGAGCGGTTCCCCCGCTGCCCTCAATGGAGGACAGTTTTAGGGTGGTTTTGTTGTGTTTTGTTTGAGCCGAAAGAGATGCTTTCTGCCCCTTCCTCCTTCTCCCCAGTGATGTTGATAATAATACAGAGCCTGCACTCTCGGCTGTATGTGAGAACAAAAGTAATCACAGGGAAAAACAGTGCATAGAAATTAAATCGGAAATGCAAGGCCAGGGTTTCCATTTCAGTTCAGCTTCTGTATCTTTCCCCATTGAAAAGGATAAACAGGCTGAGCACAAATCAGTTTAATGGCAGCACCTAATGGCAGCACAATTCCATGTTTCCTAGAGCAAATCGTAGCTCAAGCCCAAAGCGGCAGCGTGATACGCAGCACGCCAGCTCCGTGGGACGGCCACGGCATGGCACAGCCCCAGCGGAGCGTTGGGGGACCACCGGGGCCCCAGCAGCACTTGCTGCCCTCGGCAGCAGTGCTGAAATAACCTGGTTCACCAGGGTACAAGAGGGGCTGGTGTTCCTCTCCAGGCTCAGGGATGCTGGTAGGCCCTTGCCTGCCCGATTCCCAGCAGAAAAGAGGTGCCCCTTTGGGTGTCCCTCTGGGTGTCCCTCACATCTCTGAGGTCCTGGTGGCAGACTCGGACCCACTGGGAGCTTGCAGAGCTGTGCCAGGCTGCTCCCCCAGCATGGGCCAGGCAAGAAGGTTTTCACACTGCTCAGTGCTGTGGCCCTAATTCCTTTCCTTCATCTGGCTCCTACAGTGCACGTTCATTTAAAGCACGGCTACAGCTGCCATTTACATTTTCTACCTAATCCTCGTTGCTGTGCCTTGCTCTGTGGTACAATGCACAAGTTGCTTGCCAGTGGAGCTGGGGCAGAAGCAAGCTGCTGGGCCAGTGCTCACCCGTAATGCCCCTCCTGGCTCCCCAGGCTCACATTTTGGGTTAGACCATATCAATTTGGCTCTCAGTGACTGCCCCCAATCCAAAGGGGCGATGGAGAAAGGCCAGGTTCAGGTACAGGAGGGAGAAGTTTGCCTGCACAGAGGGTAAGAAGAGCCTCTGAGAGTGCTCAGACTTTGCTCGCCACCCACAGGTTGCCTCTGAGGTCTAAATCAGTTGTTTTCCATTTCACACTCGACATCTCAAATCCAAACAAAGAGCTGAAAGAATAGATCACGTCAAAATATTTCTGCTTTTCCCTCCTACGAGAATTCCCCATCAGAGACCAATCCAATTAAGGTGCTGGTTATGAAATTAACCATAATTACAAGAGCAATATTTAATGTTTTGCATTCTGATGAAGAAACAGAATGGAAATGACAAAAAAAAAATATGTGGGTCCTACTGGGATAACTAAGAGCAATGTGGGGTGGTGGGGAGGAAAGGGCTGCCAGGGGAGTGAGGGCTGTGCAGGGTGGCAGTGGCTGGCCTGCACCATGGGTGCCCAGCCTGGGGACACCACAGCAGCAAGGGCAGGGACTGGGTGCTCATGGGCACATCCCTCAGGAAGCAGTGGCCATTCTGTCCTCCAAAGCAGGCAATCAGCCCCGCCTGATGGTTGCCAGCAGGTATTTTGCCGTTTGAGCATCGCTCGGACAGTGTTGGGCCGCACGAACCATGTCCTGGGAGGCACAGCCCAGTCCTGCACCTCCTCCCCCGTCTCCACTCCCTGCAGGGACCCTCCCAGCTCACCCACAGGACTGTCCCCAGCTCAGGACACCGACCCCAGCCCTCAGACAAGGGACATGAAAGCTTCAGTGGGCAAAGCCTTCGGCCTCTGACCAGGACACCTGGGTCCTCCTCTGGAGCCCAGAAGAGTCATGTCCATGTGTGGACACACGTCGACTGCAGGATGCTGTGGGCACTGAAAGGCTGACTGACTTAGAGAGACACATGAAAAAAATTACAGAAGAAAACATGCAGGATGGTTAAACAGAAGCCATTTCTGTGCTTAACCAGGAGAATGAGCGAAACCAAGCCGAGCTCCCTGGCCCCCGTGACATGGATACTGACCTCCTGCCTAGCCTGGTCCCATGCTTAGTTAGGAGATGCTGTTTGGATGGGATATGGGGCTGTGGAGGGCAAGGGATGGTTGGCGAGGACTGAGCCACTGGTGGGGCTCATGGCAGGGCTCCCCCCCAAAATGGCTGTGCTGCTGCCAATGCATCAATACGCTCTGTGCGTCCTCTTGGCATGGCCTGGATGGGTTCTGTCAGTCAGAACAGCTGTCTGTCAGCTGCTCCCGGAAGGTGGGAATCACCTGGGTCTTGCCGGCATGACCCGCTGCTCTCAGGGATGGAGGGAGCCTCACGCTCCCTGCCCGGGCTAAAGAGGTGATGAGGCCCTCTGTGGCATTTATCAGCATTTATTCAATTGCCTGGGTCAAGCTGACAATTAAAGCTGCCCGCTCAGACACGGCTACCTCTGTGCGACCTGTCTTTCTCCTGGCTCGCCGTGCCAAGGAGGGGCAGAGCCCACGCTGCGCTGCTGACAGCGCTCCCAGGGCTGGGGAAGCACTGGGGGGGCCACGGCTGCTGTTTCACCCCTTCCCCAAGCCAGCCCCGTCCTCAGATGCTCCTCTCCCTCTCTGTACCACATGTGTCCTGACGCTGTCCCAAAGGCTGCAAATTCAAACAGCCACCAAAACTGGCTGTTTGTTAGTAAGACATGTCCGCAGCCAGGGTCACAGGGAGCTGGGACACCCAGAAAAGGCACAGAAACCTCTCTCCATGCAGCCACTCCCCTCCGCAAGCTCCAATTTTAGTCCCCCCAGATGGAGAGAGAGAGGGGGAAAAAATTGACTTGGAAGAAAATTGAGGCCGTGGCCTGCAGTTGCTTTCTCCCTTCATTTTTCTTGGGTTGTTTGATTTGAGCAAATCATTTGTAGCCCTCTTCTCTCTCATCCCAGCCTTCCCTGCTACCTGACAAGCTCTTCTGGCTCTTTTCCCACCAAAAGCCATTTCTGCTCATGCTAGGATAAACCCTGCTCCCTTCACTTCTCAGGATTTAGCAGAGAATAGAGGAGAGCTGCTGACTCAGTGCATTGAATGTGTTTGAGAGCCAGGCAAACACCCCCCCTCGCCAAGCTGTGCCGTGATTTGCAGTGCCGGCTGTGCCCTCTTCTCGCCGGCTCCGAAGCACTGCCACGGTGGCCGGTGTCAAGCATAAAGGGCGAGTATGGGGACACTGAGCTCATGTTAGCCTGTACCATGGAAGGAGAGTCAATATGAGCCAATGGCACCGCTAACATCCACCCCAGTGCCAGCAGAGCCCAAGCAAACTGCCCAAGCCAAGGGGGGATCCAAGGACTGGCAGGACTCAGCTGAGGTGATGTGGAAAAGTGTCTCTCCAGCAGTATCCACACCCAAAGCTTTGCGAAAGAGTTGGTGGAGTCATGTTTTCCACCAGGACATTCACAGAGAGATGCCCATTGCAAACACGTCCTCCCCTGCCTTGAGGGGATGGGGTCCAACCTCCAGCGGTGACACAGATGTCACCAGAGAGCTGTCACAGCAGCCTGCACCCAACAGCCGTCCAACACACCCGGGCCCGTCGCTGCCCGGTGACAACCACGTACATGAATCAACATGGGTAATGATGGGTATATTAATCCTCATCGAACCACAATAGGTTTGGTTGTGCTTTATAATTCAGCAACCGTAATTACACTATAATTACACTATAACTGTGGAGTTATTATAAAGTGATTTATCAACCCATGAAATAAAACCTCAAGTTAAAGGATTTTATACTTGTTACATAGATCAAACAGTATAAACTCCAGCATCATTACAGTGGCTGTATTAAGCAGGAAACTAAAGAAATAATAAGTCATTCAGTCATGCTGTTAACCTTCCAGTGATATGAAACAGTGGTAATTAGAGGTATCACAGAGTAATTACATTATAGGTGTAGAGTAACTGCAGCACGGTACAGTATTACAGAAGTATAACTATTCGTTTTGTAATTAATCCCTCCACAAAAAGGCTTGGAAAACCTGACTCTTCCCCAGCTGCTGTAAACTCAGCTCCACTATCTTCTCCAGTCGCTTCCTACCTGTCCCGTGGGAGCCTCAGGGAAAGCCGGGGCTGCCCGAGCACCCAGTGCAGGCAGGTGCCACTGTCTGTGGCCCTGCCAGCTCTGAGCTGCTGGCGGGGGGCTTACAGCTGAGAGAGGAGGAGAAGCCCCCTCCTGCTACCCGGTAACCTGCAAAGCCCCCACCAGGGACACGGCTGCCTCCAGGGAGTGTCTGTCTCTCTCCCAGCGCGGCAGGCACTGGGGAGGGAGCAGAAGGGCCTGGCTATGGGGAAAACTGCCCCAGCTTGTCTGCAGGAAGACGCGGAGGCTTTAGCCCAGGGACACATTTCTGTCTCGGCCTCACTCACCAGCCTGGCTAGGCTAAGAGCTTCAGAGACCACTTCTCCATGGTATTAAGCTACTGAGCCAACGTGCTCCAGGAAGGAGCCAGGAGCAGCAGGTGAGAAGGCACTGCCAGCCCTGACTTCTCCTCCCACCGAGCCCCAGCCCACACTGCTGGGATGGCTGGATGGCTGAGTGGGACTTCATGCACCGGGACAGTGAGGTTGCCCCTCGGCTCGTGGCACCTGGGACACGCACGGGGTGTCACTTGCAAAAGGTCCGGGAGAGGGACAAGGAGCACACTTGAAACCGGGGGAACGGACGCAGAGGAAGGGGGTCGAACAAAGGTTTGGGCTGTGGCACTGGTGTGGGGCTGGGATTGCTGCCTTTGTGGTGGGGCTGGGTTGGGCAGCACAGGCAGACCTGGTAAGGTCCATGCAGCCCCCGTGCCAGCGGGCTGGCTGGAGACACAGCCACGCTGCCGCTCCACGGCTGCCTCTGGCAGGCGTGAAGGTCAGGTCAGGGCTGCTGCAAGTGGCAGAGCAGCGAGGAGAGGGTTAAGGCTGGCAGGAGGACTGGGATGGGGATGTGGAAGGGCTATCATTTCAGAGCTGGGCTCCGTTAGGTGGTGCAGAGGAAGGGGAGACGGAGGGAGAAGGAGCAGATCTGCAGAGTGGGGCTGCTGCTCCTGGGGATGCCTCAACTGCTCTGCCCCATGCTCCCCCCGCAGGCCGAGACCCTGGAGAACAGCGTGGGCTGGGGGCAAGCGTGGGGCTGTCACGCCGGTCGCCTGCTGCAGCCCAGCAGGTAGAGCCGCTTTGCTGGAAAGGGCATTTGCTGGGAAAGGACCGTGGATGGCGGCGACTGCTCGGGCGGTAGCTGGGCTAGTGGCAGGCAGGGAGAGGCAGCAGAGCCTCGGCTTCCCCAACCAGCACGGACCCGCGGCGAGGAGAGCTGATCCCACCGGTGCCCACGCTCACCCGCTGTCCCTCCCTCCCAGTGCAAATCACTTGCCCAGCACCAACACTGCCAGTTCTTCTCGGAGGTGGCTCCTCCGGCACCTGGAGTGAACCATGCCTCTACCCTTCGCTCGGGCTATTTATACATCCGAGGCGCAAGGTGAAAAAATCCGATCACCTACACTCGGTATTCAGAGAGCAACAAGCAATGGCACTGCCCGGGAGGATTCCCAAAGCCCTTCTAGCCAGCAGGCTCTTGGGCATCCTCCCAACCCCGGCTGCCCTGCGAAGCCCCTTCAACATTAACCCCTTCTTTTTTCTGCCAGACGCAAACCGAGGGCTGAGCCCGCGCTGGCACCCTGACCCTCCCCAGCACCTCCGGGCTGGCTCCTGTGCGTGGAGCTGAGCCCAGGTGGGGGGAACCCTTCAGTGCCCTCAGAGCCCCCCTGGAGCCTGAGGGATCATCCTGTCCAGCAGTGACTCCCCACGGCCCGACTCACCTGCCTCCAGGCTGGGGGCTGGTGATGGAGAGGTGAGCCCCCGCCCTGAAAAATTACCCCCCCAGGGCTCCTGCCTCCAGCCTGGTCCCTCAGGGCTGGAGAGCTCTCCCTGCCCGTATTTAACCCTTGGTGTCTCTGCCCCGGGGACAGGCAGAGGGCCGATTCCTCCTCTTGAATTAACCCTTGCAGGCTGGGGAGCTGGGCACTGCCTGCTTGAGGGCCGATCCCCCTGCTCCCCAGCAAGCCCTGGCAGGTAGCGCTGTCCCGGCCATCCATCCCCTACCTGAATATGTAATCTGCTCCAGACCGGCTAACTCATCTGCTTAACTACCGGGGGGAGGAGGAGGAGAGCTCCCACATCAGGATGCAGCTCTGCGCTCTCCTCGGCACCGCCGAGCCCCAGCCCTCCGCCGGGCGAGTCAGCCCCGGGTGGCCGGGACCCCAGCCCCGCAGCCCGGCCCCGCCTGGCTGCAAGCTGCCTCTTCCCGCAGGGGCTGGGCAAGGGGCTGCGGGGAAAGGCAGGGGAGACGCGCAGGGGGGGCTGGGGAGGAGAGCGGCAGAAGGAAGACGCCCGAGCAGAGCAGGGCGGTGGAGGCGGCAGGATCGGCGCCAAGAGGGGCTGGAGGACGGCAGGGCCCCGGGGCACACGTCCGTCCGTCCATCCCCGCCGCGGGCAGCCCCCGGCCCCGCTGTCCCTTCCCTCCCCACCCCGGCCGGCGGTGCCCGCCCCGGCTCCCCGGACCCCCGCCCCGGGGCGCGGTGCCAAGCCGGCACCGGCGGGCACCGGCGGCACGTACCCCCCCCCCCCCGCACCCGCCGTGCCCTCGCCGGTGCACGCACGAAGTTCCCGGCCCGGCACCCCCCCGAGCACCGGCGCGGGTCCGGCCCGAGGGCGGCGACGCGGCTCCGGCCGGGGGACACACACACACACGACACGACACACCCGGACGGAGCCCCCAGCTCCCCCGCACCGCCGGTCCCGCCAGCCCCGCTCCGGCATCCCCGTCTCGCTTACCTGCATCTCATTCTCGCCGGCGATCTCCTTCGGTCAGAAATGGCATCTCCCCCGGCCCCCACCCCCTCCGCCAAAACCTCCACCTGCAGTAACGCAGCTCCCCCTCTCCGCAGCGACAGCACGAGGGGCGGCGGCGCTCCCGGGTCCGAGCCGCCCCCCCCCAACCCCAGCCCCGAGCCCGGGGGAGGGCCGGGCCGGGCACGGGGCCGCTCCGGGGCCGCCCTAGGGACGCGCGGTGACCGGTTGCCTCCCCTCCGCGCCCGCCGGGCGGCCGGCGGCGGCGGTGCCGCTGCGGGGCGGCGGTGGCGGCATCGCCCCACCGGGCGGGCTGGCAGGGCCCGGGCTCCGCACGCCCGCTGCCGCCGGGCGGGTCTGCAGCGGCGGGGGCCGGGCCGGGAACCGCCGCCGCCGCCGCCGCCGCGCCGGCCCCCCGCCTCCCCTCCGGGAGGAGCCGCCGGCGGGCGCGGGGCGGTGCGCGGAGCGGCGCGGGGGACGGGAACGGCGGCGGCGGCGGCCGCGGTCAGTCCCCTCCTCCCGCCGCCTCCCCCGCTCCAGCGCGGCGAAGGGAGGCGAGAGCCGGTGGGGGGGTGTGCGGGGGGTGTGCGGGGGGTGTGCGGGCCCCCCCGGGGCCGGGGTGGGTGGGGGGAAGCGGTGCTTTTCGCGGAGGGGCCGCTGTGCGAGGTGCCGAGGGTGCCGTGGCACCCGCAGACCGTAGCGCCTGTCTCCGGGATCCGGCGGCAAAGCGGGGCCGGGACCGGTGGCCCCCGGCAGCCCTTGCGGGGCGGGGGGGGGCACCGGCAGTCCCCGCTCCTCCGGCGGGGCTCGCAGAGGACGGGTTGGAGGAGCGCCGCTGGTCGCCCGTGCTTCAGTGCCCAGCCCTGCTTGAGCCTGCTGAGGGAAGATGCCGGGCTACCCTGGAGATTTCAGAGCGGTCCGTCCTGCAGCAGCGACCTCTGCAAAGCGGTTCGCTCCTCTTTTTTTCACTGCCCCCCCCCTCCCCCGCCAGCACATGAGAGGAAAAGGGCTACAAGGCTGGGGGGGGGGGGATGCCTCTGAGGACCGATCTGGGACCTGGTGATCCCAAAGGCTGCCTCCTGAGAGGCTCGGCGCATGCTGAGCTGGTGGCATCTCATTCAGAACTAAGTGCACGACTTCCCGAGCGCTGCCCACTGCTTCACCCCCTTCCATAATGGACACTGATTTATCGAGCAGCATTAGCAGATTTGCCCAGCGCTGGCTCTTCCAGCGGAGGCTGATTTCTCTGGCAGTAATGGACACAAACTTTGCTTCTAATGTGCACTTTCCCCTCCTGCTTCCTCTCAGCAGGGCTCTCCTGGGGCGCTTCCCGCTCTGTCCTGTTTCTACCCAGCTGTCCTCGCAGCGTGGCCGGCTGCGGGCCAAGGCGGACCCAAGGCAGCTGCACCAGGGCCCTCCGCATTGGCACGGGCTGGGGCCAGAGGCTCTGCGGGAGTCCTTTCGCTGGGTCCCATGAGCCTTCCCTTGGACGGCTCTTTCAGCCGGTGGGAGCTTTGGAGGAAGACGATGGCTTGGCCTTCCTCCACCAGCCATTTAACCAAGCCCGGGGGTGGAGATTCCCATGCAGAGCACCCCTCTGGGCTGGCCTCCCTTCCTCCCTCCTGCGAAAGCGGAGCTGCGTGCTTGCCCCAGCCCTCTCCCGTGCGATGGTGTCCCCCCAGCCTGCAGGGAGGCCGGCGGGCAGCGTGCCAGAGCTGGGCCAAACACCTACGGGTGCCTGCTGTGGAGCACGGGAGCCCAGTGGCTGTCCCGAGCTCACGTCCCTGCGGTGGGCTACAAGCAAACCCAGCGTGGTGTGAGCCCCCCTCCACACTCCGCAGAGGCTTCTGCCTCCCCAGAGCCCTCAGCGGAGCTCATTATCCTCCTGCTCAGCACACGCGAGCTTCTGAGCGGAGCAGGAGTAAACAAAGGGTAGGCACCGCAAGCTTGCCAGCTGAGGGCTGAATCACTCCAGCTCCCTGCTCCCGCTCAGTGCTCCTGCCCACTCCTAGGCTGCCGCCTCTCCTCCTGTGGGCGCAGACCCCGGCTCGGCTGGGAGGGTGGGTGCCTGTCAGGCATGCAGCCCTGCCTGGGCTTGAGCAAAGGACCCTTGTGGCAAGAAACACGGGAGGGTGAGAGTGCGGGTGTGCGTGCACGCGTGCTCTGCTCCTGACACCAAGGAAATTCAGCCTGGCCCCTCTCAGTGGTCCTCAGACCTTTACTCAGCGCAGATCGATGCTTCTTATTATTATGGCTATTTCAGCGATGCCATCGATGTTAATAGCACTTCACAAACACAGACAAAGCTGGCAATCTGAATGTGGCCAGAAAAAACAAACAGAGGACAAAAGACAGGCTAAGAGCTCTGAATGCCATTTTTAATGCTTCCCCCCACCACGGTTAAAGCTCCGCTAAAGTGCAGGGCACCGTGTATTCAATAACACTCCAGAATAATTCCTGGCATTGTCTGGTGTGAGAGGGGAAAATTTCACCTCAGCCCTTCCTCAAAGATTCAGCAAATATGCCATGCAAGCAGCACTGGTGGCCCTGCAAGAGTGATGCTATACACTGCCTGGAAGCAGGGGGCCTTCCAAGACCGTCTTTCCCACCTTGGCTCCGATGGCTATCCCCACCCTGGCAGTGTGGTGAGCGGCAGAGGATGGGGGACTTGGTGTGCAGAAGCAGAGGTGAGCTTTTGGGCTAAGATGGCATCCATGCACATCTCTCCTATAGAAAAGTCCTGTGCAAAACCTGCCTTTTCAGTAAGCTCTGTGTGTGATTTCTGACTTGGGCGGGCAGAGGGAGTGGTGCAGCAGGAGAGGCGAGGGCAGCATGGATGTGCCAGGCGTGGCGGCAGAGCACAGCCCTGGTTTGCTCTGCCGGCTACAGTGGGGCGTTTTGGTCAGCAGTGGGGTGAGACAATAGGGAAGATGGAGAGCATGGTGAAAAGAAAGCATTGCTTAATAACCGCTCTCCTAGCTGGGTGCAGGAGCACGAAGGCCTTTATCGATGGCGCCGGAGTTTAAGAGGAGCCAGGGTGCCTAATCTCCCCAAGGAGCAGCGCTGCCATTTGGGCTTTTCCCTTCCTCCAAATGTGGAGGGGTAACTCTCACCCCACCTCATGGGCAACACTTCCTTAGCCCAACAGCCCCAAAGACGCCTCGGACAAAGGCAGATCCTAGCAGCAATAAACCCCCTTGATCTCTGTATAGCAGGAGGAACTGCACTGGCCCCTGCTCAGAAGCCCCAAGGGCTCCCATGTTTCTGCATTTACCGACCTATCATTGTAAGCTCTGTGCTGGCAGATCCTCTGTGGCCTCGTCGCCCTAAAATGTTGCTGTCATGCAGCCCTGGTGCAGCAGTGAGCTCCCGGGACTGGAGCGAGAGATCTGGATGGCTGCCCATGAGTGAGGCCAAGGTGCTTTCCCCCAGGGACCAGCAAGCGGCACGGCTCACCCCACACAGCACCAGAGGCCCAGATCTACCTGGGACTGTCAGTTTGTTCCCAGCTCTTCACGGGCCACCGCTGGCCAGCATCTTGCTACCACAGACGAACAACTACCGTGAGGGCTGAGACCATCCCGCACGCAGACAGTAACGCAGCCCACCCTTAACACATGCTCGATATGAAGGTCCTGCTTGAAGAGGAGCAGCGATGCAGCTCAGAGGGGGTAAGTTTGTAACATTACCTGGGAGAAGGGCATCAATGGGACATTAGGAAGAAGAACAGGATAACTGGGTGCTACCATTCCTGGCAAAGGACTGCTTTTGTAGAAGGATATTCAGAGTTAAGGTAAGGGTGAGCTTACTGTTAAGGTTCCCGAGGTGTAGCATGGGTGACAGAGCACTGGGGACAGCCAGAAGTATGCAACCAAACCTTACTGGAAGTACTGTCCTCTCCTGTCCCCACTAACAGCCTGTATCTATTTGCAGCTGCCAGCTTTGCAGTAGACATGCTTTTTTTCCCTCTCACATCACCTTTACTGGCCTCCCCACGCTGTGGACACCAACTCCAGCTGTTGTGGGAGGCCACAAAGACCCACTCAACTGGGTCAACCTCCTTCTTGCAGCACGGAGTGACTCAAATCAAGGGGCATCCCGGGCCTCCAGGTATGACCATCCTGTCCTCTGTATAGCCCCAAGCTGCAGAGGACACCACAGAGAGCAGCTCTGCTCACAAGCCCTCATCAAACATTTTCCCCTTTAAAACCTGCAGGGAGTGGCAAGAACATTTGGGTGTCCATCTGTGGGGCTCATCCCTCAGACAGATGCTCCAGCTCTTTGCCACTGCCATCCTCAGATGATAACGGACTGTGGCAGATGGTTCCCTTCTGTTGGCAGGAGGCAGGAGTTTATCCCTGCTCCGAGCTCCCTCCCAGAGAGGCGACACCTGCACACTGCACGAGGGACCGAGCCTCCCGCCCGGGCAGCGGGGAGCAGACCTGCCCCTCAACGGGGCTAGCTGGGACATGCTCATCTCTCTCGGTTTCAGTGCACGTGTCCAGGAATCCCACAAAAGGTCCAGAAAGGGCTGAGCTGGCAGGAGGGAGATGGATTTTAATTACTCCCATTATTATTATAGTTCCTTTTCTTTCAGATTTTCACACTTTTGTCGTAACAAGCTGAGCTGAGAAAATACGTGCAAATGCCAGGCTGAGATAAGATGTACCACACCTTGAAGTACTGCCAGCACCAGCTCTGGGAACGCCAGATTGGCTGTCTGCCCCTCCAGCCTCCTCCCTTTGTCAGCAAGGACAGAGGGAGGGTCTGCACCCGCTCTGCCCCTGCGCACCTGGAGAGGAAGGTGCCTTGCATTTCCCCTGGGCTTGGCCGGCAACTGGCTCCTTGATCCTGCCCAGTACTAACCAGTCCCTGGAGAAGGCAGCCATAACCTCCTGGCTGCTTGGGACAGGGATGGAAAGGCAACCCAGATGTCTTGTGTTTGTCTTGCACAACACTGGCACACAGACCTCTTCTGCCCACCTCAGGGCTGCAGCTCTGCAGGCAGCAGGACCTGTTCCTGAGAACGGCTGAGAGCACCCGACCCCTGCAGATGCAGTCAGGGGACGAACGTGCTCTCGGATAGCGCGTGCTTTCTTCCTTGGAAGTGGTGACATTTCAGGGTGTGTGTGGGGGGGAGTGGGATGAAGGGGCAATGCAGGATATTCCTGCTCCCCCGTCCCCACTGCCATCTGGATGTGTACTGATGCCTCCTCACAGCAGGCTGAGTCAGTCCAGTGGCTTCTCATTATCAGCTGGAGGGAGTCCAAATTCTGCATTGTACGGCTGCTCCTGGGTGAAATTGAGGATCGTTATCAAGTATTATCATAATGGTTTCTCTCTGTACTGTCTTGTACTGCTCCTTGCCCTGGTCAGCTGATTGATTTGGAGCAGAAGGAGGCAATGTACCAAAAATCCTTTGCCCACCAGCCGCCCACTTGGGACAGCTGTGGCAGGAGCTGTGCAACGTCACCGTTGACACGGGCTCAGGCTGTGCAGGCCATTGAGGGTGATCCCACCATTGTCCCCATCCACAGCCTCGCTTGCTGGGAGGCTGCAGCCCCTCCAGCAGCAGATGTGTGGCCAAGCCCATCTCCAGGCATCTCTGCTCAACTGAAGCGAGGTGAGAGGTAGGAGATGCTGTGCTTATGCCTTTTGTCTCTCAAATCATGACACGACCTCCAGAGAACAGGAAGAAAAGAGAAAAAAGCCTTTCTGTAGCCCCTTCAAGCCTTTCTGTAGCCCCCTTCAAGCACGTGCTGCTGAAAGGGAGATGAGCTGCTGGTCCACAGGGGCTGCCCCAGCTCAGCTCAGCCAAGCATATGCCAGGGAACTGCCACCACCCTGTCCTGTTCGAGCTCAGGGTGTGGAAATTAGGCCTTGCTACGAAATGCTCTGCCGCGGAGAGAGGCCACATGTCCTTATGTCAACCTGACTCAAGTGCCTGATAGCTTGACTGCTCTGTCAAGCAGCCCAAACACGCTGCATGAAGGGCTGCGGGAAAAGGCTCCATTAAATTCTTAAGCTCATTGACACATATACAGAAGGTATTAATAATATCAAGCATCTCAGTGTCTATTGTAGCCCACATCCAGGAGATGAAAGATAATTTCTGGGACAAGGAAGTTATGACAGTGACAGCTTTTTAACAGCTTGGCGTAAGAATAGGAGCCGCACAATGGGACAAAGAGCAATGATTAAAGACCTTTGCACAAAGGAGAGAGGGCCTGGAGACTGTGGTGAGCGTGGAGGACGTAAGAGTCGTGTCAAATGCCCACGCAGAAAAAGAAAAGCCTGTTTTGGACAAGGAGGATGGGAAGGTGGTGTGGGAGACGTCCTGCTGGGGCTGACTCACAAATGCTTGGCAACTAACGGAAAGGGGTCAGCATTCCTGGAGGAGAGAAATGGGCTCCTCACCTTAATGTTTAAAAGCAGTTTGGCCCCTGCCTGGTGTGCCAGGCAGAGAGATGGGCATGCCTCAGCTGGAGCTGCAGCCAGCCTGGCAAGTGGCGCAGGGAAAGGCGATGCTGGGGGGTAGGGGAGGGAGCTGAGCTGCGCTGGAGACCGGGCAGAGACCGGGGAGCAAACATGTGTCGGCTGGGGAAGGGGAGATCTGGCATGGGGCAGGGTGAGGAAGGAGCTCTGCCCCCCGAAGGCCAGAGCTGGAGAAGTGGAGGCAGCAGACCCAGCACCCGGACACCCTCGGAAGTGTAATTATAACTAATATCCTTAGTGTTTCTTTGCACACATACATGCTCCCCTAATGTACACTGCACATGTAAACAGCCTCCTAGTGACATTTGCACGCCCAATTACACCTGCATATCATTGATTTACATGCACAGTTGGAGAGCAATTAAAACCCTGGAGCCTGCTTTGCACTTTCCCACGGCCACCTCCGTGAACCCACACTGAGGAGGAAGAGCACCTCGCACCGAGGCCAAACCCTGGCCTGGTCCACTATGGCTCGCGCCTTTTGATTTCCCTCCCCTGCAGTGGCGTGTGGGGAGAGCCCCGGCCTCACTGCGGGCTGAGCAGGGTGGGCTCACACCGGTGCCCTCTCCTGCAACTCCTTCATCTGCAGCGACCCTAAACCCAGCTGTAATATTTGCTGTTTGCTCAGCTCCTGTCATAAGTGACTGGCGCCTTTCCAAAAAGGATTAAAAGCAGGGAGTGAGAAACATAAAAGCTCGTGTAATTATGTGCAAAAAACCCCTTAATAATTTATAGAGGGAGAGGGTAAATATCTTCGTGTGTTATTCAAGTGTAGCTCATTGTCCCGTTTGGCTAATACCCAGAGTGCACGCATCACAGGCTTTATCCGGGAGGCTGTTTTGCCTTTAATACCTTTCATAAATTATTGAATTTATAAAGAGGAAAGCAGGTGTCATGTCGCTCCTATAAACAGCTCGTTAGTTAAAGCTAACGAAGGTGGGGAGCAAGTTTCCTCTTGCCTTGTCTATCTCCCCTCTTGCTGTCTCTGCTGTCATCCGCGATGAAGCACAGACCCTGAGCTGGGGCACAGCAGTGGCATTTGCCTAAAAACCTGAAGTCCCAGGGAAAATTGGAAGCACTGGCTGCAGGGAAATGGCCTGTGGCACCCCTATCCTCTGGCTTTCTGAGACCTCTTTGTGCCCTCAGTGGAGGCTGGGAAGGGGGCGAGGATGGAAGGGTGGAGAGGATCCCCAGCTCACCTGCTGCAGCATCACCATCTTCATGTCACCTGTGGTCCTCTGCTGGGACACAGGAATGGGGCGTTAGCTCCTGGGGGTACCCAGGGATGCTGTGGGCGCTCTGCTCCCAGGGGAAGGGCAAGAATGAAAGGTGGACCCTGAGGGCAGGACGGGGCAGGGGCAGAGATCACGGCAGGATGGCTGAGCACAAAGGTGTCCCTGCCCAGGGGCCCTCTCGCCAAAATAGCCACGTCTGTCCTGTTTCCAGCAGACCTGGGCCAGGGTGCTAAGCCTGAGGGCTGCTCCTGAGCACAGGAGATTTGGTTTCAGGCTGGCTGGAGGAAGCACAGCATCTCCCTGATTTTTTGCTGAGTGAGGCAGGGTGCGAGGAGGCCGTCTCTAAAAACAGCAGACGTGTGACTGAGTCAGGCAGCATGCGTCTGTGCGAGGGAGTCAGCCAGAGCACCCGCACACAGGAAAACCAGCGTGCAAGCGCGCCCACACAGCCTCCGCCAGCCGGCCAGGCCCCCCCCCGCGCAGGCTGTGCCCCCCACCCCTGCGCTGTGGGACAGGGTGTAGCGAACGCACGCCATCAAGGCAGAGCAAGCCTGCGCTCGGGAAGCAGCTGGTTCGGAGGCTCCGTTTTCACACCCATGAGAGAGTCACTGAAGAGATGAACCCCCACACGCACCCTCTCCAAATATAATACATAGGGATTGAAAAACAGATACGGAAAGGGGAGCCATCAGAAGTATTTTAAACAGAGTTTAGAGCAGCTAGCGCCAAATCAGGGTGAATATGCTGCAACGCAAAGGACCCACACGGAAAACATTGCTGCAGTGAAGCCGGCAGCGCCGGCATCCCAACAGCCACGGCACAGCACAGAGATGGGGATGCACGGAGCAACACAAGCCGCTTTGGTCCACGACTGCCAGCAGCAAGGCATGTTTGAGCCACATGATGAATGATGGACCCTGAAGAAGACCCAGCAGGGCCTCGCGGGCATGGGAAGAGAGAACTGAAACTATTGATAATGAATTAACTCCTTCAATTACAGAAGCCTAATGAGGTAGCGCAAAGTCAGCTCTAATGAACATCAGTTTAATAGGGGTGGTTCCTCAGGGCGCTGGTTTTCGACTCAATCTTTACAAGGTAGGAAACACTTCAAAAGTATCAAGCAATTAGTGTCACTTAATGAACACCCACTCCCTGCTCTCTGCAGAGCCGACGGTTTGTGGAGGGCAGGTGGCTGTTATAGCATGGGGCGTCCCTGACCCGCAGGAGAGGTCCTGCCCTGTGTCCAGTTGGTCCTCAGCACGGTGGCCCACCAGCACTGGGATGGCCTGGGAGGCAGCTCTGCCGCCACAACTTTGCTGGCAGCATGGAGCTCGTTTATCCCGGCAGAGTGCACAGTTTCTGGGGATGCTGCCGGATGCATTAGTTGCTGTAAGATGAAGCGAATGTCACAGGGCCCAGCTCTCCCCTAGAGGCAGCTATTTTTTCGGGTTTTTTTGGTGATGACAGTGTAAGTGACAAAACAAATGTCACTGCCTACTGGCCCCGATGCCTCCCTGGAAACCTGCTGGGTCCCATGGAGCGCGGGGGGGGGTGGAGGAGGGATGCTGCTCCCCCCAGCAAAGCACCGTTTCTGACCCTGCTGCATGGGCCCCCTCCATGCCCATCACAGGGGCAAGCAGTGGCGTAGGGGAGCTGTGCTCAGCGGGACACTGCCGATCTCGAGCCGGAGCAGGGATCTCCCATAAAGCCGGGATCCCAGCGGTGCCATCCCCTTGGAAAGCACGGTGCTGCACCGACTGTGTTGGGGAGGGATTTACATACTGAGGAGCCTCCAGCGGAGTAAAGACAACCTAACATCTATTTTGGGTCTCAAAGCCAAAGGCTGTATTTCAAATCCGCTGATCAGGTGAGAATACAGCAAACTCATGCAGAGTGGAGCTGGGGAAGGAGGGGGAGCCTCCGGCTTCTGGCAGCGCTCCCCACTCCGCAGCCAGGTCCCCACAGGGGCTGGAGGGCGCTTCATGGCAATGGCCCCCAGTGCCCCATCAGCACCCACCAGAGTTGGGCTTCCAGGGGAAGGGACTCCCTGCTCTCCTGGGGGCTGAGCCCCAAACTCCTGCTGCATGGGGTCCGTACAGAGGGGCCCTTCCAGCATCTAACCCTCCACTTGCAGGGGCTGCCGGGGCTCTGCCTTTACCCAGGGCTGTCCAGAGCTGAATGAGAACACAGATGCCATGAAGAAAGCAGAGAGAGGGAGGGGAGACACCCCCCCCCCCATCTTGCTATGATTATTCAGGCAAAAACCCCTGACATCTGCAGTACCCAGACATTTCTAAAAAGCAATGTCTCCACCTGAAAGAGCACTTTAAACACAGAGACATTTCCTCTGAATTTGCACAGTCCCACAAAGCTCCTGTGCAGCCTGAGCAGCTGGAGGGGCACTGGTAGCTCGGCCCCCACTCCCCACAGACGGAGCAGACAGAGGCACCCTGGCTTGCTCCCCAAGCCCAGGCGTGTCGTGCAGGGGCTGCCGTGTCTCCAGCTGCTGTGGCAGATGGAGGTGGAGGTGTGCAGCCTGCACTGCCTGTTGGGACCATGCAGGGGCTTGGCCATGGCCTCCCTGCCCTGCTGATGGGCTTCAGAGCAGGCTGGGAGCACGGCAGATGGCTGGAAGGGCCCAGATGCCAGGAGAGGTACAGGCCAGGTAATTCACCCACGTGGATGTGTGCGTGTCTGTAAAAGCTCTTGGGTCTGTGTGCCGTTCTCAGGAGTGCAATGTGTGGGGTACCCCCAGGGCAGATGACCCCTTGGCCCAGCTTGGGGAGAGCATAAGGAGGAGGTGAGGAGCCCAGAAGCCGTTCCTGCCCTCCTTGCCATCTCTGTACAGAGCTGGGCCAGAGCTTGCATGGGAAGAGGGACCCAGGAGTCTCCCAGGATCACTGGTCCTGGTCAGGACAAGCCAGAAAGGAAGTGCAAGGCAGTGGATTGGAGGAAGAAGCAGAGACACAGGTAGATATAGGTAGGGAAGATAACAGCCCCATGTCTGGTACTAGACCCATATAAAAATCCAAATCTGGGAATCTCCAGTTCCCATGAACACCTTATCTGAGACTGGTATAACCAGCAGCTGCCCCCAGCTCTTACCAGTTCGACAGCACTGGCTGCAGATGCCAGCCTTGGGGGGTATCAGACCCTATGCTCAAATGGATCTACAAAGATCTCCAAGGGATGGTCCCCTGGCCTGGCTGCTGGTCGGCCTCTGGGTGGGTAGGGGTGCGTTCCTTCCCTCCAACCCTCCCAGTGCCCATTTTCCCTGCAGCTTGGAGGGGACACAGGGCACTGATCCTGGCCAGCCTCCCCCAGACCATCTTGTCACAATTCATAAGGGCTATAAAAGGTGCTGAGAGGGGTCTCAGGAGCATAAAATGCTCAGGGAGGTGGGGTGCAGGCTGTTGTATGGAGGATGCTCAAAGTGCTGGTTTCATTAACAGCTATGCAGCTCCAGGCGCTGGAGATTATTCTCATCTCATTTCTTGTTTGGTCGACTTACTCAAAGATATATTAGTGGATTAACCGTAATTCTTATGATGCTGGAGCAGCGTCTTCACAGGGGGTTTAGGGAGGTGGAAGGGGTAGCTTTCATGTTACCCTGGAGCAAGTCTGCAGCTGGGCGGGCTTGCCAGGGGAACAACAAGAGGTGCAGAGTCCTGGCAACAGCCGCTCTCTTCTCCAAAACTGGCAGTGTTGTAGAGAAACAGTGCTGTCTGGAGGGCAGCAACGTCAGAGGCTGGCAAGCCTCGCGGTCCCTCCTGCCTTCTTCCCTCTCACATGTTACACTTCGCAGCTTCTGGCCTCCATTTCACAGGGAGGGCTTGGGGACACAGGGGACTGAACCCAGGGATGTGGGAAGTCTCTTCCCACCTTCTGTTGCTAAGTCCTCCTCCCCACAGGCAACTCCCACTGGGGGTGTCGTTCCAATAAGCTCTGCTTCCTTGTCCCAGAAGGCCCCATGGCCATGCCCTGGTCTCCCCCCAGCCCTTACAGCCCACAGATAAGCAACCACACAGCGTTCATTATTTTCCTGGGCTGTGTTAGCGCGTGTGGCAGAGTCTTCCCCCTTCCCGCCCCCTCCCCATCAACTGGCAAAGCCCCAGCGGTTTCCCCCAGAGAGCATGCGGTGAGACACAGCATGAAACAACTGCAGATAATTAAAGGATTGAATGGGGTATCGGAGAAGAGCAGGGAGCTTGCAACATCCATAAATAGCTTGCCTTGCTGAGCTGCTTAACTCCTTGCTTGTTCTTGCCAAAGTGCAGACCCCAAAGGGATGGTGCCTGTGCATGAATAGGGGTGGAAAGTTCAGGAGCGTATTTTTAAACCATTCAAGCTGTAGTCAGGCTGAGTGATACATTATTGTCTGTGTGTGTCACTTGAAATGTCTTATGAATGCAAGAGAAAAAAAGCACCATTTTGCCTCTCTAAACTCCCACCCCTCTGCTCCTACCCAAATAACGTCAGGCTAGATCTGACAGGCGAAAGGAAAGCACCACGAGGTAAGGCTGGTTAAAAGCAGCGTGAAATGCTCTTGTCCTCTGGAAGGAAGAGCCCCGGTTTGCAGGCGCAGAGGGCAGCGGAGCGGGCGGCAGGCGCGGGGGCGAGCAGGCGCACGTCTGCACAAGGACAGCAGAATATCAGGGAAGAGCCTGCTAGAAAAATACTGGGGTCCCCAAGGAGCCCCCAGGAAGGGCAGTACAGCTATGTGCCTAACGGAGACGGTGTCCTTCACCTCGCATGGCAGCAGATCTTCCCCAGACCATGGGAATACTGGGTGTAGATAGCATCACCTCAGTGCCATGGTGCTGCCTACCCTGAGCCTCTGGGGCCTCTCTGGGCAGCTGGCACTTGGTGACAGTGACAGTCCGCCAGTCCCCGGGGCTGGCAGCCAGCCTCAAGCTGTGGCTGGAGACAGAGATACCAAAGAGCCTGACAAACAGCTGGAGCCATGGTAAGATACAGCGGGACGGAGGGAAAACAAACCAGAAACTCACTGGGAAATCATTCCTCTCCTAAATGGTGCTGATGTAATTAAGCAGCACAGGCTTTATGAATGATACCATCTCTGCCTCGAAACACATCATTACCTCTCTCTGTTAGAGCAGTATTTTAAAATATATATTTCCTCTTTAAACGCCTGAGGAGAAGGCTGGGATGCTGGGATAAGTTGCTAATCACCTCTTATTTCACCCAGTGGCAGGGAAGCCTTTTGTGCCGAGCTCTGGCTCTCCTGCATGCACACCTCTGCTCTGAGTCACGGCTGTGCACTTCTGCCCTTCCTCTCCTCTCTGCTGCCCTCCCTCCTTCCCACCACCCATCCTGGAGGGGATGATGGAGCCAAACCTGCATCCTCCAGCCCCAGAGGGTTTGAGCCTCATCGTGCCCAGCCTGCCTGGGACGCCAGTGCCGGGAGTCACCCCACACCCCTCCACCCAAGCTATGTGAGCCCCTCACCATACTGTTTTCCTTATTTGACAGAAGCTGGCGCTCAGGGAGACGAGGTATTTCACCGACTGCTGACCTGAGCTGGTTTCCACCCTCTGGCACCCTCCCTGCCCCAGGGGGTCTGGGTGATGCTCGCACTTTGGTACAATTTAGGTGTTTCTGTTCCCAGACTCAGCCAGCCCATGCCACAACTGTCACGAGTGCTCACCACAACAGATTAGAGAGGCCTGAGCAAGAACGAAGGGCTTTTGTGCTAGAAATTGAAAGTTGATGGAGTGTGTCATAGGAAGATGACAACAACCTACTGTACCTCGAAAGACAATTATTTTTCCCTCATTGGAAGTGATTGAATTTCTCCATCAGTGACACTACTAATGTCATCAACACCAACAGCTCTCTTAAAGAAAGGCTCTTCCTCAGCTGCGCACCTGAAATTTCCCTAGACCTGCCCTTTCCTCCCCTCCCTGCTTTGCTTCTTGCTCTTTTGCAGGACGTGCTCAGCTCACGGCCAGCCAAGAGACCAACTTATCAGCTGCTTGCGCTCTGCCTCCCCATCCCCGCAGCTCCCACAGATGCATGCCTCTGTCAGATCTGCTCCTCCAGACTATTTCTGAATATGCTATGGCTGGAAATTACAAAGTTGAATCATGTTGCTTAACTGTGATTGGCCATGCTACTGCTATCTGCATTACAGCGACAGGGCCGTGCTCGGCTGTCTGATGTCTGTACCCAGACCGGTGAAGAGAAGAAGCTGGGAGACATGATGCCCTTTCTAGAGATGGGCAAAAGGCTCAGGCTGCATCTCTGACTGCTGTGGGATTTGAGTGTTGTACAGCCGCTAGCACCCCAGAGAGCCCGCTCTCCCTGCAGACCTGGAGCACCATGCTCAGGCAACTCCAGCCTCCCCCACTGCCACCTTCAGTGCCATGGACACTTGTGCTGGTGCTGGACATGGCCTGGGGATGCCCTGCAGCCATGTGGGTCTCACACCAGGGTGAAAGGGACAGCACTGCTACCCAAAAGCCTCTTCTCCAAGTGATTTTGGCCCCAAGGGCTGTGGGATGGGGTCTTGTGTGTGCCAGGGGCACAACTGTGCTTTCCAGGGGCACCATCTCTCTCCCATTCCCAAGGTGCTTTTCCCCCAGAAATCTGGCCTGAGTTAACGCCTGCTGGCAGAAGGCCAGCCTGATTTATTAAGACACACAAACTAATGAATGAGCCACAGAGAAGCACTGGGAGCCTGGTACATCCCATAGCACTAACCTGCAATGGGCTAACTGAGCCTTGCAAGGCTCCTCACAAGCCTTGTCCTCCCCAACAAAAGCCCAAACCTTGAGGACTGTGGGAAGCTCAGGAGGGTGCCACCACACCGCACGCATTTTGCATGGACAATGGTCACAGCCAGGCCTGTGCCGGTGCTGTGCAGGGTGAAAATCCCAGCTGGAAGGATAGGGAGGGCGATGCTGTGTCGGGGCGAGCAGTGAGGCTGGCGCAGACTGGCACATCACCCTGCTCCGCTCTGTGGGTGACACGCAGGCCGGGGTTGAGAAAGGCGCATGCTCTGGTGGCTTTCAGAGCTGCATATGTTGTGTGGGTTGAGAGCACATATGTTAGATATACACACATCTATGTGTGTGCGCGTATATATATACACAGACATATATGAGAGAGACTATTATAGATACAGATTTACATATATAATCAACACCAGAAATTACTGCAGGATTTTTAAGACAGCAGAATCACCTCCAGATATCAGAAAATGGCTATCTTTATCTCTACCCTCTCAGCTTCTGCCTTTGGTTAGGCTGGCAAATGCCACGTGCCAGAGGCCCAGCTGGGGAGGGTGCTGGGGAGGCAGGGCTGCCTGTCTCCCACACGTGCACTGCGCACAGTGCCCCGGGAAGGAGCAAAGCATCCTCCCTGGCGTGCAAGCCGAGAGGCACGCACAAGGAGTGCAAGTACCTAAATCCTACAGCCCGAGAGGGAGCCAGAGGGGATCCATCTGCCCAAACGAAGCCCACATCCATGAATGAGCCAGATGAACTGTCGTATTGCTAATGGAGAGAAAAGGCCTCTCAGGGGCAGGATTAATCTCTTTCTAAGGTGGCTGCCTGAGAAAGGTCAGATGAATTGTGCCTGGATGTGCCTTTTTTCTCCCCGCTGACTATAAATGTCATCCAGCTGGTGGGCTCAGAGGCAGGTACCGACAGAGGGGCCATGTGCAGACAGGTGAAGTGAATCCAAGTACATAGTTGCTGCTCTGGATCAACCCTGGTGCTACACACATCCGCAGGTGGCACAGGGAGGCAAACACACCCCCCTGGCTCAGGGTTTGAAACCCTGAGATTTGTTCCAGCCATATGGCTCACCTGTTAAAAAGTTATGATCACTTCAGCTTGGTAAGTGAAACTTTTTCATTCATTGTTTCGGACAGCCCCAAGCAGCATCACCCAGCTGTAAAGCACTTTGGAGTTGACTCCATGTCACTTTTAAGTGCTGGATGCATCAGAATTCAGGATGCTTCAGAAAGGTTATGTAAACCATTACATCAAATCCTGTGAGAGTTATTAAGGTGAGCGGCAGAGCATGGGAGAATGGGTGATTATCTTGCAGCAGTACTATGGAACCACACAAGCAATGTCCAGCTTAGGATGTAATTCATTCTCTTTACAAGCCTAATTTTGTTTCTCCCTAGTGCTTCTTAAAAAAAAAAAAATTAAAAAAATCTGCCCGCCAAAGAATTCTCTATTCTGGAAAAGAATTATTCAAGAGAGTCTCCAATTAATCAGCTAAGGGATTGGGGAGATAAGAAGGTTTGAAAAATGGAAAGTTTCTCACTATTGGAAAAGTCTTCTATTCCCCCCCCCCCCCCCCCCTTTTTGGAATGTCATATTTTAAATTCAGTGTGGTCTATTAACTCCAAATTTATTTTATTCATCTGAACTAGTGCCTTTGAGGACTTGGGGGAGGACTGCATGGTTAATTTTGGAATTATTTGCTATGGACTCTTGAACCTCTCAAAAGTGCGTTGGCTCCCCAGGGAGTTTCTCAAGTCTGCAGCACTTGTCTTCAAGGACATGAAAGCATCTGCAGGGGCCTGCAATTTTTCAGAGTTTGGAATGGACCCAGCCAGGTCGAAAGACATTAAGAAATCTTTCGGAGCAGCAAATGCATTTTGTAAAGCCCAGAGCTGATCTGTTTGGGTTAAATAATGGTAAGAAGCTTGCAGGGGCAACATGAATACTTTGGAAATTGCAGGCCTGAAGCAGCCAGCTGAAGGACCTCCACAAGTCAGCAGCCATCGTGCTGAAAATCTTTGGTGCTGTTGTGACAAAGCAGCCAAGACATGCTAATTACAAAAACATCACTGATGGAAGTCCTGCAGTGTCCTGCCTGGAGTGTCTCTCACATGGCAATGCTGCCTCCTCCGGAGAAAAGCCACAGAAACCACAGAGAGATAGCTAAAGCTGTCTTGTAGCTCTCCTAATCCCACAGGATTTATGCCACAGGATTTATACACCCGTCTCCATGTCAGCAGCCTGCATCCACCTCCGGGTGAACCACTGGGATGTTGCTCCTTTGTGCACATGCACCAGGGTGAAACACAGAGCAGATCCTGTTGCAGACTGACACCCAGCACACGGTCCGGGTCTAGCAGCTCCCGTATTGCGGTCTGGGAAGGCAGGCAGCTCTGCCTGCATGCAGGCACGGGTTTTGGCGGATGCACAGAGATGCTGTGTGTGCAGGCAGTGACAGCAGCGCTGGCGGCGTCTCCTGCATGGGATGCATGGGCTCTGCCTCCCCAGCCCCACACATGCACACCCACGCTCAGCCCCTCGCACAGCGAAGAAAAGCATTGCTGAGTAACTCGGCTAATTCCTGGACAAAACGGGCAGCGTGAGCAGGGCAGGGTGTGTAATAAGAGGTTTAGACTTACAGTTGTGCTGCTGTCACCCCCTCTGGTGGGTTATAAATGTAGTACATGCCATTGGCATTTGAATACTTATTTTCATTTTGCTGTGTATTCAGTGGTGCGTAATCATGCCGGTGTTGAACAAGGGGGCAGTGACTCACAGGTGGGCTCCAGCAGCGCGTGGTCACTGTCTGGGGTGAGCTGCATGACAGTTCTGGAGAGCTGTGCTTTTCCAATACCACAGTACTACTCCTTAAATCCTAAAAGCACTGCTATGGAATAAACCCTGCGCAAGCCCAGGACCCTGGATGTGGGCTTCGCCCAGCCGTGCCCACGGGAAGCTCTTTGGAGGGTGCTGGGGGTCCCAGTCTTGCTGGGACCAGAGCTGGCCTGTAATGAGACAGTGCTGTTATAGGTAGCTCACCCAAACCCTGCAAAGAGTCTGTGGGGAAACGTCTCGTCCGCCGACACGGCTCCCCAAAGGTGGCAGGGGACCTGTACCTGTGGAACAGTGTGGAGGAACATGTGGGCTGGGGCCAGTCTTGACCTGCTCTGTGTATAAAAGGAGCCCGGTCTCCTGGGCTACCAGCTGGCACCTTTCACTGATGTTAACATTCATTTAAGAAAAATTACAAAAAACCCCAACATGGGCTAATTAGCTAATGACATTATTTTGGCCTGATGTGCCATATAATTAAACAACTAATAAACGGCAAGAGTCCTGTGCTGCTGAGGCTCCTGAGTCAATACCATGCTATTACCACGGTGTAATTGAGTTTACTGAGAACCTCAGCACAGACGTCCCAGAGCCCATGCGAGGAATGGTATTGAAATAGCCACCAGAGACCCACCTGCTGGATAAAGGAGAAAGACAAATCTTTTAATCTACAATACAGCCTGAAGTCACACACGGAGAAGACAAGTTTGTGCTTCACACTGTGGTAAATGCATTTGCTAGAGAGGAGGGTACAGACAACCTGTGGGGAGCTACATGTGCAAGAGCTTCTCTGGCAGCAAAAGGGGCTTCGTGGGCTCCAGGGAAGGCAGGAGTGGGATGAAGTACGGGCTGTCCTCACTTCTGCAGAAACTCCTCCAAAAGTCTGTTTCTCGGTATCCAAAATGTTTACATTTCTCCATCAAAAAGCTGCACTTTTGGTGCATTTCTGGTGACAGAACCAGAAGGTGCATCAGGGCTGCTGAGAGGTCTCAGGGGTGGCTCAAGGTTTCTTCCCACAGCCCTGGCCTTTGGAGACCAAGTGCTCCAACCTAATACTGTCCCAGCGGGCTGTGAATGGGCCAGGAACTGGATTTGGGGCTGCAAAACTTCCTTCTGATTTTTTCAGTGCTTTCAGGAAAGAAAGAGAGAAGAGAAGTGGGTTGGCAACTACGCTCTCACTTGAATCATGAAGCATCTACCAATGTCTCATTATCATTTGCTGTCCCTGGTGTGGGGACCCTCAGAGGCGATTTTGTTATACGGACGCATCTTAAGTCAAATGTAATGAACACACGATCTTTGCGTGCACACGCACACACACACATAGAGTCAGGGCTCCTCTCCTGCACCGCCTGGGCTCACCCACAGCATGCAGTCCTTGCGTACTCCTGCACTCTCTCCTCACCGCAACCCTGCTCCCAAGCCAGTGTCCCCAGACGCACCCATGCTCCAGCTCATCCTCCTCTTTCTCCTCACCTCCCTTCTCTGGCAATGCCAGGCAAGAGCTTCTTATGCTCCCAACCGCTTTCAGGTTGAGCTTAGAAGCTTCACAGTGGCACGGAAGCATCTGTCATCCCAAGGCAGAGGCACAAGCCTCTCGCACTGTGCTGCTGTCAGGTCCCTACACAGCAGCAGCGGGCAAAGCCCGAGCCCCACTGGCAGGCAGCGGGCTTGCCGGGCCCATGCTGGGAGCCTCCTGGTGACAGTGCAACAGGAGGACAGGGCACTGCAAGGGATGGACGTTGTGGCTGCATAGCTAGGAGCCAAGGCAGGACTCTGGGGACCTGAGCTCTCCGCACAGGGTGGGACAGTGGCTGCAGCTCAGTAGGTCCAGCTCATATCCAGCATCGGCATTCCACACTGGAAACGGCTAAATGGGGCCCAGGTAGAAACGCAGCAGGAGCCTAGCCAGAGAGCCCCGTCCCAGGGGTTGCAGCCACAGTTAGTGCAGCCTCAGAGCTCCTGGAGAGTTTCTGGGAGTGCGAGTGGGGTAGACAGACTGCAGCCCATGGGCTGAGCAGCGCTGCTCTGAGCGGAGCTCCCCAGGCCCCAGCACCCTGACACCTGCATCCTGCCATGGACCTGCAGTCCTCTCCTGCAGCTCATCCCCATCCCACAGAGCTCCTCAGGAAAAGGAGGCTGGAGGCTGTGTGATGAGAGAAGCCAGAGGGACCACTCTCAGCCTATACTCCCAGCTTCTGCTTCGCACAAACCACATCATCCCCAGGAGCTCCGGCACCAAACCCACAAGGGTTCCTCACTTAACCCACTGTCGGTATTTAAGACAGATGCACAGCTCTGACTTCAAGAGTGCAGTTTTGATGCAGAGTAAGCTTTGGTGCTGGTGCGCGAGGAGCCCCCCAGGATGGCGGGAGAGGGATGACAGCTGGGGGACAGCGAGCAAGAGGGCTACATCAAAAGAGGGGCAAAAGCTGTGCTTGCAAGAGAGCAGAGAGCGGGTACCCACCAGTGCTGTGGCTGCAGGCAGACCTGTGAGCAGTGCCAGGAACAGAGGCTGGTGGAGCCGGCGCCAGCTCCAGGGAAGAGGTGGGGGGCCATGCAAAGGCTCAGTGATGGCAGAGCTGCTGCTGACAATGAGAGGCAGCTCCTGTCATTAGCATGAGCCAGGCTCTGCCAACACAAATACCGAGATTGCTGAAAACAAGATGTGCGGTCGTGCGTCTTCGCCGTCAATCAGTGGCGTGCAGGGAGTGCGCTGCAGCTGCTCTGTCTCCATCTGCGACAGAGGAGGGCTCATAATTTCACTGAAATTACTCCATGGTGGTCATGGACAGCCCCACCAGGGTCTGGCCAGGGGAGGAGGATGACTGTGCCCAGGCACTGGGAACACAGTCTGTCCTCCTGGCTGGTCAGGGAAATCCTCCCACTTCCCTCACCACAGCTCGCCCGCTGTCCTCCCATGCCCAGCGCTTGGGGAGGGACTGAGGAGAAACACCTAACATCTGCTGCCACTGTGCGAGTCTTGGAGAGGTGCTTGTGTGGAGAGTAATTCCTGCACTCGAGAATTACTCACAGAGTACTCGAGAGCCATGGCATACCGACACAGACCTGAGCCCTTTGCTGTGGGGCCACTGCCTGCGACTTGGCCCTGGCAGGCTGCACTCCATGGGACAGCCTTGTCCCAGTGCTGGCAGAGCAAAGTGGCTCAGCAGCAGTCGCAGTGGTCACGGCTGCTTCCCCGCATGTTGCAGCAACGCAGGATGCACGGAGACCTTTCCCAGTGCTGGGGCAGACACAGCAGTGCTGAACACCGGGGGCTCAGCCCACAGCGGGAGAAGACACCCAGGCTCCAATCTGCTGAGGTGTCTCCTCCCAGGGAAAACAAGCTCAGAAGAGCAGATGGTTTGCACACCCAACACTGGTTGGATGCCACCACGGGAGGTGTACCTGTCACAGGGCAGCACCCAGCGATGGCACCAGCCTTCTCACCCCACCGCTGCAGCATGTAGACCCCCGAGGGACCACCCCCCGCCCAAAATAAGGCTCGGCTACGGCTGAGCTCCGTTTTTTCCCTCCAAGTCAAGCTGCCCTGCTTTGTCGTGAATGCAAAGTTTAAGCAGCCCCCGTGTCTTCCCTTTTATCTCTCATTTCTATGCTGACATTTTGAAGGAAATTTGCTCTCCTCCTTGAAGTACAGAATTCCGTGTCCAAAGAGCACTTGGGCCCAAAAAGCCGAGAAGATAAACATATTTGGACGTGTGATTTCACAGTCGCTACGTTGATAGCTTTCAGAGGCTGGGTCCTGTCCATCAATTACCCGCAATGTGCATTCAGACGTGATATGGGAGAACAAAAACTGACTCATTAGAGGGGAAGAGAGGTGAGTGAACACCAAGACTAGTTAAACAGAGCAGCTCACATTCCAAGGAGTAAAGGGAGATATTTCCTTCCTGCTCTCTCCCCCCCACCCTGATACATGACTGCAACATGTGGGAGATACACCACAACCAGTGCAAGCCCACCATTTTCCTGGCCAAAGGGCAGGGCACGGCCACCCAAACCAAGCATGCAGGCCAACAGGGCATTCAGCACAACCCACAAACTGCCAGTAGAGCCAACTTCTGGGCAAGAGACGCAGCACGGAGCGGAATTTGCAAAAAAGACTTTGAAGTGGAGACATTTAGAGTGGGATTTTTAAAGATATTCAGGCCCCTCTCTTCCCTCTGGCCTGCAGGTAGTTGGGAATGCTTTGCACATAAAGAATTATTTGTCTAATATATCACATTAGAATGTGAGATGACATATCCAGGACAGACTTTTGTATAAAGCAGAGTTTTAAAAGCAGAATTTTAGCAGTCCCAGGAGGGACTGGGGCATGTAAAGCATGCGGTGGAAGTAGCAATGATTTCTGTTTAGCCCAGGCAGGGATTTTTGTCCGAATTCTCTGTCCCTAGGAAAGACAATTACCATTGGCACCTCTGGCACCTCTCAGCCCAGTGCAGCCCTGGCTGGAGGCTGCCGAGAGCCATGGTGGGTGGCTGGGGTGGTCCCAGGGGGCTGCAGCAGGCTTGGGGGAATGGGGAGTTATTTCCAACACTGTGCAGATGGGAGCTGCGGACAGGGAGTCATGAAAGTTGGCTCTGGTCCTCCAAACCACCTGCCTCTTCTTTGGCTTCCAAAAGATTTATGCACTAACTTGACGGTGGGATTAAACAATAACTGCCTCGACCTCCTAACTTTTCCCTGGGGATGTGATGGATGATGCAGGGCAGACTCCCCTGTGTGAAAGGGTCCCATGGGGTGTGGACAGAGCTGCCCAGCACAGGGAGTCCCCAGGGCAGTGGGAAGGCTCTGACCCCGTCCCCGCTCTGCCTTGCCATGCTGGGGCATCTTCCCATATATGCTTGGGCAACCCAAACCTGGGGCCAACACAGTCCTTCAGTGCTTCCCCCTCTCCACCAAGTCTCTCCTCCTGCCCTGCTGCCCCACCTCTCCCTCCTTCTCTTCCACAGGGTTTTTTCAGGGTGTTATTTCCTTTTTAGTGTGCTAATCCCTCTCCTGAGTACAAACTGCTGCAGTCTTCAGAGGGACGGGGAAATATTTCTGTTCTGAATACTCCACAGATCCTCCTCTGCATGGAAATGGACACTATCATTATTGGTATTTCTCTCTCTCTTTTTAACAACTTGGCTAAGGAAACACTCTCTTATGAACCATGAGCCTTTGCTATAGCAGAAATGAGGGGGAAGAGGTGTAAACCAGCCAGACTCCTGCTGCGAATCTCTCTTTCATGCAGCCCAATAGGGAGTCTCTGTTGCTTTCAAGGTGGATTTCGGTGCTGGGAGAAGGTGTGTGATGTGCCCAGAGGCCCCATGAGAGGGTGACAGTACGGACAGAGGCAATGCACATGTCCCGGATGCTGTGGCAGGGCAGGGATGCTCAGCTCCAGGAGGAGGTAGTCTCTGCAGCCCTGCCATGCTCCCAGTTCCTTGGCAGGAGACTTGGATGCTGGGATCTTACTTGTAGACCTCCAGTGCAGGGAGGTCCTGGCTGAATGGCACCCAGAGTTCAGCCATTTCGATAGCTGGTTCCCCATCAGCAAGTCCTGCTGGAGGTGATGCTAGGCGAGGGGACACAGCACTGCCCTTCCAGATAAACAGAAAGACAACCTCTATCTATCTGTCTATCTATCTATCTAGCTCTATTTATAGGTAGAACTCAGCCACCCCACACTAGGGCTGAAACAAGCCCCCAGAAGACCTCCCTCATGCCAGCAGCCCCATGGAGTGGGGGCGAAGGCTGCCCTGCTTTAACAACCATGGAACTGACCAGATTAAAACTAATTCACAAGCAAATGGATTAATTGGTTGAGGAGGAATTTAAATGAAGCAATCACACACATCCAGGCTCAAAAGCCCCAAGGTCAGGCAGCGCCAAATGGTTTTGCCCATTCTGAACCTGCCTGGATTACCCCAGCCAGCGCAGGGATGGATTTACTCGGCAAACATCCGAGCACCCCCTGGGTAGGGACCGTTTTGCAGTGATGCCAGTGCCTGCAGACAGGCATGTGTGCAGCTTCACAGGTGGCTGGTTTAAAGTATTGAGCTTCTCAGGTAGAGGATCATATTACTCTGGAAATGGAGGATCAAATTATTCCATTATTCCCCAGGGAGAGGATTAAATTACCCTGGAAATAGAGGATTAAATTACTCACCAAGGGAGAGGATTGAATTACTTTGTGAGTTGTGGGATTAAAACACTCTGCAGGTGGCAAGCTCAAAATAGACCTTCACACAGAAGGCAGGATTAAATTATTCTATGGCTGGCCAGAAAAAAAAAAAAATCAAACCACCATACTCTGGAGGAAGCCATATTAAATTATTTCTGGAGATTAAATTGCTCCACAGGCTTGTGGATCCCAGTGCTCTGGAGCAGACCATCTGCTTGGTAAAGGTGTGCAGATACCCAAGCATAAACAGCCATATGATGGTGTCCCACCGCTGGTACCCAAGTGCCTCTTGTCACTGCAGTACCCAGCACCTGACAGTTTTGACTATATTTATTCGCACGTCAAGGCTGTGATGCAGAGCTGGGCTCTGCTCCCCTGCATCATCAGGGAAACCTGGGGAGGGACGGGGGAGGTCATCTGGGGAGCCCGAGGCAGACCTCGAGAATTGAGCCAAGTCTTAATTCAGTTTCTTTAGGGAGGTTTTATCTTACTTTCGCTTTTGCATTCATGCCTACACCACTGATGAGTCTCTTCTCTTGAGCAACAGCATCACTATGTATGTGGGGCAGCAGATCAAAGCCCTCCCTGCTACCAGGCAGGACCAGCTCTATTCCCCAAATTCCTTGCTTCCTCACTGTTTTCCCCGAATGACCACTTAGTCCATCACCTCCTTCCCCTCTCTCACTTGGCCCTGGTATCTCACCCCTGGGCCCAGTCCTCCATCGTGGCAGCTCCCATGGGAGCCGGCTAGCAGTGGCTGCAGCATGTCAGTGCCACCAGTGGTCAACTCTGGCTCACGCTGTTGCATCCCCTTTGATGGTGCCTGTCACTGCCTGCTCCCAGTGACGGTGACAAATTGGCATTTGAAACTTGTATTGGTATTTTTTATGCTGATTTCTTTCTGAGGCTCCACTGCTGAGATTTCAAGAGAGAGAAAGAGAATGAGCATTTTAGGATAATCTTAAAAGCAGAAAAATTATTACATGTCAAACACCGAATGGGGAGTTTAAAAGGCTCCCAGGTGGGCTGCAGAATTAAATGTTTGGAGGTTTTTTTTTTCCCCCAGCGAGGTAAGAAATGGCAATGTCACCATAGCAACTGCAGGGCAAAATCCGGGCAGCAGCTGAGCACATCGGCAGGAGCCGAGGCTGCCCCAGCCCCTCTGCATCCCACAGGGTGTGCAGAGGGTCTGGGGTGGCCCTGGCTCCCATGCATCCCAGCCCCGCAGCCAAGGTGCCTCGGGAGCCAGCGGGTTTGCAGGTGTGAGAAACAACACGGTCAAAAGGTCCCTGAGACTCACAGGATGGGATGCGGGCTGTGTTCCTGGTGAAGGACCTTCCCTGACCACCTCAACCCCTCCTGGTTTCTCCTTCCTGCCTGCTCTACCCCTTTGCGCAGGACTGGGAGCTCCCCGCGTCCATCCATCTGTCCAGCTGCACTGGTGCTTCCAGGGATGAGGGCATCAAGGGATGGAGAGGCAGCTGGGACCTACCGCTGCTGGCTCAGAGGGCCTCCAAGGTGCCCCAAGCCACCGGGCAAGAGTGCCAAAAGAGCTCAGCAGCACGGGATCGGGTCCCTTGCGTGGGTGGGCTGCATGGTTCCCGTGCCACACAGGGGAGATTATCAGCCCCCTGGCTGCATGGAGGTTTATCTGCCTCCTGCCTGTCACTATTTACATGTTGACTTTCTGATGGTTGCTGGGAACAGGGGAAATCAGCACTAGCAACCAGGGGTTAATTGAGTATTAGTTAACTCCTGGTGCTCTCATCTGGCCTGCCAGGGTTAGAGTAATTAGCACAGCCTGAGCTCACTCATTAGCAGGCTTTGCAGTGAGAGGCACAGGTAGCAGGGAGGGTTAAACTGGCTTGATTACTTCTCCATTTTAGTACCAGCAACTCTGAGAAAGGATTTGTGGGAGGGAAACTGGTTTCTCTCCAGATAGAGCAGGATATGCCTTTGCTCTGTGGGAAAAGGGCGGGTGGCTGGGCTGATCCCATGGGAAGGGACTGGGAGAACAGAGCTTTGCTCACAGTGCAGGTGAAGAAGGCTTCAAGTCAGCACCCGGTCCAGGGCTGAAAGCTGCCGTGATCACTAACAGAGCTGCTGTTTAGTTGCAGGTGATTATTATGAAGGGAAACATTTTGCATTTACAAAGGGCTGTCATTTTGCAGGGACTCCAATTCAATTTGTGAACTACACCCAGCAAGCTTGCATGCTGACAACAGACTCGATTGCTCTGACCACGGCAGTCGATCAGACAGAGGAATCGCAGCCAGGACCCAGTCCAGCATCCAGCTACTCAGGCCTGGGACTTGACGGACACCGGGTGAGGAGGTGCCCCAGCACTGAGCCCCAGTGCTCCACAGCTGATGGCCACCATCACTGCCCTTCTTCTCCCCGCAGCTCCTTTTCCCCATAACACATGGCTCCACAGCTCTCCCTGGGAAGCTGGATGCCAACTCCAACTCCTCATCTGCCTGCCTTGGAGCCAGACTTCCCATCTGCTGGGAGATTACCCTAAACACTGGGTCCTGTGGGGCACCCAAGGCCATGCTGGAGATCCCAAACCCACTAAATCAACCATTTGGCCCCAGCAGCCGCACCCCAGGCCCCATGCCAGTCACTCATGCTCTCCTGCCCCGCAGATGCAGACCGCAGCAGGGGTTAGCTGACCCCAGGAGGAACTGCCTGTAAATGCAGCCACAAGCAGCACAGGGTGTATGGCAGAGCCGGGAGCCAGCAAGGCCAGTTGCAGACCCGAATGCTGTCCAGCAGAGGCAGAGGGTGATTAAAGCCCCCTTGCTGGCGACTGGGCTAGCCGAGCCATGCAGGATGGATGCTGCTGTCGAGAGCCAGCAGGGAAGGCTCCCCTCGGCATGAGATTTATAGCGAGGCTGTAGATCAATTACCAGCAGCCTCCGACCTTGAAAGCAGCGGCACAGAGGGCTGCAGAGCATCTCGCTCCATTTTTCCGGCAGGAGGTGCCCGTACTAGGAGGCTCGGTGATAAACCATGGCAGGGGGGCTGTCAACAGGAGCCCCGTGGTCCCCGGAGGGAGTGCACACACACAAGCGGGTTTGCTCACATGCATGCATACACATGCTCTTTTTCTCCCTCTGGCACCTGCCGTAACCCTGTTTTCCCCCTCCCTCATGTGCCCAAACACACAGACAGGCCCTAAACCCCAGGCAGGGGCAGGGTCCCAGCTCTTGAGCCTGTTGCAAAGCAACTCACTGAAGGACATGACACACAAGGAGAAGGGGGAGCAGGCAGAGAGAACCCAGCTTGTCTCTACCTTCCCTGGACTTGCTGTAGACTCCAAGAAAACCTGATTTTTGGAAGGGGGCATAGTTTCCTGAAGTCCAGGGATATTCCCAGTAAAAGTGGGACAATCTGATTTTGCAAAGCCTCATCCTAGGGTGAAACAGTGTCATTTGCTTGAGGAAAAAAAGCACGCACTAGCCTTGGTGCCTGCAACAGGCAGCTCCTCCTTTCAGGAGCATGGTGGAAGTATAGACACAGGGGCATCTTGTCGCATGGATGATGAGAATGCCCTCCCTCCTCCCAGCACATGGTCTGAAGGAGGGGATGCTGGCACCCAGCTCCCTGCTTGGACGCTCCCCCCTCTCAACCACTGGGGCCTCAGCTCAGAGGGCTTTTTTTTTTTTTATCATGGGCAAACAAAGTGGAAAATGAATTCCTTTAGATAGCAAATGAGTTTAATAGAAATGGTGATGGAGTGACGCTGTGCTGGGAATGTTAATCCGGTACCCTATGTGGCTGGACTCTCAAGCAGGGCAGTGAAGGAGGAGGAACGTTGCACTTAAGAGCAGAGACATCAGGTTTGCACCCAGACAGTGTCCCCTGGCTGCTGGACACACCTCAGGAGGCCCCAGGGGACACCAAGCAGGATGGGACCCAGCTCTCCTGCCACAACCCTGGCTTTCAGGGCTGGGTGTAGAGCAACCAGGGTAAGGTGCTGGGTGACAGGGACCTGTCAAGGGACCAGCAATTCACTGTCCTGGTGACACAATGGAAACGCAAACAGCCCTGCAGACTGCCAAGCATGCACAGCACCTCACATACACCTTCAAACCCTGCACCTGTGCTCCAGCTTCAGTTTGGTGGTGGGGTGAGGCAGGCACAGCTGGCTACAAGGAGGGATTATCATATCACACAAGGTCCTGCAGAAAGGAGCAGGTCAGACAAACAACCATGTGGGAGATGAGCCTCTGTTTCTCCACCAAGACTCAATACACTAAAACAAGTGATGACCATGCAGAGTTTATTGGTCCTTGCCTGTAATTGGTGAATTTTGTAGAGTGAAGTCCAGAAGCAAAGGAAGCCCCAGTGCAGCAGGAGGGACACAGGGCAGGCTGGGAACTGGCCTTGGCAGAGCCTTTGCTTCCAAAGCCTGGGGCTCTGGGGTCACCAGGGACAGGACTTGTGTGCAAAGTGGGAAAATCCGCCGTGTGGAGCATGGCAGCTCTGCCAGCACACAGACGGCTCTGGAGACAGTCCAGATTCACCCCGGGGCAGCTGAGATTTCAATCTAGGTCTTTGTAAATAGAGCTACACAAAAACAAGATATGACTGTCCCTGCTTCTACTACTTACTGAGGCTTGCCCTCAGGTCACCCCTCTGAGCACGGCCCCAGGGCTGTGGAGTTGGCCACTGCATTACACTGCCTTTGGATTTGCCTTTTGGAGGAGCAGGTCTGTCCAGCTAGCAGCCTGGGGCCAGATATAGCCTGCACTAGTCCTGGCCTCTCAAAGTGATTTTCTACCATTACAGGGTTTATCTGCTAGCCCCGGTTGACCAGTAGCTGGGTGGTGGGGCTGGTGGCAGTAAGGCTTGCACCCATATGGCAGCTGCTCCCTTTGTAACGTTTATGGCTCTGAGCAGCAAATCCAGCCTTTACCCAGAGCTGCTGGCCTCTTCCAGCAACAGGATAGAGCAACTCAAGCCACAGAGCTTGGACAAACAGAGAATGGGACAGAAGAGGCACTGGAGCCACTTGCTGAACCTGCAGCTGCCCTCCTCTCTTACGCAGGCATTGCTATCATTGCAAACCTTCACCTGAGCACAGTTTCAAGCTGGTTTTCCAATGCCTCACCTCTGTCCCATGTCTAGCACTGACAATCTACCTCAACCCTCTGCTTCTCCTGCAACAGCTCTACCTCGCTTCATTGCTGGTCCCAGCCCAGGAGTGGGGACATGAAGGGGGACACCAGGGAGTGCTCCCCCTTCCCTCCAGCTTTGCTGCTGCCAAGGTGACACATGTCCGAGTTCGATAAGCCTTTCAAAGGTGGGCTGGCATTTCTCTGCACACATTTTTTTATTCATCCTTTTCATCTAGGTAATTTATTCCCTCTTCCCCCAACACAGCTTTAATTGAGTTCACAGCAGGATCCCCGCACCAGAGCAAAGAACCAAACACCATCAGCTTCCCCAGGCAGGGACCCCACAGGGAGCTGCTGGGCAAATGCTGTACCTGGCCAAATCCTGGCTCCTCGCACCCCATCGTGCATCTCCTGCCCACCTCAGCAGCCTCCCAGGCAGGGTGGGAGCCACTCCAGCAGCCCAGGCAGTGCAGTTTGGCATGAGCTGGGGGGGCAGGTGGCAGATGGACCCTGGCAAACCCCAGTTCCCCCACAGCTCCTGCCACTCTGCTCAGGATCAGGCCAAGCACAATTACACTTGCATCGCCTCTTCCCCAGCGCCCATCCACATCACCCCATTTCCAAGCAGCCCTCCATATGCCTCCTGGTGCGGTAGGGTCTGGTTTCACCCCGCACTGCTCATTCTCTATCAGCTGCCTGCTCAGTCCCACACTGCCCTCTGCCACAGCGCTGCCCTCCCTGGGAGCAGGAGGCTGCAGCGGGACACTCGCATGCACCAAGGCACTGAGGAGCAGGAGCTGCTGCTGCTCCCACCGCTGCTTTCCTCTCCGCTCAGAGTCACCAGGAAAAGCCCACGCTTCTGCTGCCAGAGCATATTTGATTCTTCTGCTAACCTGACCTTATTTAGTTCATTATAAGCCCCCAGGACATTGCAACTGTAACTTAAAAGGAAAAAGAAAAAAAAAAGCCTAACAAAAACACAAACCTTTTCTCTGATCAATAGTGCAGGCAACTGGAAAAGGTATAATTCAATTTGTCAGCACACAGTTATTAGTTACTGTGATGGAGCCCTTCCTCCCAGTCCTGCTTCCCTTGCCAGTCCTGACACTACTGTCCCTAGGGCAGGGGAGCAGCCTGCGAAGTGACACAGAGCCATGGAAGGGCTGAGATGTAGCAGCCACACACCAGCTAATGGAGCTAGTGCCTGTGAGTGGTGGCAGGGCTTCACTGCACCTGGGGAGAGGGCGAAGAAGGGAGAGACAGAGGTTCCCATGTTAAAAGCAGTGGTGACATCTACCTCATCCTTCCATCAGCTTTGCAAACGCTCCTCCTGGGACACACGCAGTGTTTAGGGGCTGCCACATCTGCACCCTCTCCTTGAAATGCCAGTACCACCGCTCTTCCCCAGCATGCCAGTCCTGCCTTGCTGTGCATGGTCCCCTTGCTGCAACCATCTGGGATGCTGGTAAAGCCACATCCATCCTCAGCAAGGACCCACCAGGGGACTGCCCTTAGGCTCGTGTTGCTAAAGCTCCCCTCTTCCTTTCTTGTAGGGAGGGCTGGGCAGGAGCACAGCCCTCACAGCAGAGAGGGCCAGTATTCCCAAAGGACTCTGCTGTGGACCAGCTTGCAGCCAGGGAGAGACTAGCAGGAAGGGAAACGCACCAGGGCACGCGTGGTGTCAGAGAAAATCAATTACCATACAAAACAAGGGTCTGAGAGGCTTTGGGGAGCCTTATCATACACCTTCCATTGCTCTCCATCAGCAGCCTAGCCTGAAATTATCTCCTGCTGCTCCCAAGGCACAGTGAAAGCAGAGTGGGAAGATGCACAGCAATGGGTAGCTGCAAATAACAAGTGGCTTCTGCATGTGCCTATCCTCCTTGTCCATCCCTTGGCACGGTGTCTCCCAGACCACCTATCTGTCCAGCCCAACACCTGAACCCCTGTGAAAGAGGCATTTACAGCAATACGGCTGCTCAGCTTCCTCCCCGCTCTCCTCCCCCAACTTGTTCACTGGGGAAACCTCCGGATATGCATCCAGAGATGTCTCTTTCCATTTGTTGATGTCGACAGGCATATCACACACACATTCATTATTTAATCTACCTTTGAATTGGGCTAAATAGTTCTAACGATAATTACAGAGCATTTGTATTTATAGAAAACCGTCATGCACAATCTGCATCCACATGGATACTGCCGCCGTGATCTATAAATATGGTAGGGGATGGTGTGGGAAGGCAGACCTGCCATGAAATGCAAAACACACGGATGGCCTAACCGCTTGGGGAGCTATTACAGCTCTTCTCCTTTTGATCATGCCGCAAACGGAGAGCTGACGTGCAGACGAGCAGCCACGCAATCGGCAAGGACAAGGACAGGGGCAGGAGCAGACCTGCCAGCGGGGCACAGAGAGGCTGGACGAGGGAAGAATGGTGGCAGAGCAGCCTCAGGAAAGGCAGACAGAGACGGGATCAACGTGAGCAGGAGCAGAGGGAAATGGGATGCGGCCTGTGCTGCCTGGCACAAAGGCTCAGAGCTGCAGAGGGGGAGCAGAGCGAGAGCCAGAGAGCCACAGGGACAGGGAGAGGGGAGGGAGGATTCGCTGTTCCTCTTCACACAGCAATAAAAGTTTTACAGCAGCGTAGCCAGCTCTTGTGATTTTATTGCCAGTATTACAGAGGTAGAGCTTCTCAAAGCCCCAGCCCCTGGAGTCAAGTTAAGACGTGGGAAGCTTTGCTTTCATTAGAAACCAAGGGGAGAGGAGAGGGGCCAGCCCTCCCGGCTGCACAGAAATGCTGGAGAACATGAAAACACTAGGCTCCAACACCAGACGGCAATTAAAAAGAAGCCAATATTTTAATATTTACTTGTTTTTAAAATAACCTTATGCCTCTGGAATGGATGTGTGCAGAGAGCAGGGAGTTGGGCAGCCCTGTGATTTGGGAGGACTCACGGGAAGCAGCATTAACACTACCTTGGTGAGATTCTCTGTGACTGTTCCTGCGGTCCCCCCACCCCGAGTCTTTCAGCATGTCTCAGTCTTTCCTTCCTCACCTTCCGCCCCGGCACGGAGCCTCAGATCAGGCGTGATGCAGAGACATGTGAGCCATGACGCCATTTCGCAGGAGGGCTTGTGCTCAAGGACTGTATGGGATGCTGCTCAGGGCCGCGCGGCACGGGATCATTACATTGCCTATCCCCACACATGACACGCACAAATTACGAGTACTCATATTACATTAGTGCCTGGAAATTTCATTCCAGTCATATCCCATTCAGTGAGATACTGCACAGAGCAAGCAGCATTTTTTTTTTCCTAGAGAGAAAAGCTGTATTTCTCTGCATATTGGTTTAAAGCAAACACAGCCAGAGGCTTCACACGCTTGAGTAATGGCCCATGACTGTGCCAATGAACAGGGAAGAGATGGCAGCGCAGTGCCCATGCTCATTTGCTTTGAGATCTCCTTGTGCTGCTCCCATAATGGATCTACCCAACCCTGCTCTGCAGAGACCATCCTCTGCAGGAGGAAGAGTCCAATCCAGGCCCTGTGTTTCTTCAATTTAGGGCTTTATATCACATGTTTCCCATTGCTAATTTACAAGCAAATATTTAGCCATCTGGCAGCCCCATCCACCGGGCAGCAAAGCGAACCGTTTGGCTTTGTTGCTGAAAGGGCGAAGCCGACATTAAACTTCTCTCCCTGAACACAGGCACCCCCTTCCAACACAGCATGGCATCCACCATTTGGCAAGCCGCTCCTCCACCATCTGCATGGAGAACTCTCCAAAGGGCACGGAGACTGCTAAATATAGCTGAGAAGCTTAGCAAACATTTGTAGCCAGGCTGAGAAGACTTCTCACAAAGTTACATCTTCCCCGGACTATCTCCCTTGCCTGTGACGTCTCGGATATCCTTATACACCTCTGCGCTTTTCAGTCCCATTTCCTCTTTGCAGTCTTTCCCTTCCCCTCTCTTCCCCATTCCCTTCTCACTACCACTCTTCACCTCTACTTTTATATCGATTTCTTCTATCACTTCCCTCCACACTCAGAGGAGGGCTCTAGATGATGCCAATGCTCCTTTCCCAGCCCACGGATCCTCAAATGCAGAGGGGGAGGTCATATAGCCCGTGGGCTGACTCTGCACTCACTTCTCCACTCCAGGACCAACTTCTGCACACAACATCCCTACTTTCACCAACTCTTGTCCATGGAGGGCCTTGCTGACAGCCCCATCCCAGCTTGCATGGGGTGTGAACCATTTCTGTATGGGGCTCCCCTTTCTTTAGTTACGCAGCCAGTGGCAGGTGAAGGGCTGATTTGCCCACTCCTGTGTGAAAATCCACTGCCTCAGTAACCTATTTTCTGTCTGACTTGGAGTACACACAGTGCCACAAGCCCTGACCTTCACATCCATCTGCAGCTTAACAGTCCCTTACTCTTTTTCCAGGAAGGCACAAGGCCAGACGCCTCCTCCTGGCCCAGTTTTAATGTTTCCCATCAAGGCCAACAGGGACCAGAGGCAGTATCACTCATGGCACCACTATCCTGCTCGCTTTGCCCTACACAAAGACAAAGCTTCTAAGAATGAGGAAAATTATTGTAGGGTTGGGCTGAACCACACTTACAGAATTCTTTTCAGACAGCTTGATCCCATCATATCTCTGCTCCCTGCAGAAGAAACAGCCATCTTGGTATGTTTTATCATAGCAAACAAACTAAGCAACAGAGAAGAACAAGGACCTAGCAACCTCGGCATGAAGACAGCCCTTGCTGCTGTACGGGTCTGAATTGTTAATAGAGCATCTCCCTGTAGTTTCCTCATTGGGAGAGTAGAGAAAGGGGAAAAACATAAGAAAACAAAACCCCTTCAACAATGAACTCTCATGTTCAGTCAGATGTAAAAGACAGGAGAAAAGGAGAGAAAGAGAGAGACAATAGAAGACAGAGTACTATTTCCTCTTCAAACAGTTATTTTCAGGTCTGCCTTGGAGTGCTGCTTATTGAGATGTAGAGCCTCGCTATGCTGCATCTTGTAAGCTCCTGCTGCATGTGTTCATGGTACTGACTTATGTGGATGGCTGGAGCTGCCGGGAATTCCCATCAGCCCAGTGCCAGACCCCACAGAGGACATCTCTCCTTTGGGTCCCTTCCTGGGGCCTCACCTTCAGGCACCCCACCATGCCTGCTCTCCAGCTCTCCATCCTGAGCCCAGCATCAGGCATCTGAGGATCTTATCTCCTCCAGACGCTGTGCTGGACTCTAGCTGGGACTTCAAAACACATGGTTCAGCTCCAACCCTTAGCTCTTGGGCCAAGGCACAAAACGGCATTGGAGCTGGGGCCCTGAACAGGCACTCCTCAATATTTTGAGCTCGCTCAATATTTGCCATGATGCCCTCAGGGCAGCAGAGGTGGCCTGCATGGAGACAGGAGATTCTCTAGCTAGTCAAGCGGGTGAGCTGAAAGTAGTGACCAAGCAAAGTGGTAGAGAGCCCCAGACTGCTGGAAGTAACATATCTTGGAGGAGAGCCAGCGCTGACATCCTGCAGCAATTAGGAAATTAAGCTATCAGAGAAGCTTTTTGGGAGGGGTGAGTGTCTGTGGTTTGGTCAGATGCCAGAGCAGGTCAATAACATTTGTCCTTCCCCTCTCTGCTGCAGATGGAGATCCTCCTCTGCTCCTGATCCCAACACAGCTGCACAGCTCCCTCCTCCCACCACCGTACACCATGGAGGACACACAGCAGCAGAGAGGGAGGACATCAGGACTCTGCAAGGCAGTGATGGTGGGGAGAGGGGTTGGACAGAAACCACCTGGAGAACTTAGGCCTGGCAAAATCAGCTTCATGAATCTTCAGTGATGCTCCCATAGCAGATACCAGGGGCCATTCCCCACCCAGCCCGTGTCCTCTGGGCAAGAGGCAGCCCTTGGGCAAGGGCAGCCATGCCCAGGGTATGCCACCATGGGCCACACAATGCAGCACGTGGCGCATCCAGAGCAGTCCTTGGGGTGGGGGTACTGGCATCATGCAAAACCACCTCCATGTTATAGATTACACACATCATAGCAAGAGCACCCCATCCATCATCTGTAATGCTGCCATACTCCAGATGATGGGGCCTGGGGGTCACAGGGGAAAGTTCTTTGCTCAGCTAGAAACCCTGATTAGTCCTGATTATTCCCATCTCCTGTGCAGCTCAGCTCCACATACCAGGTACCAGAAACAAGGACAGCCACAGTGCACCTGCTCTGGCACAAGCTCACAGCCTCTCGCTCGCCACTAAATTACATGTCATAAAACCTAGAAAGCTGTGTTTCCTTATCTGAAAGACTGTGCTGGGAACCACATGGAGAGAAACCCAGCTGTGTCCCGAGACACACACCCAAGTGCAATGGACTCACACCCACGCCTCTCCCAGAGCAGCACACATAGTGCTCTGGCATCGCAAACACCACGTCATCCTCCCCATTCCGTCTCCCAGCGGTGCTCCTCTTTGCTGCACTCACATGTGCCACTCTCACACTCCCACCCCAGACTCATGCGCTTGTGTGTGCACATCTGCACTTGCACGCCTGCAGCCGCACACAGACAGCTTCCTTTCTGTGCTAGGCCTGAGAAATATTGATTCCCCCCCGCAATATTTTGCTTGGCTGAGCAGATTTAGAATTGAAGAGTCAGACTCTGCCTAGAGACCAGAACCATATTTAATTCCATGGTTTAAGAAGCCCTGGAGCAGGTTATTCTTATTTTAAACTACCAGCGTATTTAAAAGCAAGTGACATTTCAGGGGGATAGGATGGGAGATGGCTGGTGCCCTCTGCCTCAGTCCAGCCAGCGCTGGGAAGAGTTTTGCAGCTCCACTGCTGCTGCGCCATGTCCCCACAGCCCCATCAGCTGCTCCGCCCGCGCCAATGAGAGGCAAGGGGTGGTGGCGAGCTCACAATCAAAGCTCAGGAGACCTGTTTCCCTGTCTTTCTAACCGAGGAGAAATGAGAGAAAGAAAAGAGAGGAAAAAGGAAAGGTGTGAAAACCTCTGATGAAAATTGCTTGGTGCATTGAGGTTTCACGATTCATATTGTCTGCTCCTGTACCCAGGCCCTGCTCACGGAGCAGAGTCCTCAGTAATGAGCAATTTGCAGATATTGAACAAAGTCACGGTGCCTTGTCCAGAGGACGGTCCCTGATGGTGCATGATCATGGAGCAGTGCTGCTGGAAGGCAGAGCTGCCCATGTCTACCTCCATGACAAACACACCCTCCAGCCTGCTATAAGTCAGGGTGGCCACTTAACTCCACAGCCGCACTGCCACAGCCTGGATTTCCAAAGGAGATGCAACACTGAATTTTAAGGGAGAAGCGGGGTGGGAATACAATAGCAAAGGCTTGCCCAAAGCATCTGTGAGCCTATGCCAGGTCCAAGCAGTTGTGCACAGACCAGGCTTGACACATACACACTGCCCCTTCTGTGCCACGCAGAGCACGTCTGCTACCCAACACAGTGGCAGACGAAAGCCAAATATCCCCAAAAGTGGAGGGTCCAGCTCAACAGGAGGGGGTGTCCAGGTGAGATGAGCCCTGCCAAGGAATGGGTGAAGGTACACTGGAGAAGAGGAAAGGAAACACAGATCCCTACACATTCCTCTCATCTCCCCACATCACATCTCTAAGGACTCGCAGCACAGGCCCAGCTCCACAGCCATCACCCCTGCCCTGGCTAAGGAGGTCTGGTCAGTGGGTTGAGCACACAAACATCCACTACCTCACCTTTGCCTGAGGCACCATCTCCAGGTCCTTGACATTTCCTTCCAGCCATGCAGCCATCCCCAGCAGCCCTGCAACATGCCCGTGGAGCGAAGGCAAACAGAGGTGTTCTTTATAGCCTCTAAATAATGAAGCTGAGGACACCAGGTGCCAGATACCTCAAGGGCACTCTGGTACATGTGTGTCCATGTGTACACACATGTGTCTACTGAACAGAGAGAGATCAGCAACATGTCCAAGTGCTGCTCCCAGGGCCCCCGCAGGGCCGGAGCAGCCTGCCTGCTCCTGCAGTGGGCTCAGCTGGGCTGCAGCAAGCACACAGGGGTCTGCTCCATCTCACACTGAGAAGGCAGAGGCACCAGAGAGCTGCTCCTCCAGCTGGGAGACAAGCCTAGCAGGGCTGTGTTTTGCAACCTGGGAGCTGCAGAGCCCACAAGGAGCTACAATTCAGTGGGAGACATGATTCACAGCAGGGCAAGCTGCGGGCTCCCAGGGGCCGGGGGTGAAGGCAGCCCCAGGGGCTGCGGTAGGGGCTCAGGGCGGCTGTGGTACAGAGAGATGTAGCACCTACCACAGCAGCCTGTGCATTAGATCACTGTGGTCTGCTATGACACAAAACATTGTTAGCTGTGGCATTGTATTTTGACTGAAGCAGACAAGCAGGAGAATGAAAATGGATCCTTTTATATAAGCTCCTGCACATGCTGTAACAGCTCTTGACATCTTTCCCCAGCTTCGCTCCTTGCTGGCGCTCATGCGTGGGGTGGGCGGCGAGCCAGGATCACACCAGGCAGGGGGAAGGGAGGCTGCAAACTGCTTCTGGCCTTGAAAGCATCTGTTTAGGGTAGTGGGGTGGCACCCCACAGGGAGACAGGCAGAACGTGTCCTGCTCAGGAGCACAAGAAGCCTGACAGTTTGGTTTGGACTTGGTGCTAAGCAGGCCAGTGCCAAGGGCTGTGGGGTATGGATGCCATAGGGCACCCCAGCACCAAAGGACAAGGCTGAAGGCAAGTACAGCTTACACTCAAGCTCATCTATCTGTTTAATCCCAAGCAGGCGCAGCTCCAGCAAGACTTTGTGACTTCAGTACATAATGGGGCATAACAAGGCTGCCATGAGTTTGGGCCCAGGGAGGTCACATACGGTAGGGCTGTGTAGAGACCCACCATGCCTGGGGAAAGGTCTGAGTAAAGAGGAGACAGCTGAGACGCAGAGCAGGAGGAAAGAAAGAGCACAATTAGCTGCGGTAAAAGCCAAGGCTGTGAAAGCACATTACTGTTAGTGCAATTATTATTGCAATTATTATTTTTTCCATATTTTTGACAATTCAGTAAGAATGAATAGAAGAAAATGTATTCTGTTAAATGCTGGTAAATCTAAAATGCAGAGAAGCACAGTAACATTTCACTTTATATCTGGACATGTCTAAGGTTTACCCAATTCTTTAAAAGTCAAGGAACTTTCCAACCAAAGTTTTCTTTCTAAAGGAAAATGGCAACTACTTCATAGAGGAAACAGCACAATGAAACCCTGGGACATCTTTTTTTGGTGTTTTTCTGCCCCAAACAAGCAATTCAGCAAAAAAAGAGGCATGTCTGCAAACTCTTCCAGTGCTGCTGAAGGTGCACTTTTCTCAACAACCACCACCAGAACAAGATCAAGCAGCAGCTTCTGCAATAGTGCAGCCAGCAAGACTAGGGAAGAGATTGTCCCCCTGTACTCAGCACTGATAATGCCACACGACAAATAGTGTGTTCAGTTTTGGGCGCCTCACTACAAGACAGACATTGAGTTGCTGGAGCACATCCAAAGAGGAGCAACAAAGCTGTTGAAGAGTCTAGAGCACAAGTCTTATGAGGAGCTGCTGAGGGAACTGGGGTTGTTTAGCCTGGAGAGGAGGAGGCTGAGGGGAGACCTTATCACTCTCTACAACTGCCTGAAAGGAGATTGTAGTGAGGTGGGGGTTGGTCTCTTTTCCCAAGTAACAAGCAAGAAGACAAGAGGAAACGGCCTCAAGTTGCGCCAGGGGAGGTTTAGATTGAATATTAGGAAAAAATTTTTCACCGAAAGGATTGTCAAGCATTGAATCAGGCTGCCTAGGAAAGTGGTGAAGTCACTATCCCTGGAGGTATTTAAAAGACATGTAGATGTGGCACTTAGGGACATGGTTTAGTGGTGGACTTGGCAGTGTTAGGTTAAGGGTTGGACTCGATCTTAAAGGTCTTTTCCAACCTAAAAAATTCTATGATTCTATAATATCTTGTCTTGATCTGCTGAGACCAGCCAGTGTCACCAGAGCTACTGAAAGCTTCAGCCTGTAGGTACAGCCAGGGTATCCCTCCTCCTACCCCCATTCTCCCAGAGAACCAGCACAGGCAATAAATACCCATAATGAAATGGCTTTAAAGAACAAAAAGTATATAAGGACAAATTCAGAATGAGTCAAAAAAGTATATAAAAATAACAGAAAAGCATTGCAATTAGCTAAACTGTTAAACGAATAAAAAGGTATTAAATAAAGTTTCCTGAATGTCAAGTTGACACAATATTTTTTATGTTCAGGAAAGGAAATGAGTCCCTTGAGTAAATCTCCCTGCTCCAGGGCTAGGCATTAAAGGCTTTTAGGTGGATGTCACCAGCTGAGGTCCCTTTGATCTGGGCTGCTGGATGCAGCACACATCTCCCAGCTAACACTGCCCTGGCTGCCCTCCTCCTGCATCCTCACCACAGGGATGGCACAAACAGAGCTGCTGGCATGGGCAGGGCTGTCCAAAGTGGGGGCTCTGTGCTGTTTTGGATGCGCAGGGAGGGAAGAGCCAAACAATTGCCTCTCCAGCACAATCCAAATGCCACCAATGGGCCTTTTTATCATGGGGCCTTTTTATCATGGTGCCTTTACATCCCTGGTTTGCCACTTCTTCTCCAAGTAGGACAAAACAGCAGTGCTGCTATCCATCACATCTCCACCTTCACCTATCCCGCAGGCACCAGCAACAATTTTCCCCTCTCTGGGGAAAGCAGCTTTGTTTAGCAGCATGTTACCTGTCAGCAAAGGCTCTTCCCTCAGCACCTCCTGAAGCAATTGAAACCTTTCTTTTTGGGGAGGTGGGGACATGCTCCCTCCTGCAGCAAACACCACCAGCCCCACTCCCTGGCACAGGAGCAAGCACCTTGGTGGCTTCACAGCAGGAGCCTTGAGAGGTGGCCTGGCTCCCTCACTCCCCAGACCTACAGAGCAAACATCCAGCTGCTCAGAAGCACCATGCAGGCTGATGACATTATTTCATGCCTGCAAGGTCATTTATGGGAGATAACTACAGATACAGAAGCATGTATATATGCATATATATGTGTATTTCTGAATTTCTCCTGTGCTTTGTATATATATATAACCCAGAAACTTAACCAGTGGGATACCGACAAACCCATCAAATGAAGCAATTTGTCTCAGACAATTGCCTGAGCTGCCTCCGATGTCGCTGTCTCGCCACTGACAATAAGAGGCTCTTAAGCGTCCTGAAATTGTACTGCGAGTTCCCCAATGTTCTAACTCCCGCCTTCGCTCCTCTCCCTCGAGCTCCTTCCCATGTTTCTCCAGCAAAACACTCTTACGCAAATAAACATGCAGGAAGGCACAAAAGACATTTTGTCTAGGATTTCAATACAACCACATATTTCTCATTCAAATATTCAGCTGTATCCTTCAGAGATGAACAGCACAGCACTGAAATGAGGTGAGGCATAAACATCCCAAGCCAATAGCTCAAACTTCCCTTTCATTCCTGTCCTGGCTAAGGGAAGAGATGGAGGAATCTGTCACCTTCACCATGGTGGCTCCCAGGTGTCACAGACCCAGGGCACCTGTGCACACAGGTACAGTTCTGTCACATCACCCACCTCTGCACAAAGCCCCACACAGCCATAGGTTACAATAATGGCCGTTAAAGCCTTTATGAGTCATGTCTGTGCAACAGGCAGGTGATCTGGGTGCTATGAGGTCTCCAGAGAGGTGCGAGCTGGGGCTAGCACATCCTGGACCAACTGGAGAAAGCTCCTTGCTATCAGAAAGCTGAAGCAGGGTCTGGCCCAAGGAGGGGTTCCCATGTCCTGCACCAGTGCACAGAAAAGCCATGGCTTGCTGCACAGGGAGGAAAAGGTGCAGCTGTGCCGCTTCCCTGGTGCGCAGCATGGCCAGAGCTGGAACATTGCTAGCACCCACTGCCACCTTTCCCCAGCGGACCTATACAGAGAGGGAAGGATGCATGGGTGAAATGCACCCTGCCCCAAAACATGTCCACAAGCCCTCCCTGCACCCCTACCTTCCAGCCAGAGACCATCTGCCAGCCCGAACTGCACACACCATGGGCTTGGGTTTGTTAACAGGGTCCAGCTCCCCTGCCCAGCAACCTCCATGGCTGAGCCTTTTAAGCCCTCCTTCCACCTCAAACTGCCCTTTCCCCCATGAGGACCTACATGGTGGGACAAGAGGGCTGAGCCCTGGCAGCTACCCTGCTCCTTTCCTCACCTCAGTGAGGAAGGTGCTCAGCGGGAGTCATGGGGATGGCACGTTTACCGTATAATACATGAACTAGTACCAGCTTTATAAGCCCCTCCTGGCTCAAATCACATTGTAATTCTGAACAGCCTTAAACTCATTTAAATCCCAATAAAAACACCACCCTGTATTTGCATTCACTGCTCGCTGGTCCCTGCGGCTGCTGTGACAGCGGTTCCTGTGGAATTGATAATGCTTGGGACGCTGCATACCGGAAACCCTCACAGGCAGTGTCAGGACATGCACTTAATAGGACAATTAAAAAAATAGATGCAGGAAACAGACCTCCAGACCAATTCAGGATGATGCACAGAGCAGCTGGGTGCAAGAGCTTTCAAAGCAACATAGGAGAGCAGCGACACTAGTCCTGAAACCTCAGTGTCCCGCCTCCTCTGGGCTCCCAGAGGAGGATCAGGCCAGGTATGCAGCTCTGACAGAACAAGGCACCTGCAGACAGCACCGTGAGGGGTTTTTAAAAGAGGACAGGGAATGACTAATTAAGTGCCAGCAAATAACAAGCTTTGTGGATGCTGCAGAAAGTTTGTGCATGAATGGCACAGGCACCCTGGGGGCAGATGGGGACAGATGCAAGAACTTGCCCTTGTTTCCCACATTGCCTGGTGTGCAGGTGACAAGGGGGAGCTGCTGTTACAGCTTGGAGGCACATCACACCACAGGGAAGGAACTGTGACTGCATCTTACAGCATATCCTCCAACCCTGGGCCACCCGATGAAGCACCAGTCCCACCCTTCCCTCCCAGACAAGTGGGATTGCTCTGGCTGTGCTGGAGGAGGCAGTGAGGGGCTGGGCAAGAGGGACCCTGAGAGCCCCAGCTCCCACCACCAAGCCCATATGGCTCTCCCACCTCACCCCAAGCACAGCGGGAGTGTCAGGTCAGTGCTGACCCAGGCCTTGCCTATCCCCAGGATCACTCTCCCCAGCTCCGCTGCTCCGCCACTCCCTACAGCATTTATGCACCCCTCTGCAGCCTCTTGCCTCTTTCCTCCATGTCCAGCTCTGCTCCATTCCCAGCCATCCGACCCACTCACCCTCCTCAGCACTTCATGCCTGGCTGTTTTTAGTGATGACATTAATAGGCTCCCGTGAAACAGTGAGATTATGAGCTATACCCTTCCAGCAATAGAAATACTAATTATTACTGAGATAAATGGGAATATCAATGATGAAAGTCAATATTATTGCCTTCTTTGTTCCTGTTTATTTTATTTGTAGATGAAAAGACCACTCAGCCCGTCTCCCCAGGATGTGGCTGGGAGCTGGAACAGCTCCTCTTGGCAGGCTTGTCCAGAGCTGTGCTCTGATAAGAAATCATACTGCACACATGCTTGCAAAGGGCTCTCTAAATCAGCAGCTCTCAAATGCAGGCATTGTCTTTGATTGATTCATAAAACTGGAGCTGCCTCTGTTCCCCACTCCAGTACCAAGCGAGGGAGGATTTAGGGGAGGGGGAAGGTGTAACGTGGGTGGAAGTGATTAATTGTGGAACACGGCACCACAGTGGGAACGCTTCACGGTTTGGCTGGGTTTGATGCTCACACCTTCATCCTCCTCACCCAGTGGTTTAGCCACCAAGATGGGAATCAAGGACCCCTCTCAAGCTCTGACACCAATTCTCAGGCTGACCTTGGGCAAGTCCCACAGCACTGCTGCGGCCAGGCAAGCGCTTACAACAGCAACATTGCCTTATTCAGCAAGTCTGGTCCCTCTGCATATTCTGAGGCAGAGCTGCTGATTTCAGTGACAAGAGACTTTTTTTAAGCCCTATTAGCCTTGCAGAGCTAACACAGCTAAGAGCAAGTGAATGGGATGCTAATTTTGGATCACGACTAACAGCGTCAGGAGAGCACTTCCTGGAGCGGCTCCTCTCCACAGGCAAGTGGATGCGTTCCCCATGGCTGTGACCCACCGCTGGCTCCCCGACATCTGTGGAAGGCAGGGCACAGCAAAGAGAGCAGTGGGATGCACCCCAGTGCACAGCCCCACACACCTAGAACACAAGGGACATTTTTCTTGTTCCTAGTACACCCTAATACATTGCTAAATTGCCTCCGTTCCCTTCCAAGTCCTCAGTCCATCACCAACAGATATTCATGGGAACAAACCAACCCACTGACCCCCAACTTGCCCATCTCCAAGTATCAATACAGCGATCACCTCCCTCTAATGAATACAAACCCACCCAGCCTCTCTCCAGGCTAATGAGGACAAACACTCCAGCTGCCTCTCTCCAAATGCAATGAAACCAGGAGAACCAGAAGCCTTGCAGTAGTAATTATGTCAGTTTTTAAAAAGAAACCAGCCTGTCCTGAATATTTCATGAAAGGTAATTTTTTTAAAGCTTTTCTAAAACCCCTGCCCCCCATCTTTGTGCATGTCAGGGTGCAATTAAGCAGAAAGTATCAGCACATAAACCCAAAGAAACAAACTGCCACAGACACCCAGCTCCTGCTCTCACTCGCTCCTGCTTCTTCCCCATGTTTAACATTAATGTGACATCCCAAGCTGTGTGCAAGATACTATCTCCCACCCCTAGATGGGGAAGAGCTGTTTGACTGCTAGAAAACATCAAGTGCCTCCCAGCCTCACTAACACGGCGCCCAGACTCCTGCCACAAATAGTCCCTGATGGTCCCTGCCAAGGCTCACAGGCACAGCAAAGCCCTAAGCATCAGGCAACCCACATGAAATCCCACCACTGCAAAGCTCTCCAGAGCCACTGGACCGTGGTACTGGCATCCAGATTTGCACCAAGGGCCAGCAGCTGCATGCACAGTGCTATGCTTGGGCTGCACAGCCTGGCTCCCTGCCTAGCTTATTAGCATTTTGCACAATTAATATTTATTTTTGCAAATATGCTACCAAAAAAATTAAACAACAACAACAACAAAATCTCTTTATGTTAATAGCTTTGTTGGCCCTTGGAGCAAGACACTTGGAAAGAAATCTGGTTTAATTTAAAGAGCCAGGTGGGAACCAGGTAAGGTGTGGAAGAGAAATTCAGGGGTTCTCAGCCCTGGTGGGGTGAAGGAGAAGACCTTCCGAAACAGGCTACAGACACCTCTCCCTCTGTTGCATTCGTTCCCACTGACCTTGTTCTCCCTCTCGGCTCTTCCCAGCCACTCTGTTTAACCACAGCTTTTGGGCCAGCCAAAGACAAGTGTCCCTAGTGTCCCCACTGTCCCATGCAGCTTTCTTGGGGACAGCCCCAGCACTACTGCTACTCCTACATGAGAATGCCCCTTCTGGGCACACCAGCTGGTCCCCTTTGGGGACAGCATGGGGTGGCAGGCAGTCCCAGGCAGAATCTCCTGCTGCATGGGCAACCTGACTCTGTTGCATTGATTTTCCTTGCTCTGAGCTAGGAGATTGTTCAGCAAATGAAGTTATCAGGGGAGGTAATGTTTTCCACCTGACAACTTGCATTGCTCCTTCTCAAACAAGTGCTGACCTGCACAGTGCCGTACACACTCAGGACAGACACCTTCTGGCAGAGAAGTGCCATCCCTTTCCTCCCCTCACAGCTCCTGCCATGCCAGGTGCTGCCACACAGCCCCTTCCCCTCTCTCATTCTTCCTGCACCCCCAAGGTCACCCACATCCTCCTCTCTGCTCCCAGCCACCCTCACAGGGGTTTCTGCCCAATTGCAGTATGAGATGGGGAGCCTGCAGTGCCCCTGTTCACTTTTATAGGGTTTTGACATAACCCCGATGCTGAAAACTTGCTTTTAAAAAGTGAAAATCCAAGACACTCCACAGGGCCTTAGTGGAAAGCCTGACCTATTGCAAGTCTGTGATTGCATCACCAGAGCTGGCAACACCAGAGAGAAGAGGGAGGATTTTGGGGGAGCTTTTATGGCACACATTCAGAAAGGAAGAAAAACATCCCTCAGAAACCACATAGGTTCAAAGATTTGCTTAGTTTAAACACTAAAAATTCACGCATTAAAAATCCACTCAGGTTCAGCCCTGCCTCAAAACTAAATAAAACCTCTGACCACATCATCCAGTCCCAAGGTTCACAGTCTCCTTGGGGAGAGGGCTTATGTGTCTGCTGGATGCTCAGGCTGAGATGCCCCCTCCCAGCACCAGGTCCTGCTTTGCTCAGGGCCTTTAGGCAGGGCTGTGCCATGACCTTGGGGTGTCCAGGACCCAAGGTGTGACTGCTGCCCATCATTGCACTACATAGCACCTGGCTGCCCTAGTCTTGCACTAGTTAGTGACCAGGCCAAGAAACAGACTACACCTCCCTCCATTATCCCAAACTTCCTAGGAAATAATTTTTTTTTTGTCTTTTCTCAAAGGAAAAAGCACAAGGAAAACCAAACCCACCTCATTTTCTAAATACTGTTCTTAAGAAAAATCTTCAACTTCTGCAAATGGCACTCTGGAAGAAAATACCCAAATCCAAACCAAAACCAGATGGCTCTCAGTGCTCGTTTTTTCAGGGCGGACTTTAACCAGCACGATCATTTCCCAGCAGAATTTTGTTTTGATAGATTGCTAAGAATAAACACATTTCAGGGCTTACTGCTGAGAAGGTGTTTTGACAGAAAACTGCTATTTCCATGGTCCCTCCACTTGCACTGTCAGCCCTGACACAGTGGGAACTCCTCTGACCGAGCATCCTTTGCACACAGCTTTTCCCAGGGCCCAACCTGCAAGGGGCAGCTGTGGGAGCAGGGAGGGATGCGTGCCTGGGCTCATTCCTGCTTACCACAAAATGGGAAACAGCAACAAGAAGCTAGAAATACCTCTCTGCAAAGCTGGAAATACCTGTCCTCTGGGCCCATTTGCACAGGAATGAGAGGCAAGGCAAGGACAGGTCCCTTTTTTGCATGCATCAGGTTGAGCCTCTGCAGCCTGCTCTTTGCTTTGAGCAAAGAACACGATGCAAAGGGGAAATTATAGACCTGTGTGCATGTGTCAGTGTGAAAGCCAGTTCTGCCTCACTGTTTTGATCCCCTTTCCTCTAGGCCAGGCATGGGACACTGCCTCCCGGGCAGTCCCAGGTAAGCCCCTGTGCTTTGCCCCAAGCAGAGGTGTCCCTCCCAGTGGCACCATTCCTGCAGAGCAGAGATCACAGCACACTCCATCTCGTACCACCTTGGACAATTCCTCCCCCAGCTCTGGCATATAAAAGATGCTTGAATCATCCCAATTCTTCGTTTTTTTCATTAGGAAACTGAATTCTGCTCCTCACAGAGAGATCCCTTTTTTCCCCTCTCAAGGACTGACATCCTGGGAAATTGCCTCAGCCCAGTCAGCTCTGATGTTTGCCATCTCACACATTGCCTGCATCAAACTGACAGTTCACAGATTTCAGCTGAGGATTTGTATGTACAGTACAAGCTGAAACCAGCTCCCATGTCTTTTAACTGTCCCGGCAAGAGCGCTGGAAGGAGGCTGAGTCAGTGGAGAGTGCGCGGGCGCTGTGCAACACAGTAATAGAGACATCTTGGAAAACACTGCCTTTTGAGGACCCTCTCGCCTGCCCTCTCCTGGAAGATGAAACTATTTCTGCCCAGCATCCCCCAGACTACAGTGTTCAGCTGTCCATCCTGGTTCAGTCCGTGCAGGCAGCGTTTGCCCCTCACCGATATAATACAAGTTGGAGCAAACCCACCTGCCTAAGCCGAGCTGTGGCCCCACGACAAAGCCCTCCTTTCTCAAGGCTGCCACTGTCCAAATACTCATTTTGGGTGCCTTCCCCCACGCCCGGTAAAACCCTCCCCTTTGCAGGCATGATGGATTGAACATTTCCTACCTGTTCCAGACACACAGGCAGTGCCTGCCCCAGATCCTGGTTGAAAACTGCATTGCCTTATGCCCCAGGAGGGCTGGGTAGCAGCCTCAGACTACAGGGTGGGGAGAATCACTACCATGCTTATGGCAGCAGAAACCAGTCCAGTCCTGGACTCAGCACGACAGAGGCATGTGAGTGTCATGTGCTCAGCAATACAACAGCACCCAAGCTCGTGTGCCACCTACCCGGGTCAGATGAAGGCAAGATGCTGGGGGATCAGACGCCAGGGGCACGCTGGGCTTTGGCCTCTCCTCTGCTTTCCACTCATGCACTGTGGGCGAAACAATATTGCAATTAGGGCTATAAACCTGGTGTTTGAGAGGCAAGCAGGAAAGAAATTAAAAAGCTGTGAATGCTTTTCCCCTCTCCCTCCCAAAACCACAGCTCAGCTGAGCTTAATCTTCATCTGAGCTGGTATTTAAAAGCTATAAATCAGGCTGCAACAGACAGAAAAACACAACTACCAAAATTTAGTGGACCCACTGCTGAAAGGCCCCAAATGAACTGCTTAATAGAAGCCATTTTCCCATGGAAATAGAGCAGGCCTATACTTAGTAGAGCATTGATCTGCTGACAGCTACCAGGACAGATTTGGGCCAGAGCACTTGGGAATCATACGCAGTGATCTCTCAAGAAACACATGCATGCAAAAGTCTTCTGAAAAACACTGTTGTAAAACAGTGCTGTAGCTGTCTACAAGGCCAGACAGCACTTGCTGGCCAGCACAGGCTTGCACAACCCTCACTAAGCCTCCCTAGGCAGGCAGCACTGCTCCTGGCTGCATCCCTGTACCCCAGCCTTGGCGGCCCCGGGTTGTGCAGAGCAATAAAATGCTCCACACAAGACAGGAACTACAAAACACCACTAAAGCCCAGAGCTGCAAAAGGGTCTCACAGCTCAGGACCCCGGTGATGGGGCATGAGGCTCTGGCTGGGGGCCACTGTGTCCCACAGACCTGGGGTGTTTGGGGGTCCTCCCATAGATGTACTGGGATTTGGAGATGCTGTTACAGCCAGGGTCAGCCCAAAACACTGCCCAGAGCAAAGCACCATCTCACCTCCCTGGGGACAACAAGTTGGGCCCTGCAAGATGCCAGGAGCTCCATTCCAGCCAAGGAGTGCACAGGGACAGTGGCCTTGTCCCACCTTGCCCTCCCACAGCCTCACCCTGTGCTGCCATCCTGGCAGGTAGGGGATGCTGCCTAAACTCAGCTGGGCAAGCTGATCCCTCCACATGCCCCATCCCACAGCTGCTCCACACATGAGAGGCCAGGCTGCCAGCACCAGAATGCCCAAATCAAACATGTCCCAGCCTCAGGCTCACCTCCCTGCTGCTGCCACAGCCAAGGTACCACAGCTGTGACACTCGTGCCACATGTGGAAAGATGAGTATCCCACATTCACCTTTTCTCCTGCCAGAAGCCATTTTCCATCACAATTTTCACTGTTTCAGGGAACAAGATCAAAGTAGGGGGACATATTCCTCCTTTTCTGGAACAAAAAATTATTGCTCTGAATCCTGAGTAGCTCAACAAGCGAGGGGGGTACAGAGGAGCCTCAGGAGACAAATGCTGCTGGAGGGGCTCCAATCCCAGTGCAATCCCACTCTGCCTGCCCTTTCCAACATGGACACAGTGCTGGCTGGCCAGGAGCCTCTCACCTGCCCACAAGCTTTTCCAAAGCAGTTATCATCTGAGATAACCCAGGGACACCCAAGGAAAGCAAAACCATCTCATTTCCAGAGGTGTTGAGTGCCCTTGGCACTTACTGGCTTCAAACCCAGGTGCTCAGTGCCCCCAGCCCTTGGCTAATTCTCACCACCACACAGTCTCCACAACAGCAGCAGAGAAACAGATGACTTGGAAAGACACATGGGGCAGAGAGGACACAGGCGAGGGGGGATGCAGCCCCTTCTCTCCTGCCCAGCCACCTGAGCCAGCCCACTTATGCACATAGCTCCTGCACAGACTGAATCTACAATACTAATTAATGGTTCATTGTTTGTTGTGGGGGTTATTATTCCCATTATTGACTACACTTCCTTATGAAGTCTCATACTTAGCAGATCTTACAATGATCCCAAAAGCTACCAAAATAAACCTTCCACATAAAAACCAGGAGCAAACCAATGCCTCTGCTTTAGGGGAACACAACCTGTCTAACCATGCTTCAAAGGACATCTGAGGTCCCAACATTGCTCAAGAGCCTGAAAGCATTGAAAAATGGGAATCAGCTTACTTATTTTTGCTTTCACACATCACTATTTTAAAAGATTAAAAACATGTTTATGAATTTAACATTTAAATGGATCAAAAACTGTTTAGCTAGGAAGGAAAACAACTCTCCCACCCCAAACTTCTTGTGGGCTGGGACCCGCTTTTCAATCTTCCACCCACAGCAAATATTTCAAATCCCTTTTTAAGCTGAAAGGCTGCTTCTGGGGACAGATAGGGAGAGGACCTGTGTGTGGGGCTGTTCCACCACTCTGCTCCATGATTGCCCCAAGAGCACCCCTTACCCAGAGAGGGTCAGGGACACCTGGGCAGAGGGGTCAACTGAGAGACAGGGGACAATAAAGGCATCTGTGTGTGGGGAGAGCATCCAAGGAGGATAGAAAAAAAAGAGAAGCCTGCCTTCCTCCTCCTCCTCCATCAGCAGCTTTCCACAAGGAGGATCAATGCAGCCCACTAACTGCACCGTTGTTCCATTTTTAATTAATGAAAGAAAAAACTAATCATTGAATTAAACTTCTCATTACTCCAGCTGAATACCCACTAAGTAAATTTAATTACGGTACGAATCGGGTTTCTCCCTGTTTCGTTAGCTACTGATAAAGATGAAGCGGGGGGGGGGGGAAGGAGGAGAGATGAAAACAGAGAAAGAGAATAGAAGATGGGAATAATAAATGCAAAAACAGAGGTAAATGATTCAGCAGGTTTCAGGGGCTTCCAGTAAGGGCCTGGGGAAAGACCCTCCCACCCCTCCCAAACCAGGCTGGAGGGATTCCCTGTGGGATAGACCCCCTTCCTCCAACCCACCTCCTACCCAAGGACAACCACCATCTTCCAAGACCACATCATGCATAGGAACACACAGCCCCATGAGCTCTGCCTCCATGCATCTACCCCACATCCCAGAGGCTGGTCCCTGCTCCAAGCACCCAGCAGCCAAGCTGTGCTCTGGCACAGGCACACCACAAGGACCCCTTGGGCATGGAGGCCACAGGGACAAGGTCCTACCACCTTCCCCAGAACCACCACTTGCACATCCTGGGTTCACAGCCACCTGCAAAATAGCAGACAGAGGCTTGGGCACAGCTGGCTCCCCTCCAAGTAAGGGCAGACACTGATTTCAGATCTGCAACAACCCTTGATCCCTTCTGATCTCACAGCTCTGAACAGCCAATTTTTACCTCTGCAACAAAGGCAGCAACCCTGTAATGCTTCAGCAGGAAGCTAGTGCTGACAAAAGCATGGGGAGCACATGAGAATGGATATCAAACACCTGCTGTCCCACCACATACCGAGACACCTGCCTGGCACTCTTTGTATTTTAAGCCTGCCAGAGTGGGAGTCCTGCACACCCAGGCTGCTGGGAGCCAGGGACACCAGCAGCACACTCCTAGGAAATAGGCAGATGATGCATTCCTGCAGGCTGCCCACCTCCCTCCCCCCCGCCACACAGATTTTGTTTATGGCACAATTTTGTGTCTCTCCTACTCTCCCACTACAACTCAGCCCTCCATTCCTCCTTCCTGACAAAGGGCATGAGCCATTGCAGGGCAGGTACAGCCCCACACCAGGGAGGAGTCCAGCAGCCCCCACCAGGCACAGCAATCTCCCTTCCAGCACCTGCCTCCACACCCAGCAGTTGTGATGTGACTGTTGATAAGGTCACATTTGGGATAAACTGGGGGTGGAGAGCATGTAGTAAATGAAAAGTGCAGCCTCTTTAATTAGGTAGCTTCAGCTTTCAGCTGAGCCAAGAGCATGGTAGAAGGGCTACCCAGGTGCTCACAGTGATGGGATTTGGCAAGTATGGTCAGACCATCTCCTCATTGTCATTAAGGGGGGCAAGAGGAGCCCATGCAGGTTTCTTCTGCAGCCCCATGGGTAGCATCTTGTTCACCACAAGGCACTGTCCCACTGCCTCATGTTGGCAGCTTGTGGCCCTCATAGTGCCCAACTGCTGCTCTTCTGCAAGCTGTGGTGCTGCTGGGAGATTGGGTTCTCCTTCATTCCCATGACTTTGCTACATCTTCTGACCCCAAACCACACTGACATGTTTGAACCCTTCACCTCCATGCCTTGGCCATGCAAGACAGCCACTTGCCTCCTTTCCCTCCCTGCTGCTTCCCCAGCCTTGTCCCACTCTCCTCCCTCCCCAGCCCAACAGGCTCCTTCCCCAGAGGGGTTTCTCCTGTGCAGGACAAGCTCAGTTGCAAACACCTTCCAGGCAGACCAGAAGGTCCCTTCAGTGTCACATCAATCCCCCCCCTGAACTGGGCTTTCTCAAACACTGGACAGGGAAAGCATTAACAGGCACAGATGATGTGGGGAGCAAACAGGGCTGGGTGAGACCTGCCATGCACTCATGGCACCCAGCAGCAGCCAGCCCAGGTCTGGGCACCAGTGCCAGTGGCCACCACCACAGCCTCAGGGCTCCATCCCATTCCCAAGAGGATGCTGGCTCCCAGGTGGGCTCAGCACAGCAAGCTCTCCTTACAGGCACAAGCTTTCTGCTGTAGCTAAAATTAGCTCCCACAGAGTCTCTCCTGCCATCCCTGAAGTCATTGGTACAACATGTTCTGCCACCACAGGCTCTTCCCAAGCTCTCACTGAAAAAAACCCAGTGATGCGTAGTACACGCCTCACAGCTCTGACTCCCTCACACACACAAAGCAAATAACCCCACAGGTTTTGCAGCCACCACCTCCCCACACTGGAGGCAAGGCTCCCTCCTCCTGCCTGCTGGGGCTGCCCGAAGTCCCTTGCCCTACAACCCTGGTGTAACACCCATTCCTCCAGCTTTCAACCCCAACAGCAAACATATTCTGACAATTTGGGCTGGGAAAACTGCGGGGGGGGGGGGGGGGGGGGGGGGGTGCTTGTTTTTTGTTTCGGTGGCCAAATTGAGAAGAAAGTAATTCAGGTTGACTGAAGTGTTTTTTTTTTCTTTGCCAAATTTTAAAACCCCAGTAAAAATCTGGGGCTGAATGAAACATTTTGTTTGGTCTGAAGTGAAGCTTTCATTTTGTTTGTAGGTGGCTTCCCCCCCACACTAAAAAAAACCTAGAAAAAATTCAAAATGAAATGTCATCTCGAAACAGATGGCTGAAAGGTTTCATTTTGAAAATGTCAAAATGAAACTTTTCAGTGTTTCACTTTTTTCCCCAGCCAAAACCACTTGCTAAATACAACCTGAATTCGTGAGCTGTTTCTGTTGACTGAAACCTGAATTATTCGGTGCATAAGCTAGCTGTTCACTCAAAGCCTTTTTGAGTACACAGCGTACACACCCCACGCTGTGCATACTGCTGCAGCAGGTTGATGCACGTGGAGCAAACAGGAAGGCAAACCCTGCAGCATGTCCTTCTCCAGAGAAGTGGCACAGGAAAGCAAAAGCCCAGGGACTTACCGTGGCAGCAGACCTCTGCAGCTTTGTTTTGGGTGCTGGAGGGGCTTCCTGTGCAGCAGAGGCAGAGGGGGGTGCTGCAGCCCCGGGTGGGAAGAACAGGGTGGTCCTGCCTGTCTCATGGGACCCAATGCAGCGCAGCGGGGCACCTCGCTCAGCCCTGGACACACAGCCCTGCAAGACAGGAGGATGGGGAGAGCGTGAGAAGGTGCTGAAGGGAGAAACACCCAATTTGGGCAGAAAAGGAGGGAGGTGTTGGGGGCTGAGGCCAAGCAGAATTAAGGGATTAGGGCAAGGTGGTGGCAGCAAGCAGCTCTGAGCACTGGCTGGCTGGTGTCAGGTCTGTTCCCTGACTCCACTCTCACCCATGCAATGGTTTTCATCTCCTCTTGCCCTGCTCTTAATGTGCACTCACCCATCTGCTTGCTAGCACAGGGCTTTCCATGCCAGTGGCCACACAAGAGATAAGCAGGACGACTCTGAAGTATCACACCAGCAGCAAACCCAAGCTGAGGGACCTGCCCCACTGGAGACCATCTCCAGAAGAGGTTGCTCACTCCCTCCCACCCACAGCCATCAATCATTGCAGCTAGCCCTTGCCATAGCAGGACTGTCAGACAGTCATCAAGGAAGGCTTTGCTCACCTGACCTCTCTTGCTCAAGGAGGGATGATGTTTATCCCAGGGCTGGTCAAAACCAGATCCCAGGGATGAAATCTAACCACCAGCTGGGAACCAGCTCAGGGCTGATCAGATCTTACTGACAGCAAACCCCACAGCCCCTCTCCCACGCCCTGAGGCCATGGGAGGGTGGTCCTGGGTGCTAATCCCTGCCACTGCCTTGTGCCAGGACCACAGCCAGGTGACCCCATCCCTACACCTGGAGACCTGTCCCCCAGATTGGTGTCTATGTGACATTGCCATGCTGGAGGGCAACAAGCCCATTGAACCACACACACAAAGGCTCCCACTCTCAGCAAGCAGAAATCAGGTTTTGATTGCAAAGTTCACAGTCCAAGAGTTTTCAAGTACAAGCAAAGTCTGGCAGCCCCAAATTCTGCCTTGAATTCAGGGCCTCAACATACAGGAAGGGAACAGGAATATTTTAAATTTGCTTTAAATTTGCTATTGCTCCTCAAAAAGCTTCAGGATTCCAAGGGTACACTGGCAGTATGCAGAAGAAAGAAGCAAAACAGGCCAGATTCAGGAGGGCATTCTTAAAAAAAAACAAAAAAAAACCCAAAAAACAACCAACCAACCCCAAAAACTTTAATCCAACCCAAATTCATGGTTATAAAAATCCAGTTTATGTTCCACAAGAACCCAGGCAAGGAAATCACATGCCACAAAATCCTATGAAAACAAGAGCTGATACCTGAACCCAAAATTCACAAGTCAGGTACACAGTTCAGGTTAGAAACTTAGGTTCATTTTCTTTTCCCTTTTGCCTCTGGCTTAGGTCAGGGGCAGTGACACTGAGATACTGCAGAAGCATTACCCTTCCAGCACGAGCACGCACCACAAAATGCTGAGGCTGGTGTCAGAAAACCTGTTTTTGCGAGATCACTAGCCTGATTGCTAGATGAAAGAGGATTAGATGAAGCTTAGACTAAGCATCTCAACAGTATCAACCCGTAAGATGATGCTCAGCCACTGCTACTGCTAAGGTAACACAGAAACAGATTTATCTGCTAAGAGAGAAAAATCTTACTTCAGAGAGCCCTCCTCAGCATGAAAAGGGGTATTTGCAGGGGCAGGGCAGACCTGGCTGCCCACAGGCAGGAGTCTGCCAGGTGGAGTCACATGGAATAAGAGGCAGGCTTGCTCCAAATTCAAACCTCCTCCCAAGTTCAGGGGGTGGCAATCGGAAATTAAGCCCATCTGTTCCTAAAACACTGCACTAGCAGGGAGGTGAGGAGGCTGAAAAACTGAGCTCTAAAGAAATCAAAAGCACTAGAGAGACAGAGCCAGCAAGCTGCCCATCAGGGAAGGGACACTGTCTCAGGCTCATTACTGCAATGTTTGGAGATCTCAGTCCAGACCTCAGTTAAATCTCTTGAGCAAGGGAGCTGCAGCAGCACACAGGTTCCCTGCATTAGCTTATCCTGGTAAGGATGAGATGGGGCAGCCAGAGCTCCCCAAACCTCATGGATGAGCTGCAGACAAGGAAAAGGAAACTGAGGCAGACACCAGTGGTGCAAGGGGCTGCTAGGCAGATGGTGCCATGCCAGTTCTGGAGCTACCACAGACAAACCCACCAGTAAGCCACACAGCTGCAGCAATCCCAGCCCTGGCAAACATGCCTTGTCACATGGAACAGTGTTTCAGAAAAAAGTATTAAGTGATCAGTCAGCATTAAAACCAGCCAGTTTTGATGTGTTTAAAAGAAAACGTCTCCCTTTTTTCCTCACTGAGCCCACTTTTCACTTTAAGAATCTCCTCAGTTTTTTTCCTACCCCCAATCAAAAAAAACCCCCGTGCTGTCAAGCTCAAACACTCACTTTGCATTTCTGCCACATTCATTCAAATAAATCATTCAGAACCAAACCAAACCTTCACATTTTCCCCTTCTCCCTTGAAGGAATCATGCTAAACCACCAGGTCAGCCTGGAAATCCATTTTTTGCCTGGTTCCTGCCAAAAAGCCAGGACAGCACGGTGTTGGCTGGGAGGTAGCAGCCAGGTGGGATTTGGAAGTGCTGCCTACAAAGCACTTCTTGGTGCCAGGACATTAAAAAAAGCGCAGTTTTTACACAGCCTTTATCCCCAAGAGATGGCAATAATGAGGGAGCAGAATGGGATCAGGCATGGGGAGACAGAGGGAAATTCAGGAACAGGTCCTGAGCACCACTCACATTACCTTAGCCCAGGCCAGCAAAGCAGGTGAGGTGGCTACAAGGAGGCACATCCAGTATCAGCAATGTGGCAGGAGTACCTGGTCCCTCATGTTTGCAAGGAGTAGAAACTCAGATTTAGCAAAGAGTATTTATGAGTATTGAGAAAAAAAGCCATGCCACAGGGAATAACAGGGCTTTCTTGTGGCTGGCAGCTGAATGGAATAAATCTATCCACTGGGCATAAATTGTTTAAGCAAAAAGTCCCTCTCAACTTGAATATTTTGCAAGAAAAATAGCAACAAAAAAAAAGAAAGAAAACTCTGAACCCTCATCATTTCTCTCCTCAAGGTCAGAGCTGTTATTCTCTTCTGTGAAGGAGAAAAAACACCTTTCACTAGTAAGTTTAGCCAAAAAATGAAACATTTGAGAAGTGAGTGCATTACTTCCTGGACTGACCTGCCTGGATTAGGCTAAATATCTCTATTTAACAGGGAGTTATCTTCCAAAATCAAGTTGTAGGGAGGGTCACTGGTGGGGCAGAGGGGCAATCTGGTGCAAGCAAGGAGCAGCACAGTGCTTCAGTGACTGGCTTGGTGCCTGCTCAGACGGGGATGGGCCAGGACCCCAGAACCATGCAGGGAGCCCTGCTGCATCTCTGACCCCAGGGGCAGGATCCTGCTGCTGTTCCTGGTCCAATCCTGCCCTCATCCCAAGCACAGATGTGGCAGACACCAGCCCCTCCTGTCATCTCCAGGAGCAGACCTGGCTGTGGCACACAGCAGGGATGGGGCAGAGGCACCCAGGGGTAAGGGAGACATCAGCCACTGGGGCTACCGCAAGGAGAGCAGCCTTCTGTCAGAGCAAAGGATCTGGAGCCTGTTCAGTTATTATGCAGAGGCTGTGCTAAGGTTGCTGCTTTAGTGCACTGCAGGCACTAAATTAAGGGGACATTTACAACCCACAATGCAGAGAAGCAGCTGCTAAAGGTGGCCATGGTGAGTGACTTCACCTTTGGGTGAAAGGCTCCACAAAACCTCAGTCATGAGGGATCAAGATGGGAAAACAAGTCCTTCCTTCCACCTACTGCCCTGCAGGGCAATGCCAGGACATCTCTGGGCACCTGGGGCAAGTGGGGACAAGTGACAACCTGTTCTGCTCAGTGCCAGACATGGTGTCCAAGACCTGCCCTGTTTGGAGGGGATGCAAAGCCCACGGGATACTGAAGTTTGGTCCAATTAGCAGAGTCTTAGTGTGACAAACTGCACCACCACCACAACAGCACTCAGCTGGAGCAAACCCAAGGGATCTGCTCCCCAGAAATTAAGCTTCCACAGACCAAGCCTTGCCCAGGCTCCACACAGCACAGACCAGCAAGCAGTTGTCTAGAGCATCAAACGGTTCCTGGTGGCAAAACAAGCCCTGGTGCCTGCTCAGCCTTTTTCACTGCCCTTGATAACCAAGCTGGGTGCAGCTACCAAAAAGGGGGTCCTACAGGGTGACAGCTCTCATGGCTCCTCCTGGGAGCAGCCAGCACCACTCCCTTCCTTGTCCCACAACCATGCCAAGTCCAGCTCACCAGGGCTTTCCACCTAGTACTGCTCCTTCCTCCCCCTCCTTGTCCAGCAGGAGCAGCCAACTTTAGCACTGGCCAAAACGCAGCGTGCCTGCATGGATGAGCCAGCCATGCCCTGCACTTCCCCTCTTCCCTGGTGCCATAGCAGTGCCCAGCTTGTTTGCTGATGAGTGGCACCAGGACCTCCTCCTTGCAGGTCCAGGGATGTACCATGCTGTGCTCAGCCATGCAGAGAAGGGGATGGCTCTTGGTGGGAGCTGGCATAGACCAGCCCAAGGCACTGAGCCCAGAGGCAGTCACATCCTGGAAGTGGCCAAGGGGAAGGGGAAGCAGAGGAAGAGAAGGCAAGAACAGACATGAGCCAACACCCACACAAGAGGAGGAGAAAGGGATTAACTTGGCTCCAGCTAACACAAAGGCAGGAGGGTGCACTGAGGGAATCTCAAGGTCGCAGCACACTATGCCAACCAGCACACACATTGGCTTTTGTCAATAATTCAGCAGGCTGGGTTGCAAGTGCAGCTGTGGAGGGACTGCAACTGGAGGGGGCATTTCTACCCAAGCAGAGGGAACAGCAGCGATGGGTGGGAGGGCACCTCTGAACAGGACCACAGCACTGCAGGGTGCTGGGCACCAGGGAGACTAGCCCACTCACTGGAAAGTGCAAATGGCATCATGCTCACATCCCTGCAGCTTGTAGATCCTTTTGAGAAAGTTAACTCAATGAATTAACACCCAAACCCAGGGTGTTTCCTGCCTGTAGGAATTTACAGCCATTGTAGCCACCCCCTGCAGCATGAGCCGTTTGCTTGGAGGTACCATGTGTTAGGGATATTTGAACACTTGGTCATGGGGACCAGCCCAGGGCAGTGTCCATGATCACTCATGCAAACAGACTGCTACACCCCATGCAGCCCCCTACCAGAGCAGGGTGCCAGCAGCACCAACCAGCCCAGGCACTCCAGGAGCACCCTTACTCAAAGGATTGCTCCAAACGCCCAGCTAGGAACAGATGGCTGCTCCTCTGCAACTTCACAGAGACCCCTCCTGTCTGCCAGCAGAGCCAAGACCCCACAGCTCCCATGTCTTTGGGAACCACATGCTTGAATGCACCCAGAGTTACTGCACTTGACAAAGGAATTAGCAGGGGATAATTTCTGGCTTCTGTTGCAGAGCAGGTCAGACCAGTGGGTCATGAATCATCTCCTTTAGCCTTTAAATGTGCAACAGGTGGAATTCAGAGGTCTCAAACTCCTCTGAAAGATCAGCCCTGAGCCTGGAGGGCTGCCCAGAGCAAGGGATCCTGCCATCTCAACCCAAAGCCTGTGCAACAGGCCCCCAGGTGAGCATGTCACAGGGTGAGCATCCAATGAGCCATGGGGAAGCTGAAGTCACAGCCAAGGCCAGTTACAGGAATAGAATTGGCTCAGACTGAGAAAATGTAACTTTCCATCACTTTGCAATCAGCCATCCATCCTGTGGGCCAGCTGGCTGCCATGTCAGTGCACCTCCCATCCATTTCAAATGTCCTGATAACACCAACACTTCACAAGACTAGCTCAAGAAGGCTTGGGAGAGTTATTATCCAAAGCCAGGTGGCTGGACTTGACTCAAATCTTAGGCAAGTGATTAAAATGATTGGCATTTTTTTGGAAAGAAAACTGCTGTGCTGTACCTGTCATCCATCTTCAGAAAGCTATTAATTGCACAATCACAAAACTGGACACACCTGTAAGGCTACACAAGCACAGAAGTACTTGCAACCTGATGAAGCTCATTCTCACCTGCAGCTCTGGGACTAGCCACCCCCCACAGGCTCCAAAAATGGGGTGCTTTGGCCAAGATGTTCTTGAGCATCATGTTACCGCACCTGCACAGCTCTCACTGCAGGATCAGGGGGGGATACTCAGTCATGGGGATGAGTGTTGAATTGCTGGTCTGCACACCCCATGACTTGGATTAATTTCACCCCATGGGTTACATGATGAGTCTATTCTGGCTGGAAACAGACTGTCACAAAGCTGCCTTTGCTTAAGATTTGGATTCACATCTTATCCAGGCCCCTCTGCTTCTATGGGACACAGTAACACTGCCAGCCAAGAACAAGGTATCATTCTTCCCCTTTGACTACATATGCTAAAAATCAATTTTCTTTTCTTTCAGAGCAAAGGAAACTAAAGGCAGCAGCATTTCCAGGTGAACAGAACTTGAGAGCAGCTACTGAATGACACCAACCAGATCCCAGCCTCACCCCAGGGCAGCTCCCAGCCCCACCATCTCCCATGTCCTCCCTACCATCATTCCTGCCAGTGCTGTCCCCACACTGGGGCAAGGGCTGCTTTCCCAGGCAGGGCAGGAGCAGGGGATGCCAGTCCTTGGCACACTGGGGTCCGAGGTTAGCTTTCCTGCATGCCAGGGTAGGAGGACACCCCACTCTCTCTTCTGGGTTCAATGCCAGAACCCAAAACTCAGCTGTCAGTCCATTACAGATTAAGGGAGTGAACATAAGGACAAGCCCTGCCTGTTTGATGAACCAGTACAGCCCCAACAGCCCACACCTACTTGCTTCAGCTTGACCATGTTGCCCCAAGGACTGGCAACTGAGGATTTACAGATTGGGGACTTTGTGTGGCCTCAGGGTTATTTTGCATGTCCTTGCCTCTGGAGAGCACAACATCCAGGAATCTCTGGGGAACTGTGGGAGGTCATTCAGTTTTATGTCCTGTACATAACCAACCCATGCCAAATGCTTGGCTGGGGCACCAGCATGGAAGCTGCCAAACTTGCTGCGCCAAGAAGTTGAACTGTGCTTAGATGGGGATCCCAAACAGGGTAAAATCTGCATTTAATACCTATTATCCTAACATCTCCCCATCTGTCCACTTTCCTCACATGCCTGTAACTGCAGTGTGCCAGGGCTGCCTGATATCAATGGCACTTTAATTTCATCATACCCAACTTATTTAGAGCAATTAGGAGGCAATGAGCACACACCAGGGGCTAAGATGCACTTGAATAGCATCCAAGGGTTACTGCAGTATCACAGGAGACCTTCAGATGGAATTATCAGTCCACAAAAAAAACTTAAATAAAAAGGCAGGCAATCCCCAAAGTGAGGATAAGGTTCTTCTTGGTCCTATAGGTCCCTTTTTAATTTGAAGTCAGCTGACAAATAAAGAGATGACATTCCTCATTTAATTAGTGAAGAGACAGCATCTCAGGTTGGAACACAGACAGAGATACTTTGCCTGGGCATCTGGCTGGAGAAATGATCAGGAGAACAAGGCAGGGATTCCTGTGAGGTCTATTACCTAATCCCACTTCAGGCAAGCAAGTCTTGCCATTGACTTCTCTGGGAGCAGAGGTAAAAAAACTAAGCCATTTTGGAAATCCTAGACAGAAAGGCAAAGCAAAAAGTGGCTTCTCCCTAGTGATTTCTGCTGGATGGTAGCAGCACTGCACGAAGCCAGTGCCACCAAGAAAGCTACCAAAAAAAGCCAGCCAGCCTGCATCCTGGCTTCCCAACATCCCCATTTCATGCAAGGCAGGTGAGGTGCCAAAGGAGGGGACGGCTCCTCACTTCTGATTTAGCTACATGCCCACACTCCTCCCGCACAGGCTCTTTAAATGCCTGCCTGCATGAGAAAAAGCAATGGCCTATTTTTTAGTGAGCAGCTCAGTACAGCCTCCACCTCAGAGCACAGCGCGCACAGGTCTTATTTAGGATGCTTCAGACACATCCGGAGGGGACTTTGGGAACAGACTGTGGAAAGAGAAGACTGAGTGGGCAACCTGAGTCACTTCATTGCTTACAGAAGTGTACACAAGCATCTTCCATTTGAGCAAAACTCAGCATAGCTCCCCTTGACTCTGGGGACCGGAGGAAAGTGCATCTTCTCTAGCATACTTCACTGATGCAGAATAACTGCACACCACCTTTCTCATCCAGGCTTACCAAAAGAGGGATCATCCCTCACAACTATGATCCAAACCTCTGATCCTGGCAATTCCTCTGCAGCACAGGAGCAGCTGAGAGCTGCTCTAATCTGCTCTGATGGGTGAGGGCTGTGGAGGAGATTAGCTTCCTTCCAAGGAGGAGAAAGCAGAGCATGACATGGAGAAGTGCATGCACATGCGTACGTGTACCCTGAAGAGATACGATTACAGCTGGCTGCAAAACTCAGCTCTGAACTTATTGCCAAAGAGCCTGACTCATGCAGACAAATCAACCCAGCACCACCCACTGCACATGGGAAAAGCAGGACATAAGCACAGGAGTTACAGGAGACCCTGGTCCAGAGTCAAAACAGACTCAGCCTTTACCTTGAGCCCCATCCTCAAGGAAGTCACTTTAAGCTGTCAAACAAGGGCCTCTGTGCAAAGATGCCCATATGCTGAGGCTGAGAAGGATCACTGCAAGGCAAGGACTTGCCCTGCCATGGCTGGCCCCTTGTATTACCCTTCCTCATTAATGCTGATACAAGGTGCTGGTTTGTGCCCCAAAAGCACAAAGCCTCTGCTCATCTACCCAACAGCACAGCCCAGGTCACACAGGTGTGCCCTGTCCTGTCCTTCCAAAGAACCTCTATCCTCATCTAGGACAGGACAGCCACCATGGGCTTCCTTTGCTTTCCCAGTCTCACCTTTCTGTTAAGGCTGGTCACAACAGCACCACACAACATCAATACCAAGGTGCCTGCTGGGGGTTCAGATGCCCTGAGCCAGATAAGAAAAAAGCCCTAGTCATTACAGCTGCAAGATGCTAATGGCTCCTGGTCACTGCACTGCAGTGACCAACGGCACTTTCACCTCTCTCCATCAGGGTATTTATTTTCCACGAGATAAAAGCCACAAAGTGGCATCCAGCACAGGCAATGTTATTTCACAAGACTTCTGATGCCATCAGCAACCACATGCACAGCAACTCCCCGGGACAGCAGGGAGGGGGGTTCATGGGAATATACAGAAAGTGCCAAAATATGAACTGTTAATAAGATGTATTTTGAAATGTCACCAAGTTATGATCTATTGATCTCACACCAGAAGTTTGACTTTTTCTGTGTAATATTAATCTATGTCACTTACACATTCTGGGAACTACAGTTTGAATGAGTGCCATTACACTAAAATTAGGTATTACAATTATTAACTGCTAGGGGCCCAAACTAGCAAGGTGCTGAAGAGCCAATCCAGAATAACAGCAGTTTAACCACCTGCTGGGAGCACCCCCCACACACATAAGCTTGAGCACCTCAGTGCTGCAGTACAGGACAGGGGCACAAGGCTCACTGCAGAGCAGGCTCTGCTCTCAGAGTAACACCCCTGCCCAGGAACAGCCTGGAAGAAGCAGATTTGGGTGCAGCCAGGAACATGAGCTAAGTCCTACCCTGAATCTGGGGAATTCCAGAGAGGAAACAGTTTCCAACTTCATCCAACACATAGCTAAGGCCTGACAGTGTTCCCCCCCCCCCCCCCCAAGCTGCTGGGGGGCTGTGACACATGGCCAGGGCAGGGTGCTGATGACACCTCCTAGACTGGCCAAAGCCACTACAAGCACCTACAATTCCTCATGGAATTCCTCACCCCAAACCTGAGAGCATGAGTCTAGTAGGAACTCTAGAAACAACTTGTCTAGCACAAGGTTTTTGCAAAGTTGAAAATGCTCCAGTGGGACTTTGGCCAAAAATTTTAGATCCCTTTTAAAAACAAGGCCAATCCATAGTCACTTCTAACGATCCCATTGACTGTTTTTCACTGAGTGCTAACAGAGACAAGTTGTCTCCTTTAGACCACTATATCATGGCTGAGAGCATCAAGAGGGGAAGATGATGGGCTTGGAGAGGAAGAACATCCTTCCTTTGCTCCACTTCAGCTGCTAATAGGCATGCCAGAGCTCTCTGACTAGCATTACATTAGTGCTGCATAAAAGCAATAAAGCCCTAAACCAACACACTACATATTTACTGAACTACACGCCACACAAAAGACTGTCCTCAGGACACCACATGAAGACTTGAAATAGCAAAGCCAAGGGTTGTAAAAAGCACCAGGCTGGGCAGACATCCACAGTGCCCACAACCAGGGTTAGGGCGCACACAAGAGCTGTGCACACAGGAGCATGGCTATGGGGAGCTGACAGGATAATCCAGCCATCACATTTAACCAAAGCAAGCAGCATAAAACACTCAGTCTCCTCTGCCAGAAACTTGGGCAAACCCCAACCGTTGGGCATAGAGTCTGCAGAGAAATCAGCATCCAGATGAGGAAAGCAGTGTCCAGGGTGAGACCTGCTCCTGTGCCAGTGCACAGCCCTGGCTGCTGCCTGCCTGGCACTGACCCGCAATTTCCCCCTGCTCCTTTGTTTTCACTTCCAACACTTAGAAATTTTCACTCCTAAGCTCAATGAATTGTCATTTCCAAATGCCTCTTTCCCACAGGAAAGGGAACTGCACGAAGCACTGTTTGATATTTTCCAATAACTGTCAGTGGCACAGGGCTGATATGGAGCCTTCAGCAGTAAATTGTCATGACGACTTTGGGTGGGATGAAACAAGTGGTTTTTAAAAGACCTTTTTCTCCCTCTGCTCCCAGCACCTGGCAGGCCTACAGCATGTTTCAATAGCCAGGCATATGGCAACATCACTGGGCCCTGCTCTGTCACCACAAAGAGCTATAAAATGTACCTTGGCTGGAGAGGTGAGGTCCCCACCAGCCGGTGGCCCATGGCAGAGGACAAGCCAACAGATGTGCTGGGACAGAGGTAGAGAACTAGAAGCGGTCAGAGGCAGAAAGAGGGGACTCCCTCCTGCACTAATGCTGAAGAAGTGGAGTCAGTTTGAGAACTTTTGGATGCACATTTCCCCCCACCCTTAGAAATGATAGATTTGCTAAATCAGCACAGCATTGCAGGAGAGCTTTGCCCTTATTGGCAAGGAGGAGAGGCTTAGCTTCCCCCTCATAAGTTAGCTCCCAGAGGGGCACAGAAAAGCCAGGTACACATCTGACTTTAAATGCACCCCCAGCTGCTGGCAATCAGGGATGAGCCAGTGCCCCTTGCACCCAGCAGGAGCAAGCACTGTCCTGGAGGTCTGTGGTCCCTGCCTGCCACTGCTGTGACACCCAGGGCACAGATCCAGAGCATGACATTGAAACAACCTCAACCAGATACCTATCTGTCCAGCTCCCTGCTGTTGGGAACATGGCAGGAACCTGCTAGCAAAAGTAAGTGAACACCCCAACCAGAGAGGCATCTCTTCCTCCACAAAGATGAAAGCAAAGCCCATTTTCTGAAGACTCCTTCTGGAGGAGGATTTCAACACAGCTTGCAGAGGTACTGGCATGCCTGCAAAGCTCACTACTACCTCAAGAGCACAGTTGTGAGTCTTTACCCCATGCTCTGGGAAGGGCCATGCAAGCCAGCCACAGCCAAGCTGCAAGCCCCACAGCCCCTGCACCTGGGCACACAACCAGGGGCCACCAGAGAGACATGCAATGCCCGAGAAGTTTCGTGAGTTATTGTGCCACACCAAACAGTTCTGACCTTTTCAATATTCTGTATTTTTATTGGCTGCCCATTTCCCCTTGATCCCCACAGGCTCATTAGACAGCAAGCAGAGCCGAGGGCAGCTCCAGCAGCCAATGCTGCTGCACAACACTGAAAAGGTCAGAGACATTGAGGCTGAGCAAAGCTGCTCTCAGGAGTGCACTTATAGCAGGACAGGAACACTCCTTGGCCAATGCAGGCTGCAGACCAGGACCTGTTTCACAGGGACCCTCCCAAGGCAGAGCTCCTGCCACGGGGGTCCCTGGGGTGGCAGGGACCTGCACCACAGGCATGCCTGCTCCCAGCCAGACGAACTGTTGTTGCAAGAAGACCTGCCCATGAAAGGGACTTTGTGTAGATACTTGCAATAAATACCCCACAACAGAGGAGAATACAAGCCAGGGCTGTGCTCCTATACCACAGAGACCAGCACAGGAGGAGGCTGCAGAAATGGTCACAACTGGTGGGACAGAAAGCCCTGAGGCTCCTACTCAGGTGCTGCTGGCAGGGAGAGGACCAAGAACATTTCCCAGAGCCTCTGGCACACTGGGATAGGGAAGGCAACTACCCAAGGCAACTACCATCCATCTTTAATAGATATAAGAGGAGACTGTCTGGAGTCCAAGCCTCCCCTGAAGCATTCAGGGGAGTGAAAGGAAAACTCAGCCCTGCTGGCAGGCTGCAAGGCAGGCAGGCAAACACAGCATACCCCTGGGCAGGGACAGCACACAAACAGCACAGCTGCTTCATTCACAGCCTTTTGATCAACCACAGTCCAACCTAGCCATCTTACAGGAACTAAAAGCATGACACCCCCTCCCTAAAGACCTAGCACCCCTTCTGCCTGCTCTGGAAAGAGGCAAGGGTGAGCCCCAGGACTTAACCTTCCTCCCAGTCACAGTAACCTTCCAGCACCACAAGCTCTGCCCTCAGCAAGGCTGCAGGTCCTGAACAGGACCATGGGTGGATAACACATGTAAACCCAGCCTGGCTCTCCATGCTGGTCCTCAACTTGCCCAGAGCCACAAGCACAGTACATTGAGAAAGCCCAACTCCAGAGATACACTCTGGGGGCCTCAACCAGGTATCTGCTAACCCAAAGGTGGTAGGAAAGCCAGTACCTTTCAGAGCTTGGCTATCAGCCCTCTAACACAGGGTCAAAACTCACCAGGCAGCTTCAGAAACGTGTCCCCCAGAGCATGAGTGTGCAGCAAGGGCTGGCTGCTCTTCCAGGGAAGGCAAACCAGAAGCAGAGGGTGCCCTCTCTGATGGGGCACGGGTCCGTGGCTCCAAACACAGGAGGCAGAGGTGGGTGCTGCAGCCAGGTCCATCAACAGCAACAAACCCGGTCCAGAGGCCCCATAGGCAGCTAACACTGAAGCAAAAAAACCCCACACCAAAACCCAAGAAAGTAGCAAAGGGGCCAGTCCTGAGCTTAAATATGGCTCCCAGAGCAGTGGTTGGAGAGGGTCGGGTGGAGGCTCCAGGTGGGGCTGCTTAGGGCAATTAAGGCCTTTAAGCAATCAGCTTGCCTGACAGCAGCTGGGCTCTCAATGTCCACCCTCTCCTTCTCGCTGTGGCAAAAGATGACCGTATTTTGGCAGGACGGCCAGCCAAAATGACAGAGCAGCCTGTCCGCTGAGGGGGTCCGTGTGCCCCTGGGGAAAAGTCACCCATGCCAGGGGCTGTCGGACAGGCTGCACTGCCTCCGCACAGCCCCGAGGCAAGCAGCTGCCCCAGTCCCCGTACTGGTTTTGGTGCCATTTCCCAGTACAACCGGCAGCACGATCAATGCCGAGAGGCTGCGGGGCGGGGGGGGGGGTGGTGTCTGCTGTGAGGAGAGCAGGGCTGCTCTGCAGCGGTTCTGGATGGTTCCACCAGACCCCTGCTTTGTTGAGGCCTGCGCTCCCTCATACCCCTCAGGGCAGCGTGGTGGGCCTGGCTGCTGCCCACCCCACCCCCCATCCAGCCCCTGACTTTTTATTTGTTCATAAATGTTCAAAACCAGGCGAAAGATGTGGTAAATGCTCTTTCTCTAGCAAGACGTAATGTCAGAGTGAGCGCTGCCAGGGCTACCAGAGGCGGACATGTTGGAAATGGGTAAATGGCGCTCAGTGAGCTTCTCCTTTGTTCAGTATGAAAACACAACCCTGAAAATCCCAGAGGCAGAAAAAATAAAGGACAGAAATAAAGCAGCAACAGCCAGAAATGCCACAGGAGATAGCAGGCAGAGCTGCCCGGCGGGGACGAGGGTGGTGGAGCCCCTCAGGATGAACACCAAGGGTTAAAAACTGTAACAGCTCCTTTCCGAGAGATGGAAAATATCACAGCTCTGGTAACACATACTCAGATTTTTCTAAAATAATGTTAGATTTTTAGGGTGTTTTTTTTTAAAAGAAATGGATCTGGGCAAAGGAGTGCATTGACATTAGTGACAGATGGGATGGAAAAATTTTTGTTTGGAAAAAATATCTTCTTTTGAGTCACACGCATGCAGAAAGGAAAACAACTTAACCCCTCTGGTCCCCCTCCAACGGTGAGCTGTAACGTGGCAGCAAAGAGCTGAATCCCACTGGGCTGCAGGGATGGACCCCTGCCCTTCAGGTCAACAGAGGCCAAAGCTGGAAGGTGCAGAGACAGGATTTTTACCCTACAAAAAAAGATTTTTCTTCTTCTCTGGAAGGCAGCAAAGGCAAACTGGCATTCAGCCCTCCCTGTTAAACCCTGGTGGGCTTGCTTGGGAAAGGTGGTATCATCCCTGCAGCCCAGGCACCACAGGGCCGTGGCAATGGCAAATCCTGGCAGCCACATCGTCACCTCCTTCTTGGCTCCACTTGGCCAAGACCAACCCTCAGTCCAGGAACCCCAGCAGCCCTTGGACAGCATTGACCACTTGTTAACTCAGTGCGGGGACAGGCTTTGCAAGAGCTTCGCTCAGACTGCAGAGACCAGGAGCATTAGAGAGACGAGATCTGGGGAAGATAGGCTTTATCATGGAAAGCAGAGCCAAACGAGGAGTTGTGTTTGCCCGGTGAAGGTGTGGAGAACCAAGGAATGAGAAGCAGAAGGAGGGTCGGGATGAAGAGCAGAGCAGGGAGAGAATTACAAAGTGTTTGCCCTTGTGGTGAAACTGGCTGGAGATGAACTCCCACCGCTGCTGTTTTGACAGCCCAAACGCACTCGCTCGCACAATATCTCTGTCTTGTTAAAGGTAATTACAGTTCTTCCTGTGTAATGAGATGGTTTTTAAAGGCCATTCAAAAGAAATTTTCTATAATGAGGTTAAGGGTTTTATGGTGTTATACATCAAGGGAGCTGGTAATTGGTCGGATCCAGGCAGCATCCTGAAGCAGGGAGATAGGAGGTTCTGTGAATAATAGGCTAGCACAGAGTGCAGAGTCTCCAAAATGTTTTGGTTCTGCAGAGAAGGGAGAATAAAAGTGGAGGAAGGAGGGAAGAAAAGAGAGAAACGAAAAGGCAGAGTTGGATGCTGCCAGCTCCCGCAGGACTACGGTGGCTTCTTCCATGTTGCTTTGGGTGGGTTTTGATGAGCTTCATGAGAGAAAAAGGACCAGTGTGTGTGTAGCAGGTCCCATAGGACGGCGTTTCTGCTCTGGGTGGGAAACGCCGCTCTGCCGGTCGGCGGAGGGTGGCAGCTGGCTCAGTCCCGGGCAAGCAGCAGGGAGAGGGCAGGCAGGGACTGCCTGCAAGCCACGGCACGGCTGTGAGATCTGGCTGAATCCAGACTTGCACGCCACCCCCACCGGCTCCATCTGGAGAGAGGAAGAGCAGAAGGCTTTGCCCGCGCAGGGATCTCCCTGCTGTGCACAAAGGCACAGTCGTGGTGGGTTGAATGCCATGCGGGTGAGGTGTAAGCTGCTCCTGCCTCTTACTTCCCTCCAACAAGTCCCAGATCCCTCCCTCAGCCTGCGGAGGAAAAGCCCTGGCAGACCTGTCACCCAGCCCTCAGATCAAGCCTTTCCCCGCCAGATTGCTCCTTGCTTATTATTGCTGCTGCTGTTGCTTCCGCTCCCTCCCGTGTCTCTGCTCTTCCAGGGCTGCCCAGCAGCGGGATCATTATTCCCGTGCATTTAGTGGCAGCTCCCCGGTGCTGCTGCCGAAGGCCTGCAGCGTTTCTCCATATTTAGAAGCAGCTGATGGTGGCTGAGACGCTGCTGTGGGTGAACGACAGAGAGCCGAGCTCCAAGAGCGGCTATTTTCGTGCCACCCCCAACCTGCGAGCCCCAGGCACTAGCAACTTCCTAGCAAAGCTTGTTCTCTTGGGATCTCCAGCCCACTTGTTCATGCTGAAGAGACAGGAGTGGCAGCGGAGAGACAAGTACCTGAACTCTGGGAGGCTTAAGTGCTCGTCTGATTGAAAAATCAGCCTTTAGATGCGTGGAGGTTCACCCACCACTTGTGCTGGCAATGCTGAAGGAGTCGGACGAGTGTGCTGGTGATGGCAGGGGAGGATGCTCTTTGCATTACTCCCACCTCTGCGAGGATTGCTGGCTCAGGTGGTTAGGAGGGAATGACTGAACCCCGGCTTCCCTAATAAACCTAGATTTTCCCTCAGCGCATCAATTGAACCTCCTGTGAACTTCAAAAGATGTTTGGGGGTGGTGGTGGTGGTTGTTTTATTTTTCCCAAGGGTTATCTGCCCATACATCTGCTTTATAGTCCATAACACCCTTAGCAATAGCCAGGCCCAAGCTTTGGATCATGATCTTGTGTCTCAGTGGGGCAGCGGAACTGACTTCCCAAGGGACGGACTCATGCCAGGACGCGTGGGGCTGGAGTTGAAGTCCTTTGAAAACCTGGCACAGCTGGAGGTGGGAATTTGCAGGCAAATCTTGCAAAATCTTGAGTGGATGCGACTTCGCACTGCTGCACTGTGGCTGGAGGAACTGCTGCCACTGCCACCCGCAAAGGACATGGCCCTGGGACTCGGACCCCTAATTTGGCTCTGTGGCCTTATTCCGATCTGAACTTTCCAGAGCTTTTTGCCCCTATCTACTACTGCAAATTGCACAACAACTGCTAGACCCTCAGGAAACTTTAATGTTTTTAATGGCTGGAACTAACAGCTCCTGCTTTGCTGAGGCAGCCAGCAGAGGCTGGAACAGGGGGGCCTCTGGTGATCTCGTTAGCAGGCACCGCGGCCTCAGAGGCACTGCGGAGGGTGTGTAATGAGGGCGCACGTCTCATTTCCGAAGACAGTGAAGTCCCATGGTTGAGCACCTATGAACTCCACGCTGAGGAACAAGCCATGCACCGGCTCGCACGTCTCGGCACCAAGCAGGGCTCCCCGATTTGGGGCCAGGTGGGGCGAGGCAGATCTGTGCGATGCATCTGCTTTGGGGAGCGAGCACAAGCCTGGCCTGGCTTCTTGAACCACCTCTCCGTTACCATGCACTGGGACGTGGTAGTTGAGCGCTCCGCAGGGTTGCAGCGGGGCTGGGAGGAACGGGACTTTCCCTGGCACCACCAGCTTCCTGCTCCTGTCAGCGTACAGAAGAAAAGGAAACATATCCCAAGCCCTTGGTTTCAAACCACACTAAGTGCATTTTTCAAGATGCCACCAGTCACTGGGTAACATACATTACTCGCCTTATTCTGCCTGAGGAGTTGCATTTAATATCCTGCCTATTTATGTTTTTTAAAGACCAATTAAATATTAAAGGCATTTATCAAGGTTTAACGCTGCAGCGAGTGTAACAGCTCGGATGCCAGTGATGCCAGTGTGTGTGGTTTCAGAGGGGAGGTGCAAGGGGAGCCATGGGTTTCTGAGCTGCTCTGCCCTGCAGAGAGGCAGTTGCGCAGAGGACAGTGGGGACACAGGTGGCCCAGGGGACTCGAGAGGGGACACTACCACGGTTTTCAGCTCCAGGTCTCCGCTCTGAATCTGAGCTAGGCAGGTGCAGAGAGCTGTAACTGTCTGAGAGGCACCCGCTCTCAGGATGTGTCCCCACCCGGGACGTGAAAGCTCCTAATCATGTACCAAAACCTTTCTCCGCTCTGCTCTGGAAACCTGAAATCACAGACACTGCCTGAATAGAGCTGGTTTGGGAATTTGTCAACTAAATGTGTTTTCATCAGTAAATACCGGTTTGTTGAAATTCAAAGCCTTCCAAAAAAGGATCAATTGTGACAAATTACCCATTTCACAAAAATTCTGGAAAAAGTCTCAGAAGGTCAAAATGCCCCATTTTTGACACATTTGAAATGAAAGAAAATCAATTTTTAGGTTAATAAATCTAAGGTAATTTATAGTTTTGCAAAAAGAACTAGAAATGAAAAGCAACTATCAAAATGTTTTGAAATTATTTAAAAAAAAACTATTCAGTGGAATCAAAAGGGGTTTTTTTCAAGTTTGTTTTTTTTTTTTCTTTTACTGCTATTGGAATTTTACATCTCTGTTCCTGTTGCTGGTGGGAACTCATTTGTTTTCTATCTCAAGAATTGCAGGGGTGTGGAGATGCTTCCTCAGATGGTTCTGGTCTTGCTAACATGACCTCAGCGGGATTATCACTGTTATTGACATTACAACAGATGCCAGGGGCCTCCGCTAAGCTCCACTGCCCAGGAGGCTCCAGGTGAGCATGTCTGCAGACATCCATCCCATTCCCCCTTCAAGTGCCAGCCCTGCTGCGGAGGGTGAGCAAGGAAGGCCCATTGGATCAGCCATCACCGTCACGAGCTGATGGCACGACGCAGGATGCAGGTTACAGCCCCAGTGCAATTTGCTGAGGGGAAGGGGTCCCTCTGGAGCCCAGCGGTATCTGGCTGTTCACAGGCTCCCCGTTCAGCAAACCCCAAACAGATGGAGAGGCAGTGAGCCTCTGGATGCAGAGCAGATGACAGTGCTGAGCAGGGAGCAGATGAGGGGAATGTTTTCCTTGCCCTTCCTGTCCCCCTCAGACTGGCTAGATGCAGTTGTGTCCCCCTAGATCTTCAGCATCAGACACTGGTACACCCACATGGGAAAGCAAGACCTCTCCCCCAGGCAGCATAAATCCGGCAGGTCTGGAAAAAGGCTATCCTGTTCAATACGACACTCCTCTGCTACCATTTGGTGTGGACGGCTTCCTCGTGGCCATCCCACCAAAGCCCCACACCACCACCAGTGTCCCCAGCTCCTGGTACCCTGTGGTTTGGGGTGGGCTGTGCCAGGGCTGTCCGGGGCTCAGGGGCCGGTGTGCAGGTGGGCACGTGCTTTGCAATAGACATCTGTGCAAAGATAAAGGCGGCAGAAAGGGAAGATATGCTGATAGAAATAAATGAGGCTGCGATAATGAAGCAACATCCAACACTTCCAGCGATGAGTAATAGGCAGGCAGATCAAACAGGCACCCTGTTAGGGGTAACAGTGAGAGAGGGAGCCAGCCGGTCCCCTCCCTCTCCCTGCACGCTTCTTCCCCCTCTCTCTCCCCTCTTCCCTTGTCCTCCTCCCCCAGCATAAATCTTTCATCCAGAATAATGTCTCTCTTCATAAGGAGAGAAAGAATTAAATATTTCACGAGACTGCAGTCAATCTTGCAGGGCCCTTCTGTTGACATTTCAAATATATATTTGACATTGCTTTCTCATTCCCTCCTGGTTGAGCAGAGAGCTCTGCAGAAAGCCCATTACCCTCTGCAAGGAGAGGACGCTGTGGGCTGTTCAAGCCAACCTAATGGGAAATGAGATGCAGGGAGCAGCCCTCTACCACTCTGCATCCCCCTCCTTCTATCTCCCCTCCCTTTCTTTCTTCTTTCCTCTCTACCTCTCCCCAGCTCCCTCAGAGCATGGGCAGCTCCTGCCCTGTGTTTTGTCCCTTCCTTCCAGCAAAAGTTGAGTTGTGCCCTTGTTGCGACCAAGGCAGGACCTAAAAGCCACCAGCTCAGTCAGTGCTGAGGGTTTGATAAAGCATCGCTAAGCCGCATCCTGGGGGAATCCTGGCCCCTCTGCTCTTTGGCACCCGTGACAGCTTTCCCCTCGTGGGCACAAAGCACAGATCACACAGGGAAGAGGATATACGCTGGGGTTTCATTCTGCTGCCAACCTCTACAAGTCAGCTGGCTATCAAAACCTGGAAGGATGGTGATGAGAGCCCTTCTCCCCCAAATCCACATTCCTCTCCCCAGGCCACTTGTTAGTCTTTGACGCTCCCATGCTCCCATGCAGCTCTGCCACCAGATGGAACAAGGCTTGGGCAGCATGAAGACAGTGGCTGCAAGATCTGCTTGCTCCATGAGAGGAGCATCACTGCTGGCTCTGTCCCCCACCGTGCACGCTGAGGTCCCCACCGCACAGCAGGGCACCCTTGCCAGCCCACTGGGAAATATCATCACAAGGCTGGGAAACTGCTAGGAGAGCCCCAGAGCTGTGCCAAAGGGGTGACATTCCCAAGGCTCCTTGCACAGCTGGAGCACCAAAGGGTGGGGAACCCTCACCCCCACGCGAGAAACAAGGGAGAAGAAAGGTGGCGGGACATTCCTTTCTCAGCACCAACATATCCAAGTGCCTCTCAAACACGTAAGCTATCTTCAATAGCTTCCTGGGTGCCAGAAACCCCAGCTGCTCTCTGGGCTGCTGCCAAAATCTCCAGCATCCCTCTCACATCCCAGGAGGCAAAAATCTGCAGCATGCTGAGTGTTTGCAGCAGGGCTGGATGGGGCTGGGTGGCATATCCCCATGAGCCACCGGCACAGCGTGCCCTGACCACGGCATGCCGCAGCAGGGTGCAGGGATGCTGGGTCCAAGCTGTCACCCCCTGTTAGTGCTTCTCTGGCAACTGCCTCCAGTCCCTGCGGCCCCTCTGTGTCCTCTCCCCGCCTTCTCTCCAGAGAGGGAAAAATGGCAACAGCATCACAGTTTCTCTTCTGCGATGCCTCCAAACAAGGAGATGAGGACAAGAAGACACTTTGCAGCAAGGATGCAAGGTAATGTTTCCAGAGCAGAAGGAAGAACACTTCTCACCCCCAAAGTCCCACCTCCGACCCTAGGCTTACACTGCCCTTTCCACTCCTTCCACTAACACAAGCCTCATAGCGAGCCCATTGCCTGGAGAAACTGAAGCGATTACAAGGAGGGACCCTGGCCCTGACTGCGTTTACTATCCCACATCGCATACCCGGGGTCCCAGGATGTGGCTTGACGGCTCGTGGTGCCTGCAGACAGGTTACTGCTCCACAGACGCAGCAGCAGCAAGTAGCTGCAGACTGGAGGAAGCAGGAAGGTTCAACGTTCTTCAGGAAAGCTGGATGGATTCGCAGAGCCTTCTCCTATTTAATGAGGTTTTACAAATTGTTTCTACGGTCCTACAATTCCTCCAGTGTGTCAGTTGAACAAATCCCTTCCTTCTTTTTAAGTTCTGTATTTAAAGATACATTTAATCCCCCTGTTAAAATATTTCCCAATTCCTAATAAAATTACAGAACTGAGATTTTCATCTAGTTCTACCCCTCTGACTCAAACTCTTACTATAACCTTTGAGTCTTCTTTAGATCAGCAGAGATTGATGTTTGTAGATCAAAAGGAAAGATTTATGATCACCGGTATTTCCCCTAGAAACACCCACGACCCACACAAGCTCATGTAATGAGATCCAATGGCTCAAAGTCAAAGCCAGGCAATTGCAGGCTGGAAAGAAGATACCACTGTTTAAGAGCAAAGGAAATGGAGCAATGGAGCCGTCTACCGAAGAGCACCTTCTTCTGCCCCACGGGACCTTTCAGCCCAAAGCAGAGTTTCTAAAAGCAAAGCTGTTCCTCTGGGGATCCCAGCAGGGACTCTGGGTGGAGCGGCAGCACCAGGACCCCCCGGCCAGCTGCCAGAGACCACGGGTCCAAAATGGCCACTGCAAGACCAGCCTGGGGACTGTCCCCAAAGCCTGGGTGGAAGCCCTGCGGTGAGCATTGCGCAGGAGGGTTAGCTCAGATGATCACATTGATTTCTGCTGGCATTAAAGCCCCAGGAAGAGAAAAATATCTTACGTTGCAAGGAAGTATTTTGCAGTGAAGCATTTATGTGCCAGTTCTCTTCCCTGCTAATTTTTGCTTTGTCAAAGCTACTGTAAAGTATTTCTTATGACTGACAAAGCGGTGGAATTTATGAATAGGCAAATTAAGAATAAAGAGGGAAGAAATAAGTCTGTTGATAAAAAAGCTGAATAATTCAGTTGAGGATCAGTTACTTGAGTCGATTCCCCCAGAATTTGAATGAAATAATTTTTACTTAAAGTAAGTTTGTCTTTTGGTTTGAAAACCTGCGAGCCGGAAAGCAACATATTTGCATTTTGCTTTCCAATACATAAACTGAGACTTCATTTTGTAGGCTTTCTTGTTGAATAATCTGCTCTAATTTAATTGGAATTTGAATCCTATAAAAAGCGTTTTCTACTTAGTTTTCTACTGATCTTGGGTATTGAGATTTTGTGATCTGAAAAAGCAATACGTCTGTGTGTGCTTATTATCATACTCAGAGGAGCTTCATTGTTTTCGCGTTTTCTGCTGAATAATCTGTTGAATCTAAAATGCAGTTTTGACTTAGCTCCTTATTGATATTTTTATTTTAAAATGTTATGATATGAAGAGCGATTTGTTTGTATTTTCTGTTGGGAAGTGTTTTCTATTGAGTAACAGGGGGGCTGATTCTGTCAATGTTTACAGGAGTAACTGAGTCAACAGAATTACTCATACAATTAGCTTTACCTGGCCCTAATAGCCAGCTATTGAAAGACATTTAAAATGCAGATGGGTGTCTACAGGGCAAGTGAGGAGGGTGTAGACATCTAATCTTTCTCAGCTCCTCTCTCCATCTTTAAGTGCCTAAGTTCCTTTATAACTTCAGCCCAAAGTTCATAATTCTATAGAAAATGGCACAGGTTGGAAAAAATAAGCGACGATGCAGTTTGGATTTGGTTCTGGCTGCCCAGGCAAAGCCACTCGCTCCTGCCTGGCTTGGACTGAACAATCCCAGGGCATGGGGACAACCCTGCCAGGTCTGCAAAAGGGAACTGAGCCAAGAAAATCCGCGTCAGGAGCCTGACGTGTGCTACTGCAGTTACAGCTCTCCTGGGAAATGTGTAAAGTTCACACATCCAAAACAACTGCACTGCACTGAGCTCAAGGCCAGGACCCAGACCCACCAAAACTGAAATCAAACAAATGCACGCACCGAAATCCCTCTGCGGGTCAGGGTCAAAGCTCTACGTGGGGAAAACCAGTCCTGTCTCATCTATCAGTCTCACTAAGCCAGGCCTTGTATGTAAATTCTGCCACGGCTTGTACAGGATAAGTACAACCTGACACATAATTTAATCACAGCAGCAATCATAAGAAATTAAAATAAATTTATATAGGTAATAATCACTCAGCCCTGTGTTATCAATAATACAAGAGCAGCTTGTGAGAGAGCAGAAGACTGAATGAATCTGTACTCTGTTCCTGTTCTGCAATAGCCGATCATAATTCACAGCAGCAGACAAACACCACTGCCCGTGAACGGTGGCAGCTTGCTGCTTGGAAACAAAATGGACAGCAGGAGTGCTAGGGGGAATATAGCATTTTATTCGGTGCATCAACAGAAATGGATTAATATAAGACAGTGATCCTTTGAGCAATGTCTGGGTAAAATATCGCTGAGAGGACAGGAAAGCTACATTGACTGTGAAATAATTCCACAGGGCAATATCATAATTTTGGTATCCCTTCTGTCCCAAGGGTGTTATTTCACCACTCCTGTCATCAAAACAAAGGCATGCAACGCTACAGACCAAATTCACTGCGTCGGAGACTTGCAGACTGATTTCTTGCAGCCAGGCAGTTGCACTGATGGGTACATGGACACATGGGGCAGCCCGGGTTCCTGCTGCTCCCTTGATGTGAGATGGGACACCAGTGCGGGGCTCAGCATGGCCCCGGCAGGTACCGGGAGACGCGTGGGTCTGTGTACGGGTGAAGGCCGCTGGCTGGATTAGCCAGATGCTGAGGGCACTGTGGCACGACCTTCAGCGGGGAAAGAAAAGACAGACTTGGCTCTCTTACAAGCAGCCACAAATCCCCCTGACCTCAGCAGGAGCGGTGTCACCGTTCTGCAGGGCAGAATTTGATTTTGAGAGTTTAGGAGTTCAATGCCAACCATTCATACATGCATAATCCCGCACTTAACTACAGGCGACCATGTGCTGGCGTGGCTCAGAGGCTTTAGCAGGAGGAGCCTGGGATGCATACAGCTCTCATCAGATGCAAATCCATGAAAGGTCTGCATTGAGCCCTCCGGTGTGCCCCTCGCCAATGCTGTGCCGGTAAAATCCCCCTCTCACTGTACGCTAGTGCAAAGCCATCCTGAGAGCCCCTAAGCTTATGGGTCCGTCTTGTTTGCTTCATGTTTGCTTTTCTATCATCACCCCACTTTGAAAACCAGAGCTATGAGTTGCAGGGGGTGAGGGGAGGAGACCCCCCCGCTGCATCCTCTGTGCCTGCCCTCGCCAGCCCACCCTCCTTCCCAGCCACCACCCCGCAGCCCGTCCTGACATAACCCAACACCCCCCCGAGGTTTCTCTGAGCTAAGCCCTGGTGAAGCGCAGCCCCCTGCTCCAAACACTGGGGAAAGCAGCTCTCCCAGAGCCCGCAGCTCCACGTTGGTCCCACGGATGGGGTCCCTCGCTCACCAGTGACAGTGCAATTTAGGAAAACCACGGTGTTTTCATGTTAACAATCAAATCGCAGAAGGTGACAACGGACGGTGGTAGGGCTCAGAGGCTTGGCTGGTTGATGAAGGTGGGAGGAGAAACGCGTCAGAACGAAAAGAGAAAGAGCCAAGCTGAGACAGGGAGGCTGCAAGCACACGCGGGGCATGGACAGGCTGCTGAAACACATGGTTGCCTCTGCTGCGTGGGATGCACCCTGATGCACGGGAACGCCCTACCTGCAAGCTTGCGCACGCTCTCGTGTGTCCAGGCGTGAACAAATGGCCCCTGGGCACAAGGAACCACATCGTCAGTATGCATTCAGAACACATCCCTGGCACATATGCATGCACACACGTCTATGTAAGACACTGCAGCAGAAAGCCCGTGCTCCAGACTTCAGTCAATAAGCAGATGGCTCCCCAGCACTATCATTTTACAACATTACAGCTTCTGCTCTGCTCATGCAGTAAACATTTTCTGCCTTGTTGCATGGAAAAAGGTGGCTGCCGTGGCTTTGCAAAATTATACATCTCCTACGTTATCTGTTTATTGAATACTTTTGGTGTGGAGGGAAGGAAGAGCTTTTCTATTTTTGATTTACATCCTGCAGGACACAGATTTTTTCCTGGATCCCAGTGGATTTTTGCTTCTTGTTTGCCTCTCTCCAGATTGTTATAGCTCTGTCACTTTTTGCAGGGAACTGGGAGATGGAAGGCTGTTATGCAGACATCAAGGGGTTGCGATTGCATGCTGGTAAACACGAGAGCAAAAGGGATTTCTGATGGTATTAGAAACCACAAGATATCTGCAGATGTAAGTGTTCCTGGAGGCAGCAGGTCTAGCTGTTAGCAGAGCAATTAGACCTGGTGTTATTCCCAGCCCTGCAGCTGCCCTGAGAGTCACCGTGGAGGAGTGGATGGTGCCCGTGTCCCACCCATCCATTAGTGGCAGCTCCACAGCACACTTGGGTCCCTGTATCCCACCCTCCCGCCAAACCACTGCTTGTTTCCACCGGGGCCTTATGAGCTGGGGAAAGGGGGAAGGAGATGATCTGGAGGATATGGCACACTGCCTTGCTTTACATGTACTGCAATTACCATGCTGGCATTTTCCCTGTGTTCAGAATAAAAATGTCAATAAGGAACAAGTTATTAAACCAGCAAGACAGTGGAAATGGCAAGAGCTCCTGGAGGCTCGGGGGCCCAGGCTTTCTCGCAGATGCAGCCCGTTCCTGCTGTCCCTGGGCTCTGGGGTGTGGGGACAGGGCTTGCTGCTCCTGCCCTCGCTCCACAGCCACGGCCGAGGCCGGTCCCTCTCTTCAGCACCATGAGACGAACCCACTTGGGGCTCCCTAGTCCAACAAGGCACTGAAATACTGGAGCAAGTCTGGCAGGGAGCCATCGGGATGGTCAGGGGTCAGAGCACATGGCACACAAGGAGAAGTTGGGTTTTCAGCCTTTAGGCGAGATCTTACTGCCCTCCTCCACTCCCCACAATCCCGAGGCTGGCCTGATAAATGAAAATGTATTTTTCTCTTTTAGTGAGACCTTTCTGTCCTTTTTACTTGCCTTTTCTTGGTGCCCTGCTGAACTTTCTGCCCCCACCAGCACCACCAGAGACCCCCCTCAGGGAACGACGTTTCCAAAGGAAGCAAAGCAATTCCCCACCATTGCTCAACCTCGGGGCTCCTGTGTCAAGCAAGGCTCTCAGCAAAGGGCACCCCTGGCAGCGGGGGTGCTGGAGGATACCCTATCATGCCACAGTGTGCAGGAGGAGGACAAGGGGAGAGAGATGCTCACAGCCAGAGGCGGGTATGTTTTCTCGCATAGAACCCAGCAGGCAGGATGAGGGTCAGCGGCTGAGGGCAGGGGTCTGGGTGCTGACAGCACCTGGCAGCAATTATAGCCTGGCCCAAAGAGCTGGGGCAAGCGGGACACCTGCAGCACCCTCCTGACCTGGAAGGGTGAAACGGCCCTGAACGCACCTACGCTCTCCTGCACCTAGTGCCTTCCTCTCCCTGTTTTGAATTATCAAAGCAAAACAACACACAAAAAAACCCCTCCAGGAATTAATTAATGATTCATGTCAGAGCCTTGGCAAACCTCGCTTTGCAGAAGTTCAAAGCAGGAACAATAAGTATTTGGCAAAGAGGAGGCAAGCGGCTCGTGCTTGGCAGTGTATGGTGCAGAGCGCTGGCAGCATCGCTCACATTGAGCTGCCCGACACCGCGAGGGGCCGTGGGGAACAGCACCACCGAGCCACCCCGAGCCGAACCGTCACATCCTGGCTGACGGACCGGCCACGTAAAAAGTACAACCCAACTATGAATAAAAAGGGGGCAGAGGCTTGGGAGAAACACCCCACTGCTCCCAACCTGAAAGAGCTCAGGCCCTGCTGCCAGCGGTGGCTGTGCGTGCCCTGCCTCCTGCGAACGGGATGCATCCTCCGCCCCATGCTGTCACACATGCGTGCCCTCCCAAAAACCTGGGCCTGAGCAACTCCAACTCTGCATCCTGGAGATTTAGGATAATGAGAGATTTTTAATGCAATTAATAGATGTCATGGGACATGGTCTTGTGAGTCTAGAGCAAATGAGGCTTGGATAATTGATGTTGAAACACATAGCGAGATGATATTTCCCCCCCGACAGAGTTGGAGGCTGGAACGTGCTGTCGACTGATACCATACAAATGCATTTGGCTATTTGCTGGCGGCATCTTCCAAACAAAGTTCTGGTATGGAGCTTCTGCCAGGCAGCCCTGCAATCCCAGCAGCAAACAAGCTGTCATTTGTTTTTTAAAAACGCTGCCTGGAAAGCGGCTTTATCCCTACATGCATGCACAAACACACATGCACGCGCTCATGTGCGCATGCAAGCAAGCAGCCAACAGGGCAGCAGCAGTTTCAGTCGCCCTGAGCTCTGCCTCCAGCTCCTCTTTCCTTTTGCTCAAGTGGGGTTTCACTGGGGGTGCAAAAGCAGCTTTGATCTGTGGCACCCCGAGACCTGTTAGGGTCGCAGCGGGAGCAGAGCGGTCTGACTCCCCTGGGGCAGGGAAGAGGGATGCCCTGCATGGCATCCTACCAGAGGGACGTGCCACCTCTGAGGCACCCTTCCCAGCAATGTATCCACACCAGCACAGGACATGGTCCTCCACAGATACCTCCATACCCGGGCTGTCAGGTCAAAGCTATGAATCCTCCTCTACATTATCTCAGCAGCATCTCCGAAGCGCTGTTTCCCCAGACCCCTGAACCTGCTCCAGGGCTCAGGTGCCCCTTCGCAGGGCGCACGTGACCAAAAACCATGACTTTTTGTCAGAAACGGCAATATCTGGTCTGTGCAAAGTTCCTGAATTAAAAGTTTTGTTTTGCACTGAGCTCAATGAATCAAAATCACCTGCAGAATGGGACTCGAGAAAAACCCAAGTCCTCACGTTTCACTGGGAAACGTTCAGGCATTTTGCTGCAGTAAGGGAAAAAGTATTTCATTTCTCAAACACGAACCATAATAAAATGTTAAATATAACCTGGATATTAAATTAAAACATAAAAGTCAAAACATGTCAAATCAAAGAGATACATTTGAATTTCCTGGACACTGTCAACAGACGGAAGCCAGAATGATTTGCTTCGATACTCTCCCACCTGAACGTTTGCTTCCTGGCTACACGCCGATTCTGATAATGCAGCCTGATAAAAAAAAAAATGTACTTTCCAATGGAAAATTTTATCCCTGATACCCTCTGCCTCCATTTCCAGAGCACGGGTGCACAGATCTGCCTGACCCAGGATGCAGGGGATGGAGGTTATGCCCCTCCAGGGTCAGGTCCCCAAGAGAGGAGATGCTTCGCCATGCTTGGCTTGCGCAGAACCAGGGGAAGGGGCAGAGGTGGAGTGGCTCCTGCCTGCGCCACTTAACGAGTGGGAAAGCATTCCCCTGGGTTATTAAGCATTTGTGTATGGGTTTGGAAACTGTAACCGTGTCACCCCATTATAATTATGGATAAACACAACGTGGGCCATTGGAGCGCAACAGAGCACGAGGCTGGAAGAAGGGCCCTGTTCCCTTCCCCATCCTCTCCCCAGCGCTCACTGGGAATGACAGAGACGGCGATGGGCAGCCTGAGCCAACAGCCGCACACTGGAGCAGCTCTGCCAAGCAGCCCTGGGCACTCCCGGCTTGCCAAAAATGAGCTGGCCAGGGGCCAGGCTGCTCAGAGCCAAACACTGGGAGGGCTCCCTGGGGACAAATCACTTCTGACAGCAATATTGGGAATCAAACCCTGGTTAAGCCCGGTCCCCTGCTGCCACCAGGCACCTGCAGCTGAGCCCCAGCCCCTGCAGAGAGCCATGAAGATGTATTTGTAGGGCTCCAGCCTCCATGAAAAAAACCACAGCATTGATGAGAAGCCTTTTTAAAAAAAGAAAAAAAGGTGGGGTGAATAGCATAGCCATGGACTCCTGTTATTACTATGCAGCCCTGTATTTCTGTGGCAGTGGAAGGGTACCAGGGGAGATGTGCCGGTCTCTGGGACCATTTAACAAAGCTTCAGCACTTCATTAGGCAGCCATGGAGCCTCGCGAAGGCCTGCCTGCCTCTCCCCTCTGGGGCAGCAGTACCAAAGAGACCAGGGCTGGCTGCTTTCTGCATGGCCAGGGCTTCCCCAGGGCCCCAACACACCACGTTAGCGCAGCCCACGGACACAGACTGGCTCCAGATGTAGAGGTGCGGAAGCTAATGCATGCAACACCTTCGAGTCAGAAGTTAAAGAGCAGTTGAAAGGCAGCTCCGTGGCTGTCTGCCAGGTGATGCAAGCAGCGCTTTTGTAATTCAACAGGCAATAAAATACTACAGCAAGGTAAGCCCAGCAGCCTGTCTCAGGGAAGGGTATTGAGAGCAGGGGTAGCATCTGCATCCTCAAGCACACAGGTCTGTATGTGTGGAGGGGAAGCACGGACGCCCTGCGAGCAACCTGCAGAACTTGCTGCTACAGGAGGTGGTAAAAGTGGGCGCTTCTTTAAAGGGTGGGGTGGTATTGATATGAATAAGAACAGTAAGGAGTTGTACAAATGAAGGCAGCAGCATGGAAAGTCCTTAGCCTTTATGGGCTAGGGTGAATAGCTGGGAAGATTTACCTAAGATCTGCCACTTTCTGTTAGACTCGTAGCGCAGAGCATGTTCTCCTGCGCCGGAGGTTCATCTGCTCCAGCTGCCAGTGAAACAGAGATGGGATGCCTTCCTGAGGGATTCCTCCAGTTCTGCCACAAGTTGCTGGGCTCCGGAGCACCTGTGCAAGCAGCAGGGAAGAGGCTTTCTCCGGATGTCATTCCTGCAGAGCGTTCCTGGCACTTGCGGCATGGCAAAGCCACAAAGCTGGCACTTGGCTGTTCCAGCCTGAGGAGCTGCCAAGGGCTTGGGAACAGCCTGGGTCTCACTAGGTGACCTGCCAGACCCATCCACCACATTCCCCCCTTCTCTGCAGGCAGCCTTGCTAATCTCCAGCTCTGCTGACCACCCAGCAACAGGGCATTAGGGCCGGTGGTGATGGCAGAGGAAAGAAGGTGGCAACTGGAAACCATCGCTTAAGATACAGCCCAGCATGAGAACCCCAAAGGCCGGACACTGCCGAGGCAAGGGGTGTTCAGAGCCGGCACAGGCAGCGTGCAAATACTTGCTGTGTTTACATCCAGTACAGGCAACGCCTGCCTGGCTACCCAGGCACAGCGACAGAGCCCAGCCTGCCAGGTGCGAGAGCCAAGTCCTGCCCGGGGAGATGGGGAAGCACTGGGAGAGCCTAGACAGCACAAGGAGGGTTAACTCACAGCCACGGGAGCAGAAAATGAGGTTCCAGTTATTAGTTGATTTATTGGTCTGTCCTCAATTGGCACTCAGGACTCAGAAGAAAATGTTCCACTCCAAAGCATTAAGCATCTTCAAAGAGCAGAAGCATTAAAAATTGAAATCATAAAATAGACATGTAAATATAGCAGAGGTAAACGGGGCAGTGAGGAGAGGAGCAGAGCGGAGCCAGCCCCAGCCGAGCCTGAGCCTGCAGGGCAGGGAAAGGGCTGTGCTGGGGGGCTGGAGCCACACTGGGGAGGGCTGGGGTGGCTGAGCCCCCCAGGTTGGGAGGATAACCTGTGGGGAAGCTCCGGGTGGCTTCATTGTATGGCTGCCCTGCTCGCCTAGCTCTGCCGGGTGCAAATGCAACAGAGGGCAGAGTTGCCTTGCTGCATGCGTGCAGAAGCCTCACCACCACGGCCCCTCGCCTCCCTCCCCTGGCCTATATACAATACCCTAAAGCCTCTAGGCGTTTATACCCAGGGTCTCCCCTTCTCCCCCACGAATCTTTCCCCAAAGACTTCAAACATGGCAAGACAGCGGGAGCGGGGCTGTGAAGGACAGGAGGGACGGAGAGGACAGACGCGGTGACAGCAGGAGACAAGCAGGGAATCAAAGTCCATCGGCCACGGGGCTGGCAGAGCCATCGCAGCCTGGGTGAGTGAGCTCTGCCGAGCCTCGCTGGATGCCCAGGTGAGGTTTCAAAACCGGGGGGCTCATGGTGCATGTGTGGTGAGGCAGTCCCAGCAGCAGCCGTTTCGGGAGGGTTAGGACATGAAAATCCCATTGCACGGCTGCTTCTGAGGACATGTGCACGGGGTGGTGACCCGGGAGGTTTTGTGCAGCCCCTCTCCTCACACCCGCCAGCAGTTCACCTGGGTCAAGTGAACCCAGTGAAGTCACCCAGCTGCCCCGCTCTACGTCAGGGGTCACAGCTGGATGGCAAACTAACGCCGTCATCTCTTCGGGCAAGGGTGGCTTTTCACATGCAGTATTTCACAGAACCAGAGACAAGCACTCACTTTCCTCCTCTTCTACAAGAGCAAGGCAGAACAGACCCAAACTCCTCTGAGCCCCTCTGGCCATTTTTCTGGAAGGCAGCAGGACGGTACCACCCGTCCCAAAACACCAGCCAAAAGAGAGGACTTAGCTGCGGTGCCCAAGCCTGGGGATGGGCTGCTGGAGGTGCTGGTCCCTTCCTGGGCATGGAGGGAGGGAAGGGACCTGACACAAATCATTAACCCCTGCATGCGAGCCCCTTGCTGGGCCTGGGAAGCATAAGTGGGAGCTGAGAACCGCTTCACGTGTTGCTCCAGCATCTGGCCCAGCGTAAGGCACCATCTGCCAGCAGGGACGGCAAGCCAGGGGAAAGATGTGGGGGAAGGAAAAGGGAGGGAGGGGAGGACGCAAAACCTCCTTGCCACAGTGGAAATATGCAGCTGGCTGGGGACTGGCGTTTGGGGACAAGTGTGTGGCAATCCTACACTCCTTATGAGCAACAAGTGATGCACTAGGCTAGCTGTTTACAGGTTTTTCAGAGCTACCTGCAGAGATACCGAGCCCTCCTGGCTTGCCACTGCTTCACAGGAGAGTGGTAGATGCTCAGCCACTCTCCAAACCCACATCAGACTATACTCAGGGGGTTTGAACTTCCACACGCAAGAAGTAAACCCCTCCAAGAACCTACAAACTAGCCAAGAGATGAAACATCAACCAGCCAACGACCAATGGTCATGCAAGCTGCTAACCATTAAAATCTCTAGAAGCACAACCATCATCTTGGTAAAGGTCTCCAGCGAGGAGCTGGGGAACCGCCTTGTCCTCCAGAGTCCTGGAGTCCCCAAAGGGCCCCGTCCCATGAGTGGTCAGCAAGAGCGATCCCCACCCCTGCCCCTCGCCACGCTCTGGCACAAACCCAGCTCTCTTGGCATCCGTACCTGTTTTTCCCCTACACACAATTTTTTCTTAATTGGGAGCTTGTTAATTATCCCAATACTTTGCAGAGGAAATAAACAGCAATTAGAGAAATAAGTGGTATTTTTATTCCCTGGCACTCTTGCAGAGCTCCCCAACGCCTCCCATCTATGGCTCCCACATGGGCACATGTTGCTGCCTGCTCCGGCATTGCTGCCCGAGCGCTCTCCCCCGTCTGTTCCCCAAGAGCAGGGCGCTGCGGTGGTGGGCTGCCTTTCTCTCCCCCGGGTAGGAAGCGTTACTGCGTGAAAGCAGCAGGCTGTCCCGCTGTAATCTGTTTTAAAAGTCATAAATTGCTGAGAAAAGCCAGTTTTCCTGCACAACAGAAGGTTAGCATGTTTAAAGAGAGCACTGGAACTGTTTTTATTAATCAGAACTGCTATAAAGAAAGCATTTTAATTAACATAATTACCGCGTTTGAGAGAAGCAGCCCGCACCTCACAGATACTTTTCAAACTAAAGATGCAGGCTGTCACAGTCAGTCATAATTAAGCAAAATGAGCTGGTTTTCCTTGCTGTACGTCTACCTCCTCCCATCTACACGCTTCCCCTTTCCTAGTACATTCTCTGCAAGGCGAGCAGAGACAGCACCATGCCATGGGGGTAGCAGGACCCCCATGTCCCCATCCCTGCACCCCTGCCTCCAGCACAGACCAGTGGGGGTTAAGTTCCATCCTAGCCAGCGGTGCCAGCTCTGGGCACAGACCAAGCTGCAAACAGGCAACCTGGGAGATGGAGGTGGTTATAAAAAACCCACAAGATTTGTAGGACTTTGTTTCCAGCACGGTCTCACAGTCAACAGATAAAAGATTTATTCTCGTTGAAAAAGACAAAAAGAAAAAGCATAAAAAGCCTGGCTCTGGGCCGCCCGCCAGCAGGGAGAGAAAGGAGCGGGGAAGGGGAATAAAAGCAGGCAAGGGCAGGCAGCTGTGTGGGTCCAGGTTTCTCTGAGCATCCCAGAGCTGAGCTGGACCCTGGAGGGCAGCGAGACGGCCAGGAGCTGCAGCCTCCATCGACAGCCCTCCTCCTCCTCCTCCTGCCTGCTGCTGCCTGCAGCACGAGGCAGCACCACATGCCTCAGGCAGCATCTTTTATGCTTCCTCCTGACATAGTAACAGGCTCAGTAGCTCCCATGGCACGTCCCTGCCTACCCTTCACCCCCAACGCCGATGTCCCCCTTGCAAATGGCAAGATGGGGCACAACGGCTACACAAAGCAATCGGGCATCACCTCCAAACCCAACATTGGCTGCTTTATCCGAGACCTCCTGTCCCACCAACGCGTCCTGGAGCAGGACACTGACCTAGGGCTGAATGCAGCACCTTCAGTAACCGGCCAAAGTCCCTTTAATGGCAGCACCATTCAGTATTTTAATAGGTTTTTCAATGGATGTTCTGCTATTTTGCTAACATCTCACCTTAATGTGCAGTATAATAGACTGTTAACAATTAGTGCTTTTCATTAAAATCTCATTTATTTATAAAGGATGGCTCTGAGTTGATGGGTCTGCCCTGAAGTTGCACAGCACCACTGGAGATGCTCGTGCCATGTCTTTAATGCAGACCCAGCGTCACAGCAGAAGGACCAAAGTTATTGCGCCGAGCGCTCAGCGCTGCGTCCCCATGGACTGTGGGGATGAAAGCACCCATCCTGCCCACGGCAGCACCCAGTGCTGGGCGTCACCACCCCAGGGCAGCCCACACTCCCTAGATGCCACTGTCAACAGCTACGTGCAGGTAGAACAAGGCAAAAAATTTGAAAAGAGGGATTTTTAGGGGTTTTTAAATTTCTGGGGGCATGGTTTCCTGAAGAAAACAAGGTTTGTGCAATCACGTGTTCCGTGTGTTGTCTGTCTCCCCTAATTACTCTCCAACTCAGCAGTCAAATTCAACAGCATGTGAGTGACAGCTGGAAATCTCAAAGATATTAAGTTCCTGGAGGTTTCATGAAAATAGGCAGACAGATAGAGAGGAGAGGCCTTCCTCGGCTCAGCTGAGCCAGGCTGCAGCAGGAGCCTGGGTCTTGCGAGGCTCTGGAGGATCCACATGGGAGAAAGGAAAAACACAAAAGCCCCGATGATGCAGGGAAAAGGCTGAATCAGAGGATGCATCTTGCTAGATATTGAAATCAGTCAATCCTGAGGTATTAGCCCCTGGAAAAGCAGCCTTCTGTAGTGCTGATCGGTGTGTTAACAACCTGTTTCCAAACAGAAAATGCAATTTCCATGGGAAATTCACTTTTTGTTGGTGGAAGAATTAAAATATTCAGAAAAAAATAATCAAAGGCGCTTTCTACTTGGGTTCAACGCAGACTGACACATTTCAGGTGACTAAAAAGACAACCAAGTTTGGCTCCAATTCAACAAAACACCCCACATCCCTACCCCATATTTTCCACATGCCCTCACCTCCCTGGGCTGGAGGTGGACTCCACGTGCTCCACGAATGCACGAGGGACCACGGCGGAGCAGCGGGACACAACCCGAACATCCCCTTTTGCAGCAGTTGGACGTTTCTCTTGAAATGCTCTATTTAAAAAAAATTATTTTTATTTTCCTGTTCCTCAGTTTTCCCCCAGAATGAAAAGACCCCACCAACCCCATCCATCTGGGACCCACCATGGAAAGTCTAGAAGCATCTTCTGCAAGCGAACTTCACCAGGCATGGGTCAGCCTTTGTGGCAGTCTGCTGCAGGCGCCCCCGGGGGAGCTGGACAGGGACACAGAGCAAAAAGAGAGCACAGGGCAGAGACAGCAGAGCAAAGCCTGCGGCTTGCTGCTGCGAAGGGTTTTGTGTGGCGCACGGGAGGGTTTTATTTGCATGCAGGCTATGAAGCACCCACTTAGAGGTGTCTCAAGACCTACTTGTAAGACCAAATAAAAATACCTCTCCCAGTCCTGGATCGAGAGAGCTGGGAAGGAGGCTTCCAAAATTGGGTTCTCTCCCTGCCTGCGCAGAGGATGGGGTTGTGACACCACAGAGAAGCTGTTTGTAGGTCTCCGTTCGCAGGCTACCAGACAGGCAGCCTCACCCTCCCTCAACCAGGGCATCCGCCTTCCCCGAGCTCCCGATCCCTGGTATAAATAGGACTCCTCGCTGGAAGCGTTGGGGTTGGCGGCATCGCACGGCGTGGCACGGCACGGCACGGCAGCTCTCCCAGCCGCATCCCCTCCCTCTGCTGCCCCGTCGCCAGCCAGGCAGCACCCACAGCTTTTGGGGAGCCTTCCCCCACGCAGCCTGCACCCTCCTCTTGTCGCAAGCCAAAGCGGCGGCAAGACAAAGCGATGCTCATAAATGCCTTAGAAGGGAAATGTTAACAAGCACTGAGTGGAGGGCGAGAAAAGCCCTTAATCGCATTAGCTCCGCTGCCAGAGCTGATGAACGTCCCCAAGCCACAGAGCCCCGTCCAGCCACATGGCACACAAGCGGCTGGGGAGAGTCGGACCCCGAACCGCTGCCCCACTGCTTGGGGCAGGAAGGGAAAAAACATCAGTCAAAGCCAGGCTGATCCCTTGCTTAACATCAAACAAACATTTCCTGCAAGCTGATGGTGCCTAGGCCATCTGGCTCTGGACTCACAGGTCCTACTGGGGTGGGATGCTCTCTTGCTCTACCTGAGCAGGAGTGGGAGGCCACGCCAAGCACGCCTGCCTGCGTCCCTGATGAGTTTATGCTTCGGTTGCATAAATAAGTCACGCGCCAGATTTTTATACTGGGAACTCAGTTCTGAGCTTGTGTAACTCTGATTTTTTTTTTCTATGCAGCCAGGAAATTACAATATAAAAATATATGTATAAAAATAACCATTTTCCTCAGCTAAACAGCCACATGAGTGGTGCCTTTTGTGCTGCCCTGCCTTCCGATCCCTGCATACGCTGTGTGCACGCACATGCATGCCGCTCCGTGACACATGGGGGCATTTTTTACGGTGACAGCCTGCCGCTCCCCCTTGGGGGAAAATGTGCTTTAATTTTTAGTATAACCTTAAAAAGGAGACTAGCGAAGCATCTCTCCCATAAATTTTGTAAGTGACATTTACTCCTTGGTGCGTTATCACCAGTGATGGACAAATCTCAAGTTTAGGGGTTTGGTTCAGACGAACAGCCATCTTCTCCTGCCAGATCTGCTGGGATGATGTGGTTATACTCAGGTTCAGCTCAGGCATTTCCTGGAAGATCTCTAGCAGCTGAACCCTTTTCAGCCTCTGAGAACACAGCCTAACACGTGGCTCCCACGTGCCTTAGGGGGCTCTGGGGACTCCTTTTGGCTTCTGGACACCCCACCTCTAAGGCAGGCCCCACTCACCCCTGCCCATGGGCTGGGTATCAGCAATAACACAGCAAAGCTTCCCACCCAATCTCATCAGCTCAGCCCATAAAAGCATCCCTGGCAGGCTCAGATCCCTGCCCATCCTGGCTGGGCTATAATGGAGTTTGCTTTAAGAGCACAATAGATCTTCCTGGTCACCGAATCCAGCTCCCTGCTACCCGTAAGCCTGCCAAGTTTCAATTTGAATACACATAAAAGATCTCAACAGCTGGGTGTTTAATTACAGGGACTAGAAATCAGGCTCCGCAGAGTCATATCAGGTTATTCCAGCTCCCTTGAGCTGGCTTCAAAGTGTGCCAGGACTGGCCCCCCCAGAGAGGCTGGCGTTTCCAGCTCTGCCTGAAAGCATGGAGGCTCGAGGAAACACAAACCATGCCGAACCCCCAAAAGCAGAGCTCAGAGGAGCCCGGGTGGGCACTTCACAGCACAACCCTGTCTGAAACGCAGGTGCAGGGGATTTGCATCGCAGGGTGCAAGGGCAAAATACTGTTATTTGTGCCTGGCCAGAGGAAAAGACAAATGCCACTAAAATCCGTGACATTCACGTGGATCCTACAAGAGACAGAGGGACAGGAGATGCCATGAACCTGCCTTGGAGCTGTTTTGCGAAGCCCTGCGAGGAACGGCTCAGGACTGTCTCCCGGTGCCGACAGGGATGCGTCATGGTCCCCTGTTCCTCTGAGCCATGGGGCAGGGCACGGCCAGCAACCTGAGGCTCTGCAGGGCACTGCTTCCCTGGCACTGCCTGCCCATCCACAGCCTTCGCTGCCACCCCGATTTACTACCGTGGGGCTGGACTAGACCCAGAGAAACACTTCCAGTTCCTTGGCACCAAAAAAAAAGATTGAAGGAGCAGAAAACAGGGCTGTTAACGGATAGTGAAGTCTGATGTAATTTGTGGCACAGTTATTAGCACCTACAAAAAGACAGGCGGCAAATTTGCCGGTGTCAGCCCTGCCTGGCAGGTTCTTGAGTGTTGCCCTGGCTGCTGGTCCATGGGGATCTGCAGAGACAGTTCATTTGAATTTCTAGGGAGCAGGTCTTTACGGAAACTGAACTCTGAGTCCTAAAAGGCCTGGGCACCTCCACAGCAGTCGCTGCAGAGTGTGGCAAAGCACTTCAAAATAGCTACAACTGGCTTTCCCCAAGCTCTGGCAGCAGCTGGAGACTGGAAAAGCCTTTTTTTTGGGCAGATGAGCGCTTGCCTCTGCCGAGGTGGCTCAGCATCCCCAGAGCATCCCGTGTGCTCCCAGGGATGCCTTGCTCTGCTGTTCCCCGAGCAGTGCCCTGGCTCCCTCCCAGCCAAGGGAACACCAAGACCTGAGTGAAGCCACCAGCAGCAGTCCTGGCCGGGCTCTGGCAGCAGGTCCTGCCCTGTCCCAGCACCAGCAGCAGCCCAGCCACTTCGGTGAGACCTGGGACCGATCCTCTCTCTTCCACCTCAGACAACCCAAGCCAAAGGTATCTCTCGGAGTCGCCCAACATAGCTCTTCTCTGCTGTCAGACTCCCGAGGACCACTGCGTGCCACCCTCTCAACACACACTTTGGCAACCTGAGCTGTTATTTCCCAGGCTGTTGAATCATTTCTTGCACAGGCGTCACCACACGCCTCCGACTCCCCACGTAACGTCTTAGCTGCTCCCCAGCTCCTCCCTGGCATCTCCACTCAACCGGGGGCGCAAGCCAGTCTCTCTCGTGTTTTGGCAATGGAGTGCCTACAAAGCCTTGGCTGTAGCCCTGACTTAAAAAAAAAATAAGAGAATATGAATAGAATAAGGCAGCCTGGTGAAGCAGGCAGCCTCAGCAAGGCTGAGTAACACCAACCGCCAGCACCCATCACCAACGGCATCAGGGTGAGCGGTGGCACCCCTGGGAGCACTCTCCCCCGCACCAGCGGCTCACTCTGAGCATGCGGCCAAGCCGAGAGAGAAGTAATTCTTCCTCTGCATTGACCAAAGGCTGCATCATACTCCACAGGCTCCCGGCAGAGTCAAAATAAGGATGGACATCAGGTCGGACATGTCTCCCACTCATAGTCATGCACACACCTGCCTCTCCCAAGAGCTTGGAAGTGCAGTCACAAGCACAGCCCCAAACCCCACCTTAAAGCATGTGGATGAAGAGGGAGGAAACCCTGTGGTCGGCCCGGCAGGCTGCAAGGTCTGAGGACGAGGCTCAGAGATGCTCAGACTGAGCTTTCCATCCCTTCTTGCTCAGCTGCCCACAACCGCTGGTGCCTGTTGGCTGGAGACCCCACAGGGCTGTCGCGGGCATGTGTCAGAAGGAGACCCAGAGCACCCTTTCTTCCTCCCCAAAATGCCGTGTTTGTCTGAAAGCCAGTTTACTGCAGGTGTAAGGAAGCCCATGTCCTTGTGAGTTAAGATTTAAAGTTCTAACAAAAGCAATTCACTGTTTTGTCTGGGCGAGCTGCTGGGAGCACCAGCAGCTCAATTTTTATTGATAAAACCCTCTTTTCTCTAAAAACATGGGACCAGTTCTCCCCATGACAGCACAACGTGGGCAACGCAGAGCCTCAGATCACAAAGTACAACAGTTGCCCTGCATTTCTGCTGGGCCACAAGGAAAAAAACCCACATCTTACAATGCCTGCAAAGAGAGTCATAGTGAAACCCTCAGAGGGCAGAGCAGGTTTTCAGCCTCTTCCACCAGCTCAGAGCCCCTGAAGCATGCCATCAGTCACCGTATGGGACATCTACATGGTGCTTTGCTTTGCTGTCCGTTGTTTTGCTTCCCAAAGTAAGCATCTGCTGTGTTGTGAGCAGTCCCCTGCAAGCTCCAGGAGAGCAGCCCCACAGGACCTTTTCCGAGGTGCTCCCATCGACTACGGGGGGACAAAGCAATCAGGGAGCAGACAAGGAACGCGCGACTTTCCCGTCGTGGAGGGACTGCTGGGACTTGCTGGAAGGCATCCAATTAGTTAACAAGCACTCCAGAGCTGGGTCTGGTCTGGAATCAGTAATTAACTGCCACAAGACAAGCGAGAGCAAATATATCGGAGGAACCCACGTCTGTCCTAGGGATGGACCTAGGAAAAGAGGATCTGCCCAGCCAAACCCATACTGAAATGGAGAGGAGCAGCTGGCAGCAAGCAAGCAGGATGATGTGGATCCCAAAAAGACATGCATCCCTGGTGCAACACAAGGAGTGAACGCCACAACCAGCTCCCATCCCAAATGTCTCGTAGCAGGAGCTGGCACAGCCAAGTGCCCCTGGCCCTGGAGCTGGTCCTCTGCGTTGGTGCCAGCCCATCGCTGGCTGCACGCGTGCTGTGGGCATACAGCCGGTGAAAGCTTTGCTTCTGATGGGCAGCACTGTAGTAATGAAGCGAACAGGACACGTCAGCCTGGCTGGGCGCCTCCCCCTTCCACTGTCCACAAACACCGTGGTTTTGGAAGTCCTGGAATAATTTCTCCACATCCATTTTCTTCAGTAGTCCCCTGCTCCAGGCTCCTGAGTATCCTCCAGTGCAGGAGGACGCATCAGATCCCAGGTCCAAGGAGGCTCAGAGGAGCCAGGCTGTCACCAGCAGCATCAGCCCTCCTGGATGCGAGCAACCTCCTGCCAGGTTCTCCTGGTTGAAAATCAATGGCTGAGCTCCAGGAAGGAGGAGAAGACCTCCTCCCGAGGCATGCAGTCCCAGCCCTCGCAGCTCCCTGACACTGGCCACCTCTCCAGAGCGTGTCCCCACGTGGCAGGAGTTGCGGAGCGGCTCTGCATCCAGCCCCTGTGATAAATTAGCCAGAGATTCAGGCATTTTGGCGCAGCTGCCTCATCCTCTGCCGGCATGACAATGTGATTAATTTTGGGTGCAGATGAAGCTCATTTATCAGAGGCACGTGACAGCCACGCGGGCTGTAGGGGCGTGCAGGGAGACCCGGGGCACGGGGGAAAGCAAGAGCGGGAGGCAAAAGGCAGGAGGCAGGGAGGGAGAGCGAGGGTCTGAGCCCGGGGCATCTCCCAGGAAGGCTGTTTGCCACGTTGGCTGGCGATTAAGCATGCTGGGGGAGAAGAGCCCCATGTGGGAAGAGAGCTTTTATCTCTGCTAACACACATGGCCGTGTCTGGGGAGAGATATGCAACGGGAGGGATGTAAGAGGATCGGGGAGAAGAAGCCGTGAGCCGATTACGTTGCTTCAGGAGAGGCAATTCTACCACTGCCGCCACTTCTTCCCCAGCTGCCCCCTCCTACAGGCCATTTTCCACCTTCTCCGCTTTTCTGGGGACTGGCAGGTCCTGACCTGCCTATCCTCACTCTGCAGCCAGAGACACTTGCTCTTCGCTGCTGGCAGGAGCACGGCCAGAGCTACTCCTGCAGGAATTGCCTGGGAAGGCAGAGCTGCATGTTCACTTCCTGATGTAACACGGCCCTGACACGGAAAAATCAGCCAGTCGGTTCATCCAACCCTTCACTGGAGTTTCTCCACAGGCTGGAGCAACACCCAACGTGGCGATGCTGCTTGCATGACATGGCGCAGCTCTCCCGAGGGCGGACGCAGTCCGACGTGCTGGCACAGAGCAGCCTGCAAGCATCTCAGCAGCAGCTGAAACAGCCCTTCTCTTAATTCCCGCCGTGACATCGCATCCTGCACCAGCGCATACACCAGGGACAGGGTCCATCCTGCCGGCGGCACCACCGCTACTCCTCCCCAGCATTCCAGGCTCTCCTGGCTGGCAATGCCTTTCGCTAGCAGACATCCCATTCAGAGTGTCACCTGGCATTAGGCACAACCAGCCAGCTTCAGGCTGCACGCATCCTCCATAGGAATCACTGTCCCAGGCAATAGCATGTGCGTGGCAGACGCAATAGCCGAGGCAGCGGGGGCTCCCAGAGCAGACACGACCAGAGAGGATGACACACGGCAGCCCCTGTCTCCCACCAGCCCAGCCATCCTGGCTGAGCAGAAAGGGCTCTTGGCGCCAAGCAGTGCCAGGGAAGGGACCTGAACTGCTCCCAGCTGAGGCCGCCAATGTCACAAGCAAAGCATCAACAGATCATGAGTCTCTGCGCAGTTGTGGGGTGAGGAGTAGTTTTTGGGGTGAGCCAATGCCATGCCAGACACCCTCTGGTGAGATGGATCCGCGGGGAGGGGGCATCAGGCCAGTCCCTCGGGCACCAGGGTTTACAACCTCCCATGCCGCCAGCGCCAGCCAGGGAGGGGTCAAGGCAGGTGACACACAGCAGGCACAGCAGCTTGCATCCCAATGCTCCTGCACAGACAACAGCCCGGGGACCTGTCAAACAACACCGCTAGGAAACCACGGGGAGGGACTGGATGGAGGTGGGATGACCAGAGAACACCATGTGTGGTTGGCGATGGCACGAAGCAACTGTCATCGCAGGCATTTGTTTGCTGTTGTTTGCCCCATGCCACAGTCAGATACACCCTGGGCGGTGGCGTATCATGGAGCACCTCTGTTCCACAGCAAGGTCACGCTGGCAGCACCTGAAACCCCAAGACCACCACAATCCCCCTCTCTTTGACATTTTTAGGTTCCAGCTAGTGAACCATTTTCTGCTAAAGAAAAGAAAACCCGTTGAGTTCAACAGGGCCACACGAGCTGGGACAACAGCGACAAATCCTTGGGCACACGGCTAGCGTCAATGCCTTCAGTGGGACTCAAATATCAACCTGACGGGTAGCGTCAAACAGAGAAACTGCTTTTTTGATAAATACTTATATTTTTAAAGAAAACATGTCAAGAGGGCAAAGGCGAGTGAAGACGACGCAATAAGCGGCAACCCCGCTGCTTGCAAGACAGTCCTGCTAATTTATCCCAGCACAGAAGCAGGACCCTTTCTGCTTGGTTAAGTGTACGGTTAGAAAACCCGTGGGGACTTTGGAAGTGCAAAAATGTCAAACCCAGAGTGGCATAGGGACTTGAGCCTGAGAAAGGGGAAATACTATGCTTCTACCCGCTAGGTCCCCCAGGAGAAAGCAAGCAGGGTGGCCGGTGGTAGAGCGGGTGGCCTGAGAGGAGCCCACCTCTGGAAAGGTTACAGGTGACAATGCTAGCTTGCAGCCAGGACTGCAACCTCTGACTTTCACATTTCTTCCAGGTCCTAAATGCTCCGCTAAACCTGGCTCCTCTGCAAAGGTCCCCAGGCAGGTTGTGCTCTCCTCCCACCCATTGCTTCACTTTCTTATCTTTCCAAAGGTCCCCTGAGACCCACACCAGAGCTTCTGGGGCGGTGGTGGCAGAGCCCTCCTGGCTTTTTACTGCAGTCATCATGCCAATTACTCAACTGAAGTTTTCAGTTCCCATCCGTTAAAGTTTACCCAGGAAGGATTGAAGATGCCCATGCAGTTTCCCTTCGCAAATTATGGAAAGGCACTGATAAACATATCTCAACCAATTTTCACATGGCAGGGAAATAATTGCGCTAGCACATGTGCCTCTGTTTGCGCTGGGGTGAAGCGTGTCAGGAGCTGGCTCCTCAGCAGAGGCACGCTCGGGCTCTTACACCTGCCTGGGGAGCAGTGATGGTGCCCGGCCCCGCTGCTCCTCCAGCACCACGCGATGGTTTAGCACCAGCACGCTCTCAACAAGGAGAAAACAATATTGCACTTACCGGAGCTGAAATCTTGCAAGGACCTGCTGGTGAGGCAAGGAACCTGGAAAGAAGGAGAGAGAGAAATGCGGTTCAGTGGATTGGATGTTGACAGCAGCAGGCATTTTAAAGGGTTGACTGGGGAGCGTTGGCTTTGCACCAGCCCCGCATGGGTGGGATGGGGCATGTTGCTCCACAGCAGTGCTGAGCCCAGCCCCACAGGGCACAAATCTGCTCCACAAACCCCAGCCACCCCAAGCCACACCCTTGCCGTGCAACACGCTGCAAACAAAGTCTTAGACGAGATGCCGACACATCCTACTTAATTAGCACCAGTTGATGTCCTGGACATCACCAGAGTTGCTCGGATATGCTCTTATGCACAGCTTTCTGTATCCCCAAGCAGCTCGGAGTTGCTCGGACCAGTTGCTCCTGGCTGCGCTCTCAGCCACAGCATCCAGGTGCCCGCGTGCCGCCTCTGGAGCTGGCTGGGGTGTCCCAGCACCCAACGGGCTCCCACAAAGCAGCCTAATGGTGCCGAGCCCTAAAAGCAAGAAAATTAACCTGCCCTGCCTGTGTGCCTCCCAGCCAGCGCACTCGGACACGGCTGCGGCACTGCAAGTGGGAAGGAGGTTACCTCCACCTGCACTGCATCAAGACCATCTAAATTCATCAGGACCACCTAAATTGACCCAGTCTCGCTCACCAGCCTCTCAGGACGCTCAGCCAGTGCCAGCAGGACTGCAAGCCGCTGCATACGGTGGGAATTCACCGAGGGGATTAAGGAACCATTCACCACTCCAGTCCCAGTATGAACACAGGGCTGCCCCATCACTGCTCCCCTCTCCCAGTGCCTCATCAGCTCCTGGAGCATGCCATGCAAATCTATGCTAAGGAGTCACAACAACGCAGCTGGGAAACCATAAATATCTGTGAAAAATCTCCCCATAAATCCAAGGGAAGGGGAATTTACAGTGCTTTCTTTGGAGATTTCTCCAGGTGTTCCCTATTAAGCCATTGTGCTCGTTTGCATAAGTATTCCTCAGACAATAAAGTCTTTTCTGCCATCAGTTATCGGCTCTGCAAACAGGAGCAGAGCTGGGCATGGGGTGTGCAAACACCCAGCTGTAAAGATGAGGGACTGGCTCCTCACATCACCAGGTCCTGGGGGAGGATGCTTTAAATCAGCCACAACCAGCAACAGGTTGTGTTCGCTCGGGTCCACAGCAGGTCCTCGGGCAGTGCCAACATCCACAGCCCCTTCTGCACACAGGGGACCATGGTGACTTCTTGGAGGTGGGGACAGGTTAGACCCAGAGGTCCACACAGCCAAGGGACATCCCACAGCTCGGCCTCTGCTTGAGGACCAGTGCCTAGCATTGCCTGCTTCTTCAGAAAACATAGATAAATTAAAATTGAAAATCTGCCTCAGTGCTAGACCCTACATTCAGCAGATTTCACCCTGAGCAGCTCCTGCAAGGCTGCCCAGGTTAATTGCCAAGAGAGCATGTTATATTTCAGCTATGACGTTTCTTTGCGGGTTTAACATATCCTTATCATGACTTCCATGTACTTCTGTGTAGATGGGTAGGAGACAGGAGAAAATGAATAATACGTTTCCTTCCAGCATGAAATTCTGAGCGTGTCCTCTGCTGAGTGCAATTACTGTGTATATGACTCCCGTAGTTTGGCTAATACTGTTAAGTATAATGGAGATTAAGGGATTTGGGGCTGCAAAGTCCGCTTCATCCATCCAGGCCCGTGCAAAGGAATACAAGCAGCGAAAAGGTCTTGCAGAAGCCCCTGGACTGAGCAGAGTCTGACCTGCAGGTGACCGTCCCACCATGTCCCCTTGCTCCTGGGGACCCAGGCAGCTCTCAGCTCTGCGTGGAGGGGGAACATGTAGGAGGGTGACCAGAGCTGCTGGAGCCGCAGCACCTGCAGTCACATCCCCAGGGCTGACCGCTCGCCGGCAGCTCCCAAACCCAGCGTGCAACCATCTGGGATGCTCCTGGCCCCATGTCCGGTGCCGCTGTCACGTTCCTGGAGCGCTGGAGCAGGAAGATGCTCCCTCCCCGGCATGCTGCACCAGGGACACAGTGGCCACAGTGAAGGACTTAAGCGGTCACAGTGTTGCTGCTGAGTGCGCTCTCCAGCCACCAGCAGAAGAGCTGTTATCTCCAAGTTGGAGAGTTAATAACAGCACCAGAAAATTTCTGCTTTGGCCGAGGCGATGGCCTCTATCTGCCCTGCAGAGAGGAAAGCTGCAATGCCAGCGTGTCTGCGGGGCTGGACCGCGCTGCCAGCCCCCAGCCCCGCTGCACCCTGGCTCCCTGGCAGGGACTTGCCCTGGGGATGCAGGCTGAGCTGGCGGGGGGCGGGGGGAACACGGGGCGGGGGATGACACATGCTGCCCTGGTGCCTAGAAGCAGGATGCCAAACCACTGCTTTGCAGCCCTCATGCTCAAGGAAGCCTCAAAAATAACTCTCCTGTGGAATCAGCATCCTTCCCTGGTTCAGAGCGGGCACAGCCCCAAGCTCAGCCACTGCTCCTGCCCGGAGGGGAAGCCACGGCAAGCTCCTTCCAGCTCCTCCGAGCTGATGTAATATGACGCAGAGCAGGTACCGGGTTTTTCTGTGAGCACAGATGAGTGAAGTGGAGCAAGGAGATGGCTTTAAGGAGTAAAAGCTGCCCTGACGTTATGAGCTCAGACACAGCCTTATGTATCCCCAAGCAGCAGAGGAGCCATCTCTGCTTTGATCTGGGTTTGATTTAAAATGGAGCATCTCCCTCAGCATCACCAGCGGGATAGCAGCAAAGTAACATCGTTTTCCTCTGCTTTGTCCCTTTTGCCACCTGCCATGAGCCAGAGGTCCCATGGCTGCACGCCAGAGCTGCAAACCTCAGCTCCCTGCGCTCCGGGGACTCGTGGCCGTGACATGCTGGGGCAGCCACAGCTCTGGCTGCGTTCCCTTCCCTGTGCACCCCTGACACCCGCCTGCCCTGCCCCGCGCTGCGCGGTCCAGCCGTGGCAGGGGGGGATGCTCAGGGACATGCTCCCTCCCCGCGCTGGGGCGCAAGCAAAGCCAGCACAGAGCCAGCGAAACAAGAACCTGACAGGGCATAATGCCAATTCACCGCCAATTAACTCCCCGCAAATCCTCCGCTCCCCGGCCTTATCTTCCTCTGCCACATCCCCTTGCTCTCCCTCCTCCTCCTCCCAGGCTAATGGGCTTTTTGGATGTGGAGACAAGCTGTATAGGTACCCTTGGCTGTGCTTGGGAGCCTTGAAATGGCGGTGCAGCCGTGTCTGTGCGGAGGGCTGATGGGAGACATCTCCGGCACCCTTCGGACACCCTTCTGGCACCCATGGGCGATGGGGCTGCCCCACGCAGCGAAGCTCATTGCCAAACACTCGCTTGCTCTTTCAGATTGAATGTCAGACTCCAAACGTTAACTTTTATGGCATAATATATCCAGCACCAACCCACGTTGTCAGGAGATACCCCAAAGCTATCAACACATCTGGATGCGAATGATTGTTTAAACACCCCACACGGTCCTGTGCGTACAGGATAGATTTACTGTCACTTCTTGTAAAATTAGGAGGGATAAAATCAAACAGCTGAGCAGCAAACGTCTGCCGGGCAGAGGGGGAGCAACCACCAGCGTGGCTCAAGGGCTCTGGCTAAAAAGGGAGCTCGGGAATAAACACCAGCAAAGCTCACCATGAGGCATCTTTGCTTACAGCTCTTGCCTGAACAGCAAATTTGACCTGTGAGCCCTCCTGACTTGCGGCAGCCCAGCAGAGCGCCGGTTGGGTTTTTGCATCAGCACTTTCTGAAATCAGCCAGATTTCAGTGGTCTTCGCTGTGGTGCAGGCAGGGCAGGCAGGGCAGGAGGGGCAGGCAGCTCCTATGCCCACGGGTGCTGCCCAGCGTGGGCAGACGAGCTGCCCTGGGAGGTTCAGTAAAGTTCCTGGGATCAACAATGGATGAAAACCACTGACGGTCAAGCACAGGGCGAGCCCTGGCCGCCCATCCTGGGCTGCCCTCCCAGCTGAGGCGGCTCGCCGCACTGCTGGCTGCACAGCAATCCAGCAGCTGTCTGCAACACAGAGGCAACAGCAACCCTGCAACTGCCTGAGAAACAGCTCCTGCTCATTCAACGCTACTTGTTCCTCTGGCGAGACCTGAGTTGTCCACTCCCCGCCTTGTTCCCCCAGTCTAAGTCTGTGGGCTTTTGCAGCACTGGCTTTTCAGAGGAGAAAGTTCACCTCTGCAGCAGAGAGCACGTATTTTACGTGACAAATTGAGCTCAGCTCGAAAACTTCAGTTTTCCACCAGAAACTGTGTGCACAGGAAATTTGTGTCCAGCCCTTTCCATCAAGCGGCGTGTCTTCCTACATGAGGAAGGGGTTTGGAATAGTGGAGCATTCCTCACGGCAGCAGATAAATGTTACACCAGAGTTAGTGGCTAGAGGCTGAAACTAGACAAGCTCAGACTAAAAATAAGGCACAACAGTCACAAGTACTATTGCAGCCGCTAAGTTAGGAGCAAGAAGAATACTGTCTTCAGCTATCTCAAGGGGAGGCTGTTCCTCCAAAAGAGGAGCTATAAGGTTGCTCACAAGCAACGTCCAAGGATTACAAGTGTCCCCATAGAAGTGTGGGGACACCAGCGGTGGAGGGGCTGGTTTCCACCAGCACTGCGGAGGGGGATGGCAGAGCTGGAACAGGGTTGTTGGGGATGGCACAGCCACTGTGGTCTCAGCTATGGCACCAACCTTCACTACCAGCCTTTGCTCTAGCTCAGCACGTCACAGTCATCTCTGGCATTGCTGAGGCTTGTGGGATGGGAGAGGAAAAGCATTCCCAAGCCCATCTAACCCGCCTACGAGAGCTCATAGCACCGTAGTATCATCCCCAGCTCAGTAACCATAACCCCTGCAGCATCGCCCAGGCCTCCCCAAATTCCCCTTCGTTGCAGCTCCCACGTTTTATCTTTAAAAACCACAACAGGCAGGGTTCAAAAAGACATGACAAACAATCCAAGGGAAAGAATACAACAGCCCTTGAAACCCCATCCTACATTTGAAAGGGAGGGATGGAGGCAAGGCAAGAAAGCCAGTGTAAAGCCTCATTACCATCAGAAATCCTCTCTCCCTGCCCTTACCTCCCTGCTCATTTCCATATCACAGGGGACACAATACCTTTCTTCTCTTGAAAAACGTCCCATTTTTGCAGAGACTGTCTGTCCCCACTCCCAGCACCAGCTTATGGAGCTGGGGAACAAAAGCTGGGCTCACGCCTGCCCTGGCAGGCAGTGCCGGGGTGTGAGTCTCCAGGCCCTTATCAGCCTCCTGAGAGCAGTTTTTATCGTTATTAGTCTACTTTATATATATATATATTTTTTTTTTTAGCTTCAAGATCCTTTAGTCAGTCAAATTATATTCAGAGTAGCAGAAGCGGCAGAAAATAAAGCATTATAAGGGCTTCAGGAAGTTATTTTCATCTCAAGGAGCGTGTAAGAAAGGTTGACAAGTCTTTATTCTGCTCTTACGGGATAATCTGTAGGTTCCCAGCTGATACGGGGGAAAAAAATTAAAAGCATCAGAAGAAATTACAGGAAGAAGTAAAACCCAGGTCTCTGCATAAATTGAATTAATGGGCACCTTGGCTGACAGCTGAAAGCACCAAAGGGTGAAATGTCAGCACGGGGAAGGAAAGGGGTGGCCGTGGGATCCGGGAAGGGCTGGGAAGAGGGTCCTGGGTGCAGGGCAGGAGGGTCACTCAACCCCTTCCAGCTGGTCTTTTCTCCTGCTAAGTGGACCTGTCACATCTTTCCAGTCCAAAGCATTGCTGACACAGCAGGTGGAGGAGGGAGGGAAAGCAAAGCAGCTCAGAGGTCGATTGTGGTCTCCCCTACTGCCCCGGGTCGCTGGATTCGTCTTGCTCCTGTCTGCCCGCTCCAATAAAAGCTACGAGCATGGCAAAATTTTTCTGCAAAGACTTGGGGCTCTCGCATTTACATGTGTAGTGCAGGGCCCCGGGAGCTCCCAGCAGCCGCCCGGCAAGAGCCAAACGCAGGGCCAGGAGTGGAGCCAGGGTGCTGAGGAGGGGGCCAGGACCGCAAGGCGCTGTGCAGGGGGGAGAGAAGAGGAGGAAGGATCAACTCCTCTCCACGCCAGCCTACGGGGATTTAGAGACGGATGCGCGAAGCACTGGATGGCAAAGGGATGCGGAGCCCGGCTGCAGGCGGGCGCAAGGCAGCGGGGTCCTGAGCAGTGCAAAAAGGTGCCCGAAGGTGTTTGCAGTGCAAGACAGCCTTCCTCCTGGCGGCAGTGCCAAGGGCAGGGGAAGGGGATCCCCCTTTTCCCGACCAGGGTGTGGGGGTCTGAGGCAGCCCCCTCCCAACGAGGCAGGGCAGCCGGCTGTTTGGCAGCTGAGCTGTGCGGTGCCGAGGCGATGCTGTCACTGGTGATTGATGGCATGGTTCAGGAGGAAATAAATTCCCAGGCTTTCGCAGGAGGTGAACTGGGGGGTGTATCCATCTTAAAGATACTTAATGAATGTGCCACAGCCCGCGGAGTGGCAGCAGATACATCTCTGCAGCCAGCACTCCCCACGCTGTTCCTTGCGAGGTTCAGGCACAATTTAACAGCTTCTTATTGATTTTATTTATGTTCCCCAGGCCCTGGCAGTATCTATATTGCCCCAGTCCAACAAGAGCCCCATAGTCACGGCGGGGACCTCCACTTGCTTTTCCCTTCCTGCTCCTCATCCCTTGCCCACCCTGGAAGGGGCAATGCAAAATCACCTGCCCCGGGGCAACTCTGGGGACAAAACCTGGTGTTTGGCCAGAAAGGATGCAGTTTGGGGCTCCTTGAAACATATTAAGGTCCACATGGGCTTCAGCTCAGTGCTTCAGGCCAAGAAAGAGGATGATGCAGGATTACCAGACCAATGGTGAGCACCAGCACAGCACTGGGGCAAACACTGGTGCCACTGACACCATCCCGGCATCAGGTTCTGGGTTGCATCTTTGGAGCTCAAAGCAAAATAAAATAAGGGCCTTACAAAAGACACCCTTGCAAGACAGACTTTGGAAAGTCTTAGCTTTTATGTAGTTGTCGTGGTTTAACCCCAGCCAGCAACTAAGCACCACGCAGATGCTCACTCACTCCCCCCCATCCAGTGGGATGGGGGAGAAAATCGGGGAAAAAAGAAGTAAAACTCCTGGGTTGAGATAAGAACGGTTCAATAGAACAGAAAAGAAGAAACTAATAATGATAATGATAACACTAATAAAATGACAACAGTAGTAATAAAAGGATTGGAATGTACAAATGATGCGCAGGGCAATTGCTCACCACCCGCCGACCGACACCCAGCCAGTCCCCGAGCGGCGAATCCCTGCCCCCACTTCCCAGTTCCTATACTAGATGGGACGTCCCATGGTATGGAATACACCGTTGGCCAGTTTGGGTCAGCTGCCCCAGTTGTGTCCTGTGCCAACTTCTTGTGCCCTGGCTGGGCATGAGAAGCTGAAAAATCCTTGACTTTAGACTAAACACTACTTAGCAACAACTGAAAACATCAGTGTTATCAACATTCTTTGCATACTGAACTCAAAACATAGTACTGTACCAGCTACGAGGAAGACAGTTAACTCTATCCCAGCTGAAACCAGGACAGTAGTGTAGCAGACCTTCACTTTCAAGGCAAGAAAAATGGCAATCAGCAGTTCTGGTGCATGGCTTGGCTTTGTTTTTCCCTCTTTCCCTTGGGGGGAAAAAAAAAGAAAGAAAAGCAGCAAAGAACAGCAGAGACCCAGTTGACCTTTCTGGCTAAGAGACCTTGTCTGAATCACTGGATGGTAACAATGACTGAAATGCCAGTGCCCTGCCTTATAAATACCAGCTTCCTCTTGGGGTGAAATGCCAGCTTTCAAACGTGGAAATGCCGCAAAGAAAATGTCACCCTCCCCAAGGTGTGAAATGCCAGCCTGCTGCAAGCGCCCAGGCTCACCCACAGGGAGATGGGCAGGCTACTGCCTGCTGCTGGGTCCCCAGTCTCCTCCCGTCAGGGGTCTTCTCCAAAGCTCACCAAAGACAATGGCATGAAGGGGACAGGTCTTCAATGTGGGACAGCCAGAGCATTAGTCCTCCAGCATTATCTTTAGCATCACAGCAGCGAGCGGCTCAGGAAAGCTGTCTTTGCGATTTGGGTGTTTTTTCTTCTCTTTTCCAGTGGCTACGAGATTTGTCAGCGTGGCCAGTGAACCAAACAAATCACATTTAAAGATTGGTTCTCATCAAGCCAAAACAGTTGTTTCCAGTTTTCCCAGCTAAATGGAAAAACAATTGAGCATAAGAAGATTTTGCCATCTAAAGCGTTTATCACAACCTGAACTCCTAGTTCTCAGCGAGCACTGTTGTTGCTGGGTTTAATCCTATTTATTAAACACAGGAAATCATCCAACATACTGTCCTTGTGTGAAGAAATGCTTCCCGTGAAGCTGGCGATATTTGCAACATCACCCTTACCCTTCCTGAGGCCAAGCTGGATAAAAGTTTGGCTTAATCCAAAGCCAGGTTTTTCAGCAGCTCATCCTTCCTTTTCTCCCCACTCGGCATCCTCCTGCCCCAGCTCACCCGGTGCCAAAGCCCTGATATCAAACCCGTGCCAGGTCAGGGCAGCAAAGCAGGAGGGACAATTCCCCTCTCTGGGACCAGTGGTACCCCCAGGACCATCACTGGGAGCTGTAGGGCTGCATAAATGTAGCCAGATCTTTCTACCTGATAAAATTACGTTGGGAAATGAATGAAGTTGTTTTTTGTCATGTGGGAATTGGAGCTGTTCTCTTTCCCCACACCCACACCTTTTTTTTTTTCCCCCGTAAATGTGTGAAATAATTTTACCACCCTTTTTTTTCTTTCAGTTACTCCTCCTCCCCTCAGATCTCGCCCTTCCTGGCATTTGAAAATAGCTCATGAAAAGGAGGAGGAAAGGGGGCGGGGAATAAAAGGAAATGTGTGGGGATGCAAGATGGAAGGGGAGAAAAGGGAAAAATGCAGGAAGAGTGAATATACATGTTTTTCAAAGCAAATCAGGAATGGCCAATTGCTTTGACCCCAGCACCTGTTCTGGGAAAGGTCTACTAATTTGGCAAGTTTTGGAAGGCTCTTCACACCCTGTCATTTGTTAGGCAACACCTAGGAAGAAAGTGGTACAGGCATGCCTGCCTACACCTGCCTGTACCCTCGTGTGCAGGCAGCCGTCTCCAGCCAGGTGCTGGGCTGCAGCAAGGCAACGCCACCTTCCAGGGAACCCAGATACCATTTATGATTAAAGCTGGTGGGGAACCCGCTGACTAAACGGATTTTCTCCTTGCGCAATGCTTATGGCTGGAACTGAAATGGTTGGAAAAAACATCTCGGGCTTGATAACCTTCTGGCGGAGCAAAGGCACGGCCCCGGCCCCGGGCTGCAGCTCTGCCCGGCAGCCGCTGGGACCCCCGGGACCCGACTGGCACGGCAAGGGGAAGGGTCTCAGTCACCTCCGACGTTCAGCTCTGGCTTGGAGGGGGCTGGGGTTTGAAGGGCTTCTTTCACCAGCCGGCGCCAGGCTGGTGACCAGGCTGCTCCCGGCTTGCCGGCAAATGCAAGCCATTAGTGCTGGAGGCAGCTCCGGGTGCTGGTTTCATGCCCGACCCCTCTCCCTGCCTTATGAGTGGGAGGACATCTCCGCAGGAAGCGGTTTTAATGCATCAGCCTCCACGTGCATCGCATCCAGGGCTTTCCCCCACGCGCTTCTCTGTAATGGATTTAATCCTGGACTCGGAACGATGCTGCCCTCCCAGAGGTCCCTGGGGAATCAGACTCCCAGTTTCTCCCCAGCTTTCCTGCCAGGGAAATGTGGCCGGGGGGGGGGGGGGTGGGTGGCAGCCCCAGCAGCATCACACCCCTAATGCCCTTATGCAGTACGGCTCATCTGCAAATTCCCTCTTGGCCTTGGCAGCAGCGGGGCTGCCGGCACAGGAGGAGGGATGCTCGCTGCCGGGGTGGCAGCCGGGGTAACTTTCCCCTCCCACATCCCGGGCGAGGGGATGCAGAAACAACCCCTCTCCCCAGCACTCACACTTGCCAGCCAGATTTAAGGCCTTTGGCCACAAGGCTGTGTGCCTGTGCCCTGGCTCTTTGCCCTTTCCTGAGGTCTCTCCTGTCATTCCTGTTTGCGTTGGCAATAACCTGGGCATCCCTCATCTCCTTTTGATATCTCCTCTCTCCCTCCACAGCACCTTCCGCCTCCTTCCTGCTCCTGTCCTTCGGGCAGTGGTTCTGGGGCCGAAGGGATGCTTTCTAGTTTTTCCTTTAAAAAAACCCAACAACCTAATTCATTGCAAAGCAACCACTTCATGTCTGACATGGAAGGGACTTGGGGATTTATGTTAGCGGCGGCACAGAGGGGAATCTGTGGCAGGAGCAGCAGCGGGAGGGCTGGCAGCGGCAGGCATTGCCAGCACGGCTGCTGTCAAGAGTCCTGGGGAGCAATCTCCCAAGGAGCACGTCTCCACGGGGATACACGGATCCAGTGCCAAGTCCAAAGGATGCTTCCCACCCCGAGCAGGAGCACAGCAAGTGCTCCTCACCTTGAAAGCAGCGGGAGCCGAGAGGGAAACTACGTCTCATCCTGTGCCACGCCAGCGCCCGAAAGCGCCAGGAAAGCTGGGCTGGGCTCAGCCTCGCAGCAGTGGCAGCACACCAGGGAGAGTCCGGCTGCTCTGGGCCAGGTTCAGGCCAAGAGAAAGCATCCCCATGCCCCCTGAGAGTGAAGGTGGGGGGGATCTGCCACTGCACGGAGCTCCCTCAGGAGCTTGTGGGGAGATGAGTTGACCAAGCCTGACAGGCAGCGATGCCCCAGCCCGACACACAGCAAAGGGCGTCCACAGGAGCCGAGCAGGACCATCTTGAGATCGCAGTGGGATACTGAACATTTCTCCGGCTGAATGCCCAAGCCCAGCAACCCGCTGCTTTCCTCGGGAGATGCCACCCTGCAATGCTCCTTCTTCCCACCCTCCCACAGGGACACTCACTTTTTCCAGCTGAGCTGAGGAACAAACAAGCCATCACCCACTCCAAGTAGGTGGGTTGGCAACGGCCGAGGAAAAGATGCTTTATGTTTGGCGACAGTCCACGGAGCTAACTCAGCAAAGCCAGATGATAGGCAGCGAAGCCACCCTTTCCAATAATAGCACTGCGCGGCATGCAGATCACTCTTGCTCAAGAGATCTCCAAGGGCTTAGTGCAAACTTCATAATACCCCTGTTTCCAGCACGCAGGAATACTGCTTGCAAATCTAATAATTTTCTAGTGCGTCTTCATTAGCCTTTAAATGCTCTGTTTCTGGCCTCCTGTGTCTCCACAGCTGCTGAAGGCCCTGGGCCAGATCCTGCTTTTGTGCACAGTGGTGTAAACCTGTTTATCCACAGCCGAAAGCACGTTGCTGGATGTTACACCGGTGTCTGAGCAGGCTCTCAGGTGCTGACCGTCACATCACTCCCTTCGCCTCTGAGGTGACAGCGACCCTACAAGACCCCCAGCCCACCTTGCTAATGTAACCTGGGTCTGACACAGTTCCTCCTCCACACCCCCACTTTTTAGCAACCTGCAGAGGTCTGTAGCTCTCAAGATCTGCAGCTCTCAAGGTCTGCAGAAATCCCTCCTCTCCTGAGCTTACACAAGATATTTCAACTACTGAGCCTCGAAATAAGATGCAGCACCTTTCCTCTGCACCTCCCTTCATGCCACGGACCAAGAGGCAAAACGCTCTGAAATACACCTTAATCCTCTCTTGCAGAAGAGTCTCTTTCCAGAGCAGCAGAATTATTTTATTACAGGAAAAGTCCAACCAGGGACCATGCCAAAAGCCATTCCCAAGCCATGTGCAAATAACCATGCATTAGCAGCCAGCAAACCCCTCTCATTGGCAAGCAGCTGAACAGGGCAGAGCAATGCGGGCTTCAACTGGAAACATCAGCTCTGCCCCAGGCAAGGCCAGCACCAGGCTCTCCATGTGTCCGGAACACCCCATCCTCCTCTCTGCTCCCCAGCATCTGCTACTGTGGTCCCTTCACATTTTACCCTGCTCTGGGGCCGTTTGCGGGGGCAGCTCTCCCACAGCCTGGCCCTGAGAGCCCACGCTCCTCTGCATCCGTGTGAGAGCATCAAAAACCTCCCCTGGCTTCAACACAGAGTCCCGCAAGTGTTTTAGCTTCGCTGAACTGGCTTTTTCCCAGGAAAGCAAGTTTTAGTGGATGTTTTCCAGCCAGCTGGAAAGGAGCACGGTTCCTGCCAGCACTTGCACCGCTTGGGTGTTCCCCGGGGGTCTGGACCAGACCCGGCACAAGCATAAAACACCATCTACCCTGGCTGGGAGATGACCGGCTACAAAGCTGGCAGTTCAGCCTTACAAAGACGAGGGATTTCCACGCTCCATAGTTCCCAGCACAGGAACAGCCCTGCCACATCTCTCATTTGGGATGTAAGGCGGCCGGGAGGCACGATGGCCCCAGGCGAGCCCAGCTCTCCCACTGCCACTGGGGTTGGATGCGGGGCTGATTAGAGGGATTAAAAATCAGCTCAGCAGCTGGCAGCAGGAGGGATGTGCTGGCAGGGGCCAGGCTCACCAGCCTGTGGGACGCCACGGGGGGATCTTGAAAAGAAAGAAAGATCTGAGCGGGCGCATCGCCACCAGGCTCTCTCTGTAACGAGGGACAGGAGCAACCCGCAGTTAGCAAAGAGCTCCCAGATGAAAGCAGCTCCATCCCCGGAATCTTGTTATTATTTCACAGGTGCTTCTCACATACCTTTTCTTTATTGTTATTTTTCTAAGGTCTCTCATTGCTCTAGATAAACGGTGCCTCTGCGGCTGCAGGCAGCGGATGGCAGGGAAGGCAAGGCAGCCCCTGGGGGCTGCAGCCTCGGCTGCCCGCGGCCCTGGCAGGGCCAGACGCTGCCCAAACACATGTATTCCACCTCTAGGGATGCCCAAACGTACCAAGCAGTAGGGTCTGGCAGCAAATACCCTGCATGGGACCTCAGCCCACCTCCCCAGCCCCTTCCGCCCCTCGCCAGCAGTACGGGCTTTGCAGTGGCTGGCTTCTCTGGGAATTGCTAAGAAATCCCAGCGTGAAAAGCACCAGCAAAGAGCGAACTGTCATGACCCAGCCTTTACCTCTGCCTCCAGGCATAATTGCCATAAGACAGTTTGAAATCCAGGCTGAGAAGATCCTGCCCAGCCTGCCCCAAACCTGGCAGGGAAAAAAAAAATCCTCCTTCCTTGAAAAGCTAAAGCTACTAAATGGCAGACAGCCATGGATCTTTCCTTTTTCACAACACAGCCCTGACTGGGATGGCCTGAGCCAGGATCGCTGGGCAAAGGGACCGTACAGGGATGGATAGTCTTCCTGCTGTAAGCTGGGGCATCCAACCCGGCCCTTGGCCTCTCCCAAACCCTGACCGAGCTTTTGCGGGATTAGCACAACAGCAGGGTGACAAGGGAAGGCAGCAAGGCAGAAAGGGAAAGGATTAAAAATAGATTCCAGTTTTGTTTCAGCTATTGTAAAATAAAAGGTCCTGCAGCAACCATCACTGAACCAAAAAGCACACCAGTGTCTCAGGCTATGAGGGAGCTGAACAGCAGATATATTTTTCATTAAAAGACTCGTTAATATTGCAGGTTCCTGCTGCAAACCTGCTTTCCTGGCTCTGACAGATTGCTGGAGAGCCACTTCTTCCCCCTCCCTCACCCAGCGGAGAGGGATCCCCCAGCCCTGAGCATCCCCTTTTGAACACTGTGTCCCTGCCTCGATGTCCCCAGGAGCATCTCTGTCTCCCATCAGCATCCCCCCACACGCACTCAGCGCTGCTATCGGCAGGTAGTAAGAAAGTCCAAGTGCAGGCACTCCAAACAGGGCGAGCGATATCACACCATCAACCTGGTGAGCAAAGGTAAATAAGAAACAAATTATCTGGCATTTTAAAAAAAAGAAAGGCAAGAGTGGTCCCAACTGCACAAGCCCAACGGCTGGTGGTAAAAGGAACTCATTTCCCCCTAATGAGAGATGACTACACTTCGTTAACTCAAACTTTCTCATTAATCACCTTTGCATCGCCTCTGCCTGCCTCATCGCTGTCAGGCCATGATAATATATGAAGAACATTCATTTGTTCCCCAATATCCCACTCAGTAAAGATAGACGGTACTGTGGAAATGGATTTCCCCTGACACCCGGCTCCCAGCACAATAAGGCTAATTTAGACATGCCGTTGAGCCAAACCCTTCTTTCTCCTCTCTCCTCCCTTTATTTCATTTTAAAGCCAGCGGGTGCTGGGCTCAGCAATTAGAAGCAACAGGCGGCTGCAGGCAGAACATCGTGGGTTTGAGTGAAGGCTTCTCCTCTCCTGCCTGCTTCTCTGCCCGCGACACCCGGCCGGAGCTGCTCCCCTTGGGTACGAACCCCGGGTGCTCACACCCCGGAGGGGCTGCGCCGGAGCACCCGGTCCCACCGGCACCCGCTCGTGGCATTTTGGGGCTCCGAAAAGCGGCACAGGAGCCATTGACATGTGGGGGCATCTCGGTGTTGGGGTCTCGATGCAGGCAATAGCCTCTCTTGGTCCCCCCTCCCTGTTGGCTTTGCTGTCCCTCATGTTTCCCAAACATGCTGTATTTTATTGAAATCGTATGCAAAACGCTGCCTCCACCTCCCACGCAGCTGTTTATTTTGCAGCAGGGCTCTGTTTGTTCGAGATTTGCTCTTGCAAGGAGGGGAGGAGGGAGCAGCAGGCGGCTCTGGGAGGGGGTACATGGCTGGGTCCTGCCATTTTTAAAAAATTAAAGGAATGGGAATTAATTAATTCTTAATCAATTAACAGGGACTTCAACGTTGAGAGGTGCCGAATGCAGAAGATAAGAAAAAAAGGCAAAAATCCCCGGTTGTTGGACACGTTTCTTCTGGTAGAAAAGCTTTTTAAGAGATTAAAAAAAAATTCACGTTCAGATGATTTTTGGAAGAAGGCAGTGAGAAGCAGGCAGAGCTGGCCGGAGCCCGGCAGGGCAGCCCGAGCGATGCCACCCCCCACGGGTGCTGCAGCGGGGGCAGCCACCAGCCTGCCCGCGCTTGGTCCTCCAGCCCAGCCTGTCCATCACGGGAGGGACATTCCCTGCGATCAAAGGAGTGGCGCCGGAGTGAGCTGCCCGCAGAAGTCCCCAGGGCTTGCCGGCTTGCCGGGAGAGGAAATATCAAACCTGTCTGCAAATCAAACAGCAGAGTCGGAACAGAGGGGAGAAAAGAAAGAAACGACGGGAAAACGAAACCTAAGCTGACACCCTCTGTAATTGAAAACATCCAATGTGGAGAATTGTCACCCGGCTGGTGTGGGTCGCTTGGGGGACAACACACTTTCTCATCACCCCTCGAGGCTGCAGCGGCGGGCAATGGAAATCCAAAGCGGCTCTGACCCCGGAGCAGCTTCCCCAGCCACCACCAACTATCAGCGAGGGCCCAAAGAGGACAACGGCCACCACTCTCCAGCTGCAGGTTTCTGGCGACAAGCTCCGAGGCGTGCAGATGCAGCATGCGTAATTAAAAAGCCTGTTTGCTGGGGACGTGAAGGACATCGAGCTCCTGCCAGGAGGAGCGGTGCGGGCAGCCTGTGGGCTCTCCCACCAGCAGCAGCGGCAAGGCGAACAACTCGTTGTGTAAAAAGAGCCCTCCTGCTGGAAGAAATCTTCCCCGCAGGTGCCAAAAAAGCCCTGACAGAACCCAAACCTCATGTTTCAGCCTTATGATGCTGTCCCCTCCGCCACCCAACTGGCAGCAATGAGCAAAGACCCAGGAAACCTCACGGGTAGCCCGGAGCAGCCACCAAATACACATGGATGAAAACCAGACAAAAAAAAAAAACCACCTGAGGATGCAGATTTCATGGCTCACTAATACCTCATTTGAAAGCGTTATATTATCCTGAACATTAATGGAAGCCATCTAAAAAAAAAAAAAGGGGGGTGTTAAAATTGGAAACAGGATGCTGTTTCTCTGCTCATCGTTGCAGTGATCTCTTGCTGATCTCCAAGTTGAAGCCGTACTTTAAAAATATTCACATGCACACATCAGGCACTGTGGAAGCAGGACCTCTGGCGATTTGCACTTCCATCAATTAAAAAAACATACAGGAATCAGGAATCCCAGGCAGCAGAAAGCATTTTCAGTTCGGCTGGAAAGGCCAAGGCAGGTAGAAATAGAAAGTGAGGAAGGAGGAGACCGGGCGCAGGATGGATGCTCATGTCCCCAGAGGCTCCTCTGCCCCTGTCTGACCAGTTTGGGGCAGGCGCCTCCAGAACAGAGCAATGTGGCATCCCTGGAGCACACAAGGCACGAACGGGGACCTCCTGAAGGCTTCCCAAGCCCACGAAGGAAAAGGATGGGATCTTTTATAGGTGACCTGGGATTTTCCACCCTGACCTGCCAGCGATGTGCACCCGGAGGGTCTGCTGCCAGGCTGGACCCGAATGCAAGGAGCTGGCTGCGAGGGAGGGTTTCACAGCCACCATTCCCAAGCCACCACCACGGCTCCATCCCCACGTGCCCACAGCCACTGCTGGGGCACGGGTGAGGATGGAGGACGCACTGTGGGCACCCGTGGGAGCTGGCGCCTCGTCCTCCCCACCCGGCTCCGTCCCAGGCAAGACAGTGGAATTAAGTGCAAGTTATAATTAAGACTGGATGTTTGAAGAGAAACATAATCTCCATTCCGTGGGATTCGCCGGCACAACAGTAATTAACGTCTCATTAACATTCGCCTAATTAAGCAGTTTATGAAAGTGGATAGATTTGCATACAGCTCCACTTCAGCTTCAGTGCATCCAGCTATATCCAGGCACCAGAGTTAACCCTTCCAGGACATTCCCAACTCCCCTCAAGACTTCCCAGCCTCTCCCTGTGAGGCCACGAGCTGCCGTAGCTGCGCATCTCACTTCATGGTCCTACCCAAAACCAGGTAAAACATCTCCTCTCTGTCGCCTCTTTTCCAGACAAACCCATCCTAAGCCCTTCAAACTTTCTCTGTTGGTTATCGATTTTTAAAACCCTCAGCTGGTTTCAATGCTTTCCTCCAGATCCTCGACATGTTCATCAGAGAAGCAAAAAAGACTTGTAAGAGTTTCTGAAGATGGGGAGAAATGTCTCCTAAAACATTTCATGCTATACGCATTTCCAAATGTTCTTTAATGTTTAAAAACAACGCTTCAAGATTAAAGCGTCGCTCCAAATTTCAAACACCAGCTTAAAAGCAGGGTGCAACAAGATGTCTCAGCAGCTTCCAAAAAGGTTTTGACATAGGGACTATGTCCACTCTCTTTTAGAGTCTTCCCCTCGTTGGGAGGAAAGGAAAACCAGCAAGAGCAGTGGACAATCCCCAGGCCCCCAGCTGATCTCCCATCCCCCTTGGGAACAGCAAGGACCAGGACCACCATTCCCACATGGATCCTGGGGCAGCAAGGCATGTATAACACAGCCCATCAAACAAGACGCATCCCGCATGCAGCCCCTTAGCGATAAGTCACTTGAAGTGCTGGACATAACATTTTCCGCTGTTAATACTGGCTTTCTCTTCTGGTGTTGGATTAGTAAAGCCGCTGCATCCATCATGCACTTAAAAAGACCATGTGCAAACTTGCCTCCCCCCCAGCATCTCCTGGGGGGGGAAAAATGAGCTCTCTAGTCAGTGGTTAATGCCTGGAGACAAGATGCAACTTTGCAGCAAATACAGTGGGAGAGAAAAATTCATGACACAGCCTTTCATTGAAAATCAATAAAGCCCAGACCTGCCTGTGATATACACACTCAATTTATTCCCTGCTTGGCTTGCTGCATCTTCACCACCAGCCCTCTTGGATCAGTCCAGGTCCTCGCTGGAGGATGCAGTGCCCCTGCCCAGCTCCACCCCCTGGGTCACGGCACCAAAGCCACCAGAGCCACGTTAGCGTGCGATTGTCACCTCCCTGAAGCTGGCAGTCCTGGGTTCATGGCCCCATGCCCCTGGCTGGAGCAACTGCACTCCCATGGCTGCAATCCAGCACCCACAGCATCCCTCCCCACAGCGTGGCCGGGAGCGGGAGCCCAGCTGTGCCCTCGGGTGGCAAAGGCAATTTCAGAGTTTTCTTCCATCTCACAACAGGTGCCTACAGCTATAGCAAAGTGCCGAGCTGGGCTCCGCCGGGGAAATGCTCCTGATTTGCACTTGAAACACCTCTGCCTTGAAAGCACATCTTAATTTTCTCCTCAGCCCAGCAGCCACAAAACCTTCCTGGAAGTGGTGATGGACCCAGCCATCCTTCTGAGCCAAGCTGGGGCATCTTCCAGCCTTGCCTGAGCCCGACCCACGGGACTCCCGTCACTCATCCTGTCCTGCTCCCCCTTCCCCTCCAATGGGGCCTTTGAGACCCCCAAGAAGCACCCAAAATTGCTGCAGATTTAGACGTTAAACTCTGCCTTTAACCATTTTTTCCTCCCCCCCTCCAAATCTCCCCATCGATGCAGAAAACGCTCCCAGAAGTGGGGGGGGCTGGCCCTGCGCTTTGCCCATCCCCAGTTTAGGGGGGACCCCAAAATGCTGGGGAGCCAGAATAGCAGCCACTCCCTTGTGATGCTGGACCTGCATCCCTAGGGCATCCCTCCTGCAGCCAAATACACATGCGAGCCAGGAGGTCGGCTCAGGGACGCAGGCAGGACGCAGGCAGGGGATCTTGCCCGCACATGCAGGACCTGCCCGCAGCCACCGCATCCCCTACAGCTCTGCTTCTCCTCTTGCACAGAGCCTCAGGCTGCCACCCTCACCCAGACCCACCACCGTTGGGACCACAGGGCAGCGGCAAAGAGCTGCCCCGACGCCAGGGTGAGGGGCTGATGCCAACCCAGCCCCGCAGCGGCTGTCTTTGGCATGGGGCAGGCTGCCCCCAGCTGCGAGCAGAGCAGCTGGGGAAGGCGAGGGGGATTTGGGGAGAGGTGGGTGCCCAGCTGTGCTGGGGGCTTTGCCTTTGCGCCGGGCTCTGCAGGACAGCCTGACCTACTTTCTCCGGCGGCACAGTCATGCCAGCCACAGCAGAAGCACGGGGTTTCTTCTCTCCTCTACCATGTACAGATGTCTTATAAACCGGCAGCGAGATTGCGGCGGGGCTGGCCAGGGTCCCCTCCCTGCCACCTTGCAGTGTTGCCTGTCCCCTCCCTCACCTCCGGCCAGGCTTGCTGCCTTTGAATGGATGCCCTCCTTTCCCTACCCTTCCCCGAAAAATTCACGGCACATCTCAGCCAAGAGGAGGATTTATTGATCGTCTTATCTGTGTCTAATCCCAGCCGGAGCGCCGTGATAAACGAAGCCAGCTAAATAAAATGCCTTCCTGCAAGGTCTCTGTGTCAAGAACAGCTGGCTACTAGTGGGGTGCAAAGCAGGGAGCAGCCCCCCAGGGACCCCAGACCCACCTGGACAGGGAAGAGCAGCCCACGATGGCAAAGACATTGAAGCGAGGATTAACGCGCCGTGCTGCGAACGCCCATCCGAAGCTGAGGGCAGGGGTTGTGGGGGACGAACCAAACCCAAATCACTCCATCTAATCGATGGTAAGCAGTTTAAACCCTGTTTCTCTGCAGTTCGGGGAGCCCTAATTCCAGGCATGACCTGAATCTCTTTAAAGAGAGAAAGGAGGGGAGGCAGACAGGCAAGGAGGGGGGAGAGCCAGAAATGACGAGGATGCTAATTTGTCCCTGTTCCCTCTCTGCCAAACAGCATCTAAGAGAAAAAGCACCTGCTAAAGAGAAGGGACCCCCACGGAGCAGAGATTGCATGGTGCGTGCTCACAGAAATCCCTATTACCCAGCCTGGACTGAAAAAACTCGACGCAAGAGCGAGCAGGATGACGGACGCTGCCGTCTTTGCAAGAAGAGCCTGGGGTGCACCAGGCACAGCACCAGGCCACCTCCTCAGCACCAACAAGCCAGCAAAGCGAGCTCCAGCCCACCGCAACGCGAGAAAGGAGCAGGGGAGATGCGAGTGGGCTCAGCCCAAACGCGGCACAGCTGTATCCAGGTCAGCTGGTGAGCCTGCTGGAAAGCGTGGGCTCGGGCTATAAAAAGCACGGGCAAGATGCTGGGAGCATCCTAGTGTGGCAACGAACAGGTCAGGGTGGCCCTGCCATCTAAGCAAGGGGTGCCAGGGAGTTGATGGGCTGCAGAGGATGGCACCAGCCACGCAGGGCAACAGGCAAGCGCCCTTCTCCCTGGGATTTCCAAAGTAATGATCCAAAAGACAGCACTAAGAGTTACCGCTGGTTTTCCAAAGGGAGATGGGGTGTGGAAGAAGGGGGACAGAGGTTGCCAACAGGGCAGGACTGGCAGCAGGAGAGACGTGGTTTAGCAGAGGCAGCCCCGCACCGAGGAGGAGGAACCGGCATCCCTTGCGCCCCGCCAGTGCGCGGCACCGGGCGGCAGGCCTCCAGCAGGGAGGTGCCACGGGGAGCACCAGCCCGGGACCCCCACTCTGCGCGGGAGCAGACATCCCAGATGCACTGAAACGGGGACGAGGCCACTGACCCAACGAGCCTGTCATCCCTGCAAGCCTATTCCTGGACAAGGCACACGCATGTGGCCAAGAGCCTTTCCCTTAGCTGAGCACAGCCCCAAATCCACTACAGCCAACAGACAGAGGCAGGGCTGCACTGGGCTTTGATCCCAAGCTGTTCCCAGCCTGCTGCCCTCCTGTCACCCCATGCCACGATGTCCCCACTGCCCTCCCAACGAGAATCAAAAATCGACCCCCAACCCCTCCTTGGAGGCCTGAGCTTTGCCAGACACCGTGCCAAGCACCACAGAGCAAAGAGTTAATGGGTGATGGGGGGAAAAGGCTGGGATGCCCAGTCCTTGCCATGTCCCCCAACGGGGGGGCAGCACCCCCCGCCCAACTTCAGTAGGAGCCTGGCAGGGCATGCAGGGAGCTGCCAGGCCCCATCATGACTCACGCAGTCATTTCTCCCTTCAAGCCAGGAAAAAAAAAAAAAATTAAAAAACAAAATTCAGGCAAGCCGTTGAAAAAACGGAGATAAACAGAGAGGAGATGGAGGCAGCTAATGAGGTCCCCGGCCCCGGCAAGAGGTGCGAGGAGAGCGCAGATGCTGCTCCAGCCAGCAGCGATCCCACCCGCCGGGCACAAGGAGCACACGAGGGACAGCACTGCCCAGCATAGCCCCGACACGGCTGGCAGGGACCTGCAGAGCAGCTCCAGGGAGCTGTCCCCAGGGTGGCAGAGCAGCCAGCCTCGGGGCCAGGACCCCCAGCAGCCCTTAGGCGGCATCTGTAGAGTCACGTTACCAAAAGGATGGCAGGATACCCTGGCCCGGTGGAAACCTCACCGTGCTGCAACGAGCAGACTGGGATCATTCCCAGATTTCTTTTTCTGCCCACCTGCCCCTCTAAATTGTACGAGCTTAACAATGCTGGGCCAGGGAGGAAGCCAGACCCCCTGCAGCCCCCTGGCTCAGCCACTCCCTGCCCCAGGGCCTGAAAAGAGAGAAAAGCAAAAATCCCCTTGATTCTTGCAGTTAAAACCAAATGTGTCACTTCAGTAACAAATTGACCTGCCTGACTGGCAGAAATAGCTCTGTTAAAATATATATATGGTTGGTCTGGGGTTTTTTTTGGTTGCCTTTCCCAAATGAGTTCAAGAATAGGGAGATTTTAAAGTCCCTGTGGACAGTGAGTCTTTCTGCTCCCTTCCCTGCACCCAGCAAGGTAATTATCTGCCAGGAGCCTGGCTGTGAGATGGCTGGTTACACCACTAATTATCAAGAATGAGCCAGTCCCCCAGGGCACCCTGGGTCCATCCCCATCCCTCTGCCTTCCTCCTCCTCCTCACCCTGGGGCTTACAGCAGAAGAGCATCTTGTGTTTAGCACCGCAGCCAGGAGGGCCTTGTCCTCCTCCCTTGGATGCCAGAGGTGCAAAAGTACCCCTGCCCACCCAAGGGACAAGGGACAGAGGACAGAGGGACCCCAGAAACTTATCTGTTGCCAAGAGGTTGCTCCTTGCCATGAGGCTACCTTGGGGATGAGGACACGGTGGAGAGCACCACTTCTGCTGGTACCAAGACACTTAGAAAGTTCGTCATTTAGAGTCTGCTTCAGCCTCTTCTGGGAGGGATGCTTAGGAAGTAGAGGCTTCCCGAGAAGTCTCCTCTTCCCAAAAGGAAAGCAAAATATCTCTGAGCTTGGGGGCATTTAGCTCACAGGAGAGGCCGGGCTGCTTTCCACACCTGGACTTCCCTCCTTTTCACTCCTCACAAGCTTCCCCATCTCCTCAATGCCAGCTGCTGCCACTAGGCAAAAGTCACATTTAAAGAAGCTGCCCGTTTTGTTTGCAGAAGGGCACGCCACGAGTCGCCCAGACGCCAGGGTGACCGCCTGCTGAGCAGCACGGAAGGCAACCACGGGGGAACACTGGGAAGATGCCACTCTTGCACGTGATGCGCGGGGAGGAGCATCTTTCAGTGCCTGGCCCAGCAGCCGTGCGGCTTGCGAGGCAGGAGGGAGCTGTCGGAGCCCAGACGCCCCTACGAGAATGGCTTAGGGCTGCCAGGACGTCACGCGGTCGTCCTCCTCGCCGGCAGTAGGGAATAGGATCTTGAGGGAGCATGCAGATGGATGCACTCTCCATCCTTGGACCTCAGAGCGCAGACCAGCTCGGTAAGCTGAGGAACTCGGAAGACAGTTCAGGCTCTCCAGATTTACACCTGCCCCTTCCTGATGCTCCAGTGCAAGACCTCTGAGACCCCATGACACCAGGAGCAGGGACCTTGGATCTCGAGGGAGCAGCAACAGCAAGAACCGGGGTGTTCTCAGCACTTAAGCTGGGCACCCAGAACAGAAAGCCTCCCAGCTTTCACAGCCTGAAGCTACTTATCCAAAGCTATACTAGGACTCACAGAGGAAGACCCAGATCATCACTCCAGGGGCTCCAGGACTTCACTGGACCATACACACAGGCTGTCCTCTGTCCTCCATCCCCCAGAGGTCCCCTTCTCCAGCTGTATATCCCACCCTGACCCAGGGAACCCAGAGCAGGGCTGAAATAGCCCTCAGCCAGCCGGTGCAAGCCCAGGGCTTGCGTGTTCCCAACACCAACCCCTGCCCACTGCCTGCTTGTTTCAGCACCCCCAGGAGATGCAAAGGGGATGATGCTAGTCCTGCGTAGCAGGGCTGCCCCACAGAAAGAACTCAGTGGGACACCTCCTGCCATTAACGGGCAGGATCCCAGGCAGCCCTTGGAAGCACCCGAGGTGGGATGAGGACAGGGCTCACTCTCATCTCCCCATCACTGTAAGGAAGACAGCTCTGCCCCCCACTACCCCCCCTCTTCCTCCAAGGCTCTGGGGCCCCCAAATGTAGGGAGCTGTTCAGAGGCTGCACCACACCGGCTGGACAGGAGGAACAGGCACTCACCCGGACACCGTTCCTGGATAACTCAAGCTCCTCTTCCCATTCCCCCCACTCAACCAAGAGCAAGACAAGCTTGCAAGCAGCCGCAAGGCAAGCCGGCAACTGCTGCTCCACGCTCACCTGTGCTCTGCCCCTCCGGAGAGCGACTTGGAGCTGCTCAGTCTTTGCAACAAAGTCCCCTCCGCAGCAAGACATCAGCCTTTGGGTGCTGCTCGCCCCTTCCACGCGTTGGCTGCTCTGCTTGCCTTTGGGATTTTTTTTCCTTCTCCCTCCCCCCTCTTCCCCCCCCCCCCCGAGCATTTTGAATGTGCAGATGCCCCAGCTTCTTAAAATTCAGCCTGGGGGCGTGGGAAGTGTTTTGGAACATGCCCAAGCTGTCTGCTCCGTGCGTGCGCGCTGCTAAAAACGATCCACCTACAGCCCCCATCTCCTGTGCTGCTTGTCAGCACCGCCGTGCCTTTCCAAAGATAAGCAAGCTTACACACGCAGCCGGGTATCAAAGCACCAAGAGCAATCCCGTCAGGGCGGGGGGAGAAACTTCTCTGCTCAGAGTCACCAGGCAAACTTTTTATGTAGCAGTGGTGAATGAGCAGGGTGCTGGATGGACAGCCCTGGGAACAACGCCCTTGAGCCAGCGCTGCCTCCGTCCCCTCCGCATTACAGCGAGGAAAGAGCATCACTGCTGCACAGGTAGAAAGCAGATGCAGAAAAACCAATTTACTTGCTATCAAAGGATGCAGCAGCAGGACTGGGAGGCGAACGCAGCCCCCCTCATTATAACGAGGGTGTCGCAGCAATGGGCTGCGCTATAAACACGTGTTTAGGATACCCGGCTCAGCAGCCCTGCCCAACAGCTGAGCATCCATGTGGTTGCGTGGTCCAAGGGAGCGTAACACATCTCCTCCCAAGCAATTCCCAAGTGCTTTACCAACAAATAAATGAGCTACAGAGATTTAATGACTTAACCTGTAAAACACCGCTGGCAAAGCCCAGCTTGTCTAAGACAGTAGCGAGCAGCTCTTGTTGGGGCACCCAACCGAGGTAACAGAGAAACACCAACTTACACCAGCTCAGTATCTGGCCCCAGCAGCCACCATGTTAAAAAAAAAGGGAATATAAACCACTGAGGCTGAGATCTGGTCAGAAGAGGCAGGCTGAGCCCTCCTGCCATGTGCAGGGTATACAATGAAGGCTCCAGGTCCCCGAGGGATGAGGACAGCAGGACCATCTCCAGCCCAACAGCCTGGCTCTGGATTCACAACACAAGCTGTTCAAAATCAGTGACAAGGTTGCTTTTCCCTTTGCTTTTAAATCCCTCTGGCAATCTGGCCTTTAAGTGCTCATCAATCCATTCAGGGCAGTCCCGTCATTGTCATCCCCCAGCATCACTTCTCTGCAAATTTGAGTGAAATTGATATTTTCCTATCAGAAACATGAAATTTCAAACACACAGAATATTGGATTTGAAAACTGACTTTTGTTGGGAAGGTGCCTGTCTCTTTGTTCACAAAAGGGCTCATTTTTCCTGGAAAAGGGCCCAGATTCTGAGTGAAAGATCAATAACATGCAGAAAACGGGTCCTTTTATTCAATTTTGCCACGATACCAAAAAGAAAAGAAAGAATCCAATGCTGAGACTGAATGACTTCAAAATATTTTGCATTTGTTTACCCCATTGCGATGCCGGAGCATCTATTCAAAGGAGCTCAATGGGAAGGATGCAGCCTTTGGGGCTCTCTTTGAGCATCCCCCTGTCACCTGCTGGTACCCCACTGGGAACAGCATCCCCAGCACTGCTCCAGCCCAACCCCAGCCCTTTTGGGGGGAATTATTAGAGATTTAACGGCTGCCTCCTCTGCCCTTCCTTGGATGGAGGCCAAGGAGCTCCCCCACCGAAACACTCAAGGATGACCCTCTGCCCACGCTAATTACAGGGAAGGGAGAATCGAAGTTTTATTTCAATTACATTCTGGGTGGGGGGAAGAAAGAAAAAAAAAAACCACCATGAAGACACAGCATTCAAGATGCTGTGCAACAGTCATGACATGCTGCATCCTCCCCGATCCATATGGGGGAAAACTAACACTTTGGCAAATTTATGAAGATGTGTGAAAGTGATTATATTCCTGAAAATATCTCAAGTGGAACGGCCTACCTGGCATATTTTGTTAGTCATGAAACACGCTCCCTCCACCGACTGTAGTTTGTGGCTTCCCATCTGCTTAAATACTTTAAATACTGAAACTTTCTTATTTTTTTCAGCTGAAATAGCACGCCGGCAGCAGCAGCATACTGCTGACTCAGGGGCGCGGGATGGGGACGTGCTCGCCACCAGCAAAGGGATGCAGAAGATGCCACGCCAAGAGGGCAAGAGAGCAGAGGATTCACCACGCGGGTGATAAGTCCTGCTTCTGGCCAAGAAATGCAAGAAGTCAGCTTGTGTAAAGAGCATCCGGCAAGGGAACGCCAAGTGCAAACCAAAAGAAGAATATTTTGGGTCAAGAGTGGGCATGAAAGGGAAAAGGTTAAAGGAAAGAAATGGCTCTGGTCTGCCATTTTCATTTCATTTTGCCAGAAATAAAAGGCAACTGTTGTACAGCTTACAAGTCCCCACTGCCAAGCCCAGCTTTTAGCAAGGGGTTTATGGGCGCTTGGTGCAGGGCAGCTGCCACCCTGACGCCCCCCCAATTCCTGCTTTCATGGGGAACGATGCCCCTTTTGTCCCAGGGGAGCTGGGGAGAAGGTTCCAAGGCACGAGGGCTCACTAAACCCTGAGACACTGCTGGCAGTCCCGGGGGGGACCCGGCTGCCTCCCCCCTGCCCTCTCCTTCTCATTAGTTGATAGCTTCTATTTTAAACCCCTGGCCGGAGTCACTCTGACCACAGCAGCAGGAGGTGGGGTGGGCATGCACGGGGATGCAGCCAGAGCTCAGCACCATGGCAGCACACCGGGAGAAGCAGGCAAGCCCCAGCGAAGGCAGCTGCCTGTGCACACAGGGCTTGGGCAGCAGATGCGAAAGAAACCCAGCCGGGACTCCCTAACTCAAAGGAGACGGCCAAGGGGGAGTCTCGGCAGCAGAGGAACATCCCCCCCAAAACAGCTCGGGCACAAGCCCAATCTCAGCAGGCTTCCCTGAAGGTGTCCTTAGATGTGCTCGAGCATCCTGCACCCCAGGAAAGCTCTGGGTATCAACACCAACCAAGCGTTTAAGCACAAAGGGATAATTTTAAGTCATTTAAGCAGTTTTCTAGTGGTTGCACGAGGCAAAGGCAATTGTGTCCCGCAAAGCGACAGTGCATAGTACTCACAGCATAACTACAGTGCAATTACTCTTAGCCTGATTATGGAGAATGATCAAACTAGATGGGAACATCTCGGCCGAATCGCCTCCTCCCCAGGGCGCGTGGGCTGTGCTATAGAAACCCCAGCTATAGATACATATAAAGTAGAGCAGAGACCAGTAGAATATGATGAACGTTTTCCCAAATGGCAGTGCAAAGCTGAATATTAGGTGATTTATGGTGGATTCCCTCCAAGTGAAAATCTCTCCTACCATGGTAGTGGTTTTTTTACAGCTCATTTGGCTTTTCATTTGCTGAACGGCTTTGTGCTGTTTTCCCTTGCAGGATAGGGCCTCATCATTTGTGTTTTCTTACAGATTTTTTTTCCTCCTAGAAGAAAACCATCTCTTCTCCTGTTCTCCGTGAGCCTAATTCTGCATCCCCAGCTGGTGTGCAAGAGTATTGGAGTTACTCCCACTTTCCAGGGGGATAAATCATGTCAGAGGCAGGGGCTTTTGTTCAAGGTCCAATACCTGGTGGAGGAGTTTCTCGTTCCAAATGGACATAGTCCCCGGGAGAAATAATCCCACTGGAAATAATCCGGTGCAAAGAGGGTTTACTGCATCTTTTTAAAGGCTCTTTCTTACTGACAATTGATGAGTTCATAGCTACCAATATCCATTAGAGGGTTTATTTTATTTCTTGTTAGAAAATAAAATAAAAAGGCAGAGTCTGAGAAGAGTAAAACCAGCCACAGAGACTGACAGCAGCTGCCTGGCAGACAGTGAGTGAAAATGCTCTGACAAGATGAAATGTTTTTTCTTTCATTGAAATCACTCCCTTTCCGAATGACTAATACGCAGCTATCGCACCATGGATATTTCCAGAGTGATGAGATGTTTTTAAAATATCTCACAGTGCCTCAAAATATCTCACTCTGGCTCAATAGATCATCCAAAACACCACCCACGGAAATCATAAATAAATAGATACTATATTGCCGTAAAAGAGCAGACTGGCCAGGGCCAGGGCAGCATCCTTCATCAGCAAGTAAACGAGGCCACTGAACTTCTCACCTCGGTGCGCGGCTCCTGCAGCGAGGCTTTTTGGAGATTGAGACACCTTCTCCTCTCCCCAGCACCTTCGCAAATCTGCCCTGTGCAGGCTAGCTCCTCGATGTTACAGACATCTCCTTGAATGAGCAAATTGGATGTAAGAGGTACAGCGGACTCCGTGGTACCAGCAACCACCTGCACTCACCAGCACCAGCACAGCGGTCCCCGAAAAGGTGGCTGACAGGCTCTGGCACACAGGGCACCCCTGGAAACCCACATACCCCCTTGGGCACCCCCTTGCCTATGCAACAGCTTCAAACCCCAAGCAGCAGGACCCAGAAACGCTCCAACTTACTCCCTGCCCCATAACATCCAGCGATCCTGCCGAGTCCCCTTTGCACATCGCTCCCCCCGTCGGCAAGCAAAGAGGGTGGGGAAAAAGACACCCACACCCTGGGAACAGCAGGCATTCGGGTGACGTGCCAGCGGGGGTCCCAGCCTGGCGGCCCCCACGTCACTTTGCCCTGGCCCCACCGGCGGCAGGTCCCAGCCCAGCACGCAGCATCCCGCTTCAGAGCCAGGAAACTCCTGCCCTCCTGATAAAGGCTCCAAGGAATTGTGACAGAGCAGTTGCAAAGCCACCCCCAGGCAGCTGATTTTTTTTTACACATCTCCATGCACTCGATCTGGGCTTAGAGAGAAAAAAAACCAGGAAAAATGGTAACAAGAAGGCACAGAGTGGGGGGACCCATCGGCTGACCTGCCTTGTATGTGCTCCAACCCCGCTGGGTGGGAGAGGGCTTGTGCCAGGCCCCCGTGCAGTCCTCCTCCCTCCAGGGAAGGGACCCGAGTCCCAGCCCAGGCTTGGATTTGGGTGCAAGGACAACTCCACTCAGTAGGACAAGCACAACTCCCAGAGAGTCCGAGTGCAGATGTACTTTAAAAGCTCCCTGAATCCTGATGGCCCGAGCTGAGCTCTAGCCCGAGCCCAGCTGCGCCGCCCCGAACTGCAGGCAGCTGCAGCCCAGCCCAACACCGGCTTGCTCTGCAGGAGCTGCACCTGCTTTTTCTCTTCCCTAGGAATCAGGCAACACTTTTTTGTTCTGCTGATTGAAGGAAAAGCAAGCAAATCATTTTGAGGAACTGAAAATGGTCTCCTTTGCTTTTCTCAGCAAGATAAAAAAAATTGTTCAGATCACCCAGGCTCTGTTGTTCCCAAGTTGTTTCCTCTTTAAAGGCATTTACCGAAGTGCGTTTTGAAACTGGGAGATGAAGCGGCTCTTTGGAACAGCCGAGTCAAAATATATCCCTCGGAAACCACAGACAGCCTGACGCTTATCTTCTTTTTTCCAAAAGGGCTGAAACTACTTGTCCAGCACAGCAGGAATTGGTGGTTTCCCTGGGTTTGGGAAAGGAAACCACCTTGCCCATAGAAATTCAATCCTGGTACTGATGGGCATGGGGAGCCCAGCATCAGGATGCTGCAGTGATGGACCATGGACTCCCAACCTCCCTTGCAGAGCTCCACCAGCCCAGCCAGCCCTAGTCATTCCTGGCAACCTCTGCTTGGCTTTTCCCTCCAGTTCCTTTTCGTCCCACTGGGAACAGGCAGCACCGGGGGGGGCTGCAGAGAGATGACAGAGATGCTGCAAAGGGAGGAGGAAGAAAGCCAAGGCCCCGCATTTCCAATGAAGATAGCTCCAACATCTGTCCTCAGCCAGAAATGTATTCACCCGCACAGACACACTCATCAGATGAGGCTCTAAAATATTTACTGCCCAAATATCAATCCTCATAAAGCGAGGCAGCCATTCGGGCTCAGGGAGGGGGAAGGAGATGGGGCGGGTTGTCAATAATGTCATAACCACGGGCAATTTTATGTATCTCTGGAAATGGCCAAGGAACACGCAGTTTGACAGATGTGCAAACGGGTAATGCAGGCTTCCTAGTTATGAGCATGAGGATGTCAAGAGGAATAGATGAGCAGTAATTCAAAGTATATTGGGCTTAGAGAAGTACACGGGCATCGTAATGAATACAGGATGGGCACCGTGGCAGAGGGAGGGCTGGAGAAGGAGGAGTCGGCGCGCTGGTCTGGGAACGCCACCCCTGCCAATGCCACGGAGTGACCGCGGGGACAGGGGAGCCGGGTGGGTATTTGGTGGGCAAAGCCATGCTGCCATGGGGTGTTACTGCACCAAGGGACGTGTCAGCCTGCCTCTTGCTTCCTGGGGCTGGACCGACCTCCAGGATGACTTCTCCTTCTTCCTCCTTCCCAACTGCATCCCTACACAAGCCTCTCCCACCATTGTGCCACCTTTCCTTTCCTCTGCTGGGAAACTCAAGGTTTTGGCCAAATACCTGCATTTTTCACCAAGAACAGTCAAAAGAACCTCACCAAGAAACTAAATTAAGTTTCACGTTTAGGCTCAGCAGAACTACTACTTTTTTTTTGCTTCCATCTCCGAACTAAAAAACAAGCCCCAACACCGCAGCAAGGGCCACCGCCACCCCCGGTGCCTCCTCCGAGGCACAGGCACTGCTCACACCTATGACTAGTGCCTCGCCCGGCATTTCCCCATCCCACCTCGCCTGTTTTTAAAAAGCATCATCACACAGCCACCCGCTACACCTCCAACTGCACGCTGCCGCCTCCAGGCGCACGCTCCTGCCCCAGACCCTCAGATCCCAGCGGCACAGGGGACCGTGGAGGCTGGCTGGCTTCCAGCACGAAGCCAAGGTGCTAGAAATAAAGAAAAACCAAATTAAATAGAAATGAACGATGCCGGGGACACGCTTCTCCTTGGGCCTTTGCTTTGCCAGAGGAGTGCTGCAGCAAGTTGCAAGCGGGAGCAATCAGCTGGTCCCGACTGACCTCGCTTAGCCAAGCCCAGGATGGCATGCATAGACTTCTCGGCTCCGGTCTCTTTTCCCCGAGATTCGCCTCCTTCAGCATTTCTGGCAGTGAAATTCCCACTCCCCCACCTCCTGCGGTGCTCTTCAAAAGGATACAGTCATTGACTTCGGTGGTAGAGCCAAGCTCACCCTTCCTCCCTCTCAAGTCCCCCCTGCAGTTCCCGCAGAGAAGTTCATCGTTTTTCCACACCCCAGTACTTTGGGGGTGGGGGGAGTGGAATTACTCACGAAGGCAAGCAGGCACCCCGCACACCAGCAATCCCCGCAAAGGTGATTTTTCCTGTGGAAAAATCCATGAATCACTGTAAAAGTCAGTCTGGCTTGAACCAAGACACACTGCTCACCATTGTTTATTAAAAAGAATTAATCAGCAATCTTTTCCCTGGCTGAGCCTATGAAATATGACTTATCCCAATCATTCACTAACAGGTTGTGTGCTCTGGGAGCTTTCTCCATGGCTCATGGAGCGCCACAGGGTTTTGTTAGGTCAAATGACCGATGACTGAATAAGCTTGAATCTGAAGGAAATGTTTCCTGCAAGTCTCAGACCTATTTTCACTCCCGGGAGACACTTCTGGCACTGTCTGTTCCTGCAGACACGTTGCTCAGTGAATAATCATGCTGGAGCAAGGGAGCCCTGGGGTGTTGTGGCCCTGGGCAAGGGGTGAGACCGTGAGGAAGAAGGGGCACAGGCAGAGTGGAAGCCTGACACAGAGCACATCTCCTCTGCCTGCCTTAAAAACCACGGGCAGCCACCACGCCAACCAGGCCACATGCAGGCAGGCGCTGGGAAGGGCAGGCTGGAGGGAAGGGGCAGGCAGGGGCTGGCATTACTCTGCATGGGCGCAGCAGTTCTGACCCAACAAGACAACTGAGTGGGAACAAACCCATAACAAGAGCTTCTTTCCAAAAAGTGTCCTTGCTATAATTTAACTTTTTTTCTCTGGGCAGCACCCTCCTGTGCACAGGAGTGCTGCTGTGACATGGGGTAAGAGCAGCAAACTTCAATGCCCACGGTTGCAATAGCAGAAAAGAGAGATAATTGCACTTCTTACGGCAGCAGTAACTTATCTCAGCGAAACTTTTCCTGCTAATGAGGCTGTTCTGGTCTGAAATTCAGCTAGAGTTGAGAGGGCTGGTCCTGCTGCCAGCTTGGGGTGGGTACAGGCAGAGGGCAGGCAGGCGTGGGAAAAGCAGCCTGGGAAACCACTGCCATGGTCCCGGTCTCATCATTGCTTTGCAGCTTACTGGAGTTTAGTTTTCCAGTGCTAGTACTGTACCAGTGAGCTGGCTTGCATTTATTTCTCCTTAAAAAAAAAAATCCCACTGTATCAGCTGTTGTCTCCTCTGCCTCCTCTTGCCTTTGGCTACATGCTGGTTTCAAGGCATCTCCTGGTAAAGCAGCATTTGCCATCCAATCCTAGGCCTCTGCAGAGGATTTTCTGCATCAGTGCCCACATGCTTACAGGTCCTGGGGAGCCCATGGCTGGCACCGCCAGGGGGGACTGGGGACAAGCCTCTCTGCCGATGAGCGCCAGCTGCTGAGCGGGTTACCTGGGCTGCAGCAGCTGGAGGCAGAGGTAGCAATTTGTGTGCTCACCTGGAAAGGCAAACATCCTCCCAGCCCTTGCAAAGCTGCTGAGAAACCAGCTTCTGGCTTTTCTCCTAGAAGTTGAGCGCCACCATATTTGAGCTACAAGGGGAAGATGCAAAATCCCCTCTCCCTTGGTCCAGGCACACCGTGATGGAGCCAGAGGTGAGCCAGCTCTGCGGGAGAACCAGATTCCAGAGAAATGCTCGGAGGGTGGTGGTTGCAGCCAGCTAAAGGGGCTCCATCTCCCCTTTTGCAGGGACCCACAGGACTATGTCTGCAGCATGGCTGTGCTCTGGCACTGTCCCTCAGTGCCCAGCACATCCCAGGGCAGAGCCACCACTCCCCAGCACCGGCCCCGCTCCTCATTGGCATGCTGGGCACATGCATCCAAGTGGCACGGGGCCGCTCTCCCTGAATTCAATCCGTGTACCCAAGCGGTGGCAGCGGGAAGGCTTGGAAAAGTAGAGCAAGACAAAAGAAAGGGAGGGAGGCCCGAAGCCGCAGCTGAGTGCAGAGCAGCAGCTCAGGCTGCAAAGCCAAGGCTGACAGCATCGCTTTGGTTACCTGAATGACCTTGAAAGCCCGGGATAAGCTGCAAAGATGAGAGCAAAAGCCTCCAGCGGCAGCTCTGCATGCTGCCGGGGACAGGAAAAGTCAGGCAGGGTACAGAGAGGTGGGTGCCATTTGGGATGTGCCACCCCAGTGGTGGACCTCGCCAGATGGGCCAGGCTGCTTTTACCGCTCTCTCAGCCCCTTCCCCAAAAACGCAGCTCACAACCCCGAGCCTTCTTTGCATAGCACTTAAGTGGCTCTTGGGTCTTGTTCCCACACGAGTACATGCGTGGGAAGAGGTGAACACCCCACGTCACTCCTCTCAGACCCAGCTCTTGCACAGGGCAGCAGCAGGAGGGGGTAGGCTCCAGCCATGCAGGAGAGGCTGGCAGCACACAAGCAGGCTGCCCAGATCACAGCGTGCGTAGCTTGAGAGCTCAGAATAAATATTTAAAGGTGGAGGGAAAAAAAAACCCACCACCGAGCGCTCCTCTCTGCGAGCAAGTTCTCAGTCTTTGCTCTGGGATTTGAGGCAAAGACAGACAGAAATATGACAAAGGAGACACGGGTTTCAGCAAATCATGGGCACATCAGAAGCGATGGCTTCCAGATGCCGGCTTTGCTGCAAGATAAATTCCCTCCTAGCCGTACGCCTGACAACCCCGACAGCCCTTGGGGACTGCAAGTCTGCTTTCCCTGCAGACGCATGGGGCTGCAGCGAGCCCACCTCCTTACACCCATCCACCCCAGGGAATACCCAGCCGGTGATGGGACCCAGGGAGTTACCCAAATCCCTTTCCAAGCTAGTTAAAGCTGGTCCTGATGTGTGTTCCCTCCTTGCCCTGTCCTGCGAGCATGCACAAGGCGATGGGCTCTGCACCAGGGTGTCGGACGAATGCTCCCAAATCCCCATCCCTACAGCAGAGCTCTGCCAGAGGAACAAACCGCGGCTTGGCTTTCTCGGTGCCTCACGTAAGCGATGGCTGGGGGGAAGGATGGGAGGTGACGGCATCACTCAGCTCCCAACAGCCTCGTGCTGGGCCATCGCTTGGAGGCGGTGGCCGGAGCAGCCACAGAGAACGGGCTGTTCTGTATGGCAAGGCTGTCCTCAGGATGCTTTTATTTCCAGAGGGAGCTCATTAGCTCTGGTTGTGCAGGAGTTCGGGGGTTTTTTTCCCTGTTACCAAGAGCCGGAAAACTCCACTGAATAACATCTCTGAGCACAGGTGGAACAAAGACAGAGCACTGGGGGAGAGCAGCAACAAACCCAGAGATAATCAAAGCTGCTGCTGCAGCCTCACATTGCTTACGATCTCTGTCTGGTTTGGATTTCCCAGCCGGAGTGGTCTCTGCTCGCTCAGCCCCCAGGAGCACCCGGCAGCCTCATGTGTGCTGGGGCTGTGCCCAGCCCCGCTCACCCCACCGCCCGGGACTGCAGGACTTGTCCAGAGCTGGCTCTGCTCAAAGGGGGGAAGGAGCTGCAGAGGTGGGTTTGAGGTGGCAGGGAACCAGATTCAAGGCTCCCTAGGAGCAGCCCACTGAATTGGACGGGATGCCAGGAGCTAAAGGGGCTTGTCCATGCACTAGGCAAGGAGGAAGGCTCTGTCTCTGGCATTGCTACACGAAGGGTTTAATACAGGCACATCCTACCCAGGGTGGGCACTCAGGGATGCTCCGGCAGCGATGCTCTGTCAGGATCGGTCTGGAGCAGCCACCTCCTTACCGAACCCTGATGCTCCTCTCCCATCGCTGCACGGTCCAGCACATGCTGCAGGGGCTGCAGCCAAGAAAACACATGCCAAAGGCAGGAGATAAGCCAGCTCCCCAGATATGATCACAAGCCCCATTATCTCCTTAACCCTTATGCGATTCACTTATCCATCCCAGATCTATTCCTCCTTATCTAAATCCTCCTCCTGTTCTTTCCCATCTCTTGCCCCCGTGGTCGCTCTCGGAGCACCGCGGCCTCCCCAGAAGCGAGGGAGGCTGCAGGAGAGCCTGATGCCCTGGGCTGCCACTCACCACAGCTAATGGGATAGACTCCGATTGACTGGCCCCAGCGATTTAAAGTTAATAAAATGTTAAAAGCAGCCCTATAAATCACCCATGCAGGAAGTGACCTGGACAGGAGGCCTAACAAGTTAGCAGAGGGTTTTATTTAAAAGCCATTTGTCTGAGAAGTGTAACACAAAGAGTCAAATAACTCTTAGGAAAACAGCAGTGCTGGAGCTACCAGGAGGATTAGAGCAGGCTGGATATTTACGGCTGAAGATGTCAGCCTTAGCAGTGCTAACCGGCCCCTGCTTCCCTGGCTGAAGGGCTGGAGCATCCCAGCTGATCCCCGCTCCAGAGGTATGGAATCAGGACAAGCCAGACCCCAGCTCCGACCTAGGTTTTTAGCTCACTGGGACCACTACGACCCTCTCGCAGACCTCCCAAAACAGGAGTCTTGTGCCCATGCCCACCCTGCCATAGGCCGATGATGTCCACAGCTTCTTCCAGGCTCAAGCTCCCCTGCACAGGGGATTACACACATGGAGAAGTCACGATTCTCGTATGTTGCCGCACGCAGCTGACGCCTCTGTTTGCAAGGAGAAGGTTGAAAACAAGAGGCCCAAAAATCTCAAAACCCAAAACAACCCCAGAAATTGAGTTTCTGGTTTCTAAACCTGATTTCCACTCCTCAGCTGTGAATACCGATTTTGCGCCCATCAGGAGGGCAGTTAGCCCTGCATCAGCCTGAGCCCCAGCTCGCTCCCTGCCAACCAAGCTCTACTTCTTTAACCTGAAAAAACCCCTACGGCAAAGTGCAAAGAGCAGACAAGGGTGTTTCACTGGGACAGGGGCTCAGCCCCCTCCCAAACACCCTCCCACAGCCACCCCTCCCTCCCCCACCGCAGGAAGCCTCCAAAATACCCCGAAGGCCTTTTGCAGTGGGAGGAAAGGCGACACATGCTTGGGAAGCCTCTAGAGCGTCGTTAAGAGGCAAATTACAGACAATTATCCTCGGAAGTACATCAGGGAAGCAGAGGCAGTCGCAAGGCACCCGTCCCACCCAAACCTGGCTCCTTGCAGGAGCCCAGCCTGCCTTCTGAAACTACGAGCAAATTCACAGATGGGATAAGGTCTGCAAGCAACAGGGTTACATCAGGAGCTACCCCACCTTCAAAATCACCTTTTAATTGCAAGACAAGGGCAGTTCACATCCCTGACCCAGCACCTCGCCCTCCCAGCAAGCTGAGGGGGAGAGGAGCAGACCGAAGACAGGCAGCCGTGCATGCTGCCCAGGGAACGGTGCCCACCCGGCCAAGGCAGGAGATGCAACGACCCAAGAAATAACCCAGCTTTCACTTGCATTTGCAAACGCCTTGATTTTCACAGACAGAAAGGATGTGGTCCTTACCTTGGGAGGGATAGGAGAGGCTGGGCACAGGTGCAGCCGGTTCTCCTTGCCAGCAACGAGCACCTTCCTGGGGGAGCGGGGAAGCCTAGCAGGGCCGGGGGGCTGTGGCCGGGGGGCTGCTCCGGTGGCTCTGCGGGTGCTGAGGGCAGCTCATGGCTCCCAGGCGCAGGGGGCTGCGGGTAAGAAGGCACAGGAGACGTCAGACCGGGAACGCGCAGCCTCATCACCCACCGAGCAAACCCAATCCCACAGCAAGTTTGACTTGAAAGAACTGTAAATATTGACTTTTTTCTGTATTGCCCTTATTTCCCCCTTCCCCATCATCAAGGAAACAAGAGGAGTCGGGGGGACCTGCTTAGCTCTGGACACTAAGCAGATGTGACTACTTGAAGAGGTCCAGCACCCCTTGAGGGGCTCCTGTCAGGTGTAGGGTGATATTTGGGTGCAGTTCCCAGAGGGTGTTACTGTGCTTCCAGCATCACTGGTGGGGAGGGAGAGAAAGCACAAGCTTGCCTGGGCCAGCAGCCCCGCTGCCCACACTGAGGCACACAGCCAAGAAGATGCAAGGGAAGGACCCCCCAGCTCAATGGGCCCAGCTGGGGGTCTCACAGGGCCTGGGGAGCTCTCCCCGCTGCTCTCAAGTCAAGGGGTCCCACTGCCACCTCAGAAATACTAAGAGAAGGTCCTTGACCTGCTGATCTGCGAGCCCTTCTCGCGACTTCAGTGCTGAAAGAGAAGTGAGACCCTTTCCCAATGGAGGAGGTGGCACCTTCACTCCTCCTCTAACCAGCTTCACCTTCGACTGCAGCACTATCCTCTCCAGCATGGGTTTGATTTAATACATTTATTTAGCAGTGAGGTCCCCAAGGCAGAGCTTACATCCTTTTTTTGCGTCTCAAACAGTTTTGAGCAGTCAATGTTTAACAAATTAATAATAAAGTGATGGCGCCTTAAAAAATAGACTTTCCCATCCTCAGAAAAGGAGCCGTATCTCCCAATTACTCCGAAGGGCACCGCTTTAGACCTTGCTGAGCAAATGGCATTTAGCCGCAGCCACCTTTTAATGGGAATGATGTGATCCTGCAACAGCTGCAGTCAAGTGTATCGCATCTTAAGATATCCCCACGCTGCACAGTGAGAGGGCAGGGAGGAGGAGGGATGGAAGCAAATGCTGTTAGCTCAGGTATTTTTTAGCAGCCATCCCCAACCTGAGGTCTGACATCCTATCCCAAGTTGCCAGTTACGCTCAGCATCTCTTGGTCACAGAAAGTATTCACAAGGTTTGTGGCGGAGGCTGGCAAATATTTGCCAAGGATTCTTCCAAATCTCCAAGCCCGCCATACGCTTGCTGCAAATTTGTTTGCTGATCGTGGTCCTTGCGTTAATTTGCAAATGGAGAGCAAAGAGCAAGAAGGTGAGTGAGGAGGATCCCCTATTCCACGGGGAAGACAACTCCACCGACCCTAATGAGGGCTCGGTGATTAACACCTGCAGCACTGGAGCACAGGGGGATCTAACACCCAGATCCTGATGCCAACTGGGGCCAAGGCAAGCGATCTGTCAGTGAAGGCAGCACCAGGGAATGGAAGGATGCTGCCGGGGATGGCGATAGCTGCATGTCAGCAGCACCTCCAGGGTACATGGGTGGCGATTTCCCCAATCCCAGCTCCCTGTGCGAGCATGTTGCAAAGGGGTGGTGGGAAAGCACCCTTTCCCCTTCCCCACTCCCCCAGCTCACTCCCCAAAGAGATTCCCACAAGAATCTTTCCCCCCAGCTTTGCCGCTGATCTTGGCACCTTAGCAAGCTCCAGCCCAGGCCGAGCACTCTGCTAATTAGCTGTGCTAATTAATCACAGTTTCCATTGTTTATTCTTTTGTTCTCGCACAAACACCGGCACTGCCTGGCGTTGCAAGCTGCCGTGGCATTCACGAAGTGCCAGCGTGGCTGCAAAGCAAAACTGGTGGAGCTGGACCTGGAGAACTGGGGGGGCACTGACCACCTGAGGCTGCTGCCACCACCGCGGGGGGCACGGAGCGGGCTGGAGCACACGTGCCACCATCCCAAGTCCCACCCGTGGCCACCAGCACCGCAGCCTGGTCTTCTGCTCTCCAGCCCTGGGGATGGCAAGCTGGCTGTCCCTCCATCAGATCCCCCCCCCACCAGGGAGACACCCCACGCTTGCTCCCAGCAGCGGGCACCGCAGCCGGAGCTGACACACAGCCATCCGCCTCCCCCCGGCTAATCCCCCCCGCACGCCGAAATCCTGCCTTTGTGTTTGCCGGATCCACTGCCCAAGCATTAGGCACCCCCAATCCCAAACTAATCTCTAGAAAGCTCCTTTGCCCAGGGCGGGGGCAGCGGGGGGGGGTTCCCCTTCCCCAAGGCAGCCCTGGTACCCCAGAGGCACGGGGGGCAGGAGGACACCCCAGCTTTGGCTCCTTACTGGTGCTGCCAGGCTGTGCTGGGGATGAACCTGACAGACCATTACCTCTCCACTTGCTCCCTTTTGTCAGGACTGTTTTTTAACTAGGTATTTTTTTGGGGGAAAAAAAAAAAAAAAAAGGACACGAAGGGGAGAGAAAAGAACTGTTAGTCCAAGGGAGCCTGTGTTGTTAAATACAGAGAAATCCAAGTCTGGAGTCCAACAGAGGCCAAGGTTTCCAGGCTTTGACACAGCCGACAAGCTGGAGCACAATGAGAAAATACGTGCACAGAAATAGCCAGGCAGGATAAAGGATTTACTGCCTCTTTCACAGAAAAGAAAAGAATAAGCTTAAACACTCCATTTAGGAGCATTAAAAAAAAAAAAAATAGATCTGCAGGAAGAATATTTGAGCAACAGGATTATCAGGAGGTGAAGAAAAACCAAACCCTGCCTGTCCTGGGTGCAGGAGGGGATGGTGCTACAGCGGAGCAGCAGCATCCCCAGAGAACTTCTCACCGGGCCTCCCCTAATCCCCAGCAGCATCTTGCAGCAAGCATACAGACAACATGCCAGGTCTCACCTCAGATCCATGTCGTCTGTCCCCTCCTGCCCCACCCTGAGCCAGGACATCCTGGTGAGCCCGCATCCCGGCACAGCCATGTACCCTCCTCGCCCAAATCCCTCTCTGGGGTCCACTGCCCCGGTGCCACCCGCCCCAGCTAATGAGGCTGGGGCTCCCTGGCTTTCAGACAGGCTTTTCCGTGATGGGAAGGCTCCAGGCTCTTGGCTGCCCTCCATTTCATAAGGAAATCATCTCAGATCACCCCCATGAGGCCACGGCTGAAGAGGCCTGATGGATGGAGAGCCAGGGGCTTCAGGGAACAGCTCCGTCCCACCATCTCCCCAGGTTTGTCCTTGTTGAAAAGGAAAGTTCTGAGTTCCCTGAAAGTTTCCTCCAACTCGTGATGAAAAAGAAACTCTCTGGAGGAAGAGATGGGAACCCAGTTTCTCTGATGAAAGTATTGCAGTAGGATTTTTTTTTTCTTTTTTCTTTTGAGTAGCATCAGCCAGAACAGAGCATTGTAACCAGCCAGGCAGAAGGTCTTACCCAATCCATGGCAGGAGACCAAGTCTCCCAGCTGGAGACTAGGACAGAACCCACCCCTGGTCCTGCTGAGAACCAAGGTAAAAGCCAAAGCCACCATATCTGGGCTGAAACAATGCAAGATTCACAAACCCGCTCAGCCCCCAGCCTGGAAGTGCCAGAGCAGCTCAGACTGTATTTCTGAAACTCCCAGGTGACTGGGAGCTGCTGGTGGGTCATTTAGTCCATTCCCCCTTGGAGAACAGGGATTCACTGTGCCTAAAGTGTGCCCAATGGCTACGGTCAAGCCTGGCCTTCAACATCTCCAGCAAAGCCAATCCTACAACCTTCCTTGGCAGCTTATGCACAGCTTAATTGCCCTGATAGTTATGAATTGAGAAGGTCTTTTTTTGTAAAAAGCAGCTGATTTCTCAGCAGCAACAAATACTTGGGAAAGCTTTTTCTCTGGCAAACTCTCTCTATTGTTCATTCTCTTTCACATAAAATGTTCCTAATGAAGAGGGAAAGAAGGATCTTGGCTTCTTTCAAAACAATCTGAAATATTATATTAAAAACATGCACTGAGTGTTGACATATTTAGTGCGTTGCTTTATAAAGCAAATTGCCCGAGCTTATTCAGAGCTTGACACCATTAAGACAGCACATAACTATGTGACTGGGAGGATACCACTGCAAGAAGTCCTGTTTTGGGGAGGTACAGCTCGGAGCAGCCAGTCGGCCCTGACCCCAGCTTCGGTGGGAGCTGAAAGCCACCAGCCCCATCCAGCCCCCAAAGTGAAGGATGTACAAGCACCACTCAACATGCTAACGTGAGGAGTGCAGCAGGTTTCAGATCCATGAATCCCCCTCGCCTAAACCCTGAGCTCCTCATCTGGGCATTTCCAAAGGTCTGAGGCTGGGAGGACACGGTATGTACCACATCAGGCTCTCCCAGCGATAGGCACCCGTGTTGTGGGAGCAAACCCCGGTATTCCCCTCACCACACCAAGCCCAACCCCTTGGAAAAGGGCAGGAATTCTCAGTTCAGTAGGTTTTCAAGCTGGAGGCATCTGGGTTTCTCTCCATTTAAAAGGAGAAAGGAGACAACCCACCCTCAGTGCGAACACACGAAAAGCCAAGCGCTAGAATGGCCAAAACCCTACAACTTCTGCCCAAACTTTGAGTGAAAACACATTCAGCAACACAACCTCCAGAGCTCAGAGCCACCAGACCTCAGCCTTTCCTGCTGCAAGCACGACGTCCAGCCCCCAGATCAGGCAGCTGACTGCAGAGACCGGCTGGCTTGTTTTCCCTGCCTGGCACACGCGGGGTCCCTACAGAGCATCCGTCCTCTCCCCAGGCATCTTTGAAGTGCTCCAGGCTCTGCTGCAACAGGATTTTCCAGACGTTAAACTGATGCTCAGAAAACAAACAGACATAGAAAAAGCTTTCATTACAAGGCTGGTTTGTGTCCAACAGCAGCCCAGGGGCCAGGCTAAGATAGGCAATGGCACCTTAAACAGCCTCTCGCCGGAGACCGGCATGACTCTCTGCGGACTCATCGTCCGTGGCAGATCCACGTTCATTTTGCAGGATCAGGGGCAGGAGAAATGAGCAGGTTTTCTGGCACATTGGCTCTCCTCCAAGGACCAAAAGTTTTGATGCTGACAAAGCCACTGCACCCTGTCCTGCTGTGAGGGTGCCCAACCAAGACATTTGGGTGCTTCCAAAGACCCTGCTGGCCTCAGCAAGGACATCCCAAGGGTGACCAGCATCCTTCCTCCAGCACAGCAAGCACAGGGAAAGGAAGAGAGGGAATCTCCAAATGCTGCCATGAAAACGTCAGCACTGAGAACTTGGTAGGATTTTCTTTACCATCTTCCCTTCTGAACAACCTGCTGTACCATTAATTACCCAGTTGTGGGAAGTCACGTTTCAGGTGGGCACCGTCGGCGACGGAGGGGCAGACACTCCTCCACGCGGCCGAGTCTGCTCCTGCCAAAGCCCTGGGCTTTCAGACACACAGCAGATTTCATTCCTTTTACGGTCAAACTGAGCTTCAGGCAGGAAGCATCCTGTACCTGTCACCTACCAACCCCCTGACGCTTGCGAGGGCGGTGGTCTTGGGGAGGATCCAGACCCCCCTCGGGTTTATCGGCACCAGCAAGCAGGCAGGCTCCCTGTGGCACGATCCACTGAGCAAGAGGCATCGCAACAGATCAGAGGGACCCGGGGCTCCTCCTCATTTATATTCTCCTCCAGCCGCTGCCTTCGACATGGCTGAGGAAGGCAAGGCAAGACAAGGCCTTCAGAGAATGCCTAAAGATTATTTCTCTCAGATTCCAATTTATTTTCCATCATTAATGCTTTTGAAAGCCCAGCATATCCTGCAAACAGGAAGAGCATGTTAAACATGCGGGCAGCGGAGCTGCAAAACCGAGATGGGCACATGCCTGGCACAGGTACCCAGCCAGCTGGGGAGATGTGGCATCAGCAGGCATCCTGCTAGCAGCGTGGCCAAGGGAAGGGCTTTGGTGCCAGCGAGCATCACCCTCACTCAGCAGAAGCTGAAATAGAAGCTAGTTATCCCCCATAGAGAGATCCCTCACCATGTGCCCGCTTGATCCTCTTCCCACAGCCCGGGGAAAGCAAGAGCATTATCCCAGAAAGCAGAGGTACCGCAAGCCTAGGTGATGAGCATCACACAGCAGCAGAGAGAATGCAGGACTGGGGGAGAGCAACCTGCATGAAGGATGAGAGGAGCTGGAGCCTTCCATAATGTAGAGAAAATTGCTTTCGCCAACTATCTGCAGTTTTAAAGCAATTACATTTGGGGGGAAGCCGAGAGCATGTCTGAGTGCTGCACACATGGTGTGTGCATTTTAAAACACAAGAACCGACTAAGGAAAAAAAAAATAGAAAAAGAAAACGCCTTTTAAAAAAATTATTTGATGCAGTAGGTACTGAGAGGATAAAATATTTATAACTCAGGGAGGGGATGGATCTTAGAGGCAGCCAGACATGCCAGCAATGGGACAACTGAGAGCTCAGAAGAGGAGCCTGGGCAGCGCACTCCCACTGATAGTCCCCTTCCCCCTGAGCCTGGGAAATCCTCCTCGGGAAGCTCTGACAACGCAGCGGCTGAGCTCTGCCTGGCCCAGCAGAAATAGGGCTCGCCCTAAATAAAACACCATTTGCCCTCCACTTTGGCTGCTTGCGCAGGAGGGACAGTAACAAGCAAGAGCTGCTGCAGTGCCAGCATCAGGGTCAGGCCTCCGTGGGCTTAAACACCCTAGGGAACATGCTGCCCTCAGATGAAGTATGGAGCTGCCTTAATACTTCCATTTATAGACCTGCAGGCTGACCCAAAACCCAGTAAGCACCCCAGCACCTACCAGTTAAAGCCTTTCCAGGACCAGATTTAGACTGGGAGGCAACAGCTTTATTTCGCCATAGATGAGAAGCTCCTTCAAGCTACAAGAAATACTTCTGGTCTCCTTCCCTGACAAGCCACCACCCTTCGCCACTGTTTTCCCCTTCTAATCTGCTGGAATTAGGAAGGATCCTAGGCCATAAGCACATCTTCTCTAATTACCGAGGTGGCAGGGGCCGAGCTGCCCCGATCCCTGGAGCCGCTGCACTGACTGCTGCCGGCACTGCTTAGACATCCAATTTATCAGGCAGATGCCCCTTTCGCTTTCCAGCCACGCATCTTCCCCTTGTCTTTATCTGCTCTGGGGACAGGTGCGGGAACCGGAGAAGTGGCATCCGCAGCTGCTGGTGACAGAGCCCCTTTTCAAAGGATGCTGTTCCGCTGTTATTACCAACTCTCGCCAAGTGGAATTGAGACATGAAGTAGATTTGTGCCCAAGATAATGGCGTTTATTAGACAAGCTATTGAGGAGAAAACAAAAGCTAACAGTGGAGAGCCACTAAGAGCAATGCTTAAAGAGAATCCATCAAGAATACAAAGAGGAGCAGTGTTAATAGTTGGTGCTTCCCATCAATGATTAGAAACCCTGAGCAGTCCCTTAACGACACTGGCAGAGTGAAGGTTAGTGTCAGCCAGCGAGAGGTGACAAACAGCACAAAGGTGTCCGTACACTCGAACAAAGCAGCATTCAAGCCCTTCCTTCAGGGTCAGATGTGTCTGAGCATCTCTGCCCCTGGCTGCCAGCCCCCAACTCACTCATGACCCTTCTCCTTGCCTATATGAGCATCACATGATACCTATACCATACGCTCATACTACACACAGAGCTGCCACCCTCCAGAGTGAGGATCCCAGGATGGCTGCTCCAGCCCCTGTTGCTGCACCCCATGGCCTGACCACGGCAGGATGGGGAGGGAAGGAGAATTTAGTCATTGCATCCCCCTGGAGCGACCAGGGCACTTACTTCTGATAAAGCCAGAATTGCCTTCCCATGGCGAATGCCTTGAAAAATCATGGATCCATCTAGATTTTCCTACTGGAGACCATGCCCTTTTCTCCTCACTAAAGGAGACACATTTCTGCAAAATCTTTCAATAAAAAACTCATTTTTAATGGGAAAAAAAGTCTTCCATAGGATCTTGCCTTGCATGCTGGTTCACCACCAGCCAGACTGAGCCCCCAGCGAGATTAGCTGGAGCCTGGCACGGTGCTCACACTCTGAGCCACAGCAGAGATCACAGCTACTAAACTACTGTTCATCTGGGTCCTTGGTGATTTCTTCTTTCAAATTCCCAGCCTGGGCAAACAACATAGGAAGCCCCTAAATCCCCAGCTTCAAGGCCAGCCCACGGGGATAGCTGCTTTCACACCCAGACCTCTTCATCCCAACCCTCCTCTCCCTCTCCGGGAGGATGCTCAAGGACCGGGCTGGGGCAAGAGCCAGTGGCACAAGGTGACATGGAGGAGAGCAAGCCCAGGAGGGAGCACAAGGGCATCCCTGCAGCCCAGCAGCTCCTGAGAAATTTATTGTTTGTGACACGTTGTCAAAGTGAGATGTGCCTCATTAGTCAGAGCTGAAGCAAATGAGAGGGCTCCTTAGCCAATTAAAAAAAAAAACAATCAGGGATGCTCTACAGGGCTCACCACCTGCCCTTCGGCCCCACTGGCAAGTGGGAAACCAAGGCAAGATGTAACACAGATCCGAGTCATGGCTTCTCTCCTTCACCAAGATGGCAAATTCCCTCTTTCCAGCAAGCGGCAGCAGCTGGGAGCAGCCAGCAACCATCGCACAACCAGGCTGGATCTAGCACAGCCAGCTGGAAAAACACAGAGCTCGAGGAGCCACACCTGACACTTGGAGAGTTTGAAACTGAGAGGTTTCATTTCACAGCTCCTGCAGCATTTTGTTTCCCAACTCTTCAAGCAGAGCTCGTTGACTCTCCTGAGCGGCATTCTCTGCTAAAAAAAAAAATAATCTATTTTTAAAAGCTTTTCTTTTTTAAATGACGTGGTTTTCCTTTGTGGGTTAAGCTGAGCTGGCACATGCCTTTCCTCGTTGTTTTTTCTTTGTTTTTTCCTCCAAGATTTATCAGCCTTCGGTGCAGAGGGCACCACAACTCTTCTCTGGCTTGGCAGCGATGCTGAGCCTCCAGATTTTTACACCGCCCTCCTCCACCCCAGCCTCCTCACACCATCGGGGAGCCCCTGGCCCTCGGCAGCCCAGGAAGACCGAATCCCAGAGCCCCCAACATGTGGCAGGCTGCTTGATAAGGGGTGCTCACAGGCAGCTTTCCCCGGTTGCACAGCAAAACCTCCCAACGCTTGCAGGAGGGGAAAGACAAACACAGGCAAAACAGGCAGAGGGACCGTTTTGACGCCAGTGGGCACCTGCGGGCAGAACGTCAGCTTCCCCGTCACACGCCAGCTTGAAATTTCACAAGCGCACAGACACACCTGCTAGCAGAGAACACCCCCAGCTCGCCACTTTCCAAACGGGCACCAGAGGAACCGGGGAACCGAAGACAGAGCCACGGACGCCGGGTGAATCAGTTGGGTCCAGCACCACGAGAAGAGTGAAAAGCGCCCTAGGTGCCATCGCCCAGGAGCTGACCCCTGCCCAGGGCTGGCAGGGGACACCGCTGCTCCCACCACAGCGGGGGGGGCAAATAGCCATGGGACAGAGCGGCAGCTGTGGAGCAGGGGCTGCAGGGTCAAGGCAGGGTTTTTGTCGGGGCACTGCCCCGTGGCCACCAGCCTGTCCCCTTGGGCACGCAGATGCTCACCTTGCCCTCCTCTCCTCGCCCCTGCCCCTGGCCCAGCACCAGGCAGGCTGAGCCCAGCCCAGGCCAGCAGCGTTTTCCTAAATTAAACAATAAACAAGGAGCCATTGCAGATTTCCCTTACACTGCAGTTCCTTATTAATCCCCACAGTAAACACAAAGGGGAAGGAAAAAAAAAAAACACAAACCAAAACAATTAACCTAAGAGGGATGCTTTCTGTTTAAAGATACAAATGGATGCTAAAAGCAGACAAAGGAGCCAAGCAAACGCACGGCAGACGGAGCAGGGAGCAGCCCACGGGCCCTGGCAAAGGAGGGAAGAGCGGCAGGGCTCGTGCTAGCCATGCCTGGGAGCCTCTAACACGCGGGAGCCATCGCCAGCGCGGGAAGGCAACCTGCAGGGCAGTTCGGGCTGCACAATCCTACGCCCCTTGCCGGGTCTGTCACCCTGGCAAGGTCTTCCTGAGGAGAGGGGGTACCCCCTCACCACCCCTGTATACACCCCAGCCTGAACCCACCGCCTCCTCCCAGCAGGTCCCCGAGGCCGAGCAGGTTGATGGCTCCCACGGAGGGAGTGGGGTGCAGCACGCCAGGCTCTGGGGGGAACGGTCAGGCAGCAAAAAAATGCAATTACTCGCCTGGAAAAGGGCCAGGGCGCTGGAACTAACCCCCTGCACCCAGTGAGTAATGCTGCACGAGGACGGTTTAATGAGAAATGCCCATTTGAAGCTTAACGGCTCTCACCAGCAGATTCCCCCCTCTCTTCCCACTGTAGCTGCTTCCCAGACAGTGCACCCAGCTAATTAATTACAGAGCACAATCCAATCAGTCAGGCCATCCTATTGCAGTTAAAGGCATTTAAGAGATAATGCCATGAAACTCCAGATGGACCGGCCTGACCCCTGCCTCCAACACCACTGGGGTACTCGGGAGCTGCCGCTGCTCCGGCCGACATCCCACATCCAAACACACCCAAAAACCCCCCTTCAGATGCTTGCAATGCTCCCTCCTTGTGCGCTGGGTTTCTGAGCCCCTGCCGACTTTAACGAGACCTGTGCTGTTCTCTTCCACTCGCACCTTGCCCGGGGGCAGCCCGGGCTCGCCGCTGCCTGCAGAGTACGCACCAGCCTCGCTCGACACAAGCACAGGTTAGGGAGATGCCACCTGCCCTACTTCTGCCTGCTCTGAGTTTGCTCTCAGCATCGCAGAAGGACAAATTCGAAGGCCACATGCCAGCCTGTCTTGTCCCCACCGCTGTCAACATGCGCCCCACATACGGTCAGCTGTGGCGGAGGCTGCCTCGAGGTGTTGCGGACCACTGATGTTGATACACCAGAGCAGCCTGGTCCCTTCCCACCTCGCCGTACGGCTCCACTCCGCTTCCCCGCTGCTCCCCCCAGTACCGAGAGGTGATGGCCGCTGCTCAGCTGCAGAGACCAGCCTCACTGGAGATGGGCTTTGATCTCAAGTTGAGGTAGAAGAGTGGCTAAAGCGACGGGATGCTGGACAACCAGCCCCTTCATGGTTATTACTGTTGGCATTGATGTGCTGATGTCCCTATGGGATGTCCTCAGCTTTGCAGGGATGGTTTAAATCTCCTCCCTGGGCTGGAAGTGTGGGAGTTCAACCAAAAACTGAAGTGCTGAGGTGGGAGAAGTTATCAGAACCCTTTGGCAAAGGTGGGGGCTTGCGTTAGCTCACCCCACGTGGTCCTGAATCAGCCACTGTCCCTCCTACCGCCCCTGGCAAGAGGTTCCTTCAGCGAGTGCCCTTGGTACCTCAAGCAGTCTTTTTTTCTTAATCACACCCATCTGAGGCCAAATCCTGGCCATGTATGGCTGGGAGCCCTGCTGGTTCCCAAGCCACTCACTGTAATGGTATCAAAGAAAATACCCGTGGTGCCAGATCCCGAGCATCCCCGCAAAGACTCGGTGTGGTTACGTTGCTTTGTGCCAGCTGAGCTCCCAGCCGCCTTATGTTCGATGATGAAAGTGGCTGATTCTGTGATTTACTGATCCTACCCTTGGTTAATTTTGCCTACCCGGGGTGAGGATAAGCTCTTGGATTTGCAAACATTTTGAGGATTGTGGTTTTAATTATTTTCTTTTTTTCCCTTATTGTGTGTGCGTGCATCAACAGCTCTTACGCCTTGATCCAAAGCCCAAAGTCAAGGCGGGGGATATACATCAAGTCTAAATATGCTCCTGTCACAGGTAGCATCAAAAGCTTGTTGCAGTTGAAATGAGTGAGGGTTCTGCTCTCACTTGGTCCAGCCCATCTCACGGCAGCTTGACCTCCAAGGAGAAGTGAAGAGGAGTCTCTGCTCCTCAGTCACACCTCCAAAATGCCTTTGTCAGAGACTCGGGCACAGCTAACTACAGCAAGGGATGGAAAGCCTCTTCTCAGAGCTGTCCTCTGAGCCAGATACCTGGCTGTCCTGCATCAGGACCAGCACCATGCAGGCCACACTGGTCAGCACCAGGAGCATCGACAAGGTTTGCACCCAAACAATAACCTACAAGTTTCACTAATGCAAATTTGCAAAGGAGAGATGCGACTCTGGCAGGACTGGAGCACGGCTGCAAGCAAACAGCAGCATTCACTGAGCACAATGGAAAGGGGATGGCACTGAGATGACGTCTAATAACCGGGTCTTCCTGAAAACACCGTATCTGCGCATCTACAAAACTCACCGTCTTACAAGGACATTTACTGAACATCTCCTTACAGTGTCAGCAACAGACGCCAGCGATTAGCAAGAGGAGCCAGAACTGATGGTGGTCTGTATGGATTTACAAGCTGACTCTTGGTCAGTACAGGACCAACCCCAGACCTCCAATGCCAGCTGCTGTTACATGCTGGTGGGAACTGCACGAGGGCTGGCTTGTTCTACTCAGCACTGAAGTGAAGTACAGCTAAGTCATTATTTGGACCCTAAAATGAGAGTCATTATCTTGGACCCTAAAACGAGAGTCATTATCTTGGACCCTAAAACGAGAGTCATTATCTTGGACCCTAAAACGAGGAACATAACTACAACACCACAACACCACAGGTTCATCCAGAAAAGCAGCGGCACCGGCTCCTCATATCCACATCCCCTCCAACGAGCCAGCAGGGATGGGGCGCACCATTTCTCTAAAACATCTGCCCCACACCCCCCAGGAAGGCTAAGGAATGAGGACACCGAAGAGCTCAGCACATCTGGATGAACAATAAAATAAAATATGACGTCCTTCTTCCTCCCACTGGTGTGTCCCAGACCAACACGTTATAGGGTCTGGCCACAGAGGTCTCATTTTGTGGTGGTGATACAAGCCCCAGTGGGACACCACAGCTGGAGGACTGTATGGAGGAGCTTCTGCCCGCTGATCCCAGTCCAGCTCCAGGGGCCAACGAGCATGGCACGGGCAGGATGGGAGGCGAGGAGGCAGATGCTCCATACATCCCAGCACTGCAGCCCTGGCAGGGCAGGGACATCCCCGTGGGCACCGAGCTCCCCTGCCGCAGCCGTTTGGAGAGGGAAGAGGCTTTTCCCCCTGGAGTCGGAGAACTGAAACTCTTCAAATGCTTATCTTGAGAGCTCCTGTAAAGCGTTTCAGAGATTTTGGCAGGAGGAGGGAGGAGAAGCGGTTTGATAAACCCTGAGGCCATCCCACCTTACATGCCTAGAAAGACAGCTCTGGAGTGCCCTGGTTCTGGAGGTAATTCCCTCATTCTCGGCTCCCCGGGTACCCCATAAAACAGGGCACGTCTCCTGATGGCCCCGCAAGGACTCACTTGGGAACTGACTGAAAAGATGAGCAGAAATGAAGCGATGCTGGAAAAGCATCAGCCCCTCAGAGGACGGCATCGACTGGAGGTTGTGCTAGCAGCCCAGAGCACCCGCTCTGTACCAAGCCCCCAACGCAACACACCGGTGAAAGTTCTTAGCCTTCAGCATCCATCTTCCCTTTGCCACAGCTGTAGCACCAGGATCACTGCTGGAGCCTGCACCGTCCCATTTTCTGTACCCTGATACGAACCCTTCCTAGGAGCCGCCAATTAAACCACTGAACTGTTCTCAGCTCAGCCTCCCATGCATGAAAACGTCCTGTTATTTCGCACCTGCCAAGAGCTGCGTCCCAGCAGATTTATCTTGAACTGACACTTGAGGATAATTAAACCCTTCTCTCTCCTCTGTTAGCAGTGCAGCAGATAAAAGGAGAGCCCTGGGGCCCTCCAGTTGCTGTTGCGGTGGGTTGCTCCTGTACAAGTCGAGGAACATGAGACGAGACTCAGTTTCTCAATGGAGACATGGTCGGGGCGGCTGTGGGACAGCTTTGCATTTTGCCCTAATTTGGCGGGGGAAGCTGAGCAAGATGCGAGAGGCTTGCAGGCAGCTTCCCTAGCAGGGCAGATCATCTGATGAATGAAGAGCTGGAAATCTAAATGTCTGGGATCGAATGAAACCCCCCTCGTTTCTAAATCTGGGCTATCCTCCATCCTCAAGCTGTTGGTCCCTAGAGGTCCGGCCACGATGGTCCGGGCACCCTTCTCATCTCCTCTAGCTCTAGCCCAAGCTGCCCAAGGCAGGGACCGGCTCCCATCGCACGCACCCCTCTACCAGTAGCGCTGGGTGCCAGGCGCCCCAGAGTCGGCCCAAAGTTGGCCAGTTTCGGGGATCGGGCGGCAAGGCGGGCAAGCGGCCGGCCTGCCGGCAGCAGGCAGCCCCGCGCCAAGCTCTGCCCGTCTCCCGCGCTTGCTGCCTGAGGTTACTGGATGCATCGAACCTCAAAGCCGAGCTTCGATCGCGGCGGTTTTGAGGTTGGCGTTGAGCATCTGCCGTCGCTCCGGCTTGGGCCTCCGGCGGCGGGGCCGAGAGCCCGGTGACCCCCAGTTTGCCTACCTACCCCAAAGGAGCCCTTCGCACCGGGGGGGGGGGGGGAGCCCCTTCCCTCACCCCGACCCCTCTGCGAGGGAGCCGGGTACCACTTTGCTGAGCGACTCCCCGAGGAGCCGCAGGTCCCCCCGGGGAGGCAGGGAGCGGTGGCAGGATGCCACCCGTGGCTACCCCCGCCCCAGCCCCGCTCGCCTCCGCCGCCCTTTTACCTGCGGGGGCCGGGCGAGACGCTCCGCGCTGCGGCTGGCTTCGGCTCCGCGGGGCTCGGCGCATCCTCCGCCGTTCGGGGCTCGGCCGGGCTCCTTCGCCCCGCTCCCCGCCGCTCTCTTTTCGGCTCCCCGCTTTTCCTCTCCCGCTTCCCCACACCCCGGCTCCGGCGGCGGGGCGGCGGGGGCATACCCCGGGGCTTTACGGGTGTTACCGTGTCCCCCCCCCCCTCAAGCCTCCGCCGAAAGCGGCTCAAAGCTCCGCTCGCCGCAGCAGCCGCCGCCGTACCGAGCCGCGTCCCCCCCCCCCTTCCTCTTTTCCCACCCCCCCTTCGCTTCCCGCTCCCGCCTCCCCGCTCCCCTCCGGTGACAAATCGCGGCCGGGATTGCTTTAAAGAGAGAGAGCTCGTCTAGCCAGCCTGGGGCGGGGCTGGTTGAAACAGGGGGGTGTTCGTCCTCCGTCCCCCCCCCGGCCTCCCTTGGGGTCCCTGGGTGCTGAGTATTTGGTGCAGCTGAGCCCCGACAGCTCGACGCACTGATGGCTGCAAAGGCAGCGAAGCTGCCTTTGCAGCCATCAGTGCGTCGAGCTGTCGGGGCTCAGCCACGGCCCCCCCCCCGGTGCGGGGAAAAGTTCCTGTGGAGAGAAGAGCTGGCTGTGGTCAAGGCAGGTTATCCGCTGCCCCGCACCTTCCCAGTGAACCCCAGTGTGGCTGCAGTCAGGGGGGACTGGGCCAAGCTGTCCCCAGGCACACAGCACCGCCGGCAGCCTGAGCCGTGCTGGGGGGGACTTTCCGAGGAAGATTTTATCCATGTGACATCTCAGCGGGGTCTGAGGGAAGCCATAGCTTTCCTTGGTGCTTGGTGCATTCAGCAACCATGCTAAAAACTCTGCCTGGAGATTACCGGCCCAAGCTGCCACCTTTGCAGGGCCTGGCGGCCCAGCTGCCCATGGAGGAAGCCCCTCTCCTTGCTCCCATACCCAAACAGTCCCCCTGGCCTTGCAGGAGCATCATCAACCATTTCTCTGCAAGACCAACTTACACCACATCCCACGCATGTGTGCTGCTTGTGTCTGTATGCCCAGCATGGGTTGCCCAGCGCAGGGGACACTAATCCTTGCAGACAGGCGTACGGACCTACTGCAAAACCCCCTCCCTGAGCAGCCCTCACCCTCTCCGCAGGCCCCCTTTTAGTGAGCACGTTCACGCGCTCATCCATAAAACCTATTGCTACGCGGCATTCGGGGTGCTTGACAAAGCAAGTTTGCAAGGTGATCGAATTGTGCGTCGTTCTGTTCCCAGATCTAAGCTTAGCCCCTTGGCCTGGTTCGCCTTACCCCTTCCCACGGCTGGAGGGAGAGGAGCCACCGAGGGCTCTGCCCCGGGGGAAAGGCACTGGGCTCCCTTCCACAAGCGGAGCTGGGACCCCACTTCCCAAAGCTGCCACCCTGCCACACTCTTGCTTCAGATATCATCAGACGTTTTCGTTTTTCTCCTGCCAATATTATCCTCATCCTTATTCAAGTAGGAGCCGAGGCTTGCAGGTCTGTGGGTTTTAATCAAAACTGGAATTCTCTTCGCACGGTTACGTTATCTCTGTTTGTCTCGCTGGAATGAAACAACGTGTTTGGTGAGGTTTTATAGAGCATCCCAGCCTGCGCAGCCCGGGGGTGTGAATGCGCCCCTGGCCGTGGGCTATACGCTGGGCTGCCGCCGGGCAGGAGGAAAGAAAACCACCCAAGGAAACCACCCAAGGAAACTACAGCTGCCACAGCAAGGGCAGGCAGCCCTGGGGGCAGGAGCGGGCAGAGGTGCAGGCAGCTCACTCGGGGGTACGGAGCTGGGAGCAGGGCGGTGTGCTCGGGCACCGCTGCCCAGCCCCGGCTCTGCGGCAGGAGCGCAGGCAGCATCCCCCCGTACCTTATGCTGCAGTACTGGTGCTCGCTGCTTTCGTGCTTGGCGTTTTTCATCAGCGAACACCATCTGTACTAGAAGCGGGTATTGTTATGACCTTTGAGGCTCCATCCAGTGGTCGCTTCCATCAGATGCTTTTGTGTCTTACTATGATCCCAGGCACGGTGCCAGACTCAAAATGCGCTGAAGGCAGGGAACATCTTTCCTCAGGTTTCAGGAAGGAGATGCCGCGTCCAAAAAACCTGCCCAGATGCCAGGATTGGGTCTAGAGTTATTCCTATTCCATTAACGCTAGAGATAAGCGAGATAGGAAAAGCCACCTGGTAGGAGGATTGTAAAATAATTAATGCATAATGTTAGTAATGATCTTCTTATTCCAGCTCGGCTTATTATTACAAGCAGCTTTGCTCTAGTCCACCATGATGTGCTGCATAAAGCAGCCATCTCCTGAATCTGATTTCCTGTTTGGAGTTGGTCTCTAGCTGAGAAATTACCTGCTCTCAAAACTGATTAGAGTCCTCATCAGCAGATTCTTCACCCATCCTTTAGGCAGGCCCTAAAATATACAGGGAATTCAGAATAATTTCATGCAGGAGGTAAAATCTGGAGTTGGTGCCCCAGCTGTGTGCCATTTCCAGAGAAAATCCAGAAAAAGCAGTGACGGCAGCAGGTCACCAGCCCAAATCTGGGTGCTGTGAGCTGCCCCGCTCAGGTTGGCGGATGCTTCAGCTCCCGTGATACCTTCCCTGCCGGTGGCCGATGCTGGCTGCCTCTGGCTCATCACCCCTTGCACTCCCAAGCATTTTGGGGGCCCGTCCCATGCACTGGGTACCTGCCAGCCCCCAAGCAGAGGGAGACCGGCGTCGGCTGTCCCTGTCTGTGGGAACGATGCTCCCTGCCCCAGGAAACTGGGGATCTCAAGGGACACCGGCAGTGCACAATGAGCCCAGCGCCTCCTGGAAGGAGCCTGGAGCGGGCAGGACCCTGCCGACTCCCACTTCAGGCCCCTGCAGTTGCAGGCAGCCAGCTTTCTGCTCCTTTCACAGGCTGGTCCGGTTCCATTTGGAAAGCAATGAGGTATTTTTCCTCCTCTGCTTCCCATGGCTAAAAACTGTCTCACAACTCCCATGGTTAAAAACTGTCTCCTAATTTCCAGCCTACATTAGCCAGTTTAAACCTATTTGTTCTTGCGCCAGCACAGTCTTTTAGCTTAAATGGTTCCTTTCTGTACCTGGTGTTTACTTGCTTGATATATTTATGGAGAGTAATCATATCCCTGCTTTGCCTTCCCTTTGCTGGGCTAAACAAGCCAAGTGCTTTCAGTCTTGTCTTGTAAGACAGGCTCTCCATTCCCCCCACCATACTAATAGCCCTTCTCTGCACCGCTTCCAGCATGAATTTATCTTGCAGCAAGATGGGCCACGGTGGCTGTGCGCGGTGCTTCGAGTAGCATCTCCCAGTGCCCGGCACAGCCACCAGTGCACACTCCACCTCCACCGATGCCACCTCGAAGCGGTCGACCGCAGCTCCAAGCACAGCAGTGCCGCACGTGTGCCGGCCTTCCCCATGCCAGATTGTCACCGGAATGAGGTGATGCTGGCAGGAGAGCTTGCCTCGTGCCTGCCGAATGAGTCTGCCCAGCCGTTGGCTGTCCCAGCCCTGCTCCCCGGGCTGCCAGCTCCTTGCCTTCCCCTCCGGCCGACAGCAGAGAGGTTGGGTGCTCCTGCATATTAAAGAGGGCTGATTTCTCTCCTCTCTGCTGCGCTGCAATGGTATACGCACAGAGCTATCCCGCGGGGGGGTTATAAACTCCCGTAGCCTTAAATGAAACTCACAGAGGACGCACAGACTCATCCCACTAAACACAAGAGGGAGATGGTATCACCATGCTCTGATGGTCACTAATAACTTTACCTCTCCTGTGCTATTCTCAGCAGAGATAAACCTCCAGCGTCTGATGAGCCAGAACAGAAATATCCAATGGCTCTCCATTCTTTTCTATTTTTGCTGCAAGCTGGTTAACCCTGAAATCCAATTACTGCTCATTATTCAGTGGAACTTGCCTCTTATCAAATGGACACATTGCGTGGCCACTGTGCTGACTCCCAGTGCTAATGGAGCTGCAAATTACTCCTGCCACGCTGACGGACCCATAGGTGTGAGCCCAGGGGTACCGCTCCAGCACCCCCCAGGCGCACAGGGCTCCAGGACGCCTACCCCTGCATCTCTTCCCCAGGCTGCCTGTCGCTGCTGAGCGCGCTGCCTGCACGCCAGCCACGGGCTAATGCAACCACAAGCTCCCCGGAGCTGCGAGCACAGCACACACAAGGCAGCGCTTGCTGTGGGCTCGGCTCCCAAGGTTGCTGCGGCATGTCCTCGCCTTCCAGCCCAGCACCGCGGCCAAATCCACCGTACCCAGCCACCCACGGGTGCCACGGGCCTGTCCCGCTCCCTGGCGCAGGCTGAGCTTGTCGGCCGGGTGCTTGGAGGAGTCGCGGGGGCTGAGACTGCGGTGAGCAGGCTTTAAGCTCCAGAGGTTATTGCGCACAGCGTGAAATGCAAGGGGCTGATCCAGGCGCGCCGTGGATTAGCCTGGGAGGCTGGATGTGCAGGAGAGGCTGGCTCCCTGCATTAGCACGGGAAGCGGGCGTGCAGCCAAGCCCAAACGCCACCTAATTCGCATTCGGTGCTGAATTCAGCAGGTGGGGAAAGAAGAAAAAAAAAAAAAAAGGCTTTGCAGTTTTCTTTGCTGATTAAAGTCATGGCACAGCAAGTTTCACCTATGTTCATTAGCAAGAGGGAAGGGAGGGGGATGTTCCCCCAGCGACAGCTGCTGCTGACGCTCCCCTGGCACCAAAGAGGCAGCCGGGCGCGGACCGAACCTCCTGCCCGTGACCCCACGCTGCGTGGGCTGGATGCGGCCCTGGGGCCCTGACCCACACGCTTTGCCCTGCAGTTTCCCCGTCTTCCTCTCCCTGGCGTTAGCCCACTCTGCCACGGTGGCCTCAGGGACAGTTTCTCAGGTCAGCCCGGCTTAAATAAGACCCACAATAGTCTCTCCCTCTTCCAGATCATCCATCAGTCCTTCCTGCAGAGAGTTTAGGCTAATCGCCCTTGGAGACGGGTGATGGAAATGGCAGGGGATGCTCTAGACGAGGTCTCCCGATGCCATCAGACATGCCTGCTACACTTTCTGACACCCATCACTGCATCTTCACTGGGTTGCCCATGAGGCCTGCCAAGCCCTGCCTGCTGCCTCCCTCCTTCCCCGCTTCCCCGCGCGCTGCCTGCAATATCACACCCTCTGCTTTCTCTTCAACTGGACCAGCGGGCAATCCGGTGGGCACCCGGACCAGCTGTGGGCACAGAGTTGTATCGCAGCCTCAGTAATGGGACAACACAAAGCCCAGCTCACGCTGCCTGGGGCGAGACTGGGGGTGCAAAGCTGCACTACGTGATGGGGACCCACGTCTCACTTGTCCGATTCGGCTCGTACTGCCTCGGCACGAGCACGTCCTTGGAGCACCGAGGAGCTGCTGCTGCCGTCTCTGCCCTGCTTTCCCTGGCTGCACCAGCCTTTTATTCATCGCACTGGCCTCCCATGCCCCTTCAGAGAGGTGCTCGTCTGATGGTGTGAAGTGCCATCCACTCGCACTGGAGGCTTCATGGCTGCTGGCAGGAGGACGGGAGCAGGACCAGCATGACGGATGCTCAGGCAGAATCATCCAGGCAGCCACAATTCAGCCCCTCCACACAGGGCCAACAGTGGGAAGTCAGAAAAGCAGGGGCTTGGAGCCGCAGCTGGGTGGGGGGGCACGGGGAGCGATGGCTCAAGGTCCCCATCTCAGTGCTGTGCCTGGAGGGGTCGGGAGCTGGGCACCCCCCATGCCCAGGGGCAGGTGGGCAGTTAAAGCAGGCACCAAGAGCTGAGCACAACCCCATCCGTCCCTACCACATCCAGCTGCCTTGTCAGCTATCCTTGTCCTGATTAGAGCTGATTAATTCCTCCAGCCGCCCTCCCAGTTGGTTGAAGTGATTAGCACCTTGGCGAATGGCACCAGGGAAACCCAGTGGTGGGCTGCCCCCAGTCGTGGGGGAATCGGTCTGCATCTGCCTGCCGGCCACCCACGAGAGCAGAAGTCCGTGAGGTACCCACTCCTGCGGGACCCAGCAGCTCCTCTTGGCCTGGGTCTGGTCCCTATTCTCCATCCCTGGCTTGGCTTCCTCCTGCTGAAGGCAGAGCATCCCAGGGAGCTGCTGGAGGGGGAAGGGGAGAAAAAAGCCAGTGAAACCCCAGTAAGTGAAAGATTAAACATAATACCAAGTAAATTAATATACAAGAAGAGAAGGCAGGTTTTAAATTAACTCATTATACTGCTAGGCTTTCAAACCCATTTATTTACCCCATAGGTCCTGCAGTTTCATACAGAAAATGGCTTCTGCTTGACTGCTATTAAAGCTCAAACGCAGAGCGACGTGGCTGCGCGGCGGCCGCCGAAGGCTGGCAGTCAACACCTGAGCGTGCCCACAGATATATGCAGGGATGGGTAATTGCACATGCAAAACGTTCGGCTGTGACAGCAAACAGGACGATTGAGCAGTGAAATGGGAATCCATTTCCATGCACAATTACCGGGGGGGGGGGGGGAGGCTGAGCCACAGCTCCAGGAGACGACAGGGCCGAGTCCCCCCCATCGTTCCCCCCCGCCTTGCGCTGGATATGCCGTGCGATAGCCTCCTCCTCTCCGTGCCTGCCTATTTCCCTGGGGAGCACGGCATTTCCATCCTCCTAGGAACTGGGGGATGCTGTGCCGAGCTGGATGAACCTGTGCTTATTACTAGTTTAGCTGTGATTACGGAGCAGAAGCTTAATGAACAAGCTGTTCTTTAGGGGGATTTACTGGGAAAAGGGGCAGGGAAGGAAGTGGATAGTCTGAGCCCCTTTGTTTGGGAAGTGGCTGCGATCAGGTGAGGCTTTTCTACAGGGTCTCTCTTATTCAGGAACCGCTGTTCCCAGGTCTTGCTGACGAGCCAGGGCTGGTTTGTAAGAGATGATAATAAATAAAAGGGCAAGGGGGGAAAAGAAAAAGCCCAGACCTCATTTTCTTCCCACTGCTTCCCCCTGAGCTGGCAAACAAAAGCCAAGCTGCACAGCAGGATGCTCACCCGAGCTACGGAGAAGCGGCTCGTACCAGAGGCAGACGGCATGTTCTCTGGGGGGGGGGCTTCGTGCCGGGGGCAAGGTCTGGCGCTGGCTCCGCCAAGGGGAGCTGCATTGACCAGGCCAGTGGTGAGCCGAGAGCCTGCCTTTGTCTCCATTCCTGATCGCCAGCTTTACTGCACTACAATTCCCAGCAGCCTGCGGGAGGATCTTTGCCTCGGAAAGCGGCATCGAGTGGGGCGCAATCGATAAAGCACTTGGGGGGCAGACCCACCCCGCCGTCCAGGCGGCGAGCTCAGCGCCAGGCTGGTGGAGATGGATGCGGGCAGCGAGGCAGCGCCAGGAGCTTTTAAGGCCAGGACGAAGGGCAGGAGCATGGTCCCTTGCCAGCAAGGCTGCAGTGGGCAGGGCAGGACCAAGGGCAGGGTGATGGGATCACATCTTGCACGCTCACACTCTCCTACCTCCCTCCTCCCAGGGTGATTGCGATGCTTGCGATGGGATCAGATCTTGCACACTCACACTCTCCCTCCTCCCAGGGTGATTGCGATGCTTTGCCCTTCAGCAACGAGCATCAGCTGCTCCGCTGGCTGGGCAGGAAGAGGAGATGGTCCTACATGGTCCAGGAAAGGCTTCTCCTGGCCCAATCTGGGGAGCATGACGTGGGGGGGCCACCTTTGTGTCCAGGCTGGAGCAAACCCACCTCTCCAAGGGCTCCGGGGATGATGATGCTGTGGCTCCAGGTTGACGAGGGAACTGCTGGAAGGAAGCAGCCCCCAAGCCCCCTCTGCACATACCTTTAATTATCACACCTTCACCTCTGGGAGCACCAGCCATACTTTCCCCCATTCATAATTCAGCCTGACACAGCCCAGCAAAAATCAATTCACTCCTATAAGAAAGTGCCAAGGCAAATTATTTCCTAAAGCTTTCAACAGGGCTTTCTTCTCTCCCAATGACTGTATCTTTGGTTTTGAGTCCTAACTTACAGATTAACCCTTTGAGCTCTTCCAGTTTGCTGGAGAGCCCAGCCAGACAGGTGATTGATGAAGCCATCAGCAAGAGCACCTTGTCGCCTCGTTGCCCATCCATTAGGGGATGGGCCCATCTAGCTGCTTACACATGAGGCCATCCATTCATCCTTCCCTAAATCATCCTTCTAGGAACGCTGCCAGCTGTACAACCCTCACTGTACAACCTTGTCGGGGGAGTGAGCGAAGCAAGGGCTGCCTTGATTCACAGCCGAGAAGTTCACTCTTTTGAGGTGCCCTTCCCTAGAGACCCCCAGCTGGTCTTTCCCAAGGCAGTTTGTGGCCATCAGGGGACTTTTTTTTTTTTTTTTTTTTCCCCCCCACAGTGTCCTGGTGAAGTTACCATCAGAAAAACCAGCTTGACATCCCTCCCACCTCGGCAGCCATATCCTGGTGGCAGGGTCCAGCCCCAATGTGGGCCATGCCCTGGCAACCCCCTGGATGCTGCCAGCAGGGACCAACCATCCTCTGCCTGACCCACACCGCTGTTTGTGTTAGTTGTAATCGCCCCCATTGCTCCCCTGCCGAGAAACAGCACTGGGGGAGATAACGAAGCTCTTCTTTCCTTGCAAGGGTGCTGCCTATGGTGCATTGGATTATTATGTGGCCTTTTAAACTTATTAACATAATCAGTTCCCAAGTACAGAAAGAAGGAAGTGAAAAAAGAAATGATGGGGTTTGGGGTATTGGGGGTAGGGGCTGTGAGGTCCCTGGGAGCACCCATCAGCTCCCAGCAAGGCATTGTGGCAGGGGCTGTCACCCCCGGTCTGAGCAGACATTGGAGGAAAACACTAGAATGCTAAAAAAACTTAAAATCTTCTGCTCAATGAAAAGGCTTTCCCCAGCCTTGGACCACAAAGGATGGAAATCAGACGGAGCTGATGAAAGAGCAAATCTAATAAAGGGAGTTTTAATCAGAGCAAAAAAAAAGTGGGGGGGAGGGAGAGAACGGATCAGAGTTGTAAACTGGCTGGAAACCAGTCCCTTCGTTATCACAAACACATGATCAGAACTTAATAGTATTTGACATTTCATTAATTTAAACCAGGAGTCTTGGGAATAGAGAGAAAAAAAGAGAGAACATTATTAATTTTAAAGACCTCCTCCCGGAAGGGCTCACACTGAAAAAGAAAAGAGAAATGTTAGAAGAAAATTGTTTCTTTATATTTTTCCCACTTTCCTCCTCTGTCTTTTCTCCTCTAGCTGCGGAATAGCTTGCCAGATATTAAAAACTCAGGGCTAGGCTCCCCATGCCTTTCCCAGCCCCAAGCGGTGAACATTAAAAAGGCCAGCCCGGTCCCAGGCATACCACAGGGTGGATGCAGGGTGGGATACAGGATTGTCCCTACAGGCACCTGGGTATGAACCAGCAAAAGCCACAAGCTGTTAGTAACTCATGGACAGGCTTGCACAGCCTCAGGAGGTGCCTACAGCCGCTCCCCAAAAGCGTCCGTCTGTCCTGCAGTCACCGGCGGATGAGGCACCGAGGACCAAAATAGCCATCCCCAAACCCAATGGCATCACAGCATCCTCGGCAGCAGCGGGGAGGGCTGGAGGCAGGGGACAGCATCTCCCCGCTTCCCCGCCACAGAGGAGCTGAAGGCAAAGCTGCCAAAAATAAAACGATTCAGGACACCATCTCTATTGTAAGGGCAGATGGATGTCGCTGGGGCTGCGCTTGAAAAGGCAGATCTAAAAGGATGGAATTAAAGAGACTTTGGAGAAAGAGAGGCTTTCTGCTAAAGCTGATATGCTGCTTTGCAGATAAGGTTTCTGCAGGTGGAGTGGCAGGCCACCCTTCAGGTCTAATTGGGAAAGGGAGAAACCCACCCCAACCCTCCCCAGATGCCTTCAGCAGCAAGAAAGTGGCTTCCCTCACTCCTCCCACTTCCACCACCAACTTTCTAAAAAGCACTTCTGGATATTCCCCTGGTATTTTAAGATACTTCAGTAATCTTAGGCTATTATTTCAAAGGATTTTTGAAATCGTCATTCCCCCCCCCCCCTTTCAGTGCAGCCGCACATCATGACACCTGAGAAGCCACACAGCTGCCTGCAGGGTGGCCAATTTAGCTCCATGTATTTTGACTGCTTTCTCAAGTCCCCCTATTGATTTTTCTGCCGGGTCCAGCTGACAATTCAGCCTATTAAAAATACCACAACTGGGGCAGAGCTATGCCACCAATGCCTGCCTTCAGACAGGGCTTCCACCTTCCTCAAGTGTGGGTCCTGCTGCCCCGAGGGTCCTTTGCTTTTAGGGCTGATGGGGTGGTGGGACCCACTGATAAAGGGGAGAAATTTCCCCGGCATCCCCAGCAATGCCTGGGGTTTGCTTGGTGCAAGCAATTACCTCTTTCCCCATCACACGCCCTGTTTAACAGCATTCGCTCTCACCCGGTTTCAGCACAGATAAAGTGAGGGCTAAAGCACTAAAATTATCTCTTCAACCGAGGACTTCATTTGCTGCCAATGAAGCCGGTGGTTTCAAGAGCTGGGCCAGGTTACTTGCCTTCAGGCAGATGTTCAGTGCTACTCAGCCTGCTGAAAATGGAGAAATAATAGGAAAAACAACAATTTCCATGCTGAGCCCTTCAGAAGCCTCTTGTGCCAGCTCCTGACCTTGCCGTCTCAGTGCTGGGCTCCCCGTGCCACCAGCTCACCCCCAGCTAATTGGGTTTTACTCCTCATTGCTATTAGACTTGCCCTGGAAGGGGTAAGGAGGCACCAGAGATGCTGAAGCCTCCCTGCGATGGCTTTGGCTTTTGTTCTCTTTTATTGCTGCCTTCTGACAGAGAAGAAACACAAAGGGGATATTTATGAGCCCTACCAGCGGTGGGTTTGGCTCTGGGCTGCGTTTAAAGCACCTCCGTTGTTTCCCAGCATTAACTGCCTCCCAGATATTTACAGCATTTGACAGCTGGAGACAGAGCCAGGTTAAAGCGCCCGGCTGCTTCCATGAGCGACCTGCACCTCAGGCGAAAATTTGTTAGGGGATGCAGGAGGAGAGGAGAGCTCCTGGAGGATGAAAGTGTGGCCATCGCTTCACCAGACCGGCCCCCTCTCCCCAAAACCCCACGTAGGCACGGCCAGGAGGCGCATGGGGAAGGATGCTAAGCGCTGCCCACGTTATACTGGTGTGTTCCCAGTTTGCTCCCCTGGGTCCCTCGCTTCACGTGCAGGGGGCGGGGGTGGTTGGAGTTTAGCAAGTCCCCCCTTGCCTTTACTCTGCTTCCCCATCCCAGCTATAGATCTGCCTCATTTTTCTTTCTCTCCCACGCTCCCTTTATCTCGTGTTTATTTTTCTTCACTGCTTTTGCATCCTATTCATCTCTCTCTCTTTCCATCTCATCTCCCCCATCCTGAAAGGCTCGTCAGGAGAAGAAAGAGCAAGCCCAGCTTTTCCCAGCTCTATTTACCAAATAAGGCCTGGAGTCAGGTTTTATTTAAGAAAAGGAAAATGAACTGGATGCAAGTAGGCCAGAAGAAGCGCCTGTGAATAAAAAGGATGATGGCGAAGAGAAAGATGAATAAGAGAGAAGAGGCAGAGCATCCCCTCGGGATGCTGGACACAAGCTCATTGCCAGAGCCCAAGTCCTGTGCCGGGGGAGCTGCCAGCCGCAGCCTTGGCAGCTCTGCTTGTTAACAGTGCTGAAATGGCGTGAAAAATACGGGAGTGTCATGGGAGGTTGGGGAGCAAGTCAGGTGGCTAATTAGTTGGTTTAGGGCATCTTTTGTTTGAAGCCAAAGCAGTAGTTTCCTTCCCCCCATAAGCTATAATGCAATTAGACAGAGAGCAGCTATCAGGAGCAGCAGCATCAGACTGGAGGTTGGTGGGGGGAGTGGGAAGAGGGGGGAGAAAAGCTGTGGGAACCCCTCTTGCCCCTGCCACAGTGCCAGAAAGAACAGCATTAGGGGAAAGAAACCCTGCAAGGGGAGCTAGGGGATGCTCACAGCCTTGCCCCCCCCCCCCCCAACAAACACAGGCTTTCAGGGGCCATTCTGCACACAGCTCGCTTGGGCTTGGGTAGGCTCAAAGCAGCTGAATCAAAAGCGGCTGAAAATACATTTTTGCAGGCAATCCACCGCCTTTCTGGAAAATAGCCTCTAAAGAGGGGCCTGGCCCCGTGCCCGGGGAAGTTAACTTCAATTGACTCGGCTGCATTTTGCTTCAGGCCCTCTCTGATTTTTCTGGAGCGCCTTGTAATATTAAAGTGCTATTGCGAGAAAATTAAATTCACCGCACTTAGCATAAGCGTAAACCCTTTCCCACAAGCCATGCTCTTACGCAGGCACTTGAGCTTCTTCACCATCACCTACCTCAGGCTGCCTCGCAGCGAAGACACATTCCTGGCGTTTGCAGGATCAGGGCCCCAGCTCTCCTCCTGGGAGTTTGCTGGTTATTCACAGCCATGGTTCCTTGTTGCACATCCCTCACCAGCCTTACTGCCGTGCTTCTGAGATGGCAGGAAAAAGAGATCCGCAGCAGAAACACTATTGTATAGAGCTTGTACATTATATATCTTAGCCTCTCCCCCATACGTATCATACATTCTCTAGCACAGGCCTGTCAATATGCTACAACAGAAGCCTTTGTACTTCCTTTAAATTAAACCCTAATTTACCCAGATAAGCAGGGCCTGGGTGAGGAGGCTGCCAAATCCCCACGGCTTGCTGCCTTTCTCACTCTTATAAGCTGTTACTGGCCATTGCTGGCTAATTAACCCACACTGATTTCATTTGCTGGGGGAAAACATGAGCCCAGGCACCTCATTAGGAAGGCTGAGGAGGGATGCAGCTCCTGACCAGTCAGAGCAGAGGGGCTGCGGTACGTCCCTGGTGGTAGGGGGGTCTGGGATGCTCTTGGGGGTGGATACCGACCCATTGGAGTTCGTCTGTGCTGCAGCCGCAAAGCCTCATGCCGAGGAGGGGGCTGCAGGGCCGATGCCTGCTGCTGCCGGGGGGACCTGGGACCAATGCCGGCAGTGAGAGGAGCATCTCCAGCAGCAAGCCAAGACCATTTTCTGATCACCTTGTTACTGCCTTTCCCACAGCTGGACAAGCTGCCTAGCAAACCCTCTGCCCTGCTTGAAAGTTAGCATTTCATAAAACAAAGGCGTTTGGCCTTAAATCCCCTTTTTCTCGACCCCATGAACAGATTTGGTCTGGGAGCTGGGCGTGCTCAGCAGCAAACCCGTGTACAAGGAAAGCACATCAGCTCCTACCAGGAAAGTGAATTATTGAAGTCGAGGGAAGTTGTGATGAATCAGTTAGGGTGGACTGCCATATGATCCCAGTGAATTATTCAAAGCCTGATTTTAAGTAATTCCTGAAATAAAGATGATGGAGACAGGGGAAGGAGAAAAAAACCACTGCAAAGTGTCACCATGATGCCTCCCCGGGTGTGGGGACCAGGCTGTCCCCTCCACAGGCTGCTGCTACCCAGCAGAGATGGGGGGGCTACAGGCTTTGCTCTGCACACGTGGCCTTTTGTAAAAATACATCCAAAACCCCCACCCCGTGGATGTATCTTTCAATGCTGTTTTATTCCAAGGCCAGACATTGTGATCTGGTAATGGCGGGGCTGGTTTAACCCCACCGGCTCAGCTGGGCAGGAGAGCCAGGCAAAGAAAAGTCCCCGCTTTGGAGGACATCATGTGAATTTTATTTGATTTCAACAGACCAGAAAGCAGCAGAGCTAGAAGCAGCATGCAGTGCTGGGAGGGGGGAAAAATGGGCTGAGCTGCCTTGAAGGCTCCTAAAAAAGCCAAATCACAAAGGGAAACAAGAGGGAAAGAGAAAATACTTTATTACATCTGTTTGAAGTGAGGAAGATACAGGAATGAGCAAACACCGAACTGTTTTGCTTCTGCTCGCAAATGAACATGCTGCTGAGCCTAATGGGATTTTAGATTAAAAGATTTAACGAAAAATAACAACCACCTCCACAAATAGAGTTTTATAAGGTCAAATAACAGATGCGCGGTAGCAAAAAACACTGCCAGTGTTTTGCCTCCTTCTGCAGGGATGCCTCTCCCAGCCTGAGCCCCTGTCTTCAGGTGCCCTCCTCTAATTCCTGCTTTTATCCTCAGCAGTCATGTTTCCCCCTGAGGATAGCTAGGCAATAATCCGCTGGGATCCTATTTTGGCTGCCTTTTCTAGGCAGGGCTTTGCAGGAAGTTTGGCACCCGTGACCAAAGGCCAGCTTTGCAGAGCGGCAGGGCTGGGGACGGGGAGCAGAGACCTGGCCTGGATGGCAACAGGGATGCCCCGCAGGGAAAGGTGCTTCCCCGAGGGGTTTCCCCATCGCTCTTGGGGTTTCCCCAGTGCTGCAGAGCTGCAGCCTGCCTCAGTATGTGGTCAGGGCATCACTTCCAACCACCCAGGGTGATTCTGATACCCCTGACACCCCGTTTGCTAATAGGGATGCAGCCGACCTCTCACGTGGACTGGCCCTTTTGCCCACCTATTTCTGTCGGGCATCAGCTGCAAGTCTCCCACAACCCATTTTTGGAGGTATCGGGTACTTTCAGCAGCTACTGACTTCAAGGGCATCGGAGGGTTTGCAGCACCCTTGAAAAATTAGGCAACTTCTGCACACCTAAATAGATGCTTAATGACAGACACTTCTGGGTGAGCGTGTTGGCAGCAGCCCAGGGCCAGGAGCAGGGTGAATCAGACACCATCAGGCTGTGTGGTGGGCATCATTGCCCCCGCTGCCCACCCTCACTTCACCCCCTGGGTCCCTGCACAGAGCTGGTAACTCCTTGCCCTGGGGAGAGCTCCCGACGGAAGGGTCCCCGCACTCCCTGCTCCACCGGTGATGCTGCAGGGTGGTGGAAGACCACCTGCATCTTGTCACCTCTGGCCCAAACCAGGGCTGCTAATTCTTCCTCACCTCTGCAGGCCATTACCTCTGACATGCCAAATGCCTTTGCGGTGCTGGTGAAGCCGGGCAGCATTAACCCAGTGCTGGAGCTGGCCCAGGGAGGATGGTTTCAGCCATTTAACCCTGCAACAAGCCAGAAATTAGGCAAATCCCCATCTGCGATGCGAGATAGCAGCTCCACATCCTTTGCCTGCCCCTGCAATATCTCCAGTGGTGCCAGGGGAACGGACGGTCAAGGGATCAGCTCCATTGCAGTCTGTCCAGATTAATAATAGGATGTGCTTTAGATCATGCTTATCCCCCTAAGCTCTTGTTTTCTGAGAACCCGAGGGTGCTCTCACCCTGCTGCGCCGTGGGAGCAGCCCAGTGATGGTCCCCATGGGACAGGGTGTCCTGGCACCCATTGCCTCCTCATCCCACCCACCCCAGCAGTGAGGACGGGCTCCCCCAGATCGCATCCAATGCTCCCAAGAGGGAAGGGCGAGGGTGTGAACGCGCAACATCTTTCCGCAGAGGGCCGCCCTGCACGGCTCGTGCTGGGGAGCGGATCCTCTCCAGCAGCCGCCCCGGACCACCGGGTGATTGGGAAGCATCGTCGGCCTCTCCAGCGCTCTCAGCCCCCCTTCTCCCCTGCTGATTGCAATCAACACCTCATTCATACGCTTCTGTTTACCGATTTTCCAGGAGGTATCACACTAATGAAGGGAGCCAGGCAATCAAGCAGCCTCCCAGAAGTGGGGAAAAGGAGGAGAGGGGAGGAAGAGAGGGCTGCTGCCAGGAAAAAGAGGGGAAGAGGCCAGGGAGGGTTGGGAGAGGGGAGAGACAGAGCGGGGGCTCCCAGGGTTTGCTCTGCCCTGCTGCCAGCCCTGCATCCCTTCCTGGAGTGGCTGTGAGGACAAAGATGCTGTTACGTGTTGGGCAACATCTGCAGCATCCTTGGCAGAGGTGTTGAGGTAGCTGGGTACCACACTGCGGAAGTAAAGGATGCTGGCCATGGCGCCGCAAGGAAGGCTTACGGCGTTGGAGAAAGTTCAGGTCAAGCTCTGGAGAGCACATCACTGAGCCTGGTGCAACGGGTTGTGCTCTGCGATATTACCTGCCTCATGAATCATAAAAGCGCCATACAACTGAGTGCTCCATGCAGATATCAGAGTTAAAACTGGCCAGTGAGTGCTGAGCCCTTGGAGCCACCGTCTCAGCTGCCTGCAGGCGGGCATCGCCAGTGCTTGTGGTGGGTTTTCGATTTCCCCTTACCTGGCAGAGCAGTGAGATAGGTTGGATGGTCTGCTCCCTTTTCACTGGGAGGTTTGCAGCACGTGTCTGTGGGACCCAGAATAAGGAGTATGGTCCTCTGCCTGAAATCCTGTCCTGGCAGGGAGCTGAAGCCCTGCTTGGCTGAGTGGATCCCCAGGCTGCATCCCCATCTAGCACAGAAGCTAGAGCCCAGCAAGCCCGTGCAGGCAGGGCTGGCAGTGGAGGAGTGGTCCAGCCCGCACAGAGGGGCCAGCAGAGTGACAGGCAGGGCTGCGTCCCCTCCATCTCCCCGTGCCTTCAGCTGGCTGATTTATGCAGACCAGGAGTGACAGCCCTGCCAGCCACTGCAGCTCAGAGCCGGCAGCACCCGGAGCCCTTTCCCAGCTCTCAATCTGTTCACCCGCCAGTTAGCAAGGAGGATGACATGAGACAGGCAGGGTGGTGGGTGCCCACCCTGGGACCACCCCTTGCTGGGGTGCCTTGATCCCACAGGGTTTGGTGGCGAGAGGTGCTGGGAGGATGGAGGACCTGGGTGTCTCCCCTTGCCAGCACACCAGCCTTCTATAAATAAGCGATAAACTGTTGTCCAGCAGGATTTGCAGACCCCAAGCTGCCCGTTAACCTGCTGCTGGCAGCCTCTTGTTATCCCTTCTGCAAGGCTATGCTTGGCCCCTGTGGCTGCCAGCTGCCTCCTCTGGGGCAGGGTCTGGCCCCGGACTCACCGCAGATGGGGACAAGCTCTCCATCACCTCCCGCTTCTTGCTGCCCGTTCCCTGCCTGCTGGCTCGCTGCCACCAGGACTGCGGGTTTATGGATGCTCTTTTGAGCAAGGTCCTATTTTTCAGAGTAGAAAGTCCTCCAGGGCAGGATTTCTAGCACTAGCGGACTGGGATCCCACGTGGGGTACTGGGTCCCGAGGGCGGCTCTGGGACCACGCAGCCGAGGACATCTCCTCGGTAGAAAGCGAAGGAGAAAGGATGGGTTATAAGTGGCAACTGGGCAACAAATAACGCGGTGGAAGACAGACGTGATTCCAGCCAGATGGAGAAACAGCAACAAACAATCTGTCTCTGGCAGAGGAAGCCCCATCAGCCCCAGGCTCCAGAGAGAGGGGAGCATCAGAGGGAGCATCCTCGAGAGGAGGGGGGAGTGGAGGCTTTGCCCGGGCTTGGACCCCGCTGGGACTCTGACACCTCCCTAGACAAGCCCGCTGGCATCCCACTTCTCAGCCCCACTCTGATCCCAGGGGACCCTCCCTTTCCCCCAGGAGCGGCTTTTTGGGGCGCTGGGAGCTGCCTGCATTCCCTCCTTGCCTGCTAAGCCCCCGGCACAACTGATTGATGAATGGGCTCTTGACATGATTGATCTCTTTGACGGTGTGAAACGCGGTGATTACCTGGTGCTAGTAGATTTTTCTAAGTGTATCTCACGCAGGCACAGGACGTTTTTGCCATTATCGTTATTAACTCCATTGTTAGTGACTAATCTGTGCAAAGATTTGGCCTCGCCTGTTTGAAGCGCATGAGGCAGCAGCTGTGTTTGTGCCGGAGACAGACCCTGCAATGGGAAAGGGGATTTTTATCAATTGATTATTTTTTTTCTTTTCTTTTTGGAGTCTATTTATGGAAACAAGCATCCTCCAGACATTCGTGCTCACTCCTTTGTCATAGGGGTTTGCAGATTTTCCCTGGTAGGACCACGGGAGCTCACAGGGAGAGACGCTGAGTGAGCTTTGGTGGTGAGCGGTTCCTCCAGCCCCTGGCATCTCGGGAGCGGGGGGCTGTGCTGTAGGGGAGCAAGTGGGTGACGGGAGGGTCCCTACCTCCTGGGGCCAGGCAGAGCCACAGTGGGGGTGCTGGCCATGGCCCCTCCGCTACCCTTCAGCCCTGGGTGCTTGGCATTTCTGGGGTGACGATGGCAGGGTGCTTCAGGAGCACTGCCCTCTCCTACTAGGTCCCAGCTTTCCATTAGAGAAAAAAGCCCAAACCTCTTCCTAAAATATCTTCTCCCCAAATATCTGCCATTTTCCAACTCTAAATCAGCCAAACTGCGCAAATATCTGCCATTTTCCAACCCTAAACTTCAGCCCAGAAACTTAACCCCAATAAATGAAATCCTGCAGGGCCATAAGAGACCCAACACCGTGGCCCTAAAGCCATTTCAACCTGCTTTGGCCATCCAAACCCAAACCTAGGGAAGCAAGAGAAGAGAAAAAAAAACAACCTTTCCCCTCCGGGTCCCCAAATCAGCCTCTCCAAGGGCTGGTGCAGCCTTTTGCTCACAGACCCCTGGGAGCTGGTATTTTCTCCTTTGAAAGCAGCCATCAGCTGAGACCTAATTAACATCTTTCCAAAAAGGGGAAAAAAAACCCCAATCCTCCACAAAAGCATTGTAGCTGGTGCTGAAGTCAGGGGATCATTTAGCGGATGATTTATTAAATAGCAAACAGGTAAAGGGGAGATTGGGCTGAGGGAGGAGGCACGGCAAAACAGGAGGGATTTAGCAATAAGGCAAAAATAGCCTAAAAATACGGCAAATGAGAAAATAGCGACAGTTGCCATCTCCACAAGGATGAGTTAAAATCCTGGCTGGTGTAACTCAGCAGAGAGCCTGTGAAGCCAATGGAGCTGCAGTAATTTACAATAACTGCTAGTTTGGCTCAATTTAAATAGCTCAGCTTTATGAATACCAGGAATACGTGTGTGTGTACGCGTGAGAAAGAGGAGAGGCGAGTTGGGAAGGTTTTATTTACACTGCAGCTTAGAAGCTGCTCAAACTGATTTGGAAGCAGGTGAATAATTAATTGCATCTTTAAGGAATCGAGTTGTTAATAATACTCCCCACAGTGGCAGTTTATAAATGTTCCTGTCAGGGCAGAACATGGAGCATCGCAGAGGGAAGGTGGAGGGGGGAAAGCCTGGAGGAAAGTCTTCCCCCCTCTCCCCTGCCTGCAAAATGAATTAAAGTTGCCATTTTTTCTGCCATCCAGCTGTTCCTGGCACCTGGATGTCAAATCATTATTATAATGACAGCACCACAGCAAAAAAAAAAAAAAGGAAATAAAAAAAGTCCTATTACTACATGGAAAATATTTATATTACCTCCCACTCTCCAGGGTATAGCCTGCTAATTGAGCAAAAAGGGTAGGATTTGCCTGGAGCCTGCAGAACCCGTTAGAGAAGCAGCTGACAACATTACGATGAAATCGGGTAAATGGGTACTGTGAGGGGAAGGTGGTCCTGAGCGGTGCAGTGTTTGGCCCCTCCTGCCCCCAGGCAGCCCAGGACCTCCTGCTCCATCCATCCGTCTGTCCGTCCATCCCCTGGGCATCCTGGGAGACCCCATCACTGGGAGGCGCTTGCTGAGGTGGGAAGCGCAAGCACACATATGTGTTCATGCCACTTTCTCTGCTTGCTAACGATGCTGCTCTGCTCAGCTCATTCCAACGGCCCGGTTAATCTCCCATAGTTAGGCTAGCCCAAAGCCAGAGCAGCCAGAACAGCCGGGGCTCTGGGGATTAAAACAGCACAGCAAAAACCTCTGGAGCCAGGAGTTTTGGGAGGAATCTAAACCCTTATGCTTCAGGACAGGAATAAGCCTCTAAGAAGTCGGGAGGGAAGAGCTGGGGGAAAACTGCCTCCTTCGAGGAACCTTTGACCTTTTGCTGAGAGAGGGATTTGGCTACGTGCAAGCCTAAAATCCCCATGTGAGTGGCCGCAGTGGAGGAACGGGCTGGCCAGGGATATCGCCGAGCATCCCCCAGCCCCACAAACAGGAGCAGCCCCTCCACTCCCACACAGGATGCATTCATGGCGACAAGAATCACCCAAGGCTTTGCTCACGCTCTCTTGGGGTGTTTTTCTACCTCCTTATTCCAGCAAGGGACAAAACCGTCACTCCTCACCTCTTCAATCTCTCCAGCCGCGTCCCAGGACCCGTGTGGGGTTAGGGGATGGCAAGGGAGCCCTGTGCTGCTGCTCCCAGCCTCTCCTCCTCTCCCAGTCCACCTCCAAGGTGGAAAATCAGCACCTGCAGGGCCCTGCCTCGTTTTCCATGATTAATCAGTTTGCTTGAGAGCAGCAGGGCTCCCACCCTCATCCATCCCCCTCCCTGACAGCCACGTGTGAAAGCTGACGTTAATCAGATAAATTCCTTTGCAGTAGCACCAACAATTTTTCTAAAGCACAGTCTCCCTGGAGCTAGTAATAATTACTCCAGACCCAGACATTAAAGCACCACCAAAAAAAATGTTTTTAATTAAAAAATTAATTTTTCTGACAGACCCACCGATGCTAAGTTGGAACAGCAGAGCATTCATCAGGAGGGAAAGGAGAGGGATGGCAATGACCTGCTCGCAAGCCCCAGCCAGGAAAGGGGCGAGGAGAAGGGTTGCATCCCTCAGGGCTTTGGAGAAGTCATCCCCACTCACATCTGCCACATCTGCAAAACCCTCCTTGGCCAAGCAAAGCAGGACCTCATCGAGCACCGAGTCACCTTAGCTCTGCCCACGGTGACTCTCCCCATGCCGGCAGTTTAATCTTATCCTTGCTCGTAAAAGCTGGATCACTTCAATCTGAGCCCCGCCATGGCCACGCGGCTTTACGGCTGGCGTTACTGCCCTGCACTTCATGCAAATGCAGCTGTTCGCTTGCCTAATTACACATATTGATAGCGATTGCTCCCCAGTGGGGCAGGGCCGGCTGGGGACCCCAGGGGATGCTGACAGCCAGCAGGTCTCCGCACCGAAACATCTCAGCCCCCATCAGCCAGCACCCCGACAAAGGACATCATTGATTTTACAGTGGAAAAGCTGAGCTGGGAACAAAGCATTGGGCTTGGTCTCAAAAACACGAAGATGAGAAGGCATCTTCTGGCGCCCCGCAGTTTCCCTGTTCCGTACAACGCGCCTCAGATGGGGCAGAGTTAAGGTGATGCCCAGCTCGGCGGCTGCAATCCCAATTGCATCTTTCCGAATAAATGCCTCTGTGCTGCGGGCTCGGGGATGCGGAGCCAGGCAAGAGCCAGCGACGCAGGCCACCACAGGTGCCCCAGCACCATTGCTCAGCACTACGGTAATACAGTGGCTAGTGCTAAAAAAAAAAACCACTATGATGCTCTGGCGAGCTCCCTTGCAGCTCCTGGGGCTTCAGCCCCAACTTTTTTCTGACTAATCACAGCATGGCTTGAGCTCTCCTTCCCTCTGGCTGCCTCTCATCCCAGGGTCTCAGGCTGAGGTACCTCCACAGAATATAATGAATCTCTTCCCTTCCACTCATGGGCACCAAGGTTTGCAGAAGAGGGAACGTCTCTATCTAACAGGTTCTGGGGGTGTTTTACACAAGCCTGATGGAGAAACACGGCCCAGCAGCGAGCCGCTGACAAAAGATGCTTTTATTGCTGGAGGATGAAAGGCAGGATAGATCGAGGCAGCGTGACGCTTCGGTGGCGGGGGCTGAATTAATTGGATATGGGAAAATACCTAAATATATACATGGGGGGAGAAACAGCAAGGTGCTTGTGCAGGCTTGCGTTCAGGAAAAGCCAAACGGATGGGCTTAGATAAAGATGCTGAGAGCTGATTTCTCAGCTGGCATAAGGCTCTTAGCACCACTAGAAGAGAGGCACAGGCGAGAAAGCCCCCTAAACTGCTGGAAACATCCCCTGCACCTTCCCAAAGGCCCCCGAGGCATCAGGGCAGAGGAGGAATACTCGCCTCAAGCGATGAGCCTGGGCTCAGGCAGGACCTTCCTTCCTCCTGGCCCAAGAACCTGCTAATGAATTCAGTGAAGTCAATCCAGGAGATCAGGGGAATACAAAAGGTTGAATGAATTTGAGTTGCTTAACCCAGAGAAGAGATGGTCAAGGGCAAAACTGCGTCTGCAAATATAGAAAAGACAACGGCTGCAAAGTGGAAGAGAAAACCTGTTCTCCGCATCCAGCGTGGGGAGGAGAAAAAGGCTCGGGATAGATGTTAGGAAACCCCTTTCCAGCAGCTTTGGTGGGGGGATGTAAACAGCCCAGGTCCCACCTGAGTACAAATATGTGGCTTGAGTGGATTACCCAACGATGGGTAGTTTTTAGTGTGGAAAGCTGCATTTTTTGCAGCTACAACTAGACCAGCTCCTGGGGCAGGTGGATTACTGGGATGTTTTGGATAATTATGTCGGGATATCTGCCAGCATACGGGACATCTGCCCACTGCTCCCCAAAGCATCACTCACCCGAACACGGCAGCTTGGTCTCTGTCAGAGCAGGGACGGGAGTGGTGGGGGCAGCGAGGAGGAATATTACTTTATTTTCCATCGGCTCATCAGCCGACCTGCAGAGCTATTACCCTTCACGTACAGTGAGCTGAGATTAACAGGGATTTATCTCAGGCACTTTCCTCGGTAAGCATCCCCCTGCCTGGGCTGGAGGGATGCTGGGTGCTGGGGGAAAGGGAGTGAGGGCTGGGAGGGGGGAAACACTTCTGGGACATTGGGAACCACAATTCATTACCTTTCACCTTTCTCTGAGAGTAATTCAGTGGTTAGAGCTCTTTTGGAGACCTCGGACCTGTCACTGCCTTCCCACGTCTCACCTCTGCCTTTTTTTGGTGCAATTCCCCTCTTCTATAAAAATAGAAAAGGAAAAAAAACCAAACCACCCCACCCTTTCAGTCTTTTTTATCATGAGGGGAGAGTGTTTCTGCTCATCTGAAAGCCTTCAAAATCAATATATAATCTACCTGTAATAATCCCACACTTAAGGAAATTATTTCAAATCACGTCTATTTGGGGAGACAGTAATTTAGACGGGCTTCCCCCAGGGATTGCTTTTCCCATACACATGTGGCTCAACCCCATGAGCGGTAGGTTGATGGAGCAGAGCAGCTTGCTTCACCCCATGAGGGGATCCCCAAATTCACCTGGCTCCCACCAGGCTCTGCCACCTCCACTGAGCATACCTGTGCCAGGCCCGAGAGCCCCAGTTTGTGTTCCAGAATTGTTCCCTGTGAGGATGGAAGAGAAGCCTCCCTGCAGAATAAATGGGGAGAAAATGGTCCTTTTTGGTAAAAAAAAGGAGCCAGCTTCAGCACCTGTCTGAAACACACCATGGAGCAGCACTACCAGTGCCAGAAGTGGGTACCAATTAGAAAAATAAAAAAGAGAAAGCTCGCTTGAGATGGCTTAAACCCATAAGGGATGGCGTGTGGATGTTTTTCTCTCTCTTACAGCACTTAAGCCCCTCTCCCGCTCCTCTTGAGCATCGTTAAGCTTTTTCTCAGCGTTCGCCAAAGACAGAGGCTCATGTGACAATGAACCCAAGCCAGACGGAATCCTCCTGCATTTTTCTGCTTCCCTGGGCAGAAGGGACAGCGGGTTTTCAAGCACACAAAGATGCACGGAGAGAGCTGAGCGCTTGGTAGAAGTCCAACCTCTATTTTTAATGACTGACAGCATCACCGCTGACTCCTCTCAGCAAGATGAGGTTATTCCTCAGAGCGGAGGGTCTTCTAGTAATGCACCGCATTGGGCAAACATTTCAGAAAAGGCAGCCGAGCATCCTTAGCGTGTTTTGGGGGCAAGAGAGCAGTTTTGATGGTGTTTATGCTGGCGCTGCTGCTGCGCTGGGCTCTGCCTGCATCCCCAGCTCCTCTCGGGGAGCACCCAGCACCCCACAGTGATGTCTTCCACTTGGTCATCTCTACAAAGGGCATTTCAAAGGGGCTGAAAAGAAGTGCCAGCGACAAAAGATACACCGTGCTGAGGAAACTGGGACTGTACTGGTAAAACCAAGATACATAAATACCCGGAACTAAAGCTTTCTCAAGGGTGAAATTAAAAGCAATGTGAAAAGACGCGGCTCTAACCTCTGCCCTTCCCTGGGGTCTCCTCCCCAAGCAAAGATTTCCCCTTTGCTGTTGAAAGCAGCGTGTTTACAACTAAATATCTTCCCCTGGAAGAGATACGCTCATTAACGTGGCATAATCACCCCCGGGGAACCTCACAGGGAAGGGGTTGCCTGGCCCTTGCCATCGGGGTGCCAGCACCACCAAGATGCACCCAGCAGCCTGTGTTCAAAGCAGTTGGCCCCAAATTCTGCTGACATTGCAGTTTCTTAGCACCACCACCCCCTTTTTTTTTTAATACCAGGAGCATTTGCAGTAAAACAGGATTGCTGATTTCTTTGGCAATTGCCTGCTCCTTGCCAGATGGGAGTTTTCAAGGTGCTTCACCTACGGTGCTGCAGGCAGAGATTTGTTAAGCCAGCATCACAGGAGGGTAACACGAACCTGGGGATGGTCCCCCCTGACCCGGCCAGGGCTCTGGCAGCAGCAGGCAGGAGCAATGCCAGCCCCGGGCTCCGACGCCAGCACCATCCCACCAGATTGCGCCGCTTATTTTTCCGCAAAGTGCCAATAGAAAGAAAAAGAACCCAAATCCTTGGATGTAAGTTTGGCTCCGGCTCTCGCCCACCTCACAGCTGGCCGTGCCTCTTCTGGCTCCAGCCCCAGCCGATTTCCAGGCCTCCGTCACTTCTTAACACATTTTTTTTTTCTGGACTCTTGAAATTAAATGCTGCTAATTTACTTCGCAGAAAACTCTGCATCCTGCTGGTACTTCTCTGCCAGCTGTGACCTCATCCCCCAATGATTGGATTTGGGAGTAAATTAATAGACCCAGTCCATTAATTAATTGCAACTAAACTCGCGTGGTGAACTGGACCCATCTCTCACGTTCACGAACTGCCCAGGAACTGCTCCAGATTCCTGTTCGGAGAGCACTTACTATGTTTTAATTTCAGCCGAGTGGTTTGGATGAACACTTTCCAGCGCACTGGTTATTAGCAAACAGGAACCTTTAATTATCTCCTATTTGGCTTCTGTAGCTGAACCCCAAAATAAAGGGGGAACCTTAAAAGCAGCATCCCCAGGCGTCGAAGCTTCTGTAGCCAAGGATAACACTGAGCATCACAGAGGTGCGTTTGTAGATAGGAGCCGGCAGAAAGCGAACGCTCCGGCAAAATCTCTAAACACTGCACATATATTTTCGGTTTATTCGCTGGGCCTACCACTGAATCTTATTTGCTGGCATGGTTTTTTTTTTTTCTTCCTTCTCCCTGGGAGAACTTAATAAATCTTTGAAATCATCAAAAAGAAATGCAGCTTCAACACTTAGAGAGCACGGTTAAGTTACTTCCCGGCAATATAAACTAAGGCTGTAAAGTCAAACATTTCCATGCCATAACGCAAGATGAAAATGAGGGTTTGGGAGGAGAGGGAACAACAACGGCCTCGCCTTGGCTCTGCCATCGCTCGGGGCTAGAAAAGCCTAGAAAGCCTGCAGCTGCCTGACGGTGGGGACGAGGACATCCCTATCCCCGTCACCTTTGTCACTGCTCCCCTCCTGCCGCGTGCAGCAATTTCAGCTCTTTTCATTAACGTGGTTGTCTCTGTGTGACCCCGCTCCGAGGAGGGTGCCGGCTTGATGAAGCACACCTACGCCGAGGCACGCCGAGGGGCACGGCCACCAGCGGCTTCCGTAAGGGACCAGCCGAGACGGATTGAATAACCCAGGGGGTGCCCACCTCCCTCCCTCTTTCTTTTTGTCTTTTAATAACGTTTTAGCCAGTCTTGGGAGAAACGGGGGCTGTGGGCCAAGCAAACCCACCAAACCCCCCTTCAGTGGTGCCCTGAGGGAGGAGGCTGGTGGCACTCACCTGCAGGACCAAGGATGGATGTGGGCAGGACCAGGGATGGATGCGGGCAGCATTTCCATGGCAACCCAGCAAAAAAAAGCAGCGTGGCGGCAGCCCCAAGAGGAGAAAGGAGTCAGGAGAAACTTTGCTGCCGGGGAGGGCACGAGGACACAGGTCTTCCAGCACCGGGGAGGAGTTGGGGCTCCCACCCCAGGGTGCAGCACCCACAAAACCCCTCCGCCCCAGCAGCTCAGGGTGCAATGAGGACCCCACGCGTGGGTCCTCGCGGTGGGGTCCCTCGTCCTTCCCCAGTGCTGGGGAGCCGTGGCTAATTGCGATGCAGATTGCTGAGGCTGTGCCATGCCCTTGATTTACTCTCTTAAGCCTCCTGCTTTCTAAATCTTGCTTTATTAGTATTACCGCACAGCAGAGCACAATTAGCAGTATATTAGCAATAAAAAAGCAGCCAGAGCCAGAAGTACCGCAGGTTATTGTTTTAAATCCTGCATCTGCCAGAGTGGCCACAGACACATGCTCCCTGACCCGTGACCCCCAGCCCAGGCCGTGGTGCCACCCCATGGGCAAGGGGGGGACCCCAGCACCCCAGTTCCCCCATAGCACTGGGGCAGCAGGTAACTGCCCACCCTCCCACTCCCCTCCATCTTGAGAGCTTTTGCCCAGTGCCACAGCAGAACCAACACTAATCCTGGCCATGTTTAACCATTTATATTGATTACCCTGTCAGCTCATTTGAATAATTAAAACCAGATGGAGCCCTTTTATGTGTTTAAGGGAACAGCACCAGGAGCATCCCTGGAGCTGTGTGGTTTTGGCAGAGGGGAGTGGAGGGGTGCATGGGAAGCCAGGCAGCTTTTGCTGTCAAATCTTCCTCTTGGTAACATTTGCTACCCTGTGTGGTACCTCCCATGTCCCCACCGCCACCTCCGGGGATGGGGTGGTGACATGGGGTCAGTTCCCATCCCAGGACCCATCAGGGGCAGCTGACAGCACCGATGCTCTTATTTATATAGAAATAATTGCTGTCATGCACTGATGCCGTTCCTTATACAAACAGCACTAAAAACACCAGCCAGCCGCAAACCTGATAAACAGCAGCAAATAAATTAATCCGGTGCTGACAGTCAAATATTCCAGTGCCAACATGTGTGTAAGGATGGGGATGGGGGGATCCCAGCATCCAGCCCCACCTTGGCATTGTAACCCCCAGATCCTGCTTCAAAGCCTCACCCGCCTACAAGCCAGAGCAAAGCTCTTAAACCGGCATCACCTGGCAGGTCTCTTGCCAGGGACCTCTGGCTTCTTAAAACGAATGGGCAATACCAGCTCAACTCTGGTTACTTGTTATTCTACCGACTTTTCAAAGCAAGTAAAATATTCCTGGCATGGCGCTGGTTATGCACTCCTGCCATCAGGCAGGGATGAGTTATCTTTACAGAAAGAAGCATAGATTAATATGTCAAATGAAAATGAACTATCGGCAGATTAAGATGAAAACGCAATGGCCAGTGATAGGGAGAAAAGGAGAAGAAAAATAAAATGAAGCTTCTCAGGAGGACAGGAACATTAAAAATTGAGTAATTGATCAGCACTGATGAAGTTGGACAGAGTTTGAACACCCTGTGCAAGGCGGGGACCTTCCTCTCCTGCCCACCGATGGGATGGGGGAGGACCACGCTGGGAGCCCCAGCCCGTCCTGACGAGGGGCCAGTCACCCGGGGGGGACATCCCATAGCAGCCCTGGCCGCCGCATCGGACCTTGCCGTGTTGGTTATCGTGCCGGCGTCCCGGCTCCGCACCAAGCCTCGGGTGCTCGGCAAGTGGAAGGCGTGGGAGCGCGGTCCTGCCCCTGGGATGGGGACATTTCATTCAGGGGACACTAAGCCATCCTCACCTGCCACGTCAAAATACATCTCCCCTTTCTCGGCACATTAGTTAAGGGAGCCCAAGGGGCTGTGAGCTGCACCGCGGCCCCTCCAGAAATGTCACCTTTCAGAGATGTGCCATCAGAGCCCAGACCCAGCACATCCTTACCCTGGCAGATGGCCCCAGAGGCCGTAACCCCACCGGAGCAGGACACGCTCATCCCCACAAGCAGCTGCCTGACACTCACGCCTGCTCTGGCAGCTTTGCAGGGACGAGTGTTGTACTGCTGACCTGGAGCTGAGTGGGTGCTGCAGGGGCTCTGCCTGCACATTGTCCTCCTCTCCTCCTGGCCCTTGCCATGACGCTCATCAGAGCAATTAGCAGAAGGCTTGAAAAAGCAGTGGCTGCTTCTGGACCAGCTTCAGAGGATGCTGGCAGCAGGACGCTCCAGTGGGTCCCCACCCCACAGGCAGACCCATGCCCCCCTTATCCTGCCTTTCTCCAGTGCCACTGGTGCCCTGCTCCATAGTCTTTGCATCCAACCCGCCCCTCACCGCAGCATCCAGCCCTGCTTTGCTTTCCCAGCTACAGAGCCAACCACCAGAGATAAATACCACCGGCTGAGCTCAAAAATATTTTTCCAAGCAGAAATGGGTGCGCTCCAGCCGTGCGTCATAGTCACCTCACAATTTACAGGTGTTTATTGTCCAGGACGAGCAGTTGAGCCTAGTTTGTTTTATTTAGACATACTTCCAGTACCTGGAAATAGATATTTATACAGTCCCAGTGTTTTGATGCGTTTAGGTGCCTGGATTTTGATGGATCAAGCCCATGAGCAGCAGGCTGGCGGGTTTCTGTTTCCTCTCCTCCCAGCAGGCTCCCATGCTCAGGCACAAGCTCCAGCCTGGCTCTGTGTCACCAGGATGTGGCCGCGGAGCCCCGATGCTGGGCAGGGTCCTGCAGCCTCCCCTGCCCTCCCCTCCTGCTCCTCAGCAGAGAAAAGAGGCCAAAAAGTTCCCTCTCCCTGCCCGCTGCTCACTGCCTCTGTTGGAGATGATAAGAATTAATTAAATTTGCCTGCCTGTGTAACTGCCCAGGGGATTTATCAGCTGCCTCCACCACGGGGTCTATCTGATTTAAGGGGGAGATACATATACGCTCCATTACACGTGTCTTAATATTGCAGATAGGTTATCACCCCCAAGCGTTGAACAAATTGTGATGGGAGCTCATGGGCAGGGTGGGGAGGGGAAGGGGACCAGCTCGGCAAACGGCACTATCAAGGGTCCCTTTGCTGGGACAAGGTGTTTGGGACCCGGCCCAGCATCCTCCCACCCAGACCCCATTGCAAGGGGAGATGCCACCAGCGTCCCCCAGGGAGCACCCAAAAGCAGCGCCAGGATCTGTGCTTTGGCAGATGTCAGGCATGGCAGCACCCCATCCTTTGGCTCCGGTCGAGAGTCAAAGGCTGTTTGCAGAGTTGCTTCTTCATTTCCCAGTGTCTGGAGTGCCACAGCATCCTCCAGCAGTGCTGGAGCAGGCAGGGACCAGCCCAATGCCCAGGGACCCCCCCACACCCCGCGAATCACCCCCTGTCCGGGCTCCCACCGCCTCAGCCGGGTTTATGGCCAGCAGGATATTACGCAGCGGAATAAGGGTGGCTCCCTCCAAAAATCAAGAAGTAATTTGGCTTCCCCCGCCCTCTGGGACTTTGCGGAGCAGAAGGGGACCCTCCCAGGGCCGCAGAGGTTGGCGCAGCCACGCCACGCTGTGAATGCTTCTCTGTTGGATCAAGGCAGGAATTATTTCCTCCAGCGCAGCGCATCTTCTTGGTGCAAAGGGAGCTGCTGGGGTTTAGCCAGCATGGAAGAGAGGAGCATCCTGGGGGTCTGCCAGGGACAAGAAACAGAGGCTGGTGTCAGCTAGAGGAAGAGGACCCAGCTGTCCCAGCCTCGGGGGACACCTGATGTGACTCAGGGCCACCCGGCTCCATCCCCACAGCCCTGCCCACCCCACACAAGAGCTTTAGCCCTCGGAGACCCGATGCCCAGGCAAGCAGCATCCTTCTGCTTGGCACAGGCCACCCTGGACCCTCCGCCCCGTCCTTGCCCGCCCGGGGCTGGCAGGGCTGTAAAAGCCTTTGGCGGAGGGACCTGCCATGAATCACGCTGAATTTACAGCCGAGCTGCAGGAAAGGGAATTATATAACTCTCAGGAGACAGGCTGGCAGGGAGCGAACATCCATCAAGCACAAATTCTGGATTATTTACCGCAGCTGGATCACGCCAAGAGAAACACCCCCTGTACCGGACAGTCTGCAAACGGATTCAGCCGTGGGGACCTATACAGCAATTGAAAAGTCTCTGTCTTGCTTGTCAGAGCAAACCGCGATGTTTATTTTGCCCCCAGGCCCCTCTGCCTGCGGGACAAGCCCAGCGCCTAGCAGAGGATGAATCTTAGCTCTCATCCCTCCACCATGGCCCAGCCGCTGCTGGGTCCCGGTTCCTGGAGACAGAGGAGCCCAGCAGCAGTGCCAAGCAACTCTTTTACGAGCAGCACTTAATTATTCACCCTTTTAAAACGTTTTGCATCATAAACCCAGGCTAGAGTGGAGGAAGGCGATTATTCTGCCACTTGCTCTCCCTTGCTGGAGGTTAGCGATGTGTTTGCCAGGCACAGCAGCGAGAGTTTAGGGGTCCGATCAAAACCAGGACGCAGCCTTGTTGACACCTGCAGGCTCTTATCCCCTCCGTGATGCAATCTGTATCAGGCAAGATCACACCTTCACCTGCATGAACACTGAGCCCTGGGCAAGCAGCAGCCTTCCTCCCCCTCCGCCACCTCCCTGCCTTCCCCCCAAAGCCACGAGGAAGATGAAGGGCAAAGCTCACTCACACGGCGGGAGGCAGTGACACATCCCCACTTTGCACTGAATTAAGACCCGCGCGCGGGAAGATTTAGGGAGGTGAGACATGGACCTCAGACATGCATCACAGCCATCAGGATCTATCACCAAATCACTGTGTCCTCAACACTGACGGCCTTAAATCAAGGCAACAGAAGGGGCAGGAGATGCTCTCCAAAGCTCAGCCCAGGTGGCCACAGGGGTCCCTGTGATATACAGGAGCAATCTTCCCCAGACACGGGCTATATTTTGCTCTCCTGAAGTCCTGACCGTATCAGGCCGTTGGTTCCCACCCTTCAGGGACATCATTTGTCTGCTTGGCTCTAGTACCTGCTTTAGGAGCAGACTAAGATGCTCCTGTGTGATGGACCAAGAGCTAAACAAAACCTTATTACATAAATAAACCCCTAATTGCGCCACATTACATTCCTTAGACTTAAGCACGCATGGAAGTGTTTCATCAGCTAGGGAAGGATTTGAGCTTTGAAATAAAAGCAGGACTTGCAAATCCTGCGTATTGGGTTTTCCCAGAATTTGGCTGGCGCAATGGCCTGCGGCTTGTCCTTGTGTTTGGCAGATACCTGGCGCTTGCGACGTGCCCCATTAGCTCGCTAATTTTCATCTGCTTTCAAGTGGTCCTTGATCCCACTGGGGAAAGGTGGAAGTTCAGCCCCCAAACCCTTGTGCCTGCAGGTGTTCAGCATCTCAGCCATCGCAACAAGCTGCTGCAATCCTGCGTCCCAGGCACCTCCTCAGCCCTCGCAGAGAGGGAAATGGATTCGATCTGCCCAAAGGTTGAGTTTTTAGGAGGGGTTTTGGATCCGCTCCCAACTTGGAGACTTTATATTGGTTCTTTCTTCACTGCTTTCCTTAAATTGGCAGTAAAAATTCAGGGAGACTAAAAGTCTGTGATTTGTACTTTGCACATGGGAAGCAGAACAATCTTTTGTTCATTTACTGTGACAACTGCAGTTCAGATTTAATTATTTACGATAATGTTCCAAGGCGCATTAGGGAATGTTCTCTTAGTTCGTAAAAAATAATGACGCCTTAGTACTGAGTGGCATCTAGCTACAGACTCTGCTATTGCACCGGCGGAGGCACGTGCGGCTCCAAGAGCAGAGCTGAGCCAAGTTGCTATCCCGCCTGCTCAGCAGCTGAAACCCATCCCTCCTGCACCCATGGGAAGGGTGGGAGACGAGCCCCATACGGCCCCTCTTCCAGGGATGCTCGTCGGTGGCTGACCCCACAGCCCCTCTTCCACATCATGGGTCGCGAGCATATGAAAAAAATAAAGAAAAACTGCACCGCAAGATGTGCAGGCAAGGAGAGCGGCCTTAGCATGCAAGGGCAGGTAGCTGCCTTTGTGCTGGGCAGCATGCGGGGACCAAGCCTGCTCTCAGCCCCGATGCTGAGCCTGGTGAACCGAGGTGTTGGACAGCCTGCTGCTCTTCTGCGGAGCCATCTCCCACCCCCAAGCTGGTCCCACTGCACTGTGGCAAACGCCAGCACCCCCCAGCCCCTTGTGGGATTGGGATGAGTGGCCATCCAGGACAGACAGGGCATCTGGAAATCAGGCCTGCTGAAAGGGTTGTGGGTCCTTATGGGCTTTTCTTGCCCCTCAGAGCTGTAACACCGACTCTCTGCTGCAGAGACACCTCCCTGGCTCCTTCAGAGGCAAGGGGCTTTGCCCAGTAAAGCCCTCTCCAGTTCTGGAGAGCAGCACAGCCCCCCGGAGCCATTCCCAGCAAACTGGCAGACGTGCCATACCCACCATCCAGAAGAGCAGGGAGATCAAGACAGGGTCCCTGCAGCGCTGGGAAGCGCAGCCAGGACAGAGGCCACCAAGGGAGGGGACATCAGCAGGGTCCCTCTGCCAGGACCCTGGGCTGCTGCAGCCTCTGCGTGAGCAGCCAACACTCCTCAGCCCCAGCTTGATGCTCCCCTGGCTGGTTAATCCAGACAAGCCTTGTTGCCCTCCCCTCTCTCTCTCATCAGTTTATAGATTGCATTTGTCAGCAGTAAGGGGGGTGGGGGAATCATTCCCAGTCTTAATTTTTCTTGGCTTGTTAAGGAGCACCCTCAGAGCTGGAACAGCCAGCTGCGAGAGGATGGGCTGTCAGAGCAGGACCACTGTGAAGGGACACAGATGTGCTGGAGCGGCACCTAACTGAGTGTGGGGACTGGAGTGGCTAGCCTTTATTTTTAGTACCTGCACATCTGTAACGCTCCAGCGTGAATCTCTGCAGCCCATAGAGTCTCAAGAAACTGATGAGAAAGGGAAGTTGTCTCCACGTGTGTATTTTTATTCCCCACTAAGACAGCCCCTCTCCTGAAATACAGCCTGTGAGCCCCATTCCCTCCTGGAGCTGCCGGCAGCCCTTAGCTTCGTGTTTTGCTTCTTGTCCATTTGCACTCATGTAAATACCCACTGCCTCATCTCGGTACAGCTGCCAGCACTTGCTGTACCAGTATACACTGATACTTTTTACTATGTCCTTCTCCATTAGTCACAGGAATTAGGAAAGACAGTTGGTATTTCATCATTAAATGTATCACTTCCAATAAATTGATCATTATTCTCTGCTGATTAGCAGCTTGGTTTCCATGAGATAGAGCAGTTATGGTTTTCCCCCTCATCTTCAAGGAGTAGCACAGTTTCTCTTAAGATCTGTTATAATCAAAGGATTAGAGCTCTGGAAATGTCCTTTGCATACGCAGGAAGGTTTTTTCCCCTGCTCTCCCTCTCTCAGAGAACGCATGCTTTGAAAACCCTGGCTTCCAGCTCCGCGATACTGCCTGTACCTGACCTGTTTTAATTTTAGTCTTGCCTGAATCTGCCACCAGCTCATTTAGCTGTAGCATTGAGAGCTCTCTCTAGAGTTGGCCACAGGTCAGCTCACATACTTTTATTACAATTGTTGAGTCCACCCGTATCCTGCAGCACTGACCTGGCTCCTGGCTGCCAGACACCTTCCCGCTCAGGGCTGTAAACCTCCACGTCCTCCCCCATCCCTCTGCTCCAGCCAGCTGGTGCCTTTGGGATGGGAGACAGAAGCTGTACCCCAGGCAGAGGTCCTCTTTCCTCACAGCCCCACATCATGGCACGGGTGCCGACAGCAGGATTTGCATCACTCCCGTGACTTTGGAGGCTGCAAAGAAAATAAGAGGTGGATGTTTTCTTTTGGGACATTTCCAGCATTTCTGACATGGCAAGGGATACCCCGGTAAGAGCTGACCCAGCTGCCCAGTTAAAGCCATAACAGGCCAAACAAGACATAAGAGCATGAAAATTCCAATGAATATTCATTTAAAAAACTTGCTCAAATATTCCCAAGGTAAATTTGGCTCAGTATTAATTTCACCCTGCGCACTAAGCACATTGTTATTGCAGAGATAAAGCTGCACAACCGGATAGAAATTGGTTTGGGGTTCTCTCTCACCAGAGCAGGAGGATTTAAGTACCCCAGCTGGAAGGGCTCTGAAGCAGCATCCCCTTGCCCTGCACCTCTTCCACCACAGGTGTGACTATACATGGTGGAAGGACCATCTTCCCCACTGGCACAGCTGCAGCCAGGAGCAGAGCAGCAGGTCCCACCAGGCTACATGGAGGAGCAGGCAGTTGCCCTTTGGATTTGCATTTTTCCAGAGGTATGGAAAAAGCACACTCTGAAAATAGCCATGTAAATACTCTCGCTGGAAACTCAATTCAATTAGTTTTGTTAACCTCCGAGGCAACCCTCACCAAGTCTTTTGCTGAGTCTCACAAGTCATGAAAAACACGGCAACATAATAAGCCAGCAGAGACTGGAGCAGTGAATCCCACTGGGAGGCAGCTCTTCACCAAACAGCCCCAACCGTGTGAGCTCCTCCTTCCACCCCAGCTCTTCCTTTGCTGATGCTCTGGCTTTTCGGCACCGAGGTCTCCTTTGCAGCAGGCCAGACATTGCCGCCCCCCCCCCCCCACTGATGCCCCTTTCATCTATTCCCATTCCTCACACCCTGCACTTCTTTTCAGGCTGTAATTGGGATGATGGCCACATTTGTGGACGTGTTTGTCATCAAGCTCATCTTTCTGTCCACTCCATAATGCAAGACCCACGTGTATGTGTACATTCATCATTCCGATGTGCTGCTCTGGCATTAATGTCCTCGTGAACGTCACTGGATTGCTTGGGAGATAATGAGTTTGCATCTTTAACAGCTCCTTCAATATTTGTAACTGGCTCAGTCTTTGCCTGGGTTGAAGCTCTCTCATACCAGGAGGTCTCTGATTGTGGTATGATGTGTCAGTTCAGCCAGCTGATCACCAATCACTCCATCAGCCAGGCTCTCAAAGCAGCACCTGGGGAACCAATTCACTCTGGTGACATCTCAGACAGCTCTGCACAGTCCCAGGAACAGGGATGTGCACGGGAGGGAGGGGGATGACCAGGACCAGGATGAGGCCCCACAGCCCTCTGCAGCTGCATGCCATTGCAGGGGCTCCAGAAGCAAAAAAAGAGACTGCGAAGAATCAGAGCTGGGCAATTTTGGCTGGTGTTTGCAATATGTCCACTGAAAACAAGCAGCCGAGCTTCAAAAAGGCATGGGCTTCTGCCTTGTGTTAAGAAGTTTTGAATCTCTACCTCTTCTAAATCAGCCCTGGAAATCAATCCCTTCTACACTCAGGGTCAGCTTCTGCCTGGCCCTTCTTAATCCCTTTAAATCACAGCTCCTCACTTTCTATCTGTAAATTTGGGGAACACCACCCAGCTCCATGGGTGAGCATTTAGGTATCCCTTTAAAGACACCTTGTATTTGGTATGGCAGTTAGGTCTCTCCATCCCATGCCAGAAGGCAGGTGGCCACCCCAGCTCTTCCCACGTCCCATTTGCACCAGTATGAACTGGCACTGAAAAAACAACCCCAAACCAGGAGGAGTGTGGGGAGGGGGCAAGTGATGAGCTACCCCCCCACCCCCACCCCGGTGAGGATGCTGCAGCTCTTTTCCCATCCCGCTCGGCTGTGTTCGGTGGCTTGTTCCGCTCTGAGCTCAGAGGGTATTTCAGCCATTTCAGTGCTTCTAATCTCTTTGGGAACATTGCTGAGAAACACAATTTCAAGCCTCCCAAGATGTGACATGACTTGTAATTCCAGGCAGAGGTGAGAGCCTACCACCCAAGGGACAGAAAATAAACAGTCTCCGTGCGCTTCTGCTCCCAGCCCTCCCCTCCACTCTTGGTGACGCTCGCGTTTCCAACCCCTGCACCAAAAACCTCAGGCTGGGGTCCCTCGGCAGACCCCACCTTCAGCCCCAAGTCCTTGCACCCAGCACCCCGGGCGCAGCGGGAAAGCAAAGCAGAGGCCGGGAAAGCACCTGGGTGCAAAAGAGCAAGAGTTTTGGGGCCCGGGGTCTGCAGGCAGGAGATGCCAGCAGGGAGGAAGGCAGAGGGCAAGGATAGAGGGCGAGCTTTGGGGAGCGTTGTGGGCCACGGTGGCCAGCCCCAAGCCCGGAGTTGCTAGCCCTAAGCCTGGAGCTGCTGCACAGAGAAGCTGGGGAAGCCATTTCAGAGCGGTGCCTGCAAAGCAAGAAGCTGCGCGGTGCATTCAGGAGTGCCATCTGCTGGCTCCTGGCCCCGCTCCCCAGCCTGCTGAGATCCCCCCCAAAACCAGCCAGGGTGCTGGACCCCTTTGCAGGGACCCAGGCAGCCTCACTCCCCACCGTACCCCCAAAGCCAGCCTGCCCAGCTGCAGGCGGGCTCCAATCCCCCCATACCCCTCCCCACCACCACTTCAGCTCCCACAGCTCCACTTCAATTAATCTCTCCACAAAAAAAATCAGTTGCCGGTTCGGATCCGTGCCCAGACTCTCTCAGCCATGCTCTCTGGCTAAGCAGCTTGCAGGAGCGCTGCTCCCAAAATGAAGCTGTCTTTCCCTGTCAGACCCAGCCACCCCAGCTCCCGGGACAGGGGCTGCCCACGCCAGCACTGGGCGATGATGCTCATACACACACACTGCCTAATTTGCCAGCACTCAGGTGGGCGAGGCTGAAACAAGAGGAGAAATAATGCTGGCAATTAGCCTTGACATTTCTGGGGCCAAAACAAGGGGGAGGCAGAGGAGTGGGAAACAAATCAGAGATACTAAATCTCAGCACCAGGCAAATGCAATTAACCATCCCAAATTTCATTCTTTTAAGCAAAAAAAAAAATCTGTCATTGATTTTACTGGCGAACACAATGCCTTTGCAGATCTGTGGATGGGTGCCAGCCCTCCCAGCACCTGAGGATTTGCTTTGTCTCCTCAGTCGCCCTTGAGGGCCACCCCAGCCGGGACAGACATGGAAGGGACCCGGAGCCCATGGGGCAGCGAGTGGGAAGGAGCCGGCCTTGTTGGCACATGTGCCTTTGTGTTTTGCAGACAGAGGAGGAGATAATAGTCACCCTGCGATCCTGCAAACTTTCATTACCATACCGGCATCACCAGCAATGCTCTGTTCACAGCTCAGATGTTAATTGCGAGATCCCTCCTCAGGTGTTGATGTAGCAGCACATGGAGCTCCCCAGCTTTTTGGCTGGGGGATGGTTTCATTACCATTTCCTATATGTTAGCTTTAAATCCCCAATAATCTCACACAACTGGAGCCCATTCCAAGTAAGCAGTGAAATCCAATTTAGGATCCTATTCTCTCCAGCTGTGTAACCAGAGCCTACTTCATGCAGGCACAAAAATCCAATTCAGCTTCTTTGCCTCTCAACAGCTGCCCCCATGAGACTTGCCCAGATAAAAAAAAAAAACCAAACACAAAACAGCAAACCAAAAAAGCCAGATCTGGAGGTGAGCTGAGCTGACCTGAGCAGGCTGGCACTCAGGGAAGCTGGCTGCAGGGCTATAGGCAGCTCTGCTCCCACATCCCTGCCCCGCTCCCAGTGCTCTTGCAGGGTGTTATCAGCAGATAGGTCTTCTCTTACACCACAACCCAATTCCACTCAACCCCGTGCCCGGCTCTGCTGGCTGCTCCATGCCCAACTCCGTCACAGCCCAGGCAAGGATGCGCCAACACAACACGTCAGCACTTAGGAGCTTTCTAACAGCCAGAGCCACTAACGATGTGTAATTATCTTGTACAGCGCTTGGGCCAGCCACTGGGACATCTCCCAGAGGAGCTGCTGTCGTCAGGAGCCAGTACAGCCCTTGGCTCTGGGGGGACAGGGGGGCTCCTAACACCACAGACACCCCAGACATCCACGGTGTCCTGGGCAGTATCTTCCAGGGAAGGCTTTCACCAGGGCTCTGCTGTAATTTCACAGAGCTAAGTACAGATCAGCATCCAACTCTTCAGATTTTTCCAACTATTACCTCCCTTTCGCACCGGTCCATTGTCGCATTGGGTAGCATGGGTCCAGCGTGTCATGAGCAAGTGTGAGGAGGGTTGGGGAGCCTTGCACACCCTCAAAGCCCTCTGATGAACCGACAGCCCGCAGACCTCTCCCAGCTTGGTATGCGACTTTCAAATCCTACATCACCAGCTGCAAAATACTCTGGACTCTGCACACAAGGTCTAGAAATAAGTACCCTGAGCTGGCTCTGAGCAGACCCCCTGCCTGCCCCTGCCATGCCTTGGGTGGTGCCCCCAAACCCTGCCCTGCATCTTGGGGTACAGCTGCAGCATCCCCCTGCCCTGAGGCTTTGTGAAAACCAGCACCCAAAGGATCCCAGTTTCCAGCCATCCCATACCAGCAGCCACCTCCCCAGATACTTTCCAGGTAACACTTCCCCCCCAAACCCTTAATGTCTATTCCCAAGACAGTTTAGTCCTCCCAGCACTTCTCTCCCATTCTTATTTAATTCCCATTAAACCCTATTAACCACACAGCATTCAGAAGTCACTCCAGCACAGACTATTTAAAGAAGATTCCCTTGATTTAGCAACTTACCCTGCACAAGTGCCTGCCCTCCTGTCAGAGGATACAGCCGCAGGGCTCCCGCTCCCTGCACCTTGGGGCTGGAGCTACACTGGAAAAATCAGGGGCAGGGGGTCAGTAATAGCACCCACAAAACCAGAACTTGGGCAAGACACACCAACCTTTCAACATGTTTAAATTCCCAGTCCCCTAAATCCCCTTCTTGGGGCTTCTGGACTGGCTTTCAGCCACTTTCTCACTAGAGCTGGTAGGAGAGGGTTTTGTCCCCCAAAAGGACCGTTGTCCCCAAGAGACTGTGCTGCAAGGACACAGAGATGGCCAGGAAGGGCTGCAAGGGGAGGGTGGGGGTCAAACCCATCACACTAGAAAGCCCTGAGTGCATTTGGTCATTGGGGCTTGGCTTCATTTTTTGCCTTTAGATGTTGCACTGCAAACTCACTTTTCCTAGGCAAAAAGTCTTTTGAACCAACTCTCCCCCATTTTGTCGGCTTACAAATCACTGAAATGGGACGTTCCTAAGCATTTCTGAACTCCTGCTTTCAAACTGGGGAGATTTATCAAGTCTGACCTTCCCCACAAGCACTTTCCATTTGACAAAGGAGCAGTTTCCAAAAAAAAAAACACCACCAAAAAAAACCACCACCGCTCAAGGCTACTCTGAAAATCCATCCTCACAGCTAAGACCCAGCCCACTCTCTCCTCCTTTCAACATCACCAGCAGCCAGCTCATCCTTTCTTCCTCCTGCCTTACTCTTCCTCCTCCGACTTGTGTTCATCCTCTGTGGTTAGTCCCCCCAGGGGCTGGGCTGGATGGGCACCATCAGTGTCCCGCAGAAGACCCGATTTCTTGGTCCTCTCCGCATGCATCCTGGCAGCCTTGACTTACACAGGAAAGTCTTCTGGGATGCACCTGGCCCTTTTAGCAAGCTAGAAAATAAAAATAATGATAATCTGGACAAAAATTAAACTTGATGCATCTCTCTAACAGCATGTGGAATAAGCAAAACCAGTAAGGATGAGGGATTTTCATCTGTTTAAAGAAACAGCATGGGGAAGGGAATACATGATTGTGTGCATCCCAGCAGGTCTGCGGGAAGCAGGTACAGCTCCAGAACCGGTGGCTCTGCTGGGGGTTAGGAAGGGATGGGGACAACACATGGGGAGGTGGACCCATGTGTGCCAGGTCAGCTGGAGAGATGGAGAGAGCAAGTAGGAGTGAGGGACATGAGGGACATTGGCTGGAGAAGGCTGAGGAGGTGATGGAAGGGCTGAAGTCAGCCCTTGCCTCAGGGATGGGGGCTCTTCTCTCATCCAAAACATTCCCCCCCCCCCCGCCATTTCCTCCTCCAACCAGTCAATCTCTTTCCCGACTTTGCTCTTTTGAAAAAACATTGTCCCCTTTCCATCATCTCTATTTCCCTCTCTCCATCCCCAGTCAGACCCAAGAAGCCCAGGCACACGCCCGAGCACACTCAGCTAGGGGTTTCACCGAGCAGCAGCAACGCTTCGAGCGGAAACGCACAACAGAGGCTGGGTTTTTTTGGGGAAATGGCTCTATTTGTGCCGTGTCAGCGGCTCGGCAGCACTGCCGGAGGGCGGCAGGATCCTGGTGGGAGGCGAGCCTGACCCCAGGCTGCTGAGCTGCCACTCTCCCTGACATTTTTTATATTATTCTTATTATCCCCGGCTCTGCAACACACCCACCACCCGCTGCCTGCTGAACTGCTTCTCTCCAGTGCATTACACCCTTCCCATCAGGGGTCTGGGTTTATTATGGCTATATTCCTCACAGCTGCTTGGTTTTTTTCCCCTCTGCCCAGTGGGGAGCTAAGAGGGAAGGGGGGCACAAGAGGCACCTTCCAAGAATTGCTACCATCATCTACCTGTGCTCAGAGAGCCGCTCTTTCACATCTCAGGAACATCACCTGCACCGACACCACTAGTTCCAGCCAGGCTCCACACACACTTACTGGGTGCTCCAGTCCTACCAGCATCTCCCTGCCCACAGCACATCCTTGGTTTCACCAGTATTTGAAGCTTGAAGAGGCTCTAGATGCCTCAGGAATATTTTTCATGGGTAAATAGACCCTTTTACCTCTGTGTCACTGGCTCAGCTCCAGCCCTGGGACAATAGAGACAGAAAGTCATTGCCAACTGATGAATGCCTGCCAGGGAATAAGGCATTGGTCTCAGTCTAGTTATGAGGAGACTGATGTCCCCATCACAGCTGCTCCTGTCACAACCACTGCTAACCAGCAGCCTCCACCAAGGGGAGAAGATTTCCTTGCCATGAAGAAAAATCCAAGTGCCCACAGGTGCGAGTATTTCTGGGAGCATCTTCTCCACTGCCTTGTGCCTTCAACAGAACAAAGCCAGCAGCTGGTTTCCTTCAAGACAGTGCTGGGGTCCCACCAGCACAACATGACCAGGATCCTCCATATCACCAGTTTCTGCTGGGAATCAGCCCTGGCTGGGGCAGGGGGTGTTCAGAGAAACCCTGCCTGGTTTGGGGAGAACCGTATCATCTCCAGGACCTTCTCCCTGGCTTTTTCCACAGATGCTATATTCATGGAAAAAAGGCAGAACCCACTGAAGCGTGGCCTTGGTACAAGATCAGAAATATTCAGACTTCAACGTTTGCAGTGACATTTCCAGCTCTTGCATTTAGATGTTTAAGCCACCCAACAGTAAGCATGTGCTGGGCGTCACAATTGATCATCGTACTTCATATCTGTCACAGAGAAACTGGTACACATCTTTGTAGACCAACACAGCTCATGGCAACTGCAACATTTCACCCTCCAGAAGGAAAAGCTGATGATCTGAGCAGAAACCAGCCCGCGACCATCTCCCTCTTATGTTAGTTGAGCACAGACACCAAAGAGCCCCCAGATGCTACTGAAGAGACGGTTGCTGCCCCCAAAGTTCCAGTTTTGACCCTGGATGTATGGGGCCTCCTTACTGCAGGACTTGGGACTCTCTAGCCCTGGTTCATGTGCCCCACGTGTCCTCTGTGGGCATGAGGAAGAAGTGGTAATAGAGAGAAGCCAGGAGAGAAGCCAACGGGTGATGGGCAAGGTGGGGATAGTGGCACAGAGGGGAAGAGGATGGAAACGCAAGCATGTCCTCAAGGAGCCACCACAGCCAGCCTTGCTCTGTGGAACCCAGGGAGGAGACGCCCCCGCTCTGCCACGCTTCCAGGGGGACAGATCCTGCCAGAAATAAGGCCCTTGTTACTATGGTGATTAACATTGCCTTGCAAATACAATCATGTGCTACAAGATGGCTGTGACAGCGGTGGGCGAGCAGACAGGCAAGAGACAGTATCAACAGCCCCAGCTACCCCAATGGGGACAGTGCAAAGGAAACCTCCAGCAGCATCTCTCCTCCAGCCCCCAAAGTGACACAGCTCAGAGGCTCCAGCTGACTAGCAGGTTTAATTGAATGTTTCTCCCTTTACATTTCCCTTTCCAGCAAATAAAACTGGAATACGATAAAAATATATGATGCTTAAAGGGGACACTGCCAAGGAATTTTTATTGGTTTTAATTTGCTTTTTACTCTTCGTTTGTTTGCAGCACTGTCTCTCTGTGGCTGCAAAATAGCATTCCCCCCCCCCCCCCCAAGTTTTGTCATTTTTTCCAGCTGGCAACTAGTGACTGGGGCCCCTTATCCTACCACTGTCCCCTGTGCAAAGTACCAAGGCCGGCTGGGTTGCTCCTATGCACACAGAGCAAGGTACAGGTAACTCCTGCAAACTGCAACAGGGTGATGTGGTTTGTCCCACTCTTGTGATTATCGTGGCAAGCCTGAAGGCTTAATTTATAGCCTGGCTCCTGGAATTAACAGCTGGAAGGAGAATATTAGCTTTTGGTTAAAAGGCCCAGTGCTTGAGACATCCCAGCTACTCTGCCCCATAAATTTAGGTACAATTTATTGCTCTCAGCCCCACCAGGACCCAAAGGTAGAAATCCCAGGCACTGGTTTCTTTCTCAGGACAGACTAATGCCAAGCTAGAAATAGTTTAGAAATCTCTGCAACCTTTACCTACGCCACCAGGAGAAGCCCAATTTCCCTCCTCCCTGCCCAGCCCCTGATAATTTCCCCAGCCGCTGTGATAAATGACTGTGCTGACAAAGTGACATCTCTCTAATCTGCTCTAAGACAGACGGGTCCCGCTGCGGGAAGAGGAACCCCCAGTGAAGCCTGACTGGGAGGGAACCACAGCACCAGGAGCTGGGGTGATGGGAAGGGGGTCACTGCATCTTCCTTCACTTATTGATTCCCACCCACCCCATTAAAGCTTTGGGGGCTTCAGAGTTTGTGTGAAGGGAGGAAAAGAAAAGGGGGTGCGGGGAATTGGGTCCCTGGTCAGGTGTCACCTCCACTGTGAGCACCATGAGAATGGCTGGGGATGGGGAGATGGAGCGTGAGCATCTTACCCTGCCAGCTCAGTGCACCCAGAGAAACCACCACCTTTCCCAGTAAAGAAGCCATCTCCATCTGTCTCTGAGAAGCTGGATGGAGAGATGCAGTTCCTGGTACCTCTCACACCACAAGCTCAGCAAGCACCAGCTGAAGCAGCAGCCAGGGCTTTCCAGCCCTGGCACAAAAGGCTTCATGCTGCTGCTGTTTCGGCGTGTGCTCCTGGCAGCCTGCAAATGCCTGCTTAGGAGGGAAGGTCACTGCAGGTAGACACCTATCCAGTCTGTTTTGGTGACACCAAAGACAGACAATAAGGGGCCAAGCAGCAGGAAGGCTGTTTGGGGAGAAAAACAGCACAAGATCAGAAAAACAGGGACTTGGATGAACACAGAAGGCTCATGTCTCTCCTTTTTAACCGGTCTCCCCTAGGTGAAGCTGGTACCAATGCCTGCAAGGTGCAGGAGCTACGAGGGCAGAGCAGAGCAGGAGCTATCTACAAGGGCAGAGCTATCAAGAGCAGAGACAGGAGGGACCCTGAGGGCTCCAGGGCTGCTTGTCACCCACTCTTGGGAGCCACAGCAGGGTCTGGCAATGGGCTGTCCTCAGACCCAGCCTCCTGTCCCACATGGCTCCATCCTAATTATTCCTCCCTTTCAAAGTTCCACCCCTTCTTCCTCACAATCACCTTAGTTCTCCATTGAGTACCTTCCTCCCCACCAGCAGATATGTCCCCGCAACAGCCCCAGCACTCATCCCTGCGCGGCTCATCCCAACGTAAACACGCTTATCCCGCCCTCCCCAGCCACATGTCCCCCCTCCAGCCATCACCAGTAGCCAGAAACTACTGGAAGACCAGCCCAGGCAGATCCCCAGACCTAAACCACTCCGATTTCCTTCCCAGTTGAACAGAGGTGGGCTGGAGTCCAGGCAGCCCCCCTGCTTGCTCAAGAGATGGAGAGCATCAGAGGCACCAGGAGCCCTGGGCTTACAAGAAGCCTCCCTGGAGCAAGCTGGGTCTGCCAGAGCTGTTCCCATTCCCCCTTTCCCGGGGGGGGGGGGGGGGGGGGACGGACGGACACGACTATTTCTAGCTTGGCATTAGTTTGTCCTGAGAAAGAAACCAGTGCCTGGGATTTCCAACTTTGGGTCCTGGTGGGGCTGAGAACAATAAATTGTACCTAAATTTATGGGGCAGGGTAGCTGGGATGTCTCAAGCACTGGGGCTTTTAACCAAAAGCTAATATTCTCCTTCCAGCTGTTAATCTGTTAATTCCGGGAGCCAGGCTATAAATTAAGCCTCCAGTCCTTACCTTCACCCTAGCTTGGATGGATGAGCCCTCCCAAATCAGCACGGGTGCCAGACCAGGAGCGGGGGGGGGGGGAGAAGGGGGATCAGCCCCCAGGGTTCCCACCTCTGCTTCGCCCCAGGAGGGACAACAACCCTGGCTGGCAGCAGAGCCCTGCACGTCCCCTGCCTATCCCGAAGCCCCCCAAGGAGCAAGGGCAGTCCTCGGAGCAGGATTCCATCCCCGGGGTGGGCGAGCTCCCAGCCGGGGCTGGCGAGCGCGGTGCGCTGGTGCCATCTCCTGGGCTGCCGCCGCTGGCAGCGGCTCCCCGGGCCCTGCCCGCTGCCTGCCAGCGGGGGTAAAAACCCTCCGGGTCCTCGTCCATCCCCATCCTCCCCTTCCCCAGCCCCTTCCAGACCGGGACAGCACGTAGCCGGGCTGTTCCAGCCTTCCTCCGCCCCGGCACTGGCAGCATCTTCCTCACCTCCCACCCTGCCCTGAAGTTCTCGCCCTGGTCCCAGCACCAGCTGGGCAGTGCCCTGCCAGCCCAGGGCAGAATTTGGGTCTTGGGCTGGCCTTAGTGGGCTTCAGGGCTAGCTGCTGCTTGGTGAGAAAGAGCATTTCTTCAAGCAGGCACTATCACAAGCTCCCTGAGACCAAGCCCAGCTCTGTCGCAGCCCACCTAGATCCCAAGACCTCGCTGGGCACCCAAAGTCAGCCTGAGTAGCCAGCACAGCTCACCGCTGCTCCCCTGGGTGCTCCGAGGGCTCACTCCAGCCCTCCCCGTGCCCTCAGAGGATTCCCCGCTCACACAGCAGGGACCTCGCTCCTTGAAAATACATTGGTCAATATTTATTTAGTGCTAAAAGCCAGTTCCTCTGTCTGACAAGCCCTGGAGAAGCCGGTGAGCCTGCTGGCTCCAAATCACATCTCAGTTCCTCTTCCAAAACACCCTAAATCCAGGCTAAAAATAAATGGACTTTATTGATTTCCTTTTTTAAACTAACACTGGGGAGTGATGTGTTCAGTGCTCAAGGAAGAGCAAAGGGTATTAGTCACGGGGAAGCACAGTCACAGCACTCTGAACCCCCCCGGGGGTGGGGACGGACGGACAAATAAAGCCCATCTCACACCAACCCCCTTGCACAAGGCCTGGCAAAAACAACAGGAGGGCTGTGGGTCTGGCCCATGGTCCAGTGTGACCGCAAGAGCCCAGCACAAGAGGTAGCCCCCCAGCACCACCCAAGGTCACCCCAGCTGGTTGCTTTTTTGGGACTTCAAGCTCCCATCCCTATGCAGAGGCTGCATATGATGTGCCCCAGGTGGGAACACCCCAAAGCAGCACCAACTCAACAGAGAGGAGATGTTTGCTCACCTTGCTGCAAACTCATCCCGATCCTCATCTTGGTTCTCAGAGGGCAAGTCACCGGAGGCAAGGGGAGCCCCCATGTTGGGCAAGGGATGCAGCCCATCCGCCCAAGGGCTCACTGCTCTGCCAGAGCAGGCAGGGCCAGTAACAGCAGCCAGCATCAGCCCAGCACCACAACACATCCCTGGTGAAGGGGAGCAAGGGCTAAGGGCACCTGAGCTTAAATGCAGCCCGGTTGCGGAGGGTGGAAGATGTGGTGAGAGCCCAGATGGGGCTCGTCAGGGCAATTAGCATTCAGGGCCCTGAAACTCTGTGAAGAACCGTTTGTCTCCTTAAATTAACAGCATCACAAGTCTCTGCCAGTCACAGGCTGTTTTGTTGATGGTTGCAAAGAGACAAGAGAAAAGCTTGTGGAGGACGCGGGGCTGCGCTTCTGCTGCCTAATGCAGCAGGCAGCATCCCCAGCTCCCCGCAGCATCCCCTTCCTCCTCGAGCTCGGTCCCTCACCCCGAGACAGGGCATGCCGGACATACCAAACGAACCCTGTGACATCCCCCTCTACTCCCCTGGGTGACCCCAACCACAGAGATATCGCACATCTGCCCAGCTGTTTTGAACCACAGTCACAAGGTTGGCATTGCTTTCTCCCCGAGCAAGTAGAGAGAAAACCTCCCTGAGGTGACCGCTGTCTGCACGGCACGTACATGTCGAGGCAGGAGAGGCTCCAGCCTGGCTGAAACAGCACCCAGCTGATGTCCCTGCTCCTGGGGGAATGGGCTCGTGGCCAAGGCTGGGGACGCACCACCCCAGGTCAGATCCACCCAGCACCTCCAGCCAGGGCATTGCTTTGGCCAGGTCAGATCTGAAGGCTTTGCTTTGTTTCCTCTTAAAATCCCTCCAGCACTTGGGAAGGCAGATGCTGAGAAGCTAAATCCCAGCAGCATTCATGAATGCGCTCTCTCCTGCCAGCACCGGATGGGTTATTCCTTCCAGACGCTCACGGTGCGCTCCAAGCACGCTTGCTGCTCTCCTCCCTCGGACAGACTCGCTTCCCCAGCTGCAGCCCCTCGCAGCCATCGGGAACCCCCATCCTTGCTCCACGGGCGGCCGACCCCCTCCTCTGCTGGCGGTGGGCGGCAGGGTGGGAGCCTGGGGCTGGTAAGAAGCCCAGCCAGGCTGCAGGACGTTGCGTTGGGGCGGAAAGCCAAGCACAGAAGCTGAGCTCTGCTTATTAAAGGGTGCATAGGGTGTCTCATCCCTGCAGGTGAACGCCAGCATCCCGCTGCTCTGTCTCACGCACAGCAAGCGGTGGAGTTGGAAGGGTTCTCCGGAGATTTAGCTCATCCTGGGTTGTTTGCACAGAGGCTGCAGGACACAGGAGACAGCAAAAGGCAGCCCATGAAATAGATGCCGCGGACAGCTTTGCCCACACCAAGCAAACAGGGCGCATTGTTGTCCAGGGAAAGGGCTCCCAGTTTGGCCAGCCCACGCTGGGCTTGGATGCAGCGGACAAAGTGGGGCTCCCACGAGAGGCGGGGTGGCCAAGAGGTGCCCGGCAACCCTCCGCACCTCTCTCCACACTGGAGGAAACACATCCTAAATAAAAGCTGGGCTTGTATAAATAAATGTGTCCAGAGGCTGGCGGGCCAGCCAGCACCGAGAGGAGGAGGGGGAGCAGCCCTGCGCCAGGAGGGATGGAGACCGCGGCCACCTCAAACACTTGCCCACCAGGCTGCAGGGGAAGAAAAGAATTTAACTTTTCTTATTTTTCCCCCAGCCTTCCTCAAAGCACCCCCCGGCAGGCTCCCTGAGCCCCCAGCCCCCTACCCGCCGCGGCAGCCGGGTTTCCCTGCGGTGGGCACTCACCAAAGGGCGAGGGCAGCTCCCCGCTGCCTGCAAATGGAGGTGGAGGGCACCCAGGCATCGGGTCCCCACGCCAGCAGCGGGCAAGCCCCGCTTGGAGCTGCCTGTGGAGGGGGAAGCATGCGGGTCCCTCCCCAGCAGTGCCGGCACCAGAGCGGGTTTCGGTGCAGAGCCAAGCTGCCGGCCCTACCCGAGCACCCGGAGAGCGAAGGCACCGCTCCACGCTGGCTCTGCCCCTCCGCCGCTCGGCCAGATGTTGGCTCAGAAAGGGAAAAACAAATCCCCGGCTGCCGCCAGGGCCTGGCTGAGGGATAGCAAATGTGCTGGCCAGACGCGGGGCATGGGGCTGCACTCGGGGGCTCCGGCAAGGGGGGCGGCCGAAACAGCCTGTGGCAGGAGCGCCCGGGGCTGCCGTGGGGATTCGGTGGGGACATTTCTCTGGATAACGCATGAGGTTTCAACCAGAGGTTGTCATTTCCTTCTCGGAGGGAAAAAACAAAAAAAAATAATAATAAAAAAAGCAGTGAAGGTTTTACACTGTCCGCTCCGTGGCCAGGTTTGTCTCTGATATTTTCCCACCAGCCTCCTCCTGTTCAGTGCTGGGTGACGCTGAAGCCAGCACGGCCAGCAAGCGGCAATCCCCGCTGCTGCAGGTGGGTGTCCTGCTGCTGGAGCAGGGAAAAAACCCACCTGCAGAGGCAAGAGCAGGCCAGCGAGCATCCCCGAGATGGAGGATGCTTTTCTCCTTGCTCAGGCCGTACTTGCTGCCCGTGCCCGAGGCCGATGTTCCCCTGGCAAACGGTGGCTCGTCCCCAGCGCCGCAGGGAGCAAAGCCAGCCTGGGGCCGGGGAGCCAGGAGCAAAGGCAGGGATACCTGCTGGTGGGTTGGAGGTGGTCTCGGTTCATCCTTCCAGAGAGGGGAGCAGGACCTCCTGTGCCAAGCGGGCAGGCGAGGAATGGACACGTTCAGCCTGCCCGTTACCCATGCATAACGACGGAGACAGTCAAGATCAAACATCCACGCGAAGGGCCAAGCCCTGCATGACTCTATCCCTCAATCAGCCCTTAACGAGGCAAAGAGAGGGGGACCGCTGAGGACAGACAGAAAGCAAAGCGACGCGGAGGTCTTCAGTAGACCTCGAGATAAAGAGCCGGAAAGGGAATACTTGGCAAAATTGAATCTCTACAAATCAGCAAGTCTGGATAATATGTAACCCCCAGACTAAATAGAATTAGCTAATGAACTTATGGAGCCCCTGACAATTACTCATAAGAAGGTGCTGAGAAAATGGCACATCCCAGGTTTATTTAATGTCTTTATTAATGATCTGAAAGCAAGAGTAAATAACAAATTAATTATGTTTGCAGATGACTGTAAGCTGGAAGGTGTTGCAAATGCTGCCAAAGACAGCAAAGTCACACCAAAGGCCCTAAAGAGGTTAGAAACAAACCAGCAGGAAACAAGTCGCACGTAATCCAGTGGTGAAACACGGTGCGGGGGGAAAAGGACCTGAAATGCAGACATCCAAGAGGAAGGAGGTGTGTGCTGCACGAGATCCAAGCGGGAGGCCAGGAGTAGCTTTGGAGGGGCATGGAGAGATGGGAGACGAGCTACACCGTGAACAAGGCGAGCCCCGAAACCCGACGGGGCTCTGCGGGGTGAGGAGCGGGGAGCCAGGCTGGGTCGGATGCTGCGTCTCCAAAAGGTTGTGGCTTCCTCCTGAACACGTGTGGCATCTGCTTTGCATCGGGGGGAGAAGCTGGAAAGCTCTTTTCCCGGTGCCACGCTAGCACGGCTGGACTGTTATGAACCCTGAGGGCTGAGGACCATCCCGACTGCCTTGAGTCCTCCTGAGAGAGGTGCGAGGTTTGGAGAACTGCTGTGGCAGGGAAGGTGGCACAGCTCGCCATGGGATACAGCCGGGGATGGGTAACACGGCTTTGGGACCAAGCCATTCGTCCACATCCACATGGACACCGGGAGCTGGTTTTGCTCCCCCAGAAGTGCCTGGTGCCGGGGAAAGCCATGGATGCCCTGTTTTGCCGGGAGCAGGCGGTGCCTCCGGAGCCACCCGTCACACCCCATGTTGGGCTCCTTCCCCCTTCGGCGGCGGGCGCTCCTCCCTCGCCTCGCCCCGATGGGAACAAGGGTGCTTTGAGCGGCGGGTGGGCAGTGGGCGGGTGGGGGCCTCTAGCCCTTTAAGACAGAAAATTGACTTTGTAATCTGAGCGAATTCCTCTTTTCTGACAGGCGGGAGAAGTTACGGGTCCCTCCCTCACTCCGCTTTATTAAATATAGTAGTAGCAGCAGCCCTCGCCTGGAAGCAGGCGCTGGTGGAGGCTGTGCCGTACCCGGAGCCCCAGCCGCCGCTCCGGCCCCCCCCGGGGGACACCATGGGTGCCCGAGGTGGCATTGCCACGCTGCTGCTGCTGCTGCTGGTCTGCCAGCCCCAGTCCCTCCACGCGGGACCCCCGGCCGGAGGTAAGTCCCGTCCCACCAGCCCATCCGAGGGATGGAGCGGTGAGAAATCCGAAGGGATGAGGCTCGGCTTCGGGTGGGCCGGGAGGGATGGGGACCCAGCGGAGAGCAGTATGGGCACCCATGGTTGCAGGCTGTCCCTCCCCGAGCTGAGGGGGGGGCCTGTCGCCAAGCTGGCAGGAGGGAGGAGAGGCAGCTGCCTGTTTTCGGGCAGGGTGTTTGGGCCGGGTTGCCCTGCGGGAAAAGGCGAGGGAGGGAGCGGGGCTGCTCGCCCCCGTGGCTCTCAGGGTGCTGTGTACCCCAGCTGCGTCCGACGCTTTCCCCGGGGGGGAACACGCAAACGTGGTGCTGGGAGGGATGGGGCTCCCTCCCCGCACGCATGCGGGAACCCCAGGGCTTTGGTCTGTGCCGTGGGCAGCCCACGGAGGAAAGGCACCTTCCCCGCTCTGCCAAAGCCCTGTGCCATGGGGACGGAGCACAGGCATATCCTTGCAGCCCCGGCAGAGAGAGTCAGCCCTCCCTGCCCATGTTTGGCCTTGCCACAGTAGCTGTCTGCGAGGGCTTGGACGGTGCCGATGGGAAAGTAGGAGCTGGACAGCATTTGCCAGGGTGCGTGTCACCTCCTGCATCTGCTCTGTCCGTCTGTCCCGGGCATCCCGGTGTGGCTGGGTGCATGGGGCAAGGGGCTTGCCTCTTCTGCTGGCACAGTCCCGGAGGGGTGCAGGATCACCCTGCGGGTGATGGGGCACCAGGGACCATCCAGAGCTGAGTGTCCCCCCCAGGAGAAGGAGCCCTGGTGCCACAGGACGGGCTGGCCCCGGGCAGCAGGGAGGGCAGGGGACGCTGGCTGCTGCACAGGGACGGAGCCAGGAAGGGTTACTGCAGGGCACGGGCTGGGTGGGGAGCAGAGCGGGTGATTTATATCCAGTTTTCCCCAAGAAGCAGCCAGGTTTGACCACACAGCTCTTGGCACGGCAACGTGCCCTGCCTCAGCATCCCAACGGCCATCCCGCAGCCCTGGTCCCACCCCATGCCTTCTGCCTCCCGCTCCCTCCTCTGCGCCGGGATGCTTGTACCTGCAATGGTCCGAGCCTCAGCAGGCTCTGCGGGGTCTGGACATGGGTCTCATCCTGCTCGGGACAGGCCTGCGCCTTAGCCTGACCCTCTAAGCTGCGCTCGGGGTCTAACCAACAATTTACACTGCATCATCAGCATCTGCAGCTTCAGAAGTGAAGGAAATTTAAAAAGCACTTTTTTTTCCCTAACTCAGCCCCAAAATAATATAACATTTCACCAAGCAGTTTCTCTTCCCCAAACCTCCTGCCGGGCGTCGGGGCTCTGACCAACAGTGGGGCAGGAGCTTGCTCCAAGCAGTTTCCAAAGGAATTGCTGACCACCTCTGGTCTTTTGCTCCCCAACCATCTTCTGTGTCTGAGCCTGTGTCAGTGCGAGAAGGAGGACGAGGACAATCCCAGAGCCCAGCCTCGTGGTTCTTGGCACCCACAAGGTCCCTGCAGGTCCCTTTTTGTCCCTGTTCCCTCCCCAGCGAGCAGGTGGCCTCTGGGACACGCTGCTCTCCTTCCCTCCGGCCTTGTTCCTTCTTTTTTTTCCATGCACCAAAATATGAGGATGCCTGGCAAGCCAAGTGGAAAAAAAACCCTTTTGTTAATGAACAAAGTGGTCTTCTTCCTTCCAGCCCTGACCTTTCCATCCCGGGCAGGGATTTCACCACGCGGAACCATCGCCCGCTCGGGTGTCCAGGATGGCTCCTGGGGCTGCCCTGGCACTCCCAAGCTCTTTCATGGTGAATGGGCTGGAGCAACCCCAAAAAAAGGCACGTGGCTTTCACTGGCACCTGCCAAACCCCCAGATTCCCTCCAGGTAATACCGCCCATGGCTGGGGCACAGCTCCAGGTATCAGCGGGCATCCGCCTGGCACAGACCTGCAGGGCTGGGAAAGTAAAGGGGTTTTACACCCATTTTCTGATGCTGGGGACTATTTCTGCACCCTGCCGAAGCAGACATGGCAGCCACGACCCCCAGGTCTGGGCACTGGCTTCCTGCAAGCTCCCTCCCCTCAGGAGCATCCCTGCTGAGACCACCAGTGCCCATGCCAGGCTGCCCACCCTGGGACATCCCTCCATCCCCATCAGGGAGAGCAACATCAGCCATCAGCAGCGTGCTGGGCACAGGGCTGGGGACAGACTCATTTTTAGGGGTGAAGCCTGTGTTTTGCATTGCCTCCAAGCCCAGGTTGAGGACCCCCGGGCTTTCTGCCCAGTCCAAAATGGAAAAAGTCACCGTGCACATCAACAAATACAAGATTATAACAAAGAGAAAAAACACTCATAAAACTTGTCCTCTTGACATCTGAGTGTGAGGCTTTAGTAAACTGTTTTTAGACAGCCTGGCTCTCTTCCAGTTCCCAGTGAGGTCACCAGCAGGCTGAGCTCCCCCTTCCCCAAAAACCCTCTCGCTGGGGGTTTGTGATGAGGAGGGATGCAGGGGGAAGAAGGAATCAGATGTGTAGGGTCCCTATGAGCAGCACTGACCCCGAGCTTCCAGCAAAAATGTGACCCCCAAGTCTCAGGTGGTCCCACAGCAGCGGTGATGGGGGTCCCAGGGAGGTGAGCGTGACCCTGGCTTGTCCATGGCTGCCCCGGGCAGCATAACCTGCTCATGGGCAGGGAACAGTGTCTGTCCCAGGGTACCCGGCCATGACCCCTCCTGCCTTATCCGAGGTGTAGGGATATCTTATCGGCTCTAGGGAGCTGCCTTGGCTATTCCTCTCCTCCACTTTTGGAAATCCGACCGATTTATTCAAACTTTCTTTTTCGTGAATGCGCCACATGTTTTGAGGTCATAGCTTCAAGCAGCTGGAAAAGTTTCCAGCTGATGGGAAAGAACAGGAAAAAGGCTGAAAAGGGGGGAGAATGCAAACTGGTATCGTGGGAATCAGGGAGGAATATTCTCGTCTCACTCTTATATTTAGCAACAGAGGGCTGTGGGCAAATATATAATAAGCGCATTCCTCCAAGATCGCAGGACAGGGTTAAGCTCACCCGGAGGAACTAACGTCAGGTTGAAGGCTGGACAGTATCAGGACTTCAGAGGCGGTAGGCTAATGCTGTCTGTGTGCCTAAATAAAGCTCAAAGCACAGACTGTTCGCAACAGGCGTTGGCTCAGGCCAGCCTCAGCTCCCAGGGGCCGCTCCATCGGCCCTCTCCAGGTGCCTGGAGGAGCCGGGCTCTGGCTTGTCTCCTTTTTGGGAAGCCAGCCTCCCCGAGTGTTAGGATCACCCCCAGCCTCCAGCCTAGAAAGTCCTAGAAATGACTCTGCTCGTACCTGTAGGCTTCCTGGGTCTTGCCTGGGTATCCCAGGCCACTTCCGTGTGCCCAAGTCACCCTAGCAAGGACGAGGCAGGTCTGCAGGCAGCCCAGCCCAGTTTGCAGCCAGCCCCGTCAGCACCCCGTATCTCCAAACCTCCTGGAGACACAGAGCGAGGAGGGTGCCCATCGGAGACCCCTCATTCCCAAAGCAGCCCTTCCCCGAGCCATCTCCATCATGCCCGGTGCTTGGTTGCACACTGCCATGCTGCCCAGGGACAGGATGCCCCACGGAGTTTTTCTAGGGTAAATGTAACAGAAAAACTAAGGTCAAGAGAAATGTGTTATGATCTTTCTCTCTGAGCTGCTGCGGTGGGAGTGGACATGCCTGCATGATGGTCATTTTACTTGTGAAGTTGCAAATGGACCCGAGGCTTTTTGTTAACGTGCCACAACCAGAGAACCCACTTTGCTCTGTTGCAAAGCCAAGGGCTGCTTTGCAAAGCAGAGCCCAGAGTCAGGGCAGCTCTGGATTCTGCAAAGCTGGGCTTAAAACCAGAGGAGCGGGACTGCTGCAGCTCTTCCCGACCCCGGGATGGGGAGGATGCAGGTTTGTCACTTGTTAGCTGTCACTCATCCTCAGGACAGACCATATCAGGTCTCTGAGCATCCTCCTGCCAGCCGGCAGCGAGGTGGGGTGAAAGATGTTTATGCCTCGTGCCTTGGATCCAAGAGGGTGATAAATTCCCATTTTCCATCTGTCCTCCCCGGGTGCGTCGCCTGCGCCAGTCGTGCATCGCTCCGTGCAATACCTCTGGGAGCTGCCCTGCGCCCAACGGCTGCTTTTGGCTGCCTGACAGCCGGACAGACAGACAGACAGTAGCAGACAGAAAGCATCCCAGGGAAGGGAGGGCCCTGCCAAAAATTGACGAGAGCGGGAAAAGTCATGGGGCAAACATCACGGTTTGGAGGTGGCCGGTCCCATCACATGCCTCCAAGCCAAGGAGAGAGAAAAGTAACGTTCATCTATCGCCGTGACTCACTGGCTGTTCAAGGAGACTTCGCAGGCTGTGAGTCAGCTTGGGACGGCTCCTGCTGCTTCTTTTGCCCAAATCTTGGCTTTCTGGTGATTGTTTTTCCTCCCTGCTGGGGTGAGCAGGGGGAAGGTGGGCAAAGTTTGGGGGTCAGAGCCCCTGGCTGCTTGTGGTGCCATGCCCAGGTGTGTTAATAGATGCTCCCCATCCGTTATCATGCCATAAGCCCCCCTGGTGCTCCCCAGAGCACAGGCAGAAAGCCAGGGGGGGTCAGGAGGAATTTCCCATTCCCTTTCCCAGCCTCTGGCTGGGCTTCATCTGGGCTTCAAGGTTTTCTGCATCCCATCCCACAGAAATTTCTGGGCCCACCAGGGTCACTTCCTCTGGGAGCCAGGGAGGAGAGAGGGAAGTTTTGGCCTGAGGTAGATGTGGCTGAGAAAAGCCTCCTGTCCTGCCCCACAGCCCTGGGAGGGGATGTGCGCGCCCGCTTCCACACCCCCACAGCCCCACGCGGCCAGCTATATGTTTCCCCTGTGCTAGAAATAGAGCAGGCATTTATTTTCTCTATAAACATCACCCCGCCGCTTGATTCTCATAGATGGAAAAGCCAGGGGGATAATGGGGGTGGGGAGGGGGAGGCAGGGTAGGGAGGGGGACCTCCAAAAGGATTGGGAGAGAAGAGAAGAGAAGAGAAGAGAAGAGGAGAGAAGAGAAGAGAAGAGAAGAGAAGAGAAGAGAAGAGAAGAGAAGAGAAGAGAAGAGAAGAGAAGAGAAGAGAAGAGAAGAGAAGAGAAGAGAAAAGAAGAGAAGAGAAGAGAAGAGGCAGAGATTTCAGCTCTAAGAAGCGGGAAAAAAGAAAATACCCATTTTCTTTGCAGTTAGAACTGCAAGGCAGACAATTTAGCATGTCAACCCCAGATGAGCAAAAAAAATCCTCTCTTTCCCCTTCCGTGCTGCAAACATCCCTCCCTCTCCATGGAGACACTTTTCTCTGTCCCTCGCAGCACCCAGCATTACCGAAAGCCCAGGCCAGCCACGGTCCTTGTAGCCCCGTGGAGTGCAGGGTGCTGTGGGTGCTACAAGTGAGCTCACCCTGAACTGCACATTTTAAAAGCTCCTTCCCTACCCTGAGGGCCGCGCTGGATGCTGGAATTAAAACCTGCAGGTAGCTCCCGGCAGAGCCTCAGTATCTCCCTCTGTGCGCCGCTCGTGCCCATCCTTCCCCTCTTAGCCCTGAATTTGGCTGATAACCTCCCCCATATCTCGGCACTTCAAGAGCCATTTGGCACAAGCGAGGTTGGGAAACATCTGAGCCTGGGCGGCTGGAGACGGGCCCCTCTCCAGCAGCAGCCGTGCTGTTTGTTGACGGCAGGCGAGGATCTCTCCGGTAACGTCCAGCCGTTCCAGGGACGCCTGTGAACATCCCCTGGCCGGGCTCTGCCGCTCCCGCCGGGGCTGAGGACGGGCTTGGGCACGGGCACCGGTTCTGTTGGGCTGGCAGGGATGGGATTCAGGGATCTGCAGGTGGGATTTGTGCCTCGGGTGCCCCTCTCCCCGGTAAGCCAGCCTCCAGCCCAGGCTTCCCCCACGGTCCCCCTGCTCCTCCAGTGCTGGGCTGTCCAGGATTGTCCCCTCGTATGCCACCGCATGCCCTCCTGCAGCTCTGCAAGCCCTTCCCTCACCTAGCGGGAAGCAGCCAGCACGGAGTCGGAGTAGGGAAAGCTGTGGGAGCGGGGGCCGGGATGTGCAGGGTGGAGCTGGAAAACCTGCCAGCCAGCGAGAGAGGGGGAGACGGCTTGGGAGAAAGAAAAAGAAAGAAAGAGAAGGGGGAAAATATAGAACAAAACCCGACTTGGGATGGTTTGGAAACCACGTCCTCTGAGGCTGATACGATATTTCCAGGCCAACTTCTCCTGGCAGCGGGAGCCTGAGCGAGCCTGAGTCACGCTGCAGGGGACGGCACAAAAGCCCCATTGAGCTTCCCGCTTCCCCAAATCCTCCCATTTTCTCCCCCCGCTTCACTTCCCAGGGCAAAAAGTCCAACCGTCGCTTCCAGCTCAGGCTTATTCCCTAAGTCCCTCCGGAGTCGTTTAGCCACATGTCATTAAAAGCTCTCCATCCCTGCTCCTGCTCGCGCCAGGCTTCGGGGGTGCTTGGCCCGGGGATGCTGGAAGAGCCCCAGCTCTTCCGAAAAGCACCATGACCTTTGTAAGGGGGACGCAGCCGGTGTGTGGCAGGGGCCGCGGCAGTGCCAGCTATCAGCTCCTTGCCCTCCCCTCCGTGGCTCTGCATCTGGCCGAGCAGGAGAGCGCAGGAAATACCATCAGCTTTAGGGCTGCTTGAATCATCGTAAAACCACGCTGGAGAAGCGAGGGCTGGAGCTCCAGAGCTCCAGCCAAGCCTCCTGGACCCCGCTTTATGGCCTCCAGCTATAGCAGCTCCTTCATGCTGCTACGTAAGGATGAGGAAGGCAGGCAGGAGCAGGCACATGTGTCGGGCAGGGGGTCGAGGACTGGCAGGACACAGGGTGATATGGCAAGCTCCCCTCCCCAGCAGCGCAGAATTAGCGGGAGGCAAGTTTTCCCCTGATCCCAAAGTCCGTGGGCTGCAAAAAGGCTTTCCCCCCCCCCCCCGAAGCTGTCAGGCAGGAGACAGGGGAAGGTGAGAGGGAGAGCAGCCGGCAGGGGAATAGGGAGAGGAACTGAATTAATAAACACAGGCGGAAAGTTTCAAAGCAGCGCAGTGCAGCCAGAGGTAGGGGCGGATGATCTGCTTTGGGAGACTGGGGCCAGCAGGATGGGATGGGGGCGAAGCAGAGCCCCCTGGCCCAGGGGCTCTCTTCCCACACCCGAAACAAGGGTGATGGCCACTTCTGGCAAGCATTTGGCGGTCGGCAGCCCCAACGAGGGTGATCGGCCATGGCTTTGCTGGCGGTTTCCCGGGCGCTGCTTTCCAGCAATCTCTGCTGGCCGGCACTCCTGGAAAGCACCGGCCTTGGCCCCGGGGAGCCCCGCTGCGAGGGAGGGCCAGGTGGAGGGTGGGAGGCAAGAACTGGAGCTCTTATTCCCAGTGCCGGGGTTTGAGAAGCACGCACAGCCTTGGCTCAGGATGTGGGAGCCGCAATTGCCGTCTGGAGTCACGGAGGATAAAACCTGGAAGTGGGGAGAACGAGAAAAAGCCCTCCTCTGTGCTGTGCGGGGAGCTATCGCAGCAGGGACGGATCCGTGCCGATGACACCCCACCCCATAAATCTCGAGGCTGAACCCCAGGAGCAGGAGAGCAGGGAGAGGCTTTTCCCGGGGCACGGGCTCTTTGCTGGGCTGGCTCTGCCCCGTCCCAAATGCGGAGCCCGTCGTGGAGGCAGCCCTGTGCTGCCTGCGGAGGAGGGGGACCGTGGGATGTCCCCGAGGTCCCCACTGGGCTTGGATGCCATCGCTGCAGCCCAAGACCTGCTCACGTGTGACCCGTCCCCATTGCACTGGGATTTCCTCGCTGTGGAGACCCGGATGGGTGCTTAGCCCTCCTGCTGCACCCAGGCACCCGCTCGAGTCTTCGGGCATCCCTGAAGGCAGCAGCCCCCCTGTCGTCGTCCCCCCCCCCGGCACCGGCTCCTCCCAGCAGAGCCCCAGCCAAACCCAAGGGCCGCTCCACAGCGGCTGTGTTTGCCTTAGCCTGCCTCGCAAGCTGCTCATTTCCTTCCCTGGCCATAAATAAAACTACGCCGTAAAACGAAGGGAACATAATGAAGCCTTTCTCAGAAAGCCCATCGGATCCCTTCCTCCCCCAACCCTTCCACCCCATGTAGGGACAGGGACGCAGCCCAGCCCCACAGCCACCCGGGATGCAGCCGGAGAGCACAGGGCTGTGGGTCCCGCCGAGCATCCCAGAGCCAGCCTGGGGATTAGGGAGGCTTGAAGCCCCCACGGCCACCCACGGTGGAGGCGGGAGGGCTGGACCTGCCTACCCTGCCTGTGCTAGGCGCGGGGACGGGAGCTCCCGCACACGCTGCGAGGGGACCAGGTGGGGTTCAAGCTGCCAAGCAGCATCCCCAAGGCTGGGCGGCTGTCCCCCAGCCCCTCCGGTGTTTGTACAGCGGGTGGCTGCGGTGCAGCACGGCTGGCGATGGGCGAGCTCGTTACCTTATAAAGTCATTAAAATAAAAAAATAATTAAAAAAAAATATAAAACCAGCCCCAAACAACTCAGAGGGCCTGGAAACAAGCTCCTGACGCCGCAGAGGAGGAACGCGGCAGGCCGGCCGTGGGGGTCCCCGGCGGCACCCCACGCCGGGGGGCTCAGCAGCAGCGGGCATGCTGCCGACACAGGGGCTGCTTGTTGGCATCGGCCGGCGGGCAGGAAGGAGGGCAGCCGGCGGCTTGGGCTGGGCTGGATTACACCCACAGCCACACAAGCCCGGGGCTGTTTGGGCAACAAGGAGCCTTCTTCACTCCCCGGCTGTTTTTCCACCCTCAGAAAACTGGTGTGGCCGGGATGGGAAGTGGCTGCAAACACAAGAGAGCCTTTCAGAGGGGGGGGTGCGTGCGTGTGTGTGCACGGGGCTCTCCTGGCACCCACCGCGGTAATTAAAGAGCTGCTTTAATGAATTCCAGTCCCCTCCCTGCAAACACACATGGGCCACCAGCCCTGGCCCCCACCTGCCCCCCACCGCAGCCTGAATGAAGCCTTGTTGAGTGGCCAGTGCCTCTCCGGCACCATGCCCCCTCTCTCCAGGCAGGATTTGCTCCCGTCCTTCCTCCTTGGCCTCAGCATCCTCCTCCGGGCAGAGCAATGGGAGTCTCTGCAGCCCCTCGGGGACTTGTTTGTATCACCGATGCACCTCCTCATGCACACCCCAAAATGCATCTGTTTTGTCCCGCTGGCAGGGCTGGGGATGCCCCAAGCCAGGGTGGGAGCCTGCGGGTGGGGAAGGCCTCCATCCACCAGCACACGTTTCCCCCTGCACACCCAGGAGACATCTCCCTGCTCCGAAAAACCCTGCCGTCCCGCGCCGGTTCGTTCTGCAAACCCTTGTTGCTGGGTTTTACGAGTGCCTTCCCTCGCCTGGACCGGGAGTTAGCTCCTCCATCCTTCTACGTGCCGGGGAGGAGGTGGGAGAAGTTTGTGTGCAGAGATGTTAAAACATGGAGGAGGGCCCAAAGTGGCCCCGATGAGCCCCAGTGCGGCCCCCGGAGCCCCCCAGGCAGAGGGGGATCCCCTCCCCTCCGTGGTGCTGCCCAGCATCAGGCTCTGCTGGATGTGGCTCGCTCGGGGGCTGGGATGCCAAAAACCCCCCTGAACACCAAAAACCAGCAACTGGAGAGGCCAAACCTGCCGTGTTTTCAACTGGAGGAGCAGGGGGAGAGGGCCAAGGCGTCCCGGACCCGGCGCGTGGCTGGCGGCTGGGGGGGCCACCGGGGCAGCGCCGGCTCGCACAGAGCCCTTGCTTATTCACCAGCCCCAAGAGGAGCCGAGCACGTCCGGGGCCTCGCTCCCAGCCCCTTGCTCAGTGCTTTTGGCTCATCTCCTTGTTTTTTTCAATGCAAAAAAAAAAAAAAAAGAAAAGAAAAAAGAAAAAAACCCAACTAAATGACACTGCAGGCTATAATCTGCTGGCTGCTGGCCGGCTGCTTGGAAACTGTGACGGAGGCCCCTCTCTCCTCGTCAACGCCTTTCTATCGGCCTGGCAAGGCAGGGGCAGCGATTTCCTGTGGGACACGGAGAGCTGGGAACGTTATTTTTAGTCGGGGCAAGCGGGATGGCTAGTGTGCCCACCCCAACCCACAGCCAGGATATGGAGACCTGCTGATCCCCACAACAGGGGCAGAAGAGCCAGCTCAGACCTCCCCATCCAGGGATGAGGCTGGGCTTGGGGCACGACAAGCCCACGGCGCGATCGTGGCACCCTTGGATCACCTGGGAAAGGTGCTTTTGGGTCACGGGAATGCATCCGCATGGGGTCATCCCGGGATGCTCAGCTGCAGCCAGCCCACGGATGGGGCTGGGTGCCTGAGGGGGTCCCTGCTCTCTCCGTCCGTGGCCAAATCAGAGCCGCCAACCAAGCGATCAATCAGGATGGTGCACCCTGTGCCACGGAGGCTCCTCCAAGGCGAAATGCATTTGAAAATAAAAAAAAACACAAATCCAGCAAGCCATATTTTCTGGGTCTTTTGCAATGTGGAGGGCAAGGAAGAGGGGAGAAGGAGGTGAAAAGCTGCGAGTCCCTTGTGAAAGAGAAATGCCACAGGTCGAGCGGCATTCGCATCCTGGCCAGGCTGCTGAGCAGAGGAGGAGGGCAGCCGTGAAATAAAGCAGGAATTTGGGAAACAAACAGCAGTAACTCACACGGCTCTGCTGCCGGAGAAAAATCCCAGCACCTCCCGGAGCCGGGCAAGGGTCCCTCCTCCCTCTCCCAGCAAACAGCACCACTCCCCTGGGCATCCGCGCCGGCGGTAACTTTTTATTACTAGTATTTTACGAGAGAAAGAGAAGAAAAGCATCTCTGGCAGCTTCGGAAGAACGGAGGCAGGACAAAATGTGCTGGCTGCAGGAGCTGCTGCCCCTTGTCACACTGGAAAACAGCCTGGCTGTGCTGGACCGGCTCCTCCAGCCTCAAAACATGATCCCCAGCACCCGCGGTGAGATGCTGCCCAGCCCCTGGGCTGGCAGAGGAGCTGCTGGTGGGTCCGACCTCAGCAAAGCCTTCCCTCCCCGTGAGAGCAGCCACTCAGCGCCCATCTGAAGAGCACGTTTTTTGGATTAGACGAAGCCACAAACCCGAAATGTAGCAGAATCCTGGTGGGAGCTGGAGCACAGACCATGCACGCACGGGGGAACCTTGACGGGAGCCAGCACATAACGTACATGCAACGTCTCTGGGGTCCACAATATATTGCATGCATGTGTGCACGCCTTGCTGGGGCCCGAGCACAGCTGCCTGCGTCTGTGCAGGGAGGGAAAGGAAAATTCCCTTTTGCAACGTGCCGCGACACTCCTGCTCACCAAACGCTGGGACGAGGTGGTGCTGAGAGCCCCGGGCAGCGCCTGGCGCAGCACCCACCACCCTTGGCCACTGAGCAAGGCATGCCGGGGCTGGCTGATTTTGCAAGGACCACTGGAAGGAGGAAGCGGGTCAGGAGAGGACAGAGCTCCTGCAAAGAATAGCAAAGCTCCTCTGAGTCACTGGCTGGGCCCAAGAAGACAAGGAAGCCAAAGTGCCCCGTGCCAACGGGAGGCACGAGGGCCAGGATACGAGTAGGCTTGAGTAAGGCACCCTGGCAGCCCTGCCCTGGGCTGGGCAAAGGGCTTGGTATTAAAGCAAACGCTAGATATTTCCATGCTGCCATTCCTTCCCTGCCCAGAGCGGGTGGGGTGATGGTCCTTGCAACACCCGTGTTGTTCTCCCAGACCCCAGGAGAAAGCCGAGGCACTTTCTCTGCCGCCGGCGGCAGGAAATGATTTTTCGTGGGGTCTGAGCAAGGAGGTCTCTCCGTCCCCGAAGGGCTCGAAGAACATTGCCCTACACAGGGCACCGCAGAGCTCAGCTCAGCAGAAAATGCAGCAAGCCAAAGCAGAGTGCTCCAACTCTACCCCTGCCAGGCAAACCCTCACCATCACCTCTAATGACGGGCTTGTTTCAAACCCTCCATGGCTGTGGCTGCTTCTTGTTGGGTTGGGTTTTCACTTGCTGCACCACCCCATGAGCAAAGCCTGCCTGCCGGAGCAGGGTGGGCCTGCCCAATTTCCTGCCCATTCCCACCCCAGTCAGCCCCACAGAAATTTGGGTGATAGGAAAATGCCACCGGGGAAGCAGCTGTAAGAGCACACGTGGGTGTTTACACCCAGACCTCACCATGCAGGAGGCTGGTTTCGCTCCAGCACCCAACCTTCATCCTCGCCTCCTCCAAAAGAGGGCAGAGGCTGGGCTGGGACCCTCAGAGAAGCCAAAGCCTCGTCCTCGTTGCCCCATGGCACCTCAGCAAACTGCACGTGGGCCCCCAAACCCAACTGTGGGCCTGCGGCTGGGTGGATTTGGTGACAACAAGTGCAATAGTGAAGTATAGCAGGAAAGCTTAGCAGGTATAAACTCAAGCCCAGCAGCCTGTACAGCCTGTAACTGCATATGGACTGACAACGTGCACATTCCCCCCTCCAATACATCGTCGCCAAGCATTCACAACTTACAGGTCTTCTGAGTGGTTATGCTTTGCCCTGCAAGTGCAGAGTTAACTTTGCCATGGGCTGCTCTGGAGCTAACCGGGATGGGTGGCAATGTATCGCAGACGCGTGCACTTAACGTGAATGCAATGCACATGCATACATTGAGTAAGCAAAAAGTATAGGCACTCTAAAATTAAGCCTTGCCACTCCCTGTGCTTTTAATTCTACCGTCTCCTGCATATGCCCTGTGACACAGTCTTTCATTTCATGACCGCATGCCATTGTGCTGAGTCCCTCCAAGGCTGATGTATACTGGGCGTTGAACGCCTTCCAGCTGCAGCTTCAGGCGCCCTGTTTGAGTCAAGGTTTCCATATGGTCTTGCATCCACATATGGATCGCAGGCACAGGCGTTTATTCCTCCGGCACCGATGGAGCAGCCACCTTCAGGGTGAACGTCAGCAGTGTTTGCATGATATGGAGAGCTGTTAGAAAGTGGTGTATAAATAGGGAGAGGAGCAGAGCGCAGTGTTGGCTGACCCGGCGGCATCCCCGGGGCTCCCACGCAGCATCTCTCTGTTTGGCCGGGGAATCTGGCCAAGGCACGACACAGCCTCCGCTGGAAGGGTGCATATTCCTCCAAAGGGAGACGGCTGTGGCAGAAGTGGGAAAGACTCATTAGGGTAACTGTTCACCTCCTAATGCTCAGGAACTCGGCCCGATGACAGGCCATACTGCATCTGCCCTGGCCAAGTAACAAGGGGGAAGGTTCCGCTAAATGCTGCATGGGCAAGGAGAAACACCACCTCTGCTTCACCACCCGGCCCCTAGAAACCCCTTCCCCTAGGAAAATCAGAAAACAGACTCCCTGAGGGTCTTTCCATGCTGCTGGGCTCCAGCACCCTGTCACAGGGCAAACGGGGAAGGACTGATGGATGGGCTTGGGATGCTCCAGAGTCACACCCCCCACACAGACAGGGCTTGTGGGGAGTGTCCTCCTCTGCCTGACCCTCTCCCTTTTCTCCCCAGCCTCTTTCTTCGGGGATGGCTACGTGGAGATGCCGCTGGCGGACGCCTCGCGCACGGTGCGGCTCCACCTGCAGCTGTACACCAGCCAGGGGAGCGGGCTGCTCTTCCTGGCTGCCGGCCAGCCCGACCACCTCCTGCTCCAGCTACGAGCCGGCAACCTGCAGGTCAGCACCCCGGCACCCCGCTCCCCCACACCAGTCAGGGTCTATGGGTCAGGGCTTCATCCTGTGCAAGGACGAAGGGGCAGCACCTGAAAGAAGCAGCAGCCCACGGGGCCAGATACAAGCAGGGAGAGCCAAGCTGCATGGGAGAGCCAAGCCAAGACCCCTGCCAGGGGATGTTAAGAGTTCATAGAGTCATAGAATGGTTTGGGTTGGAAGGGACCTTTAAAGATCATCTAGTCCAGCCTCCAAGAAGAGCAAGATTACCTGGATTTTAGACATAGAAATAGAATCCTTAAGTTTCGAAAAGACCTCTAAGATCAAGTTCAAGAGGAGAGTGGACAGAGTCTTGGGAGAATTGGTTAAATACAGAGAATCAGGCTCCAGCTGGGGAAGCTCCTCACCCACTGCCTGGGGTAATGCTGGGGAGCATCACAGAGACACCCAGACACCAGCACCCCACGTATATTGCATGGTCAGACATGGTGCACAGCACCCTCGGGGTGCAAGGGGTTAGCAAAGAGAAGGGGTGAGACAAGAGGATCCAGAGAAAGAAGAGGTGTCCCCTGTCCCACCCACAGGCCAAGCCCAGCTAGGGCATGGGAAGGGATCAGGGAAAAAGAATACAATTCCCTCGTGTGATTATGGTGTTGGCATCCACCATAAAGGAAAAGAGCAGGGAGCGTCCGGGGCACACATCCTGCCTCTCCTGCAGCCTGGGCTGGGCCACCAACCACATCTAAACCAAAGCAGGAGAGCAAGCAAGCAGCTGGCCGGAGGTCTCCCTAATGGAGACCATGTGTCTGTCTCAGGGCCCGTCAACTAGCCCTCTACTTAGGCAGGCTCCAGGCTGCTGCCTGTGGGGAGTGAAGCCTGCTATTTCCCCTGCCAGCTCCCAGGGCAAGGACTGGAAGCAGCCCAGGTTGCAGGGATGGAGGGCAGCAGGCAGGATGCAGCAGGGAAAGAGAAGCCAGCCTCTGGCAGGGCTCCTCTGTTGGGGGGAGAGGAAAAGCCCATCTGTGGGACCGGGAGATGGAGGACCCCAGGGAAACAGCCCCGAGACCGGGGTTTGCTGAGAATCAGTGAAAATGGAGAGAAATTCAGAGAGTGGGACAGAGAGGGCCTGCCCACTGGGGGATGAGGGAGGAATGCGCCCAGAGGTGGAGAAGGGCAGGGCACGCAGCAGCGAACAGGACTCGTGAGCCCCCAGGTACAGGTCCACACTCCAGCTGGTATTTCTGGTGGGTGGAGAGATGTCTCCTGTGCTGCAGATACCACCTTGCTTGAACCGAGCATTTTGCATCCTTCCTTGCAGGCGAGGCTGCAGCTGGGCTCGGAGGAGGTGACCCTGCAGTCCCCAGCAGAGCTGCAGCTCAATAACCTGGCGGTGCATGACGTGGAGCTGCTGGTGGAAGATGGCAGGATGACGCTGACCATCGACGGCCTCTTCAACAGCTCCGTGGACATCGCAGGGCCCATACGTGAGCTGGACATCCAGTACGGCCTCTATGCTGGCGGGACAGGCAGCCTTGACCTGCCGTACCTCGCCGAGGCCAGCTCACCCTTCAGAGGTTGCCTCCACTTAGTGACATTCAATGGCCTGGATGTCCTCTCCCCTCTGTCCTCTGAGGGCAGCTCCAAGATCTTCCACCGGGTCCAGGAAGGGTGCAGCACACAGTTCTCTGCAGAGCCCGAGGACCCCTTTGGGTTCCTGGGGCCACACTCCTACATCGCGTTTCCCACGTGGGACGCGAGGGAGGAAGCGACCATCGAGTTTGTGATAACGACGAGCATCACCCAGGCACCCCTCATCTACCACGCGGGGCTGGAGAATGACTTCTTCTACCTAGAGATCTCCAATGGGCGCCTGAGGGGGTTTGTCGAGAAGGGGAACGGCATCATCGTCCTGCACAACAATGTCTTCATCAGCGATGAGCAGCAGCACTATGTCAAAGTCTACACAGACATCCACAGGTTTGAGATACTGATAGATTACTATGCCTCATCCACGTCCAACCGGGGCATCAACAACTACCTGGACCTTCAGGGAAACCTCTTCATCGGTGGTATGAACGAAGAAGCTTTGCAAAGGCTGAGGGAGCATCATCTTGCTTTCATCTCAGTGTGGACCATGACCAACAACTCGTTTGTTGGCTGCTTGGAGGACCTGCGGATAAACCTGCAGAGGAGGAGTCTGCAAGACGCCGTGATCACAAAGGACATCACATCAGGCTGTGGAAAGCAGGAGCACTACTGGGACTATGACGAGGTATATGAGCAGGATGAGGCACCCACCTCCCCACCTCCGGATGTCTGGTTGGGAGCACCAGGCCTGGTGGTGGAACTGTGCCGGCCAGACAGCAGCTTCCCACCCGCCTTCGCCAACATCAGCAGGTTGCTGCACGTCAGCCCCCTCATAGTCTCTGAAGGGGGCACAGCCTATCTGGAGTGGAAACACGCCCAGCCAACAGTAGACTTGAGCCTTGCAAACATCCGACAGTCCCAAGTCCTCTTTAGCATCACAAACGACCCTAGGCATGGTCAGCTGGAGCTCGACATTCCTGGGTCCAGGAGCAGAAGGAAGTTCACCTTGTTGGACATTGTGAACCGGAAAGTCAGATACGTCCATGATGGCTCTGAGGGGCCCATGGATCAGCTGATGCTGGAGGTGACAGTGATGGCCCAGCAAGGAGTCCCAGAGTGCTTGCGGCAGGGGCAGATGTACCTGCTGCCCATCATGATCAACCCCATCAATGATGCCCCGCAGGTGATCTTTCCCCAGGGGAACCACATGACAATCCTGAAGCACACACGGAAACACCTGACCACAGACATCCTGCAGGTCCTAGATGACGACACGTCCTGCGATGACCTCGAATTCCAGCTGCATGGTGGCCAGCAGATGGAGGAGGGTTATGTGGAGTATGACTTTCACCCTGGAGTACCTATCGAAGAGTTCTCCTGCAGGGACCTGGAGGCAGGCAACGTAGCCTACGTGCACCAGAGTGGGACAAACTTACAGCTCACCTTGCAGGTGAGCGACGGCACAGTCCCAAGCCCCGTTGCCATCCTGAGAATCTTCGCCATTGACCCTGAAATCCACCTGCACAACAACACCGGCCTCTCCATCTCCCAAGGAGGGGCTGCACGCATTACCACGGCCAACCTGTCAGTGACAACAAATGCAGAGAAACAACGGGTTGCCATCCTGTACATCCTCACAGAGCCCCTGAGGTATGGTGAAGTCCAGAAGCAAGGGAGCATGGGAGGGGAATGGAAAAAAGTCGAGTCCTTCCACCAGCAAGACCTGGAGCAAGGGCGCATCCAGTATTTTAGCACAGACCCAGAGCACCGGCTGGGAGATGTTGTGGAGAAGCTGCAATTTGAAGTCCAGGTGGGGCAGAAGGTCTTGCAAAACAACACCTTTCTCATAAGGATTAAAAGAGCCACCATTAAGATGAGAACCATGGTCCCCCTCCAGATGAAGAACAAGCGGCACAGAAATATCACCAGTAAGGAGCTGGAGGCAATGTTGGAAGATCCAAACTCTGCCCCAGTCCCCTTCCACTACACGATAATCCAGGCTCCCAAAAAGGGAAACCTGGAGCTGCTCGGCAACAGGCTGACCGAAGGCTTTGGATTTACCCAAGATGACCTGCAAAGAAACCATGTGAGCTACAGCGCAACCATTAGGAACTCTCAGCAAGCTGAGGACACCTTCCAGTTTCGCGTCCATGCTGGTGAACAGCACTCTCCCATCTATACCTACACAATCAGCATTGGTGGGGACCCTGATGCGCCAGCCCTGACCAACATCCTCCTGACTGTGCCGGAAGGGGGGCAAGCAGTCATCTCCAAGGACCACTTGTTTGTACAGAGCATGAACAGCATGGACTACCTCTATGAAGTGATTGAGGGGCCAGCACACGGGAGGCTGGCCTGGGCTGCATCCCATGGCTGGGCCTCCAGAGAGGAGATCACAGAGTTCACCAATGATGACATCCTCCACCAACGGCTGCTGTACCAGCACGATGACTCCGAGACGCTGGAGGACGACATCCCCTTCGTAGCGATCAGGCAGGGTGAGGGCAGCGCTGAGCCCGAGGCGGAGGAGGTGAGAGGTGTTTTCAGGGTCTCCATCCAACCCGTCAATGACCACGCCCCGGTCCAGGTAGTGAACAAGGTCTTCAACGTGGTGCGCAATGGGCAGCACCTGCTGACGACAGATGACATCGCCTTCACCGACAAGGACTCTGGCTTCTCCGACACGCAGCTGGTGCTGGCAAGGAAGGACATTTTGTTTGGCAGCATCGTGTCGGTTGATGACAGGAGCCACCAGGTCTATCGGTTCACACAGGATGACTTGAGGAAGAAGAAGGTCCTCTTTGTCCATTCAGGGGCTGACCGGGGTTGGATCCAGCTACAGATCTCCGATGGCCTCCACCAAACCACGGCCCTCCTGGAAGTACAGGCGTCGGACCCCTACATCAAAATAGTCAACAACACCGGTCTAGTCATCCACCAAGGGAGCCGAGGGAGCATTGACTCTTCTGTCCTCAGCCTGGAGACCAACATGGACATCAGGTCAGATGAAGAGATACGGTTCCTGATAACGACCCCCCCAAGGTGGGGCACCGTGCTGAGAGGGGAGCAGCCTGTCATGGCCTTCTCCCAGAGGGACCTGCTGGCAGGAGAGATCTCCTACCACCACAACGGGAGCAGGAACACCCGGGACGAGCTCCAGTTCACTGTAGAAGCAAACGAGGTGGTGGTGGAGGACACGCTGGCCATCAGTGTGTTCTTGGACACCCATCCCAGCCCCCTGCACATAGTCAACCACAAGGAGATCCATGTCTTCCAGGGCGAAGCGGCTGGGATCAAGGAGGAATACTTACTGGTGAGTATCCCCTCCTCCAGTCATTCTGTAAGCCTGCATCACTCCCCTGGCCACCAAACCAGGACAGCTGCTGGCAGGACTCTGTTTTACTCCTGCCTGCCCAGAGCAAAGGACTCATGTCCATGTCAGGCTTTGCCCAGGGGCAGAGGCTGGGGGGTTGGCATGGCCGCAGCAAGAAGGTGACTCTTGCTGCTCATCCCACAGCAAAGCCTTGGGAGACTGCACTGTGGCGGGCTGTGGGGCAGCCCAGCCCCGCAGGCACCAGCCCTCCACTCATGCTTTGTCTCCCCCCCACTCCCAGGTGGCCCATGAAGAGATCCCTCCCCAGGACATAGTCTACCTGGTGAGCAGCCCCCCGGCCTCTGGCTTCCTGGCGATGCTTCAGCACGGCCAAGACTCGAACGAGCAGCCCAGCCTGGACCCCATCCAGTCCTTCACCCAGGAGGACATCAACAATGGCAGAGTCCTCTACCTCCACTCCAAGCTGGAGGAGGAGCATGACCGGTTTGTCGTGGACATCACAGCCAGCGGTGTGGACCCGCTGGAGGGAGTGGTGGTGAACCTGGCCGTGCTCCCCATCGCCATCCCCCTGGATGTCCGCAACATCACGGTACCAGGAGGTGGCTCTGCTACCCTCTCCACAGGCATCCTCAACATCCCCAATGCCTACTACACTGCTCTCGGCGTGGAGTTCAGGGTGCTCAAGCCCCCCCAGTTCGGCACCCTCCTGAACAGCAAGCGGCCTGAGGATGGTGGGCTGCACAGCTTCACCTGGAGTGAGGTAGAGCAGCCAAGAGTGCCTGCTTGCCCACCGTGCTGCTTGCCCCCCACACTGCTTGCCCGCCACACTGCTTGCCCAGGGCGTTTGGGAAGAGCCCAGGGGTGGGCTCCAGCCCCCAGTGGCACTGGGAGGCTGGGGAGGGCTGCGGGTCTCCTCTGCCCATCGGAGATCTCTGCCCTTGGGATGGAGGGGCTCAGGATGGCGGGCTTGCCCTGCGGACAAGGCATGCATCAACCCCCAGAGTGTGCTTAGATGGCCTTGGGGATACGGGGTGGGGATGCAGGCAGAGCACCCACACTGGGCTCCACATCTGCTTCCCATGGGGACCCGTCTCCCTGTCTTTCTGCTGGATCCATCCCACGGGGCTAACCCAGAGCAAGCGGCAGGCAGCCGGTTCCCTCCCTCCTCCCAGGCTGGTGCACGGGTCCCCTCCCCAGCGGGGCTGGTGGCCCGTGTCCTCCCAGGAGGGTCACCCAGCCCCTGCCCCGCAGGTGGAGAAGCAGCAGATCCAGTACAGGCAGGATGGCCCCCGGGCCCAGGCCGACAGCTTCACCCTCCTGGCCAACACCTCCGAAATGGACCGGCAGAGCCAGCCCAGGACCCTGTTCATCACCATCCTGCCCCGCAGCTCCAAGGGGCCCCGGCTGAGGGTCAACGCCGGGCTGCAGGTAAGATGCCACGGGGATGGGCAGCCGCCCCAGCGGGCCCTGAGCGCTCAGCGTCAGGACACCCCGAGGGTCGTCCAGCTCAACGTGGGGACCCCACGGACCCCACTCCGAGCCTGCTCACGCACCACCGGGAACTGGGGCACAAGCAGAGCCGGGCTGCAGACCAGAGGCGGGCGATGGGCTCCGGGAGAAGGGAGGCGCTTTCCCGGCGGGGCCGAGGCTTTGAGGAAGGCGGAGACCGGGCTATGCCCCCCCCACCATCACCACCATCACCACCACCCCCGGTTCCACCCCATCCCTCCCCGCCGCCGATGCTAAAACCGTCCGCAAGATGGGAGCATCGCCCCGCCGCACCGCTCGGTCCCTCGCACAACGCTGCGCTCGGCAGAGCCGCGCTGCCACGGCGGCAGGCAGCTGCCTGCAGGCAGGGCAGGCAGGCAGGCAGGGGCTGCTCACCTCCCCTTTTCTGAAGGAGGGAGGGCAGCCCTTCCCCAGGTCCCGGAGTAATCCCTGAGAGCACGAAGAGCTGCTTGCCCGAGTTTCATCAGTACAGATTGGAAATAATTGTTTAGGCAGCTTTCACACCTCTCCGTATGCCCACCTCGGTAAAGTCAGAAGCAAATAGGTCTCACCTGCTGCTGAAGTTCCACCTTCTGTTTCAGACTCTTCCCTGCCCTGTTCAGGATCACTAATACAAAACTGCAGGAAAGAAATTATTAGAAAACATGCAGGAGTGCCAGCCCAGCAGGATCATTCCCGTCCCCCCCCCGTCCCCCCCCAAGGCTATCCTCACCCATCTCAGGATTTCCCAGGCTGGCAGCAGGGTAAGCAGCTCCTTCCGCCAAGGATCATCATCGCAGTGGCTTTGGGAAGGTGTCTGGGAACCTGGGCTCTGGAGGAGATGCCCGAAGGAAGGGTACGGGCTGCCCTGCCCAGGGCCAGGCACTACCCAGGCAACCCCACAGGCAGGGTGAGGGGCCAGGGCTGCCAGCAAAGTTTGGGCCCCCCCCCCCATCCACAGCCAGCCCCAGCTCTGCACCCACCTCAGCTACACCCCAGCCCATGAAGTTCAGCCCCCCTTCCAGCAAATCCCTATTAAGTGGTGCCTCCACAATCTGCCCTAGCTGGGCCAAAATCCTGCACTCCCAACAGGGAAAGGTTAACCCCTCGGCTACTGGGCCCACGGCAGCCCCTCATTCCCACTCCAGAGGCACAAAAGCCCCACTCCACTCACTGAGGACCAGTGCATCCTGAAAGGGCCGCTCCGTGCCGGCTCTGGCAGGGTGGGCCCGAGGCGGGGAGAGCAGGCAGAGCAGGCAGCTCTGTCGCCAGTGCCACACGCTCCTGCCTGGGGCGCAGGCAGACGCACAGAGCTGGCCCTGTGCGGAGGGGAGGAGGAGGAGGCTCCCTCCCTGCCTTATTTTTAGCCAGCCCATCAGCCCAGTGATTGCGAGGCACTTGGGGAAGCATGTCCTTCCCTCCCAGCCACCATGCTAAAAAAAGGGTGAAAAGACAGAAAAAGCTCCCAAAATAAATTCCGAGGCAGCGGTCCATCCGCCTTTCCATTGGGATCCCCCCTTGGCCCTGGGAGGGGGAATGGCAGCTGCCCGGCTGCCCGCAGGAGGGATTCCAGAGCTGGGAAAAGCTCCCTGCTCCCAGCAGGAGCAATGCTAAAGCAACCCAGGGCTCAGGAGGGGCCCGGCCCTGCCGTGTTTGTGCTCTGGCGAAAGATGACTTCAGCGTTTAAAGGTCAGGCCGGGTCCGGGAGAGAGATTGCACAAAGCTTTCCTCTGCTGCCTGCGCCTGCCAGCTCCAGGGGTGCAGAGTCCACGCAGGGCTGGAGAGACGACGGGCAGGGTTCAGACCCCGAAGCGGAGCCCTCCCCGGAAAGGAGCAGGCAGATTTGCCTCAAACGGCTTTTTGGGTTGCATCAGGAGAAAGGATGGCTGCATGCCACCAACAGAGAGGCTTCCACTGCTGCACCAAAACACACGGACACGCTCCCGGCGCTATTTCGCTGCCTCCCCGCATGCTCTCCTGGAGAGCAAAGGCGACACGGCGGCTGAGCAAACATAATAAGCCGAGTAAGCGAGAGCAGGAACCAGGCAGAAGTCTTTAATAATTCAAAGAGGACGGGGAGCACGGTGAAGCAGGTCAGCTGCAGCGGTGCGGGCCCTCGGCGGCGAGCAAAGCCGCCGCAGCCGCCGCGTGTGCCCGTCCCCAGTGGGCAGTGATGTTCGGGGGCTGCCGGTCCCCCCTGCCTGGAAAAAAAAACACTCCGGGCTTTGACCGCAGGGAGTTTTCTTTGGCACCGAGCCCCGGGTGTGATTGCAATTCCAACGAGTGCCAAAGTGACCTGGTTGTGGGTGTTGGGGAGAGGGAGCAGCCCGACAACCTCGGCGCACGTAGAGGGGAGCAAGCGGCTCTGGCTGCGAGGGCTTTGGCTCCCACACCGGCCGTGTGTCCGACAGGACTTCCCCCATCCCGTTTCTCCAAAGCTGTGTTTTCGAGCCTGCCTCCCACCATCCCGTGGGGACTGCTGAGGGATTTAATTTCACTGTCGGCACCCACACCCACTCAAGAAATGTTTTGGGTTAGGCCAGCTGAAAACGGCAGAAAAGAGCTCATCTAACCCAGCACGGCCAGCCGAGCAGCTCCTCCAGTGCCTGGGTGTTGTCTTGTGCGTTTGCAGGATGCAGGCCAGGCTCGCGATGGCGTGGGATGCAGCGCATTCTGCCCTGCACGAGCTGCGGGAAGGCTTGGTCCATGCGCCCCGCAATTTGGAGGCATCCTGAGGGCGAAAGGCAGCTCTGGGTTGCGTGGGCAGAACCTGTCTGGCAGGGCAGGATTCATCCCCGTGGTCTGCCAAGACTGAGATACGGCACAGGATTAAGAGCAGGGAAAATCGGTGCCTCCAGGTGGAGAGGGGTGATGCCAGGGTTTTGGGGAGGCAGCATCCCTCAGGGTGGGTGGGCACTGCTGGCCAGGGGGGAAGCAGCCCTGAGAAGCTTCACAGTGGCCCTGAGCTCTGCCACATACTTGTCATTCCTGGAGGGTTTGCTGGGACAGCTCGTGGCCTCGCTGCAGCCTTGCGAGAGGGCGGTGGGACGGGTGCTTTGCCGGGAGCATGAGCTAAGAGAAACACCCAGCCAGGAAGAGACGGGGCTGCGGTCATCACGTACACAGCAGCAGCTCGGAGAGCGAGTTCATAGAATCATAGAATAGTCTGTGTTGGAAGGGACGTTTAAAGGTCAACCCCCTTGCAGTAAGCAGGGACATCTTCAACAGGATCAGGTTGCTCAGAGTCCCGTCCAGCCTGACCTTGAATGTTTCCAGGGATGGGGCATCTATCACCTCTGTGGGCAACCTGGGCCAGTGTTTCACCACCCTCATCGTAAAAAATTTCTTCCTTGTATCTAGTCTGAATCTACCCTCTTTTAGCTTAAAACCGTTACCCCTTATCCTATCGCAACAGACCCTGAGTTCAGGGCTCAGGGACCCCACAAAAAGCCCTTCCCCTGTGGAGCAACGGGGGGAGATGCATCAAAGGCACGGCCTCTGCCCCAGCCCCACGAGCTGCGCCAGCACCGTGCCTTCTTCCACTTCTACCACTTGGGGAAACTGAGGCACAGAGGGACAAGCCCTCACCTCTGTCCCACGCACACCGTGCGGATGCGCTGACCCGGCAGGGCGGCACGTGCCAGCAAACACAGCGAGGGTGCAGGGTGACGCAGGGCTGGGAAGAGGCCAGATGACGGAGGCATCACCCAGCGTGCGGAACAAGGCACCCTTGTTGGGCTGGAACACGCTCAGACACCCAGCGAAGCAGTCTGAGCGGGGATGGGGTCCGGAGCAGGCTGGGGAAGAGGGGAGAAGTGCTGGGGACATCCCATGGGGATTACAGCCTCTCCTTGTCCCCCAGCTGCGGGAAGGTGCCACAGCTGCCATCGGCCCCCACGTCCTGAGCGCTGAGGACGAGGACTCCCCAGCGGAGGAGGTGACCTACTCCATCCAGCCCCCTGCCAACGGGAAGGTTGTGCTGAGGTCGGCGCCTGGCGCTGAGGTCCGCCGGTTCACACAGGCCCAGATAAATGACGGCCTTGTTCTCTTCGTGCACCAAGGTAGGGCAGGGCTGAGGTGCCCCGGCCCCCCCCCGGCGTCACCCCTGGCCTGAGGGAGGGGACACCGCCGGAGGGGAGCACTGTGCCACCAAGGCGGATGCTAACCCCATCACACAGCACCCTGGTCCAAACCGTGCCAGGTTAATGGGGGGCTGCAGCTCTCCCCTGCCCCTCATAAATGCCCAGCTCTGTGCTTTCCGCAGGGCCCCTGGACGGGGGCTTCGCCTTCGACCTGTGGGACGGCGAGAATCTGTCTCCTGGGCACTTCTTCCTCATCAGGGCTCAGAAAGAGACCCTCATCAGCCTGACCAAGAAGCAGAGCCTCACCGTCTGCCCAGGTGGGTACGGGCACGTTCCCCATCCTTCCAGTTCAATGGCAAGTGGGGCCTTTGGACCCCTCCAGCACCCCCTCCCCGAGCGCTGCCAAGAGACACCCATGGCAGAGCCTGCAGGCAGCCGGTGAGGCGACGGGTTGAAACACGTACTGGACGTGTTTTCCAGGTGCCCTGCAGCCCATCACCAGCCAGAACCTGCAGGCAGTGAGCAACAGCCCTGCCGGCTCCACCACTCTGTACTACAGCATCGAGCAAGCCCCACGCCTGGGCAGGCTGAGCACCTCCCAGGGGGAGGAAATCAGGAACTTCACCCAAGCCCAGGTGAGCTTTCACCTCCTCCAGCCCCTCAGAAGCCCAAAGCACAGCCCTCCATCACCCTCCGCTGCAGGTCAGGGGTCCCAGCCCGACCCTGTCGCTACCGTGGGCAGAGGCGCCCGATCCCTGGCAGGAGGCAGAACAAGGCTGCAGCCGCACCGCGACTTTCCCTGCTCTGCCAACGGCTGCTGAGAGGGATTAAGAGCTGCCACCCCAGCGCCGGCTTTACCACGGCCACCAGCCTCGGATTTAGTGCTGGGGGAGGCTCAGGGAGTTATAATCTCCTTTTCTTAGGTTACCTCCCTGCTGCAGACCCAGCCATCCTGGCTGCTGCCTAAGGCAAGAGCCAAGCGCAACAGTTTCACCCCTGCTGTGAGCAAAGCCTTGCTACCACCCTTCTCCCACAGGGCCAGGCTTTTGCAGAGCATGGCAAAGGGCTTATTTCTAGCCATCGCTCAGAAGCACACAGGTTTGCCCAACCTGCAAGCTGCCCTGTGCTGTGCTTACCCTTGGAGGAAGCTGGCCCAGCTCTTGGAGGATGCTGAGCGAGCTCAGCCCCTCTTCTGAGCTTCAGCTTCCCCAAGTGCTGGGCAGAAACATCCCAGCAGAGAGGCAGCATGAGCTCTGAGTGGTGGCTACCATGCCATGGCTGGTGACGATCCCCATTTCTTACCCAAGTAGGGCTTGGCTGCTCCTTCCTGGAGCCAAGATAAGAGCCAAGGGTGCACATATTGGCTCTAGCACAGCATCACCAGGGATCACCCCTGGTGCTACAGTGCCCATCACACCAGAGATAAGACAGATGCACCCATCTCCCACATGGTATCGCCCACTCTGGGTATTTATTTTGCCATTTAGCAGAGCTCACTGAGGGGTTTTTTAATTATTATTTTTAGGTGGATAGCGGGTTGGTTTTCTACCAGCACAAGATGCCAGAGAAGCCCTTCTGGCTGGCCCAAGATGCCATCCGCTTCCGTGTGGTCGCTCCCACAACCATCTCAGATTCCTTCATCCTCCTCGTGCTCATCTCCTTCGAGGCCAGGTGTCCCCAGCACTCAACTCAGCTATGGAGAAATGCAGGTAAAGAAAGAAGGGAGAAGTAAGGGACAAACAAGCCCTCCTGAAGTTTCCACAATCCCCCCCATTCGGGAGGATTGTGCAAACTTCAGGAGGGCTTGTTTGGCTAAAGACAACACCACAGCGCAATTTCCCATGGCCACCCAAGCACGAGCCTTGATACCATGTCAAGCAACGTCTAAAATTGCATCCACCCTTTTGCTGGGTCCCTGTGCAATTCCTTCCTCCATCATCTTACCAAACTAATACGTCCCAGTTGCCTTCTCATCCCTCTCCATTTCTTTGCAATCCTCCTTTTTCTGCTATATCTTGCTCTTGCTTGGGTCTGCTCTCCTCTCCAGCAGATCCCAGCTATTCCTAGGGATGACAGACTTTTGGGTTTTCCCTTTTCGCCCCCAGGCCTCCAGCTTGCAAGGGCTCAACGGGCTGAGATTGGCACCTCAGTGCTGGATGCTTCCAACCTCCTAAGCCAAATCCCGGTCTCCGAGAGGGCTGCACATGATGTTGTCTTCCTGGTGACAGGGCTGCCGGCTCATGGGCAGCTCTTGCTGGCTGGTGTGCCCCTGGAGCAGTCACAGCCATTCTTCCTGCAGTCAGACCTGGCCACAGGACGCCTGGTGTATGCCCATGGTGGAGACGGCATCTCTGAAGACCGTTTCAGATTTAAGGCTTGGCTCCGGCCCCGGATGCAGCAGTCCATCCACCCTCCGCAGGAAGGGGTGGTCATCTCTGAAGCTTTCAATATAACAGTGACCAGCAGCAGCAGAAAGCCACCACAGGTGGTGAGGCGGCAAGAAGTGCTGCAGGTCCCACCAGGCTCCATGGCGACCTTGTCCCAGGAATACCTGGACGTGGCAGACCCCTCAGGTTCCCCAGAGGAGATGGTGTACAGCGTCCTCCAGACTCCCCTCGCTGGCCACGTGGCCAAAGCCCACAGCCCACGGGAGCCCATCAACCACTTCACCCAAGCAGATGTCAACACAGGCCACGTGGTGTTTGTTGCCACTGGGAGCCATGCTCCAGGGTCCTTAGCCCTGAGCCTCTCCGATGGCCACCACCCACCCACTTTGACTTCACTGGAGGTCGAGGTGCTGCCCGCAACGAGCACCACTGCCAGCCCAGTGCTGCTGGAGGTGCCCCAAGACCTGAACAGGGCCTCTGTGTCCCACCATCACCTGCTGGGAGCTGCACAGCTCAGGGCAGGCAATGCCCTGTACAGGATCACCAGGGACCCACGGTTTGGCCAAGTGCAGGTCAACCAAAAGCCGGCACAGAGCTTCTCGCAGAAGCAGCTGGACCGCGGGGAGGTGACGTTCACCTTCACCGAACTCACCTCTCCTGAGGACAGCTTCCAGTTCCTTGCCATGTCACAGGCAGCCAACAGGACCGGGGTGGTGAACGTGACCGTCCGCGCCTTGGTGAAGGCTCAGATGGGCAGCGTGTGGCCCAGGGGCACCGTGGCCCTCCTGGACACCAGCGTCCTCGATGCCAGTGAGCTGGCCAACCGCACCAAGAGCATCCCAGTCTTCAAGATCCGCAGGGCACCCCGTGGCAGCCGCCTCGTGAGGGTCTCCAGGGACCCAGGACAACCCACCACCCCGATCGAGACCTTCAGCCAGCGTGAGCTGGAGCAAGGGCTGGTCGGGCTAGAGGTGCCAGATGCTGCCGAGACTGAGCAGCCCCTGCAGAGTGACAGCTTCGTCTTTGAGCTGGCAGCCGCCGGCGTGCCACCAGCTCTGGCATCCCTGGGGTACAGCATTGAGCCCTACAACGCCTCGAAAGCCTATGGTGTCACCCTGCTCACGGCTCCCCTGGCACCCTCGCCCCTGGTGCCCCGCTCCCAGGGCACGGCACGGAGCAGCCCCAATGCCAGTGAGCTGGGGATGTCCCCCACCACCTGGCCAGGCCCCGGTGCCACCACCAGCCCCAGCCCTGTGGAAGGGGGCTCTTTCCTCAGCTTCGTCGAGGCCAACATGTTCAGCATCATCATCCCCATCTGCCTCATCTTCCTCCTGCTGGCTCTCATCTTGCCCCTGCTCTTCTACCTGCACAAGCGCAACAAGACGGGGAAGCACCACGTCCAGGGCACACCGTCCTCCAAGGCCAAGAACGGGGCTGTGCTGGACCAGGAGACCTTCCGGAGGACGGACCCCAACCAAGGCATCCCCCTAACGACTGTCAACACCCTGGAGGGCAAGGGCACGGGTCCCCCGGCCCACAGCACCGGTCCTGGGGCGCCGCCGGACCCTGAGCTCCTCCAGTACTGCCGGACTTCCAACCCCCCCTTGAAAAACAACCAGTACTGGGTGTGAAGGGCTCAGGCGCGGGGGCACGAGACCGCCTGGGGGTCCAGACCCTCCCAGAGCACCGCCGGCCACCTCCTCCCTGCTCTCCTCCTCCTCCTCCCTGGGAGCTGGCATCCCACAGATGCAGGAGGGCCCTGGGGATATGGGGGCTGCTGGTCCGGCCCACCCAGGACCCCCAAATCTCCAGGTGGCTTTGGGCAGGGGAGGGGGGACACTGCATAAGCAAGTGGGGGCAGGCGAAATGCCTGAGCATCGCTGGGGAACACTGACTTTGGGTGCTCATTTGGGCCACCCGATGGTGGCCACAGTGCTGGAGAGGACCTGACGGCACCGGTCCCCACCAAGCCACCCAGTCAGGTCCGGTGGTGGCTCCTCCACGGGCAGCATTGACCGCCACGGGGATGTTTGCCACAGCTCTTGGCGCAAGAGGGAGGATGAGGAGCGGCTTGCGCTGAGTCAGGCTGGGGATGAAGCTGCCCAAATCCCCCAGGGCTAGGCGGGCTGAGACACTGGAGCAGAGGCTTGGAAAAAATTCTGCGGCCAATGCCAGGGGAATTTAAGGAGTCCCCACCCACTTGGAAAAAACCCGCCTCGCTCTTTCTCTGCGTGCTTGCTGTATGTTTCATAAAGCAGATTGCACCGAGCCCCAGGGGGATTGCACAACAGGTAGGATGCCCTCAGTGGGGAGGGACGGCAGGCGCTCACCTGGGCAGTGCGAAACCGGAGAGGAGAGCGGGGAACCGGAGCCAGCACGGTTTTCCACTGTATACTCCAGTACGGCAGAAGTAAACAGAATAAAGTGCCTTTTCCGAGGTGCATCACGGTTTTCATAAGCTGTCTCCCTTGCCAGGCCTGTTTTAAGCCCAGCGAGCTGCCAAGCGACATTTGGAGGTAATGGACCAAATTCTGGGCTCTTGCTCAAATTTTCCCCAGCCTGGAGTCCTAAAAACTTAAATAGAAATTGTCTGAGGAAGAGCAGAGGAAAAACTGAGCGCTGAGCTCAGGATGGGACCCAACAATAATACCCTGCATTGCTACAGCTGGGAAGCTCATCACAGGGCACATCCCACTCTCACACCACCGATGGGAAGCTGAAGCGAGACCCCAGGGACTACGGGGGATGTTTCACGTTTGCCTCCTCCTAACCCAGGGTAAAATCCATCCCACAATCCCTCTCCAAGCCAGCACCCCGGGACGGTCCCACTCCAAGGCTGTGGCAGGGCAGGGCTGTTTGCTTGGACAGTGCCAACAGTTTTCCTGGCTGCCTTTATGGTGCCAAATGCTTGCCGAGTGGCAAATCACACCTACCCCACTCTAGCTGGCGGGTGCCAGCACATCCCGCTGGGCACCCACAGCCATCGAGGTGCAGACGGGCAGCCCCGTGTCCCCCAGCCCCGATCTGCCCCACGGCGCAGGTGAGACAGGGCATGGCAGAGGCAGCCTCCCCACCTCCAAAACCCTCCTCCTGCCCCATCCAGAGGGGGGAAAGTGATGTTTCCTTCTGCTCAGAGACAAACCGCATCCTCTCCCCTCTGTAAAACAGGAAGAGCGTGACCAGGCTGCCCATGCCACGGCTCAGAGCTTGCCAGGGCATTGGTGCTCCCAAAAGGCTGGGACAATCTCTCCCTGCAGAGCGGAGGGAGTGCCATCGCCTCCCTCCCTCTTCCAGATGGCAGCTCCGTGCCGTCCCCATCACATGTGAGCAAGCACATTTATTATCTTCGCTAAGTACGTACCCCCCCCAGCAAGGGATGGAGGTTTGCAGGGAAGCCGGTGGCATCCACCGAGGGCCCCCCTTGGAAACATCCGCTGTGTTTTCCTGTCGAATGATTTTTGCCTCGTGCCCAGAGATTAAATAGAAGGAACATGGCCTATTTTGTAAGGAGCATTGAAAGCGAAGCAGGTTATTTTTAAAGCTTGCAGTTGTATTCCTGCTGCTGGGAAACTTCCACTTCCTGAGGTCATGGGAGGACAGTCAGTAACCTGGAAAACACCAGTACGGATCGTGGCTCTCCAGGGCCAAGGTCTGCTGGCAAGGTTTAAATCCCGAAAAAGCTGGTGGCTCCTCACGCGTTATTTGGGGTTTGCAGCAGAATGGCTGGGGCAGGATCAGGCCCAGCCCCAGTGCTGCCCACTGCCACCCACCCAGGGAAGGGCTGAGGGTCCAGCTGGGCTCCTGCCTGGCTGCAGAACAGACAAACCACAGCCCAAACAAGCTCAAAAGTTTCCTGGCCAGGCCCTTTGGCTTCCCTGCATCAGGAGCCAGCACAGCATCTCTGCCTTCCCCAGAGCCCCACGGGCTCTGCACCTGGCCGGGGCACAGCACCAAAGCTGCCTGCTCGCACAGAGGCACGCCCTCCCTCCCCCCCCCCCCCCAGTTTGGGCCAGAACCACTCTGATCCCGGAGGTTTTGGGGATGACAGGAGCTGGGCTGCACCCTTCGCTGCTGAGCTGGTTATAAAGTTTGCAGAGGTTTAGGGAAGATCATAGAACGGTTTGGGTTGGAAGGGACCTTAAATATCATCTAATTCCAAGCCCCCTGCCACGGGCAGGGACACCTTCCACTAGACGAGATTGCTCAACACCCCATCCAACCTGGCCTCGAACACTTCCAGGGATAGGGCATCCACAACCTCTCTGGACAACCTGTTCCAGTGCCTCACCACCCTCACAGTGAAGAACTTCTTCCTTATATCTAACCTAAATCTACCCTCTTCCACTTTATAGCTATTACCCCTCGTCCTGTCACTACACACCCTTGTAAAAAGTCCCTCTCCACCTTTCCTGCAGGCCCCCCTTAGGTACTGGCAGGCTGCTCTAAGGTCTCCCCAGAGCCTTCTCTTCTCCAGGCTGAACAACCCCAACTCCCTCAGTCTGTCTTATAGGAGAGGTGCTCCAGCCCTCAGACCATCTTCGTGGCCCTCCTCTGGACTCAATCCAACAGGTCCATGTCTTTCCTGTGCTGAGGACTCCAGAGCTGAACACAGTACTCCAGGTGGGGTCTCATAAGAGCGCAGTAGAGGGGCAGAATCACCTCCCTTGACCTGCCGTCACGCTTCTCTTAGCCAACCATATCCTGGCCTGCATCTTCTGGGCTGCAAGCGCACACTGCTGGGTCACGCTGAGCGTCTCATCAACCAACACCACCCCCCCCCCAAGTCCTTCTTCTCAGGGCTGGTCTCAATCCACTCATCACCCAGCCTGTATTTGTGCTTGGGGTTGCCCCAACCCACGTGCGGGACCTTGCAGTTGGCCTTGTTGAACTTCAGGAGGTTCACATGGGCCCACCTCTCGAGCCTGTTGAGGTCCCTCTGGATGGCATCCCTTCCCTCCAGCGCATGGACCACACCACACAGCTTGGTGTCATCAGCAAACTTGCTGAGGGTGCGCTCAATCCCGCTGCCCGCATCCCTGACAAAGCCATTAAACAGTGCTGGTCCCAATACCGAGCCCTGAGGAATGCCACTTATCACTGGTCTCCACTCGGACATCAAGCCGTTGACAGCAGCTCTTTGAGCGAGGTGCTTACAGGTGCTCTGCCAGGTGTGCTGTTGTCCCACGAGGTGGGCCAGATGTGCACAGCTGGCTGACAAGCACCAGCCATGCCCATGAACTCGCATGCCCTATTCCCAGGGAGCCGATGCCAGGTCTCACCCACAGCACTTCCCTACCTCCTCCCACTCCTACAGCCGCTGGCGTTTCCCCAGGCTGGGCGCACCCCGGGTGTCTCACACCCATGTCCCTCCTCTGCCTTCTATCCACAGTTTTAAAGCAAGAAAAGCCACCCAGAGCGAGACTGCTGTCCCCACGGACCCCTGTCTCAGGACATGGCCGGAGCTATTTCTTCTGCAGCACCACCAGCCAAGCCCCCAGCTCACCCCAACCCCGAGCTGCAGGGAGGGAACCTGCACCCACGGCGGGGTGCAGGTCTTCCCCAGTCTGGCTGTGGGAGAGGGTGTCACGGGTGGGTGCTGCCCAGGAGGGAGGTATCCCTGCTCCTGGTGCCAGGGAGGCATTGCTGTGCCCAGCCTGCGAGTGCGGAGAAATGCAGGGTTGGGGTGGAGTGGGGACATCAGGTGTGGGAACAGCAGGAAAGGCAGAAGAGGGACTCTAAGGAGGTGCTGAGGGCACCTGGATCAACAGGCCATCAAGACCCCCATACATTTACATGCAGCTTCTGAGGACGCCTGGGTCAGGGAATAAAAGGCAGGCCAAGAGGACAGCCAGCCCACAGCCAGGCTAAAGCAAAGCCTCAAGTCACAAAGGGAAAACATGGGGTGGCAGAAAGGAGGGCAGGAGCCAGAAGACACCCAGATACAGAGACAAAGGACAGCGAGCAAGTTGCAGTGATTCACAGAAGTGTAGCAGGATGGAGATGACAGATCATAACTGCCACCACCTCCTAAATGGTAGGAAGGGGCATGTCAAAAGCAAGGACGTCGCCAAATAGAGCCACCCAGGAGGTGCAAGGAGGACTCGATCCCTGGTGTCCCTCCAGATACCCTGAGGTGACCACATGGGTAAAAGCATCTCAGTGCCTGACCACCAGGTTACCCAGGCAGTCACAGCAGGGCTCACAAGTAGTAAAAATGCCAATGAGTTTCACTTCTATTTTGTTCATAATTAAGAAGTCACCCTTGCTTTCTGTAAGCCCCAGAAGCAGGGAGTTTCTCCTCCTCTGCTGGGAAGCCCCCACAGCTGGATCCCAGAGCAGGATGCAGCCTGGGCTGGATCCATTGGGAAGTCCCTGCAGCCCTGCTGGGATTTCAGCCCAGCACTGGGGTTAACATCCCAATTTAAGCTCAGATCAGCCAAGGCAGGAGGAGCAGCACTGGTGCATGGCTCAGGGAGAAGGCAGCCCCGTTGGTCCCCAGGCAGGTAGTGGGGAAGGGACACATTTAAACGATGGAAGCAGCAAGGAGAAGGGAGTAAAAGCAATTTTCCCCTGCCATTTCCTCAGCAAGCACACAGCACCTTTAAAGCAGCCAGAAAACCTCCTCTTGAGTTACCCAACGTCCCCCGGCAGCCTGGCCCTCTCCTGTGCTGGCCACGAGTCCAAGCACTGCGGCAAGGCAAAGCTTCTCCCAGCCACGCATAACGGCCTCAGGAAGGGGACCATAACCTCACGGCGGTCTCCCAGGTATTGCATCTGCGGCAGGCTGGATCCGACACCTCTCCTGGGTTAATAACGATACCAGCATCGTGGTAGGAGCTCAGGGAGAGCCAGCACTTGGCAGGAGCCAGAGGCACCCAGGCTCGCAGGTGGGGATGGAGAGTCTGTCACAGTTCTGGTGACATGAACCAGTTTCCAGGCACCTATTCAAATGCAAACAAATAATAGGCCAAATGGTTTCTTTCAGCATCCAGCCAGGGCAGATAGCATCATTTGGCTTTGAAACCCTCCCCAAAAGCTTTAGCCATGCAAATGCGGGGGTTCAACAAACGAGGGACTTCATTTCCAGTCAGGCTTCAGGCCAGCACATCCAAGCCTTGCACACAAGACTGGGACCCACCTAAGCATCGTGTCCCCAGCCTCCAAACTCCTCTGCTGCTGTAGACCACCACAGGCTGCAGGACCTTGTGACAACATTGTCCACATTGCTCCTGGGGGCAGGGGCACATCAAGTACATGAACCCCCTGAGCTCATGCAGGCAGCTCCTCTCCCGCATTTTGGGGAGGCAAAGCGTGGTCTCAGGGCTCCTGCCTCCCCGTCCCCATCCCAAAACCTCCCTGGCAGCTCTCACCAGCTGAGATTTTTCTGGGACCCAGAAGGAGCATGCTGGGCTCTCCGTGGGGGGCACATTCCCTGATGGCAGGCGATGAGAAAAGGTCTCCAGGAGACCCTACTTGGGAGGGCAGGAGGACATGTATTCCTCCCAAGGCAGGTGAAGGACCTGACCAGAGGTGACCAGGTCCTCCTTGGACCTGGAAAACTCAGAGCCAGACCTCGGGCTAGCTGCTGCTCAGTGTGACGAGACTCAGAACCTCCGCTCGGCTCCGACCCGAGCTCAGCGCCCTGGGATGCCCGCAGCCCTCCCTCCCTGCTACGTTCCTGCCTGATTTCAGCAGGCCATGCCCACAGCCTGCAGAACAGGCTCAGCTGGCAGCAAGCCCAGCAGGACAGGACGGGACAGAGCCTGAGGGGGGGTGAAGAGCAGGCTGCAGGCACGTCACCCTCACAGGAAGTCAGGACAAGCCTATGCAGGGACAGGGCTGTCCCCAGGAGTTTGGCATCTCCCCATCACCTTGCCCACCTGAGATAAAGCTTCCCAGGCCCCAGCAAGCAGAGGAAATAACGGAGACGTGAGGACCTGGACACCAGAAAGCAAGCCCCAGGCTGCTGCTGCCAGCCGTGGCTCTCCATCCCGGCTGCTGATTTAAATCCAAGCCAGATTGAGCCTATCCTGTTTCCACACCCAGCAACTCCAAGGCAGACAGACAATGACAGAGGGACAACCACATCCCAGAGCCTGGTCTCTCCACTCCTCCTGCAAAAACAACACACCCAGAGACGCAGCTTGCCGGCAGCGCACGACCTACCTCCCCAGGCTCTGCGCCTTCCCGAGGACCGGAGAGGGATTATCCATCCTGGCACAGAGAGCTGGGACAGGGTCTGCCCTGAGCATCACCCTGGCTCTGGCTAAGGAGGACCAGCCCTTTGCAGAGCAGCAGAGCTCAGCAGCAGGGGAAGGAGAAGGGCTGGCAAAGCCCAGATGCAATTAAAGGTGGTTCCCAGCTTATTCCCCTGGCCCAGGCACTGCTGACCACCCCCCCCACACACACACACACACAATAGCCCTGGGCTGAGAGAAGGAGGGAGCATTTATAGCCACAGCCAGTGGAACCAGCTGGTGCTCCTTGCCTTGCCTGGAGGAGGCGAGTCAGGGTCACGCTTCAGAAATATTTGAGAAGTGCAGCGATTAAAAGATTTGAGCTGGCTGTCTGAGCTGTCTCCCTCCGCCCCCGGTTCGTTGATGCCCCACGCCAGTGCCCTCCCATGTGCGGATCTGCCTGGTCTCGCTCCTCCACGCCGGCGCACGCTCCTCCACCTCCCAGTGCGGTGGGGATGGGTCTGGCTGCGTTGGGGCAAGCAAAATCCCACCGGGCTCCATCCCCTGCACACGCAGCCCCAGAGCTGCTGCCGGCCCCGATGAGCAGGCGTGACTTTCCTCCCTGTTGGCAGCCGTGTCGATCCAACACGCTTCCTAAGCGCGTCAGCAGCGTAGCGTGCCCGGCAGGCTTGATCTTGCCCGGCTGCCCTGCTGGGAGCTGCACCCCATGCTCCCCTTTGCCATAAGGAGGAGCCGGGTCAGGTCGCCAGGCTGCTTTGGTGTCTGATCCCGAATTGTTGAGTGCTTGGGGCCGGTGGGGGTATCCGTGTGGCTGCCGAGCCTCCGATCAGCAGCTCCGCTTGTCCCAGCTGCCGGGGCAGGAGGCACCCAGCGCATCCCCAGCCTCCAGCCGCTCGGCTGGTCCCGGCAGGACCCTGGCTGCTTCTGCACCCGGGAGGAGATCGGAGATCCTCCCACCCCGCAGCATCCAGCCGGTTGGATATAGGTTTGTCCCTACTGCTTGCTGGCCTAGCCTGCATACAAACCCCGGTTTCCCAGAGGTCAAACCAAGGATGCCAGCTTTTCTTTCCATAGCGGGGAGAGGCTCAAAGGGAAGAAGCAAGACAAGAGCTCCTGGAAGTTGCCCGCCAGAGAAGAAGCAGCGACAAGGTCTCCCGTGCCGGCTTGGGTGCTCGCCGGGGAGGATGCACCAGCCACCACCGCCACTGCCACCTCCCCACCCGGCTGTCGTGCCGGCGGGGCTCACGGCGGTGCCTCGGCCTTGGCTTTCCCACGCGAGAGCAGCCTTGGGAAGCAGGAGGAGGGAGCAGACCTGCCCTGTGTTCCCGGCATTTCCTCTTGGCCCTGCGTGCCCCGGGTGTTTTTTTTTTCTTGCCCGCGACCCTGAGCAGGAGCAGGGAACAGCCTGTGTCCTGGATAAGGGCAGCAACTGAAACCATTGGGGCACGGGGAGCACTGTGTGCACTCCCAGCCCCCCTGCCCACTGCCACCCTGCCCCTGGGGTGCCCACACAGCGGTGGGAGCACAAGGGCAGCCGCCGGGATGCTCGGAGCTGGTTCCATCCTCCAAACCTCAAGTGCTTTTGCAGAAGGTCGGCGGCGGGGTGGGGGGCAGCAGGAGGATGCTCCAGCCCCCCCGCCCGGCCAAGGCAGACCCCGAAACGCCTGCCTGTGGGCAGGGAGGCCCCCAGCCAGGCAGCAGAGGGAAGAGGCAGGAATGTTAATGGGAAGCAGGTTCTCCTGACCGATGGGTTTGCTGTGCCGAGCCAGCCCTGGGAACGTGGTCCAGACATGGGGGTACGCAGGGGGGTGACCGGTGGGGCAGGGAGACCTTTGCGGGTGCTGAAGGATCGCAGAAAGCACAGGTCCACCCTTGGGGAAACTGAGGCACAGCCTTCAGAGGGGGTGCACGCACCCCGCAAGAAACCCTGTCCTGTCCCCGTCCCGATGCCAGGATGCTGGAGCGGAGGATGAGCTCCTGGGGCACTGCGACATCTCGCTGCGCCGGTCGCACACCCTGTGAGCAGAGGCAGCTCTTCGCGACGTCCAGCCTTCACCGAGGGTGTGACCGGCATGGGTTTGGGGCCCAAATCTGCAAACGTTTCTCAGGCTGGCTCCAAGGAGGATTAACTCCTTTGCCTGGGCTGCACGAACCCTCCTGGCACTGCTATCAGCTCTCCCACCCTTCCAGGTCCTTGTCCCCCACCCCACACCCAGACACTCCAAAATCTGTCTCTGGGACATCCCAGGGACCGTGCTGCGATGGGGGACCCCAGGCAGGATATTCCCCCCGCCAAGGTGGGTCCGGGGGAGCCGGGATGCCGCAGCTGGATGCCAGCATGGCTCCAAAGGCTGCTTGCGGTGCCAGAGGCTGGCTGCCCGCCTGGGGACGGCAGTGGCAGGCTCCATCCTGAGGGAGAGCAGGCGGGAGTGGGGCTGGGGGGGGTGAAGGGACGTGCCATTCCGCACAGCATCTGGCCTCAACATGGGGCCAAGGCGACAGCGGTCATGGTCATGGTCATCCAGTGCACGGCCAGCGGGGCCAGGATGAGGCATTAACCCCTGCGGGGTTAGCACAGGGGTGAGCCGCCCTAATTCCCATGGCTGCTGCTGCCGCTGGAGGAGCTGGGGTGGGCTGGGGTAAGATGGGGTTGGGATAGGATGGGTCTGGGCTGGGCTGGGCTGGGGCCAGAGTGAGATGGGGCCGTGTTGAAGGGGACCGTCCCGGCCGTGGGATGCAGGAGGAAACACGTCCTGCCCGGACGAAGGCTGCGCGACGCCTCCGGCTGTATTTCAGTGTGCTCGTCCCCGCGGGCTGGGGCCAGGGAGGGCTCCGGGAGGATGAAGCGCAGCCCGTCGCATTCCCAGCACCGCAGTTATTTTAACAATACCCCGCTGGCCTGCACGCCGGGGCTAATTTTAACCCTGGAGCCACGCCAAGCCGGCCCTAACTTTCCTCGCTGTGATTTATCCCAGCCATTTCCCTTCAAAAACAAGGCCCCCGTGCCAGCCCCGCTGTCTCCCCAGGCAGCGGCACGCTGCCCTGGGTCCTGCCCCACTGGGCAGGGCAAAGAGGGGCAGGATTTGCTCCTCGGCATGTTGCTTGGAGAGCAGGAGGGCGGCCGGTGCGGGGGTCCCCCCCCTGCGGTGCTCAGCCCCCCGCCGCCCACAGCACAGGGATTTTCGGAAGCTGGCTGGAAGCTGGGGGATGCTGGGATGCGGAGCCTTCCCCGGGATCCTGGAGCAGCTCCGTTTTCCACAGACATCTCTAGGAAGGAGTTGGGTGGGTTTTCTACTGACAATTTTATTGAAAAGGCTGTGGGGCTTTTTTTTTTTTCTTTCCCTTTTCCCAGTCAACAGCCATCCTCGAGAAAGACATTTCCCTTCGCCTCTGTGCATCTATTTAAAAACTGATCGGTAAAAATGCTGCAGAAACATTTGCAAAAAATGGAAAGTATTGAAAATATCTCGTGACAAAAAAGAAAAATCATTCTCTTCCAAATAAAGATCTTTTTTCTTCTCTTTTTTTCCATCAGAAAAGCTTTTAGTGTGCAAAATGTCGACCGCTTTGATTTCTTCTCCCAGCGGGCTGGGATGCACCCATCTCTCTGCTCCAGGAGGATGGGTTTTCAGAAAGCTAAAAATCACTGGGCAGAGATACCTGCACCGTTACCTCCACGTCCATCTCTCTTGTGACCCCCCTGCACCCCCGCCAGACCCGCAGCAGGGTGGGAGGTCCCCAGGGAAAGAGGTGGCACGGCCAGCCCGCGGGCAAGCCCTTCCCCGCAGGACTGCAGCCTGCCCGCCCGGGAAGGGGGAAGAAAGCCCAAAGGTATTTGGTCACTAGCGTCACGAGTTCCCGTTCGTTCTCAGCCCGTCACAAACAGAGGAGGTCTGCAAGGCTGTGGATAGAGAAGTGCGTGATTTCGGCAGGGCATCAAGCGGAGGCGTTAGAGGTTGTCGTACATGCGTAATGTCTTCTCCAGCTGCTGGCTGACACGCTGGTAGAAGACGATCTGCTGCTTTAAGTAAGACTGCATCATCCTCTTGAAGTCAGCCACGCGCCGCTCGTGGAAGTGGTTCATCTCGGCTTGCAGGGCGAAGCCCACCACGCGGCAGCGCTTGCGGATCCCATCCGCCTCCTCCTGGTCCATCCTGCCCTCGTCACTCATCCGCTGGCTCTCCTTCACCTTCGCGAAGGCGCCTGGCGAGGCAGGGGTAAGGGTGAGAGGCTGATGGATCTGCACGACCCTCCATCCCCCTTCCCCTGGCACAGGCATCCCCGGTCACTGCTGGTGGGTCCCTTCGCCCTCCGTGCCGAGGCACCAGCCTGGCCCCACAGCCAGAGGTGCAGAGCTGCCCCACATGAATAAAGGAGGGATCTGCGTGCTCCCAGGCTGTCATCTCCCTGTGCCCATCAATCCTCATCCCTCTCCTCCAGGCAGGGAAAGACCAGGAACCTTTTCCCTCTGGACTCTGACCTCCCCAGCTCCTTTCCCGCCCCATCCCTGGGCAGTCAGCCTCACATTTAGCCAGAGGTTTGGGGGTCTGGGCTGCTGGAGGGATGCGACTCAAGGCTCGGGGTGCAAAGCTAACGTGGGGCAGCGTTATCGCAGCCAAGCACCCCAGCCGCGCCTGCCCTGCAAATGTTTGATGTCAACCCCGTGGATGGGGGTCAGGAGCAGCCCTGGGAGACCCCAGCCCAGGAGGCAGTGAATCGGGGTGCAGGAAGGGTGCGTGGTGCCGGCTGGAGCTCAGCTGGGAAAGCATCTCCCTCTCCCAGAGGCAGCTGGTGCTCTGACACTAGTTTTTCCCTCTCCTTCCATTTATTTTTACAGCTTGGTTTCAAAAGAATCCTGCCTGGCTCCAGCCCTGCATTCCTCCCCCCTCATTAGCGCAGAGGCTCTTTGCCTGAAAACAGGATCTGGCCCGCAACTTGCCGGGCTTTTTTTTTCCCCTCTCCCTGCCCCTTGCCGGGAGCACCAGACCCAGGGGTTACGGTGCTCCCACTGCACCAGCCCTGCTCCCAGTGGAGAGGAGGAGGAGGAGGAGGAAGAAGCAAAGGTTGGAGGCCAAATCCTGCCTTCCGCTCTGCCCACGCGGCCTTGCTTCCGGACGGGATCCAGCCCCTCTTCACCCGCTGCGGTAAACAACGCAGGGAGGGAAAAGGCGAGGAAGCGGCCAGGGCTGGATCGCATCCTCCCTTTCCCCCTTTGCCTTCCCAGCCTCCTCCAGGGATGCAGAGCGATGCACGGATACCCCTGGGGTGCTCGGACGCAGACAACCTTGGCTTCAGCCTAGGGCAACCCCCCCTGCCCCCAAAAACCCGGGGACGCTGGTGCGGGCGTCCCCTCCCCGCTGCAGGCAGCCGGATCAGGAGGAGCGTGTGGACTTTGGTCCTGCTCCCGCACCCGGCTCCCCGTCTGCCTGGGTGCAAAGGGACACCCTGCCCTGCCTCCCCAGGAAGGGCAGAGCAGACCCCTCTTGCCCCCTCTCCTCCTTCCCAACCCCCCCAAAATACCCAGGGGACCTGAAAGCACAAGGGGATGAAGGGGACGTGGGGAGCCCCGATGCCCTGGGGGTGTTAAACCCACCCCCACCCCCCCAGGCTCAGAGGGGTAGGGACGTACTCTCGAAGAGTTTGACCCTGGTCGTCCCCAGAAAGTCCAGTGTGTGTCCCAGTCCTGGGGGAGGAAGCCCAACCATCCCCGCTGGTGACCCAACCGCTGCCTCGGCTGGGGAGGGAGGATGAGGAGGGACAAGCGGTGGTGGGTGGGGATGCGATGCAGCCCCTCGTTCACAAGGTGCTGGGCAGGCCATCCCGGAGCCAACGGCAATGGTGCCGGCTCCTGCTCAGGGCAGCGACGTATGCGCTGACCCCCCCCCCCGGCCAGTGCTTTGTGCAGCAGTTCTGGAGTCCACAGCATCGCTTGAGGCAAAACCCGAGCCTGGACCCAACAGCCCCAGCGGCCTCTCCCCGGCTGGGGTGACCGGGGAGCCACGCCAGCAGGGACCATGCTGCCACCCTGGAAGCCATGGGCAACGGTCCCCATCCTTGTCTCCATCCTCATCCTACACCCCCATCCCACTCCCCGTGCTGTTCCCACCCACGTGGGGCTGCGCCATCGCACCAGAGAGGTCATCGCCAGGGGAGAAGAAGCCACCCTTACCTTTCTGGAGGTGGATGATGTCTGGGAAGTTGGAGAGGAGCCCCTGGTACAAAGAGAGAGTGTCCAGCATGAGGAACAGGTCGTTCTTGGGCTGCTCGGCAAACATCTCCCCCACAGTCTCGTACGTCTTGCCCGTGTGGGAGATGGCATTGTTGAGGGCGTCCGAGCTGTAGGGGGGGTCCATGTGGAAGGAGTGGCTGATGGCTTGGAAGGCATTGCCCAGCTTCTGGAACTCCTTCCGGAAGCCCCCCACGTGCTTGCGCACCAGCTCCGAGGCCACGTTGGTCAGCTGCAGGACGCTGTCGTCCATCTTCTTGCTGAAGGCCTTGAAGGCATCCACGCGGTCCTCCACGTCCTGCAGGTCCTGGTGCTCCGTGGGGATCTGGATGGTGAGGAGGAAGCTGGCGCCCACCATCTCGTCCTTCTCCGCCCGGCGTTTGCCCAGCTTCCACTGTTTCTCGTCACGGCAGCAGAGGAAGTGCTGGAAGCCCTCGTACTGGGAGAGGACGGGGTGGCTGGTCATATGGTCCATCCAGAGGATCAGCCGCCGCTTGCGCTTCTCAATGAAGTCCTCCTCAAAGCGCCCGGTGGCCTGCTTCTCGGGCAGGTGGGGCACCGAGATGACCGTGAACTTGTGCAGGAGGCGGTTGTAGAGCCAGTCAAAGTGCTTGTACCGCCGGTAGACGGGCGAGTTAATGTTGCTGGGGGTCAGCTTGTAGGAGATGTAGCTCTTGATGCCCTTAAACTTGGTTTGCTTGGTCGGGTCCTCCACGGAGCAGATGAAGGGGTGGGGGTTCGCCCTCCACTGGGGACCTTTGGAGCCCATCTCGATGCAGTACGTCTCAGCAATCTTGGACATCAGGGGCACATCGCCCAGGATGAAAGCTTCCACCCCCGAGCGGACGAAGCAAGAGAAGCGGTTGAGGTTCCTCCCCACCACACTGCCCCTCTTGGAGGAGCTCATGCTGTCCTGCCTCTCCAGCGCCGGCTTGGGATGGTAGCCGGCGTGCTGGTGGTGGCCATACGCTGCCGGGTACTGCAGGCTGGGCGAAGGGTGCCCATTGGTGCCCGGCGCGCTCCGGGGCTCCTCCACCACCGTGCAAGCGTCGTCCCAGTCATCCCAATCATCGTCGTCGTCGTCCTCAAAACTGCCCTGGTAGGAGATGCCGGGGTTGGGGGGAGTTGTGTAGAAGGAGTCGTGCACGGGGGAGCCGGCTGGGCTGCTGGAGTAGTCCGTGTAGTTGGAGCCCGAGCGGGAGCGGAGGATTTCAACGTAGGAGGCAGGGAAGAGGCCGGTCTCCCCGCGGCTGTTTTGGCCCTGTAACCACCCGTCCAGGGAGTTCTCGCTGAAGATGACGAGCTCCTCGTTCTCCTGGATGCTGATCTCCTCTTTGTTTTCGCTCTGGAAGTTGTAAAGTGCTCTGGCTTTCAACGCCATGGCCAGTCCCAGGAAGGGGTGACAGGGTGTAACGCAATCCCTGTAGCCTCAAACCCCCCCCCCCCGGCAATACCGCAAGCTTGCTCGGTGCTGGGGCCGGCCCGCGCTGTGGGAAAAGGCTTGGTCGGTTTCTCAGGCAAATAAAAAAAGGTGGAGAAGAAATCCCTTACGAGGTGACGACAAGGTCCGTATGTCCAAGTGCCCCCCCCGATGCCAGGGCCCCGGTTGAAACCAACATTCCCCGGTCAAGCGAGCGGCATTTCCCTCGCTCCTACAGGATGGAACCCCCGGCCGGACCGAGAACCGGGCTCTGCCATGGCCACGCAGGTTTTATCTCGCTGGGACGCTGATCCTGCGGTTTCACTCTCCGGGAGGAAAAGATCCGGCTGCCAGCGAGGAAATAAATCCAAAGCGATTTTTCTCGGGGGGCTCCTGCGGATAAGACACCCCGGTTTCCTCCAGCCGGCGGCTGCGGAAAGCGCCGGGAACCGACCCCAGCCCCAGCCCAACCTCCCGTGATCCCGGCCCGGGGATTCTGCAATTCCTTTCCGGGCCGACTTTCCCGGCGTTTGGTGGGTTTTTTTGTTGTTTTTTTTGTTGTTTGGGGGTTGGGTTGTTTGGGGTTTGGGTTTTTATTGGTTTGGGGTTTTTTTTCCCCCCTCCCCCGAAATCCCCCAAATCTCCCGCAGGATGGAGGGGAAGGGGCTCCGTAGGGGCAGGGTACCACCGGGACCGGGACCGGGACCGGCCCCCGCCGCAACGGCGGCCGCCAGGCGGCTGCCGGTGCCGGTGGGGACGGCGGAGGGAGGGGGAGCCCGGGAACCGAGCGCAGCCGCGGTGGCCGGCCAGGGGACCGGAGGAAGAGGAGAAGGAGGAGGAGGAGGAGGAGGAGGAGGAGGAGGAGGAGGAGGAGGAGGAGGAGAGGGGGGGCCGCTGTCGGTACCGCCGCCCGGTTCCGGTGTCGGCGCCCGCTGCCGCTGCGCGATGTCGGTGCTGCTGCCCGGCGGCGGGGCTGTGGCCGCCGGCCTCCCGTGACGCACGGGGGGGTGAGCCGCGGCGAGCGGCACGGCTAGGGCGCACGCTGCCCTCTGCAGGCAGCCGGCCCGGGGAAGCGGACGGACGGGGTACGGCTGCCGGTACCGGCTGCTCCCTGACCGGGAATGGTGGCGGGTATTCCCCCCCCACCCCGCGGTGGTCCCCTCTTTTCCCTGCCCGCGCGTGTCCCCCACGCCCGTGGCCGGAGTGTCCGTGCCCCGCTTTTCCCGGTCGCTGCCGCGCTGAGGGGGAAACTGAGTCACGGAACGGGACGGCACCGCCGCTGCACCGGGAGAGCGGCGACGGAACCTCCGCGCCGCCAGGGGGCGCAGCGGGGCGCTGGCGGCCCCGCGGCTTCCGCCGTCGAGGCGGAAGTGCGTCAGAGCGGGCGGGCGGGCGTTGCCATGGAGGAGCTGAGCGCGGCGCTGGCGGCCGGCGCCGTCCTGGCGGCTCCCAACAGCCCGGCCGGTCCTCACCCCCGGCTGGCCGCCTACAAGGCCCGCGGCGGGCCGGGGCAGGCCGAGCGCCGCCGGCGCCTCCTCCGCCTCCAGAGAGAGTGAGTCCCCCTTGGGGCTGGGGGCTGGGGGGCGGGCAGGGCCGGGCCTGGCCCGGCCCGGCCCGCCGGGCGGCGGGGTTGTGGAAAGGGCCCGGTTGTAGGGAGCGGGGGTTGGCGGCCTTGCCTCCCGCGGAGGGGCAAGCCGGGCTGTTTTCTTGCCTTCCAGGAGGCGGCTGGACTACGTGAACCATGCCAGGAGGTTGGCAGAGGACGACTGGGCAGGGGTGGAGAGCGAGGGCGAGGAGAAGGAGGAAGATGCGGAGGAAGAGGAGATGGATGTGGATGCTGGCAAGAAGTTGCCCAAGCGCTATGCCAATCAGGTGGGCGGCTGCCCGCTTCCCCACAACGGGGTGCGGGTGTGAAGGCAGGGCAGGGTGAGGGATGTGGGGTGGTGAGGCTGGGCTGGGCACAGCGAGCAGCTGTGGCGGTGGCTGTGTGGGCCTGAGAACAGCGTGTCCTGCCTGGCTTGGTGCTCGGTGAGGAACCGTGCCTTGGGTCTGCCTGAGACATGTTGCGCTCAAACGGAGGACAGGTGGAGATGGCTTGGCTGCGCACTTTGGGAGATTTCAGCTCAGCTAGCAGCACTGGTATCCCTTTGTGCAGCAGTCAGTTAAAGACATCCATCTCTCCCTGTGTCCGGGAGACCAGGAAGGAAGAGAAACATCAGCTGATGGGTTTTATCAGCCTTGGCTGCCATATTGGTCCTAAAAGGCATGCAGCCTTGCAGGTGACCACAGCCAGGCAGTCTCCGAAGAGGTCATCTTGTCTGGGCTCTTTACTCCTGGTATTCAGGAATCTCTAAGCTCTGCCACGTATTTATAAATAAATGAAGTGCTGGAGTGGAGACCAAGGCACAGAGGTGCCCCAGTGAGGACTGTGAGCCCTGTGCTGTAGTCTGAAGCTTAGGCAGCAGCTGGGAAGCAAGAGAATGACTTGGGAGAGAGTCTGTTACGCAGGTTGGCGAGAGAGAAGGAGCAGGGCCCCTTTGGTGCTGTAATGCAGGGTGTCGAGCAATGCAAGTTGCTTCTGAAGCACCTAGTGTAGCCGTTGAAGCCAAGTTGAAACCTTCTTGCTTTATCCTTGAGCTGTGAGTTTTCCATAACTTCAGGAGAGTTGTTACTAGCTGATTACTTTTTTTTCCTGGATTTCTCCCTAGCTGATGCTGTCAGAATGGCTGGTTGATGTCCCCTTGGATCTGGAGCAGGAGTGGGTTGTAGTGGTGTGTCCTGTCGGGAAAAGGGCGCTCGTCGTGGCGTCCAGGGTAAGTAGCAGCAGTGGTGATGTGTCACCATTTGGTAAAGGACCTGTACCTGTTGCCCAGCCAATGTAAGACTGGCCCATGTGCCTTGCCTGACCTTTTTTTTTTTTTTTTTTCTTTTTCTTTTTTCTCTCCCACTTCCTCACAGGGCACAACAGCAGCTTACACCAAGAGTGGCTTCTGTGTCAACAGGTTCCCATCACTGCTGCCGGGGGGGAACCGGCACAATTCAATGAGCGAGAAAGGTAATGGTCTGATGAGGCTTTTGGGATAGAGAGAGGGGAACTGCCTGCTTCTCCCTGTGAGTGTGTGCACCAGCAGGCTTGGTGCTGCTCCTCCAGCTCCCGCCGAGTCCCGGAGCTGTGCCCTTTTCTGGTGCTGGGGGCAGCTAGCTTCAGGCCTGTTCATACATCTCTGGGGTTAAGTAGACGTGGACAATATCAGAAACCTTTATGCTAGGTGATAATGTCTTTTAATTAGCTGCCTGGTTAACTGACTCTCTTAAACCTCAACATCGTTTCTGTCTTCCGACAGAGAGCTGTGTACAGTGTGGTCTTTCTTAACACCTCTTGCAGTTGCTTTCTTGCCCTGAGGAGGGGTTACTGTTCGCTAAATGCCATTTTCTGAAGCATGCCTTTGCTTGCTCTGCCTCTGGCTGGTACCTTTGTAGCCTTGTTGGACTCCTCAAGCTAAAGGATTTTTGTGTTTGCAGTTTCTATTAGCAGAAGGGGATCCCTCTGCGCTTTGCAGCCTTACATCAGGGCATTTGATCGGGCATTTGCCTGTTGGGTTAGGCAGCTTCTGGAGCATGTCTGGACTGCCCTGTGTTTGTTTGCACAGTGTACTGCATCTTGGACTGCATCTACAATGAGGCAAAGCAGACGTACTATATCCTCGACGTGATGTGCTGGAGAGGACACCCTGTTTATGACTGCCAGGTACTGAACCTCCCCCCTCTGCCCTGCCCTCCCTTTTGTTCCCTGTTTGTGAGCTGCTTTGCAGCCAGCACTGGACATAGCCCACTTGCTATGCAGCAGGATGGGTGTTTTGTCTAAGCACCAGCATCTTCACTGCTTATGGGCTGCTGGCTACTGGAATAATTGGGTACATCTTTTGGGGGTATCAGGGGAAGAGTTGGGGGTGCTGTCTGGCTCTGCAGGTGAAGCTGAGTTTGTAAATCTCCTGGGCAAGTGCAGAGGAATGGAGACGCTCAGCAGGTGCTGATCAGCGATGTGTGGTGGATAGTCATTAAGTCTCTGCCTCCTTTCACAGACTGACTTCAGATTCTTCTGGCTCTCCTCAAAGATCCAAGAGGAGGAAGGGCTGGGAGAGAAAAGCAGGATTAATCCAGTAAGTTCTTTTCAATTGAGAGGAGGAGGAGGAGGAGGAGGATGGGGGGTAAGCTCTCCTGTTCAGCAGGCTTCAGCACTTTCTCTCACAAGCGGAAGCTTCCCCCCCCACCCCCCGCCCCCTCAGATCAGGCTTCAAAGTGTACTTCTGATGAAATGGGATGCCATGTTCAGGATGTAAATAGAACCACTGAATATTGTAAATGAGTGTGGGTTTTTTTTTTTTTCCCCAGCCAAAGTGCTGAGGGAGATCAGACTGCAGGGTATCAGCTAACTTCCATGCTGTTTTTAGCTTTCCCTTGAAACAGAATGGAAAATGAGTGTGGTTTCTACAGGGCCAGCATTGGTCGGCAGCCTGACTACAATGGGATTTATTTTTGCGTAGTCTTGTGGGCTCACAAGGCGAGGGGAAAGGCTCATAAAGCTTTAGCCTTCCCCCCTGCTTAAACTAATGATTGAAGTTGTCGGGATGGATGCCAGATTGCCACCCAGAGCCCTTGCTGAGCAAGGATAAAAAGTCTTCCTTTGAAGACTTATGCATGGAGGTCAGACCTAGAATCCACAGCAGCTTGGAAGGTGATTTTGGGGGACAGACATAAGAGACTTAGCAGCCTGGCTGATGGAGCACAGTTTGCAAAGCAGGACCTAATCGTTGTGTAGCCCCAGTGTATGCTCAGACACAGCTACGCAGCGCAGATCCTGTGCGTTGAGCAGATGGGTCATGAACGGGGATGACTGCTCCTGTGCCAGCAGTGAAGGTATCTGTATTTGGAGAACATCCTGTTCTGAGTCTAACAGGAATATCCAGAAGAAGACAGCTACCTAATGAAGGGGGGGTCGTTTCAGCTTTCATTTCCTGGGTGGAAAGATTTGCTTGGCTGAGCCAGCAGCCTGGAGCAGACGTCTGTCTGCTTTGCATCCTGCCCAGAGGTCATAATTTTCTATTTTGGTTAAAAGAGCATCTCAGGGTCAGCTCTACTGAAAAGTCCTTCCTGCAGTCTTAGATGCTTGGAAAAAAAGGTATCGGGAGCGTCTGGGAGCTGTGCGCCGAGTCTCTGCCATCTGCATCTCTCATTAAATGCCAGAGTGGGGGTCGTTTGGAACTGGGGTGATAAAATACCTGAAATAGATCATTCTGGGCATTCTAGATTCCATGCTGTCTAGGCATCGTGGTGGCAATCCACGGGTCTTCTTTTAAAGGTCATCTTCTGTTTCTGGAATGAGATTTGTAAAGTTGCAGCAATGTATGTGCTTTATCCAGCGTTGCTGAAGAGAGAGCAGGGATTATCTCTTAATGACCATTCCCACCCCATCCTTTCTGGTGGCTAGGGTGATTTTTGTAGGTTTTCATGCAAGTACTCACAGTTATTCTAGTGGGATATGATGGGTGCCGATGGACAGCTTGGTCCTGTTGTTTTGTCTCTAGATCTGGGGTTTGCTTATAAATTGCTGTTCGGAATCACATGAGAGGTATGTCTGTCCCAATAACCCATAGAAATAGCAGAGACCAGTCGCTATGGAAAGAGTAAGAAATGAGAGATACCTATCATGTTCCCTCTGACTTCATCAGCCATGGAGTTAATGGGCAGCAGGGGACCTGCCTTTCAATTTCAGGAGCTGGTCTAATCCTCGTTGGAGCTTGTTTGTGCTTTTGGGCCCCCCGATACCCTTTGGCAGGAAGGCCAGCAGTTTAACGATGTGGTCCCTGCTTGAGATTTCCTCTCTGGTTACTTTATCTGACACCTGTCCCTCACCCTTTGCCTCTCATGCTGGATCTTGCACTGGGGGAAATTCTTCCTTCTTAGCTGCCTCCACACCAGTGCTCGATTCAGTGACTTGTTCGGCTTTAGGCCACGCAGTTGTCTCCTCTAACCCTCTCTTACTCTTTCAGTTCAAATTTGTGGGCCTGCAGAACTTCCCCTGCTCCTCGGACAGCCTGTGTAAGGTGCTGGCTATGGACTTCCCCTTCGAGGTGAGAACACGCAGGCGGCGGCCTGGACCTCAGCCTTAGAGACAGCCCCACTGCGCATCTGCCAGTGCTTGGAGAGAGGTGCATCCCCTTCACTTGGGAACTGTGCTCTCCCGAGACCTGCAGGAAGCTTGCTGAGCTGCGCTGCGTTGGGGATGGATGCCTTTTATGCACATGGCTGATCTGTTACCCTGTCACCAGGTACAGGCTGCACCCAAACAAACTAACTAGCAACAGTTAAACCGTAGCATTCTCTGTGTTTGGGCTGCCTTTACTGCCATTGATTGTTGTCTGAAAGAGCCCTTGGGGAAGAGAGGGTTGATGCGGACACCCAGAGTGCCTCCAGAAGCAGCGTAGCTCACATTCATGAGGCAGTGTGATGGACAGCTGGCCTTTTTAGGGCCAAAGCTGGTACTGCCCGCTGCCCTGGGTGGGCTCGTGTGGGGATGGCGTGAGGATCTCTGCGGTGTGCTCCCTTATGCGGTGGTGTTTCTCAAGAGGTCTGCGGGGTGGGCAGAGTGGTGTCTTTCTCTGACCTCTGTCACAGGCTCTGTGTTTCCATAGTCTAGCTACTTCCATCTCTCTGTGTGCAAGGCATCCAGCTATCTTGTGTCTTGTGGGGAGGAAAGAGAAGGGTGGTGGTAAGCTCCTGATGGTTTCTGAGGGGTTCGGGTGTTAGTGGTGGGCACCTGAGACATACTGGAGCTGGGGGCAGGTGACTGTAACAGAAATGGCTGGGAAGGGTTCAGGTGAGTCTGTCCTCCTGCTATACCGCTATTGGATCTTCTGGAGGGGATAGTGCAAACTCTGCTTTTTGCATTGGTACAGAACCGGCAGCTTCCTGCCTTTGGCTCCTGCTGCTCTTGGCTCTCTCTGAGGTGGCCATTCCCCCAGCAAGAGCGGCTGAACAGGACACCTGCATTTGCTTCATTAGCTTTAGAAGTAGGTTGTGCTGTTCAGGCCTCTCTGCTGTGGGAGAAGGGCAGGACAGGCAAATCGATGTGCCACCCAGTTCAGCTCTGTGTGGTTGTGAGCAGCGAGGCGGAGGCCCTCGTGAAAACAGGCTGCTTTTGACTGCCCTGGCTGACTTGGCACTGAAGCAGAACAGGATGGAGGAGGTGATGGCATTCTGGGATGGTGTCAGTGACAAACATCTGGGAGCCAGAAGCTCCTCCAGTGGCTGCAGCAGTTCCTGCGGAGTGCCCAGTCTCAGCCCTAGATGGGGAACAGCCTCTACAGGGGTCGCTTGTCCTGCTAAGCCAAAAGCCACAGTGTTTTGGATGTGTCTCTTGTGCACTCCTGGCCCAAGTTAGTGATTAACGTAAGTGCAGGTTTAAATTTAAGGGACGCTAATTTGGCTGTGGGGGCTGACTTTGCCTTCTGCTTGTCAAAGCCAGGACAGTCATGCGAGAGAGTTGGAAAGTCCCAGTCCCTTGCTGGTCTTGCCAGACCCCGCTCCCAACACAGATCAGGGAGTGCTGAGAAGGCATCCCAGGTTTCCTACAGCTGACTTGCTCAATTACAAATGCTCTGAGTGCCTCTGTAGAAACAGTCCTTCCTGTCTTTACTGAAAAAGCTTCTTTCCTTCCTGAGGCATCTGCCCCCACGAGAAAAGGCTGAGGAGTATTGCCCCACTGCGGTCGGAGCAGAAAACTTTTGGCCTGTGAAGGAGACTGTTGCGAAACGCCGGGGGAGGGAGATGGAGTTGATCAGACTCTGCCTTGTAATCCAGCTGCGATTTTTCCCCCCCAGGTTCTCTGGCCAATACGTCAGGGTGCGACCCCAACAAGTGAAACGTGGTGTAATTTGGCTCAAAGCAGCCGGTAACCCCACAGAAACCGTGGTGCCGCTTCCAGGAATGAAGGGAACCGTGGGTCCCTTTGTGATGTGCCACAAGAGGGAGCCCAAGAAATCCCTGTAAATAGCTTCCACCAACGGCACAAAACGAAATAAACTTTGCAGAAGGCAAAATACAGCCTTGCTATAGGTAGTGCAGTATAACAGAGGTGGTCTTATGCCTGGGCCCAGCATCTTGTGATCCTTACAAAGATCTCATGCGTGTGGTGGCAACAAAAGCGGTCAGTGCTTTCAGATCTGGGTCTTCAGAGTTAATCTATAACCTTAGACTTAGGACCTGATCTGCTATATTCAGTGGAAATTTTTTTTCCACTTAATTCAGTGGACTTTGGATCAGTTGACTGGCACTGAATTTGAAGTGTTTTTTGGAGTGGATCATCAGAGCTACTGTCCTACTTGCAGATCCGAGTAAAACAAGATTCAGGTTCCCACGAAGGCAGGGGGAACCAAAGTCTCTGAGAAACCCCGGTGTGAAGGAATGGGAGTGCTGTTAAGCACCTAAAATCTGAAAAGCACAGTCTGAAATGTGAAATCCTGTCAGGCCAGTTTCTCATCAGGTTCGTTCGTCTAGGGACAGTGTCAGCCCTTGTTCTGATGTGGCTGGTGTCAGTGTGGTGACTCAGGGTAGGGACCGAGCCAACAAATTAAATAAACTGGAAGGAATATGGGAATAACTTAAGAGGAATCAGGGGAAGAAAGAACTTGACCTAACTCTCCATCAGGCTGAACATCTTTGAATTTTCTAGCTTGGAGAAGATCTTCGGAGCGGTCTGGAAGGAGAAGCCTGTCCAGGCTCTGATCTTTACCAAAACATTCCTGTGGGTGCCGGAGAATCCCCGTTGCTCATCAAGTGCCACGCACCTGCAGGGATGGGCTGGGTGTGCAGGCGTGGTGCCACAGTGCCGCAGAATCTGGCTCTTCCCAAGTCTTCCCGGGAGGCAGGGGGAGGGAAAAGCTTTGTACTTTAGATATCCAGAGGGTTACACAAGCTCATCATGACATTTACTGTTCTGGTTTTATATTTTCCTAGCCCAGGAATCCCCCTTTTTCTGGGATTATTTTGCAAGATCTTAACAGTGACTGAAAATTATGGACAGAGTAGTGCAAGAAGCTCTACCCGCTCTGCTGGAAGTTAGGACCTGTGATATAGAGATGGACATAGGCTGCTCTTTGCTCAGCCTGGCTCACAGTCCAGCACCACAGCTGAAATCACCTGAATCCACTTGGTTCACCGACACCTTAGCTCACTGCTGATATATGTGCCGCTCTGCTGTATATATTCTGGGGGCTGCAGGCTCGAGGAGGGGCCTGGGAGCAATTCAGCCCAAGGTGGGCTCTTTTTCTCATCTCTTCTGCCCACTCAGCTACTCTCACTCGTAGCCAAATGGCCTTTTAAGAGCTTGCGAGGCTGAGCTAAGGGGAGCACCACCTCCAGCGTTAGTCAGCCCAACAGCAGGATCTAACCTTGCGGAGTGCACTCCTGGGAAGCGCAGGAAGATGGGGGGTGAAAATCCCTGAGCATGGTGGGGAAGTGGGGAAAACGTCAGCCAGCTGCAGTATTGCAGAGCGTGGAAATAGTAGCACAAGAGTTAGGGCCTAAACCTTCAAAGTCCTGAGTGCCCTTAACTGTCATTGATTGCTGAAGAAGTTCTCTCTTGGGAAACATGAAGAATTTATTTTGCATAAGCCAGCTGAAAGAGCTTTAGCAGCGTTACGAATCAGGGCTCCTTGGCGTCATGCGCTCTGACTAATTACTCTCCAAATGTATTATTTAAAATAACCTTAATCCAGTAAAATGGCCTTTCTGTGTGCTGCCTTATTCAGAAACCTGATGGCTTTTCTGCAGAATGGGATCATAGCAACCAGAGGAAAAGTACTGGTCAGTGCCGACATCAGGCTGAAATTGTTTGCCTTTGATGATTTAAACCCATCCGGCAGTTGCTGGGCTTGCACCGATCTTTCAGGGCAGGAGCTCTGCAGGTTTCTTCTTTCCCTTCCGCTATTTATTGCACTGCTTGAGGAAAAATGATCCAGCTGGTAGTTTTGGCCTGTAAATGGAGAGCGGTGCTGTCGTCTGGCACTCGGTCATCCACCTGCAAAAGCCTCCAGCTCTGGCCTTTCATTCACTCTCTTTTTCCTTTTTACAGGTCGACGGACTTCTCTTCTATCACAAACAAACCCACTACACCCCCGGCAGCACCCCGCTGGTGGGCTGGCTCCGGCCTTACATGGTACCCGAAATCCTCGGGCTTGCCGTCCCCACTACCGTGCTCACTGCCAAACCAGACTATGCTGGGCGTCAGCTCCAGCAGATCATTGAGAGCAAGAAGATTAAAAAGCTGGCAGCAGAAAAGGGTCACCCGAGCAGTGCAGCGGCTGCAAGGAATGGACATTATGAGCTGGAACACTTGTCTACCCCTCAGCCAGCAAACTCTCTGGATGAAGCAGTGAGCCAGATGGAGAATTAGGCTGCTGGGACAGACTGGTTGGGTAAGGAGAAAGCAAAAGGTTCCCCGCTTCTTACTGTCACTCACCCTCCCTGAGAGGGGGACAAAGGTAATGATAGGATGGTTGGTTTTGTTTAAAGGGCATGAAAGTGGAATATCTTGCTCTAAGTGCTGCTGGATTTTGTTGTTGTTGTTTGGTTTTTTGGTTTGGGGTTTTTTGGGGTTTTTTGGTTGTTTTTTTTTTTGCCAGGGCTTCTGTGAGGCCTTAACAGGATTGTCTGGTTCTTTGCTAAGGCAGTTGTGTGCTGGGAAGTGAACGTTCAGCTCCTGACCCTGCTTCTGTTAAAGTCTCTGGCAAAGCTTCAGCATAGGAAAGTGCTCAGACCTCCAAGGTGCAGCTGCTGTTCATAACCCCAGCCCCAATGGCAGCCCCACCTCCCCGGCCCCAGCAATCAGGGCATTTCAGCCTTTGATCCAGCTGTTTACCAAGGCCTTCTCAATGAAAGTTTTGTGGTCAGTTCGCTTCTAGTAACAAAAAGTTTGCAGCAGGCTGCTGTAAATCCAAAGGCAGGGCTTTCCACACCCACATGTTACTGAGAAAAACTACATTTCCTTGCATCACAGCAGGCCCTGCCTCCAAGCACAGCTTTGTGCGGCGCAAGCGCGGCAGAAGCCTGTACTCGAGGCTTTTCTCAGTAGGGGGAGGAAGGAATGGTTTCGCTCTGAAAAATGCTAGCATTGATTGTGCCAAATAAAAGGTTTCTCAGAAAGACAAATTCTTGAGCGTCTTCCTGCTACCTAAGGGCGGATGCGTGCTGCGCCTCCCAAATAGGGATTGAGAAATCTGTTACAGCGCTAACTGGAGCGGAGGAAATGCTTGTGTGGGTCTGATTCTCCTCCACGCACTGAGGTGCTTTAGACCCTCCCCGCCGCTGCCCCTCTTATCCCAGCCCAAGCCCACTTTGCAAGGACTGGCTGCTGCCTTTCCCTGGTTTTAGGGGGGATGAAAGGATTGTACTCACCATCCCCAGGCTGTTTTCCAGAAGGGAGATTAAAAGGCCAGAGAGGGACCGCTCTCTCCACAGAGGGGGGAGATGAAATATCAGGCTAAACACAGTGCTGGGGAGTCTCCTTCCAGCCGTCTATGAAAATGCCCCTGGAGGAGGGCCTGTATCCAGGAGGAGATACCGAGAGCAGGGATGGCTGCCTGCAGATAGCAGGGGCACTTGTATCCTGCCCTCGCACCCCCTGTTTTTCCCAGAAAAGCACTTGTTTCTGTGCCAAGTGCGTGGGCTGTGTGCGACCGATTGGCTGCGCGGCCGCTATTGATTATACCAGCGGGCAGCAGGAACTGTCCGAACTGCGGCCAGAGCTAGATGTGGGAGGGGGCTGGCCTTGGCTCCCCCTCCCCAGGAGGGGAGAAAACAGCACCCCGATGCAGCTGAACATGCTGCAGTCCTTTTCAAATGGCTGCTTATTTTGTTATTTTTATTGTTAGTATTTGGGTGGTGGTTTGGATTTTTTGGGGGGGGGGGGGGGTTGTTTTTTTTTTTTTTTAGCATGTGAAGCAACTGGCCTGAGGGAAGAGAACAAACACCTGGACTGCCTTGTCCTCCCCATCCCTCGAAGGCTCTGGGCTGCTCCAGCTGCGGGTTCCCCCTATGCTTTGGCCTCACCGGCTGGCAGAGGATTGCAAGGAGAGCCCGAGTTGGGAGACCGCATCCAGCCTCCTATCAGCGTAGTTTTCCTTCCGTCAGGCAATTAAACCCGGAGGTGGGCATCTGGATGTAAGATTTGTGCATCCCTTAGGGCAGAGAAAGCTGCAGCTCAGGTTACCGCCTCCCTGCTGCCTTACAGCAACCTTTCAAGGTCTTCCAGCCAAGGGAAGGGAGTGGGCAGGAGAGAAAATACAGCTGAAGATGTGCTGCCTTCAGCTGCTTGCTCTGATCGATGGAGGAGAGCAAGAGGGAAGCAACTGTAGCTTTCCACCGGCTCCAGATGATGCCGCATAGTTTCCCTTTTAAAAGCACGAGCTGGGCTGGAGAAATAAATATTTGCGTTACAATTCCTGTTGGAAACGAAAGGCTGTGTTTGGAGAGAGGGTGTTAAACGGAAGTCACCGGGGCCAACGCAGTTCGTTGCTGCGACTATTTTATTTGCTGGGTGCGATCCCGCTCCCAGCTGTTCCCTGCCCTGCTCCCAGCTGGAACGGGCGGCAGCTTCGGCAGCGACTGAGGAGGGGTCACCCCCCAGGGGCTTAAATTTAGTCTAGGGCAGGAGAACTGAGCGGGCAGCTCAACCTGTAGATGTGGCCTGGGGTTCTGGAGGACGGATGGACAGACAGCTCTCGAGCCCGCCTCCAGCCCCTTGCCTCTGCCCTTTCTTCCATTTTCTCCGAGTTAGGTGCAAAGGCTCTGGCTGTGGGCACGTTGCCAACGCAGTCCTCCTCAGCTGAACAAAATGTCCCCCGGTCCCGGGGTTTGGCTTTTCGGTGGGGCGGTTGCTGTGCACCACAGGGCCCTGCTCCCAGCCGGGATCCCCGCTTCTTCCCGGTGGCCCCTCCGGAGGAGCATCGGGGCTCTCCATCCAGGCCCTGACACCTGTGCCTGGCCAGGGAATGCAATTTAGGGATCACAGAGGAGGGAGAGCAAAGAAACGGCTGGAAACCCCAGGTGCCTCTTTGTGCAGCGGGAAGACGCACGCCTGTCTCTCCTGCCCGTGGGGAAAGGCTGCGAGGCAGAGGCTGAAGTACCGGCAAGGGAGGATGCCGCTGCCACGAGCTGCCGGGAAAGGCCGGCGGGAGAGGCGAGGCTGCTCCGGGGAGCCGATCCCTGGGGCAGGCTGACTGCTCCTGTCCTGGGGTCGCTGCTCACGCAGTTTGGAGGTACAGTACCCATCCAGGACAAAAAAAAAAAAAAAAAAAAAAAAAAAAGACTGATTTTGGGCGCCGGGGAGCTTTGCTTGGCCGTGGGCTCGCACAGATACATAGCACGGCCTCGGCGTTTCCTCGAAGGTCCCTCGTAAGCCTGGGGGCGAAGGTGTCCCAGGCTGGAAGGCAGAGCCCGGGGGCTCTTCAGGCGCTCTCCTCCATTCCTGCTCCTTCCTCGCCTCCCGGCTTACCCTCCTCTCCCTCGCAGGCAGCGCCGCTGGATGTCAGGCAGGGCTGCCTGCCACCATTTCGGCAGCGCTATCCCCTGCCCCGGCCTGGAACCGAAACCGGGGGATGCCGGGGACCGCGACGCCCTCCCGGCAGAGCCGAGCCGGCCCGGAGCGGAGAGAAACGGAGTTCCGCCGGCTCCTCCATCTCCATCCCGGCCGGGGAGGGCTTCCTGTCCCCCGCCTTCCCCCCCCCGTCCCTGGCCGCCTGCCCGCCTCCCTCCCGCCGCCCGGCGGGGCCGGGCCGGGCCGAGCCGAGGGGAGGGGGCTGCGGCCGCTTCCTGCCGCCGCCCCCGCCGGGGCAGAGCGGAGCGGAGCGGGGCGGGGAGCTCAGCCCGGCCCAGCCCAGCCGAACGGCGCTTCCCCGGGGCGAGCGAAACTTCCCGGGGGAGGGGGGCGGCTGCGAGATAGAGAGATCATTTTATTTTTTTTTTAATTTATTTGAAAATTTTCGGCACTTTCGGCGGGGATCCCGGGGCGGAGCCGTCTTCGCCGAGCCTGCGGCGGCGGCCGGGAGGGGCCGGTTGTCCGCAGTGCCGCCGGCCCCCGGGGATGGGCTCCGGTGGGGCGCCCGCCGCTTAGCCCGGCTCGGCTCGGCCCTGCCCGGCCCGCTCCGCTCCGGTCCGGCGCGGCCCGGCCCGGTCCGGCGCGGCGGGGGCAGCGGGGGCCGCGCCGCGCAGCATGGCCGCGGAGCTCAGCGCCGAGGAGGAGCAGGTAGGATCCCGCCGGGCTCCCCTTCCCTGCGGCCGGGCTCCGCCGCTCCCCGGGCCGGGCCGGACCCCGTTTCTTAGCTCCCCCGGGTTGCAGGGCTGGTTTTTTTCCCAGCGCGGCGGTTCTCCCCAAGGAAAGCCCTATCTGCAACCACCCCCCCCCACGCCCGCATCTCCCCATCTCCGCACAGTGCGCACCCCAAAGGCCTTTGCAAGGCCTGTGCCTTAGGTGTCAGGGCGAGCTGGGGTGCTGCAGCGTGGCGTTGGTGTAACGCGCCCCCAAACTGGTGTGTGTGTGTGTCCCCGGGTACCGGTGGCCTGTCCTTACGGGCCTCCCCCCCCACCCCCCCCCCAAACCGTGGGCAAGCTGGCGTGGGGATGCGTGTGCACGCGCTTCCCACGCCCCAGGCCTCCCGTGACGTCCCGGCTTCCTCCGCCGGCCTTGCGTCACCGCGGGAGGATGTTGCTGGGCTCGGGGAACGGGGCCGATAAGCCAGCTGGGGCGCGTTGGATGGCGGGAGCGATCTCTAGTTCTCCCTTCCTTCGTCCTCGTCCTCGGGGATGCCCACCCGGTTCTGCATCCGCGCCTTGAGCCGCCTCCACCGGGCTTCCCGCCGGACAGGGATGCTGGGCGCGCTGCCAGAGGCTGCCTCGAAGCCGGGCTCCCCTCTGTCCCGCGGCGATGCTCGGGCTGGCCGAGGGTGCTGCATCGCGTCGGCCAACTTGCTGGCCTCGGGGGGCTGCAAGGAGAAGGCGAAAGGGACCAGATGGTCAGTTTTCTGTTTGGTTGGTCGGTTTTCATTTCCGCAACATCCTTCCTTTATACAGAGAAGATTAGGAGGGGTGGTACGCAGACCTTCGGGTTCTCCAAAGCCCCGTGTCCCCGCAGGGAGTGCTCGCCCGGAGCTGGAAGAGTCTGTCCCGCAGCCCGCGCTGGTGCTCGGGAAATGCAGCTCTCTCGGGCTTTCTCCTCCATCACACCTCCCTCTCATCAGCGCCGCTCCTGGGAGCGGTACTGCTGTCTCCAGGGTAATAAAATCTCAAGGAGTGGGGGGCATTCGTGCCCCGTGTCCCCACAGGTGCCTGTGATATGTGTCATGGAAGGGGCAAAGCTTCTGGCAAATGGGGTTTTAGAAGACCCCACTCGGGCAGGGAGGCTTCCCAGGAGAGGGTTCCAAGACATTTGGCTTGTGCGGCAATATCGGATGGAGAAGGTGAAGGGATATTTGCAATAATGGCTCCAGGTTTGGATCATCAGACTAGGGTGGGGGAAGGCTGCCCTTGGTGCTGCCCTCAATGGCTTGGAAGTCAAAATAGTGGCGGTTTCTCTGTTTTCACGGGTAAGTGCTGGTTGGGGCTGGGACATCCCCTTCCTGCCACCCCTTCGTCCTCCTCGGGACCATCAGGATTTCCTCCGCTCTTTCTGCTCTCCGCCGTTACTGACAGCAAGCCAGGGGGGAATTCACTCCTCTCCTGTCCCTGCCAGCCTTGGGACATCTCCTGCTCCGTAGGATCTCCACAGTTCCCTCCCCAGCCTATCCCAGAGGGACCAGAGGGGCTAAACCAACTTTCCTTGGGGGTTTTCAGCCCAGCTGTGATTTTCACAGGACTTATTTCCCACCCCGGGCTGAAGAAGGAGGGTGGGTTTGCTGCCTGTGCAGCCCGGGGGAGGAGGGCTTGAAGAGCCCCCGTGTTCCTGCGGTGGTGGCTTTGTCACCACCCTGCCCTGGCACAGCGAAGCAGGGACTTTGATGACGCCAGCGCTCCAAAGACCAGCATTGTTCAAAACACCCGGCTGCGGGCAATTTTGCTCACAGCGCTGCCATTGCTTGCAGAAACGGGGCTGCTTGCTGCAGCTTTGGGTCACGGGCTCCGTTTGCAGCACGAGGAGTGATCCCTGCTGTGCTCAGCTCAACACCTGTATAAATCCGTGTAGGATCGGGGCCAGAAACGATGATGAGACCCGGTGGAGCGTGTAAGGGGGGCAGAGCTACGGCTGGTATTGGTGCTCAGCTCGGTAACTCCTGGCTTGCCTGCTGTTGAGTGTCGGCACTGGTAAGTTTGGGATTTTGTTTTGCTCCCAGAGAAATCAGGGGAAAGCTAGAATTCGTGGCTGAGCCGCCCTGCAAAGCCAGCGCTTGTACTCCTGGGTCTTCCCCCTTGCAAAAAAAACCAGCATCCCTCGTGATGGATGCTGGAAGTGGGATTGCATGATGCCTGAAGGGTTAGATGTTGAGGGAGGAGACCTGAACCACGTGTTGCATCCTCTCCCCGTTGCCACCGTGCCCCTCGAGGCATCCCTTCCATCATCTCGGGGCATCTTTCACCATCTCAAGTTGCAGTGTCAGCTCTGGTCTCCGTTCGAGGGCAGTGGGAGTGTGCCTGGTGCTCGTCCCCATCCCCATGCCATCCTGCACATGCTGGGGAAGGAGCACCTCTGCTGTTATTTTGGATTTGCATCTCCAGCCCAGCCCTAGCTTTTGGGCAGCTGGGGGCCCCAGGGGACTCCCTGGCAAAGTGGGGGTACAGCCGGTGAGGTTCCCCATCTTAGCTTACAGATAGGATACATTTCTATATACATATGTGTGGATGTGGGTGTTGTGTTAAGGCTGAAGACGGTTTCTGTATTGCCCCGTTTATTTTCCCATCCCTCTTCAATAGAGGAGAAATCATTAGAAATTTGGGCCGTGAAAGAGTTGCTTTTGTTTTGGCAAAGCGGAGCCTGTTGGAGATGAAGCCGTGGGGATAAAGGCGTCTCGTAAGTGCGGCTCCCAGGGAAAGCTGCCGCCAGCTGCTGGCTGGGAGGTGGGAATGCGAGGCAGGGGGGTGTATAACACCCTGTCTCCTTTGCTCCCTGCTTTTCCCGCTCCCCTCCAGTCCCTTGCCGCCAACAGTTGCAGAGATGGGGGGACCAATCCGGCTGCCAAGCCACAGCCCATTGACCGTGGCACGCTGCCGTGCCGGGAGGGCTTGCAATGCTTAAAGGGGATTTTTGTGAGAGCTTGGAGCTGGGCTATTGAAATCCGCTTTCAGATTCCTCCCAGCGCTGTTGGCAGCAGATCCAGCCCAATTCCACGAGTTCCCTCCTGGCTGGTGCTTGCCCAGCCGCTCTGCAGGACTCCGATACTGAGTTAGGGAGCTTCTGGTTGCGACGTGCTGGGGGTCTGGGCTGGCCCTTAGTGGCTTCCAGCAGCCGCGCGAGCTGGTACCCCTTCCGAGAATGCTTGCCGCAATGCCAGGCAGGCTGCGGAGAGACCCCTTGGACAAGCCAGGCTACTTCAGCTCATCCCCTGAGAGGGGCTCACTGCCCCCGTCGAGCCTCACGCTGCCGATAAACCCCGGCCCTTCGCTTCCTCCCGTCGGAAGTCATTAACACCGACGAGCTTTTCTGGCTGAATAGCTCTCAGTAACTCCATGCCGCTGCCTGACATCCAACACCGCCGCCTGCCTGCACTCCCTGCTCCGGGAGCCAGCCTTCGGTGCTCACTGTCCCTCCTCCTCCTCCTTGTGCTGTCATCGCCATCCTCCGCTCTTGCGAGGATGGAAACTCCTCTGTTTTGGGGTGTGCCTGGGTGGGAGCGGGGCGTTTCGGGGACTCCCTCCATCCTGCCCGCATCCTTTGAGCTGTACGTGGTGGAAGGCTAGGCTGTGCTGCCCTGTCTCCCTTGGGGCTCCTCTAAGGGACAGGGGGTCAATGCGCAGCAGAAAGCAAAGCTGCTTCCGTTAGCATGGGCGTTAAGAAACCCCAAGCCCACCTTGCAAACATAGCTAGTAAAAATAATACATTTTGGGGTTGTTTTGCTCACCTTCAGGGCTTTAAGCGTGCTGGGAGGTTGCAGGTTGGGTTTTGCGACTGCTCCGTCAGCTCTAGGGTTGGAAAAGTTTCTTGGTTTCTCAGGGTTTCGGGTACATGCCGTGCTGGTGCTTTGGGAGGAGGGGCTGCTCGTGCGGGCTGCCCCTGGTGTGTTTTGGGACCATGGGTTGTGGGGAGCAGTGGGAGCATCCTGGGACCCTCCTGGACTGAACCCTTCTTGTCTGGTCTTCTGCAGCCGTGTGAAACCGGCCTTACTGGGTGAGCTGGTCCGTGTCCTGTAGCACGTCAAAGCGTCAGTCCTTGGTGGCAGTACTTGTGTTCACACGGCCAGGTTCGCTGCTCCATGGTGGAGCTGCAGCCCTGGGAGGCCACTGCCAGCTGATGGGTTCCTGCTGTGCCGGGGCCGTTCTGTCTGAAGGGGAGTTTGCCACCTGTAAAATCCTCCTTTTGCTCCCCCTTTCCCTTCCACAAGTCTCCCCCAGCCCCAAGGCCGTTTTTCCAATGCCAGCACTCCTACCACTTGCTCCCTTCCCCACACTGGCGTTCCCTCCGTCTCCATCCCCGCTACTTTTACCCCCTTTCCCAGTACGTGCTGTAGAGCTCCCTGCTTCGCCCCAAGGAGCTGCTGGGTTTGCCGAGCCGTGCTCGGCCCCTGCCCACGCACTGAGGACCATGACCAGGGATGCTCCTCAGGAGTTTCTTCCTCTTCCTCGCACCCCATCTCACTGTACACCCCTCGTCTCTCCCACAGGCGACCAAGCAGTTCCTGGAGGAGATCAACAAGTGGACTGGCCAGTACAATGTGTCCCCGCTCTCCTGGAACGTGGCCGTCAAGTTCCTCATGGCCCGCAAGTTCGACGTCCTGCGGGCCATCGAGCTCTTTCACTCCTACCGGGTAAGAGAGCGGGGCCTGGTCCCCCCCCAGCTGTGGGCTTCCTGCTCTGCAAGAGATCTCTGGGCCCAGGGACGACCCTCCCCCTGCTTTTTTTTCTTTTTCCCACTCCCTTAGGAGTTTTATCCGGCTGGAAAATCCTTTTTCAGCCAAGGCGAGTCACCATGGAGATCTCGCCGACCCCAGTCCCCTCCCCTCCACTGAGAGCAGCGTGCATGCTCGCAGGGTGCCCTCCTGGCTGGTGTGTGATGCCTGCAGAGCATCTCCCCATATGTAAAGGATATATGTGCATATATATATACCTTTCCCGTCCTGGTTTTGTAAAGCTGCTGCTCCCTATGCTGGGGGTTGTGGTGCTGCAGCCAGTTGCAATCCTCTGCTGGAAAGTGGGGCCATGGAGCAGAGGTTTCCCCGCTGGGGCTTCCCTTGGAGGGCTGAGTGCCCCATGGGGACACGATGGTGGGTGGAGGGCTGGGGTGCCCGTGCTGGCCGTCACACTGGCTCCCCGCCCGCAGGAAACACGGCTGAAGGAGGGCATCGTGAAGCTGAAGCCGCACGAGGAGCCGCTGCGCTCAGAGCTGCTCAGTGGCAAGTTCACCATTCTGGTAGGTGGGGGTATCCCCCCGCCCTGAGTTACCCGAACCGGGCAGCTCATCCCGGCTCTGCTCCACGTGGGCGTCCTCGGGTGCCACGGGAGCCTGACCCTGTTTCCTTGCTAGAGCGTGCGGGACCCCTCGGGAGCCTCCATCGCCCTCTTCACGGCCAAGCTGCACCACCCCAGCAAGAGCGTGCAGCACGTCGTGCTCCAGGCACTTTTCTACCTGCTGGACCGAGCGGTGGAGAGGTGAGCTGGGGTACTGTGTCGTATGGTGGCAGGTCCCCAGGGAGCCCCTTCCCTCCCAGGGGCGAAGGGAGATGCTGCTGTTCGCTGAGGTTTTGATAAAATCCCTCCGAAAGGCTTCGTGGGGAAAAGATGTGCTGCCTCGCCAGTGAATGTGAATTCCTGAAGGTGAAATTGTGGCTGAGTGTCTGCATGCCTCCAGGTGTCCCATCTCTAGTTAGGGGAGAGAAGGGGTCACAGCTCCCTGTGGCTTGAAATTCCCTGTCTTCCCTTGGTTTGAATTCAAGCCAGTCATCCCCATGGAGGCGTTCAGCAGGGGAATGAAATCCCCCGAGCCCTGAACCAGGCTCTTCACAGCCTTTCCCTGCCCACGTCCAGGTTTCAGTTTGGCAGACTGATTCCTGCAGGCTTCGGCCAGGGAGGAGGCAGCCCAGCCGCTAGCGAGATGTAACGTGAGTCCTGCCACAAATATAAAGCCGGGATGTCCCATTTATCCTGCTGGGCTCTTTCTGTTTTTCAACTTGCCCATCACGGGCAATGCAGCTGCGACAAGCTTCAGACATGAGCTGGGCTTAAATAAGGGTTGTAGAAAGAGGTGGTGAAGCAGCTGGGAAATGCAGAAGCGAGCTTTGGGTCCGTGAGTCCTTCTGGAAGCACAGAAGGGGATTTTTGGGGGTCAGCGAGCTGAAGATGAGGTTAGCGTGGGGGAGATCTGCTCATGCAGGAACCGAGCAGCTGGATATTGCGGGGTTGACATTGCTCTTTCCCCTCTCTCAGCTTCGAAACCCAGAGGAACGGACTGGTGTTCATCTATGACATGGCAGGCTCGCAGTACACCAACTTCGAGCTGGACCTCAGCAAGAAGATCCTCAACCTGCTGAAGGTAACGGCCAGGGGTGACCCGGAGTCCAGGGATGGCCACTTGCTCACTGAGTATGTGAAGTCTGTGGTTTTGGCATAAATTTTCACACCAGACCAATGCTGACCACATCTCAGCTGAGGAGCACTGGCTCCAGCCCCGTAGGACCTCAGGAAGGCATTGGGAGCCTGCCAGGCTGGACCCGCGGGTGGGAAGGGATCAGCTGTCCCCGTGCCGGATTCCTCTCGCAGCTGCTGGCAGCGCTTTTGGGAAAACAGATGCAAATTATTTTTTAATCGTGCTTGGCATTTTGTGCCTCCTCCCTTCTCCGGAAAAAAGAAATAACAGTAAATATTGGCTGGGGTGTGTTGTCCGCGCAAACCCTGGCTCTCAGGCTTCACCTCTCCCGTGGAGCCAAACCCTCTGCCTACTCAGTTCCAAGGAAATCATTTGTTTCCATATCGGAGCATAAAATAAGCAGCGCCGCCGGCTGCGTGCGAGGCATGCTTTGGGTGCGGCATTGCCGTCTCGGGGTGCCTTTGCTGGTTGTCACCTCTGCTGGGAGGTGTCACCCCCCCGGCAGAGCGTGGAGAGGGGCCGGTTCCTCCCTGGCGGTGTGGATCTGACCCCCTCCTGCCCACAGGGTGCCTTCCCAGCTCGGCTCAAGAAGGTTTTCATCGTGGGAGCGCCCATGTGGTTTCGTGTGCCCTACTCCATCATCAGCCTGCTGCTGAAGGAGAAGCTGCGGGAGCGGGTGAGTGAGTGCGGGCCCCCCCCGGCACAGCACCCTCGGTGGGGAGGGCAGAGGCTCTTTTCCTCTTGGGACAGGATGGTGTAGGCAGCTTGTGCCCCTCAGCCCCATCCCCTGGAAGCTGCTGAGCCCAAATCCGTGGGAAACGGAGGCTTTCTCAGTCTGTTTCATAGGGGTCGTCAACCTATTTTGGTATTTTCAGCAAATATCTTGAACCCCTTTTGAAATCGCCTTTGATTTCTTCTTCTGTGGTGAGGCTGCCAGCAGGTGCAAGTGGAGGCAGTGGTAAATGATTAAAGGGAAAGGACACCTCTTCTGAGCACGCAGGAGAAAAGGGAATCTTAAAAACCTGGGCTCAGGCCCTATTTGGCAAAGCCAAAAATACCTAAACTGGTATCCTCAGCGTCAGCGGTGCTGCTGGCAGAGCCCGTTTCCAGCCTGACGTCTCCCTGGGCTGGACTTTGCCCCTCTGCTTTTGGTAGGGGCTCGGAGCCACTTGCAAATTTGGAGCTGGGTGTCAGGGTGGATTCCCACCCTGGGTACGTGGTGGGGCCAGCCTCTGCCCCACTGCTGGTGCTCCCTTGGGTGCCCTCCCGGTGCCGGGGAAAAAGGGGGAAGACCCCCACGCCGTTGGGGGAAATCCCTGGGCTCCATCGGGATTGTGCCAGACGGTTGGCATCCCTGTCCCTGTCCCCAGTGAACCCTCTCCATCCTTCTTGGAGTCACCCCTGCCCCTCGTCTTCCTCCTGCAGGTGCAGATGGTGAAGATGTCGGAGCTGAAGGAGCACCTGCCCCGGGAATGCCTCCCCGAGTACCTCGGGGGGTCCCTCAAACTGGATCCTCTAAGCTGGAACTGCCGGTTCCTGCCCCAGCAGAACGGGCACCCCGACCCCCTGGACGAGCTCATCCTGGTGCCGCTGGTGGCCCCCAAAGATAATGGCTCCGTCCACGTCCCCGGGCCCAAGTCCGTCACCCTGCAGGAGCTGCTGGATCACGTCAGCCACAAGCAGAAGCGGGGCATCTATGAAGAGTACGAAGATATTCGGCGGAGGAGCCCAGCCGGCACCTTTGTCTGCTCTTTGTGAGTCGGGGAGAAGGAGCCGAGTGCGGGCGAGCGTGGGGGTCCGTCTCTCGCGCCAAAAAAGCCGGGTCCCCCCTGCCCCGCTTCTGCTGCTTGGTGGCCACCCAGCTGCCTCTTTGGGGTGCAGTGCTTTGGGTTAGCCATGGAGACCCCCAGCTCCTTTGTGGCTCCGGCAGCCCCCGGGGGTAGAAGGGAGCCGGGCAGGGGACAGCGGGGACAGGACCTGGCCGGGACTCCGCTTCCCGAAACTTTGGCCAGGTGATGGCAGCAGAGCCCAGGCTACGGGCGCCAGAGGCTTGCGCAGAGGGAGGGATGCTGCCTTTCCTTCCCTGCCTGGAAGACATCCCTGCTTCCCTCTCCCCTGCCTCCCAGGGCACCCTACAACCAGGAGAAGAACCGGTACGGGGATGTGCCCTGCTTGGACCAAACCCGCGTCAAGCTGGCGAAGCCGTACAGCCGCCCGGAGGTAAGCCAGCCTGGGATAGAAACTCAGGGGTCCCACATGAAGCTGACGCAGCTGTCCTGGCCACGGGGCTCTGGAGGGGCTCATGCTGTGTGTATTTTTCTCCCCCCCAGCTGACCGACTACATCAACGCGAGCTTCATGGACGGCTACAAGCAGAGGAACGCTTACATCGGGACTCAGGGTATGGCCTGAGCCACCAAGGGGCTCATTTGCTCCTGATGCATGTGTGGGCTTCACCTCCCTGCCCAGCATCGGCCACTGGCCATGGTGGGGGACATCCTGTGAGCGGTTTCTCCTGGGAGAGAGCAAGTGGGTCCATCCTCCTTCAGCTGCTTCCCACAAAACAGGTCCTGGGCTGAGCAGACCCCTGCTAGCAGCGGCGATGGCAGCCCCCTCCTCCTGCCCCTAATGTGGCCCCTGGTTTTGCCCCATCTGCCCAGGGATGAAGCAGCAGGGAGCAGAGAGGGGGGATTGGTGCTGAGCCGCAGGGATTCGATGCTGGGGCAGGGGGGGCAATCCATGGCAGCTCCAGGCAGGGCTGATGGATCCACACCAGGGTCGGTCCCCGCGGGAAGGGGCTGTGGTCCCCCGGGGAGGGTGAGGGGGGCTGGCGGAGGCTGCCGGGCGAAGGGGCTTGCTCAAATCCATCAGGTTTTGTGCTGACTTACGGGCTGTCCCCGCAGGGCCTCTGGAAAACACCTATGGTGACTTCTGGCGCATGGTGTGGGAGCAAAACGTCCTGGTGATCGTGATGACAACCCGGTGAGTGCTCGTGATGGGGGCACAGCCCTGTTTTTCTTTGCAAAATAAGTGTTTTTGCTGTTGGATGAGCAGCGCTGTGCTCTCTGCAGTGACCTGGCAGCCGTGGTCCCAGCCAGAGCCCCTCAGGGTGGGGACGTCACATCAGGGATGGACTGTTTGGTCCCTGTGGGATCCTCAAGGGACCAAGGCCGGGTGGCATGGGACATGTCCCTAGCAGGGCGAGGAGGACATCACCAGCTTGTCCTTCTCCTGTTCTCAGGCTGGAGGAGGGAGGCAGGAGAAAGTGCGGCCAGTATTGGCCCCTGGAGAAGGATTTCCAGGTGTGCTTCGGGGCCCTGACCATCACCAACCTGGGCGTGGAGAACCTCAACCATTACAAGAAAAGCATCCTGGAGATCCACAGCTCAGAGGTGCGTGGCCGCAGACACCTGCCAGGGGATGGCACGGGGGTGCTGGAGGTCCTCTCTGGCCAGGGGCAGAGAAAGGGAGAGGGTCTAAACCCTCTGTTTTCTCCCAGACCAGGGAGCGGCGGCTGGTGTCTCACTTCCAGTACCTGAGCTGGCCAGACTACGGTGTCCCCTCCTCTGCGGCCACCCTCATCGACTTTTTGGGGGCCGTGAAGCAGCAGCAGAGGGTGGCAGTCAGCGCCCTGGGACCTCGCTTCAAGGGTCACCCTGGGGGACCCCCAATCGTGGTGCACTGCAGCGCTGGCATCGGCAGGACAGGTAACGGGGTAACCCCACTGCTGGGCTGGAGGTCTTGGTGGTGGTGGGGCACGTCCAACCTCCCTGGGACGTTTCCATCCCAGGGACCAACGGTGCATTTGCAAGCTAGTTGACCCAGGACGCGTGTCCCCAGGACCTTCTGCAGCCATCGGACCTGGGAGAAGTCTCTGCCCCGCTTCTCCCGACGCCTGTGGTCGCGTGCGGGAGGTTGGTGGGGGGCCGAGGACCACCACTGCCCCGCTCCGGTTCTTGCAAGGGGCAGCGATGGCTATTCAGCAGCTGACGCCGTCCCCATTGTTGTCCCCAGGTACCTTCTGCGCTCTAGACATCTGCCTGTCCCAGCTGCAGGACGTGGGCACGCTGAACATCTACCAGACGGTGCTGCGCATGCGGACCCAGCGCGCCTTCAGCATCCAGACCCCCGAGCAGTATTATTTCTGTTACACTGCCGTCCTCGAGCACGCCCAGCGCGAGGGCCTGCTGCTCGCCAACCACAACCGGGCCGGCCAGGAGAAGAACTCGCCGGGACACTGAGACCCGCTGCCTCCCCACAGACAACCCCCCCACACACCTCTTCCCATCCTCCCAGGGTTGCCAGAGCCGCCTCCGTGCCCGTCGGGACTCGGCAGAGCTGTTGGGACGGTGGTGCTGGAACACGGCAGCAGGCAAGCAGGCAGCTGCCCGTCCTTGACTATTAGCACTGCTATCAAACTGTGCCTTATTCAAACCAAATGGTGGCTGCCGCTCGCCGGGGGGTGGAGGACGGCGCGGGAAGAGGCTCTCGCTCCTCTCCGTGGTATTTCTGTTGGGGGGGTTTGGTTGTTTGGGGAGGTGGTTTTTCTTCTCTTCGAGTTGTTTTTGGTTTTTGGGGTTTTTTTGGTTTTTTTTGTTGGGACCATCTAAAAATGTTATCTAGAGAGGGGCTTTGCAAAGCCCTAGGAAATGTATTTCCAGTCCTGCCCCTGCCCTGGGGCTTAGGAAGAGGCACCTACGTCAGTCTTACCTGCCACTAAGTCTGTGTGTCTGTATGTATGTGTGTATATAATATATCCTCGCTGTGCCCAACCCCGGCTATTATATAGAGACATATATACAAGCACCCGTTTTTAGCAGCTCCTGTGGGTCCCCGCTGTCCTGCCGTCTCACCGCTGTGATCCCTGGAGCGGTGAGTTTGGTCCTGGCTCTGTCTTGTCTTCTCCCCCTGCTTCTTTTTTCCCTTTCGTGCCCCCCCTGCTCCTCACAGGCAGCCTTGGGACCCAGTACCCACTCCCATGCCCATCCCACAGGAGGCATGGGGATGGATGCTCGGCGGCATCCCCCCCGCTTTGCTTGTCTCATCTTCCCCATCCTCGTTTCCTGCTGGGAGAGGGCAGCTCTGCTCCCGGGATGGGGATCTGGAGGATTTTGGCCACGGCAGGCGGGTTGGCCGGGGGGTGAGGAGCTCACGGGCGTCCCCTGCCCCTTGGGGCGCAGCCGTGGGAGTCACTAGGTACGAGGTGATGGGGACGCACAGGGACCAACCGGCTCTCTGGGTTGCCCGGCTTTCCCAAGCCGGCAGCGGGAACCCGCGGGCCCAGCCCTGTGGTGAGTCACGGGCTGAAAAAACGCTGAGCAAAAAAAAAAAAAGCCAAAACCCTCCAGAGGAGGCAAGCCAACCTGTGGGGCAGCAGTGCCCGCCGGGTATGGCTGCTCTGGCCCCCAGCCCCTCCGTGCCACCCGGGGAGCCGGGACTGGCAGCGCATGGGCCTCAGTAACTTTATACTGTAATAAGCTCTTTGAATGTGTATATTCTTATTTTTTTATAATCTTGGGGGGGTGGGGGTTTTTTGGTTGTTTTTTTTGTTTTGGTTTGGTTTTTTTGTATTTAACATTAACTTGATCCAAGCCAGAGCCAGAAGTATTTGTAAATGTTCCTATTTTGCTCTTCTTCAGAGAAACATTTTTGTTGTTACTTTTTGGGTTTTGTTTTGGTTTTATTTGTATCGACATACAAATATACCGCCAGTGATCGGTCCTCTTGGGTCTTGTGGTGGAGTTGGTCAGGGGCAGGAGAGAGGGAGTTGAAGGCTTTGCGCACCCTGTGGTCCCCAAAAGCAAGCTGGCCCCATCCTTGGGGACACACGGACCTGGTGCAGCCCCCCAGCACTTTGGGGGGCTCAGGGCTGCATTTAGGGCCGTGCTGGGGAGCACGCGGTAGGACTTGCACAGGGCTGGAGGGCTGAGGGCAGCAGCCCTAAGAGCTGGCCAGCCTGCTCCTGTCCTGGGTGAGGCCCCGTGAGAGATAACCAGGCTGCAGGCAGCTTTCCTGGGCGGGCAGGATAATGGCAGGAGGGAAGGCAGAAAGATGGGCTGGGCTGTACGCAGCCTCGTTAGCTGCGGAGGGGGACGCAAGCCACCCCTCTGTGAACTCCGGCCTCTTTTCCTAGGGCCTCGCCGAGCCCTAGAGCATCAGTCTTCTGTCCTGCTTCAAGCAATGGGCTCTTCGCAGCCTCTTCTTCTTTACATAGTCCCTTTCTCCAGCTGTCACCTTCCTCCTATCTGTTTTTATTAATTATTATTTAGAAAGTGCCCAGGGTGTGTTTGCCACCCTGACGAACAGTCTGGGAAACCAAACTTCTGCCTGCAAGGAGCCTCTGGGTCCCAGCTTGGAGATCGAGGTCCCCCCCCGATGGGGAGGCCAAGCAAGTGGGGCCGGCCGCGGGATCTGCCTGCTGCTGCCTGCACCTCACAAGGCATGGCGGTTTTGGGGTGGCTGGGAGGGTTTGCCTCTAATGCAAATGCTGTCAACAGCAAAAGGATGGGTGGCTGCTAATTTGAACAAGATGCACTTGATCTCATTGCTGCTACATGTAATGCTCAAGGGATGGAAGTGGAGATTAAAAGGAATGGAGTTGCTGGGCGCTTCTGGTGTTATTTCCTCAGCACCTACAGCGGTAGTTTGGGGAGCGTCCGCCATCTTCCCGTGTTTGAGAGCATTCTGCAATAGATGAATGGTGGCAGTGTTGGGGAAAGGCATTTTGCTGCTGGATTTGGGGGCGAGGGCATCGCTTCCGTGCTGCTGGACCTGCTCTGAGCAGGCATGTAGGGCACAAAAACATGCGGGCACAGCTGGAGGGAAGGTGGCTGGGCTGCCCGTGGGCTCCTGGGCTGACAGCCAGCCCCAGCGCCTTTGGGTGCAAGTGATGCCAGTCCCAGAGCGGCAGCCGCAGCCTGAGGCTTTGGGGCGAGGGAAGAAAAGAGGCAGCGGGCGCAAATCAAGCCCTAGAGCCAGCAGGAGAGCACGTGCCTCAGAGCAGAGCAGCCAGCCCCAGTGAGGCTCCCGGGTGAGAGGAAACGCTGGCGGGTGGGAAGAGCAGCACCTGTGTTTGCTCAGCTGAAGTCTGAAAAAGCCGAGGAGGCCGGCGTCTTTCTGGGACAGGCAGAGGGGGAAGCTTTCCCCTGCGTTCGAGGCGTGGACAGGCTTGGCCAGGCCATACCAGGGCCAAACACATGGGCTGGATGGCTGGAAAAGAACTGGAAGCAGCAGGACATCTGTCTTTAAAGGATGCATGCCCCGGCGCCCGTGGCTGTGTGAGAGGTGGGTGTTTGGAACATCCCTGGAGCTGTGCAAGTCCTGCCTGTGGAGCAGTTTTGTTTCAGCTGGAGTGTCCCGTTCTTCTAGGTACCATTTTCTGCCCCGCTGTGCTCCTCAAGCAGCGTCGGCCCACACACTCTGACCTGCAGAGCAGCTCCTCCAGCTCAGGCTGGCCTCCAGTTTTCCCTCCCGGTGCCCATTACAGGGCAGATCCAGGATCCAAGGGAGCCCCTTGTCCTCGCTACCTCCTCGCTGCCAAATACATTCACCCCAGCTGGGCTTTCTCGTTGGCACACGCGCAGAAAGGGGGTGTTTGCAGCTTGTTTCCCAGCCTGCACTGTCGGCAGTGGCTCTCCCTGGGTCAGCGGGGCTTTCAGCAGGGTGTCGGGTCCATCCTGTGTGGCCCTGTGGGTGTGCCCAGCCTCTGTCTTCCTTCCACGGGCTCCGAAATCCCAACCAAGCCCACGCTGTGGGTGTGGGTAAAGGCAGTCGTGCCTTTTAGCTTAATTCCATACAATGTGGACACGGAGAACTGAAATGTTTCCGAGGACACCCATGTCCTGGATGCCTGTTAGTGTCACAGTAGGAATACCAGGCAGCACAGTACCCAAGGGTGTTTAATCAAAAGGCTCTTTAGGTTCACATTAATATTTTTTTTTTCTTTTTTGACTTTTAAAATGTTTCCCCTTTCGCCTCTTCTTGCAATAAGATCAGCTGTCAGTGGTTTTGGACTTTAAACTTGAGGTTTGGGGCTTTTTAACTAGGCTGGTGGCCTTCCACAGACAATGATAGCAGAAGACAGGGCAGAGGATTCCTTCAGCTGCCTTCACCCCTTGGGCTGACCCTGAGGGCAGCATGGGGGTGGGGGGGTGAACCCGAGGAAAACCTGTGCTTAGGTAAAGATGAGAGGGAGGGAGAGCACCGACGCCAGCTTGAAATGGGAGCTGCTTGGATATGCCGCTGTTGTAGACTTCAGCAGCTCCCTTCGAGGAGGGACGAAGATCCCATCTGTGCTGGAGGCGGAGGAAAGGGTTGTAAACATTTTCCATGGGAAAACAACCCAAACACTCCCCCCCCAACTATTTCCAGGGCCACGTTTCTTGTCAAAGCCAGCATTTTCAGTCCTCTTGCACAACACAAGATTTTGTTCCATCCACTCCTCGTCCCCATGCCAGCAGGTCCCGCTCGGCAGCAGAAATACAGATTTCTGTGGATATGGCCACTTCATGCAGAGTGCCAAGTGTTACTGGAAAGTAAAACTTTGTGTTGTTTGGAGAGCAGTGGGAGAAATGGGCCACTGTGTGTAGGTAGTAGGTTTGCCTTGCCCTGCCTGCAGCATCTCCCCTTCCCCAGAGTGCCCCAGGGATGGGGAGCAACCACCATGGGCAAAATTCATCCTAAACCAAAACAAGCCCAAGAATTAAATCCAAAGTGCTGGTTGAGGCTGGAAATGGGATTTAAAGCCATTGCAGGGAAACCCCAAAGTGGTGTTGCCATCCCTGTGCCCACCTCTCTCATTTGGCTTTCTGGGTTTCTTGGCTGCGCGCACATCGCCTCGCTAATTATGATTACTTTACTGCTTGTAATTTGCCTGGTGCATGTTGAGCCCCGGTTGGAAACAGCCTGGCTCCAGAGTGCTTCATGTCTCAGCCCTCCTGCTTCCTTGCCACCAGCTTCCTAGGGTCAGGCTCGATCCCCAGCCCATGCAGGTTCAAGCACCCCTGGCCAGCAACCTTTCAACAGCTAAACCAAGCTGCAGCTCCCAGCCAGAGGCAAGAGAGATCCTACTCTGCTGTGTCTGCATGTCCTGGCCTCTTGGCAGCACCCGGGAGCTGCCTGCTTCCTACCCTGGCTGGGCGTAAGAACCGAGGAAGGGAAAAGCAGCTGGAAAGAGAAAAAAACACAAGATGTTTAGCCCTTGTTTGAGTGAAGGTGCTTGAGCAGCAGGCCCGGTGACAGCTAATCCAAGGCCAGGCCTGGTTCCTCCAGCCTTGATTTCAGGGAGACGAGGGCGGGGGGTGGCCGGTGCCTGCAGCAGAGGAGAAGTGCAGCAACTCCCTCCGCAACTTTGTAAACCCCGGGAGAAATAAATAAATTAAAAACCCCGCAGCCGCGGACCCATCTCCAGGTCGTATTGTAGCAACGGCAGAGGGGACCGGGTAGCGCTCGCCCACCTCGGCGGGGGTCAGGCTCTGCTGCAGGGCCGGGGGGGGGGGTCAGCTGCCTCCCGCCCTCCGAGCTGAGGCCTCTCCCTCAGCCACCCCCAACCCCCGCCGGTGGGCGGTCCGGTCGTGACGATCGGTATCGCGGGGCCAATCCGCCCCGGGGGGAGTTCCCCCTCCATTCAGGGCTCCTCGCCTGCGCGTTGAGGGTATGTAACAGCTGCTTTTTTTTTCCCCCCCCCCCCCCTCCCCTCCCCTCCCGCCTCCTTTCCACCTCCCCTTCTCCTCACGACTAGACCGGCATTTGCTTCTCCCCGGGTGGGGGAGGGGGGCGCGGCCGTTGGGCTGAGGGAAGGAGCGACCCGCGCGCTCTCAACGGCCGCCGGCGGGAAGCGCGCGGCGGCGGCGGGAGGGGGCGGGCGGGGGGGGAAGAGGGAGGGAGTGTGTGTGAGGAGGAGGGGAGGGGGGGGAGCGGTCGCTGCGCCGGCCCCGCCCCCCGCCCCCATTGGCTGCGGGGCGGCGGGCACGCCCCCGCGGCGCGCGGGGCCTCTCCACCGCCCCCTCCCCGCTTCAGTGCGTGCGTGCGTGTGTGTGCGTGTGGTGTGTGTCTGTGTGTCTGTGTCCCCCCCCACGTGTAACCGACCCGCCCCACGTGGGGCGCTGCCATCCCGGAAGTCAAGGGGTTCGGGGACAAAAGGCAGCGCTGCACCGCCCCTCCCGCGCCCCGCCGTCAACCCAGCCCCCCCTCCCCCCCCCCCGCCGCCTACCGGCGGCGGGGGGGGGGGGGAGGGGTGGGCTGGGTTGACGGCGGGGAGCGGGGAGCACGCGCGTGCGCGCCGCGAGGGGAGGAGGTGGCGCGCGCGCGCTCGCGCGGGCCGCGGCCGATGTAAACATTCCACAAAAGGGCTCCCCAGAGAGGGGGCGGGGCCTCGTCGGTCGGAGGCGGGGCCGGTCCCGCCGCGTGGGCGGGCTCCCCGCCGTTGACGGTCGAGCTGCCCGCCCGCCGGTTGGCTGGCTCTTTTCGGCCGCAACCAATGGAACCGCGGAGGAGGCGGGACGGGGGCGGGGCGCGCTGCTTATACGGACATTTTTCTTCGGCGGTAGGTCCCCCCCCTCCTCCCCTTCCCTCCCTTCCTCTCCACATCCCCTTCCTGGGGGCTGCGGCCAATAGGGGAGGGCGAGGTGGGCGGGACCGAGGCGGCGATTGGCCGCGGGGCTGACGGGCGTGCGGCGCGCCCAGTGGGCTTTTGGGGCTCCCCCCCTGCGCGGGGAGGGGCGGGATTTCCCGGGGAACAGAGAAGCGGGCAGCGCTCCGCCGCGGCGGCCGAGAGACGGTTACTCCATCTTACCCCCCTCCCCCGCCGAGTGTCCCCCCCCCTCTCCGCCCGGGGCCCCGGCGCCGCCCGCCGCCCGCCCCCCCTCTCCGGGAGGAGGGGCGCGGGGACCCCCCCCCCCTTACCCCACCTCACCTCACCGCGCCGGGGGAGAGCTCGCCCCCGCCGCCCTCCCGGGAGGGGCCCGCAGCGGCCCCGCCGCCCCCTGACCCTGAGGGACGCTCGGCCGCTGCCAGGGCCCGCTTCGAGGTAAGGGGGAGGGGAGGGGGCGGAGGGGGGGTCGCCAGGCCCGGTGCCGGCCCCCTCCGGCGATCCGTAGGGGGCGGGGCCTGGCGCCGGTGCCGCGCGCGCTGGCGGTGTGTGTGTGTGGGGGGGGGTGGCCGGTGCCCGCGGTTCTTCGCGTCTCCCCGGGGAGCCCCGGCCCCGCGCGGGCGGGCTCGCGTCCTCCCGCCCCGCCCCGCCGGGCTCGAAGCGGCGGGGGCGGTGGGGAGGGAGGGAGAGAGGAGGGGGGGGTGGGGGGGTGTCCCGGCCCCGGCATGGCGGGAGCGGCGGGCGGAGCGTGCGGCGGCGGCCGCTGGGCCGCGCTGCGAGGCGGGCGGGCGGGCGCCTCCCTCCGCTCCTCCTCCCGCCCTCCGCCCGGTGCCGCTCCCGGGCTGCGGCGGGACCGCCCCCCCCCTCCTCCCTTCCTCCCTCCGCCAGCTCTCTCCCGCATTGCACGCCCCGGGTACCGGCCGCATTGCGCGCTGGATCCTCCACCGGGGCTCTCCCCCCGCCTCCACCGGAGCTCCTCCCCACGCTGCCCGCCCTGCGGGGGTGGTCCCGAGAGCCGGCTGGAGCCCGGGGGCGGCGCGGGGCTCCCCCGGCTCCGGTGTCCGCCCCCCCCCCTCAACTTCCCGGAGAAGTTGCCATTAAAAACCTTTTGCCGCTCGCTAAACCGCCCCCACCACCACCACCGGGGGGCCGCTCCGCCGCCTCGCACCGAAGCGGCCCCCGGGATCACCGAGGAGTTCTCCCGTGGGTTTTCGGAGAGCCCCCCCATTGCGGTTTTTTCCAGCTGAACCTCCGCGGCGATCCGTAAGGACCTGTTGGAAGCGATGCGTAGAGATCTACGGAAACCGGAGAGCTCCTCCTGCACGCGTTAATTCTCGAGCGTTTTTAATAGCAAGCCGGCATCCTTTTTTTTAACGCGTCCTCTCCGCGCAGCGCTGTGCCTTGAACTTGTCAGAGTCTCGCGCTTGATGTGGCGGCCCTCTTTCTTAATTCTTCAGGCTGTTGGACGTCCGTAGAAACCGCTTCAGGTTTTTTCCTGGGGCTGCAGGAGGCTGGCCATGGCGGTCGGATAGCTTTAAAAAAACACTAGCACGCTTTTGTGCCTGCTTAACCAAATACTGTCTTTTCTGCCTTTTCCTGGCCCGGGTTTGGAATGAGTTTTAAGAGTCGTTATTTGTGCAAATAACACGTGTGTTCGGCACGCTGGTGGAAAGAGCACGTCCCGGAAGAAATGCGTTTATTTGGACTGCTAAAATGGTGCAAAACTGAAAAAATAATTTGTTTAAAATAGCGCTGGAACAAGTTATCAAAGGCATCTTGGGCTGCGCGTGGATTTTTAATCTCCCGCGCTGCCCAGAGGAATCAAAACCTGCTTCCTGTGTCGAAGTGTAGCTTAAGGATGACCCAACACCTTATGTTTCTTTCCTAACTTGTCGCTTTTATATTCACCAGTTGTGCTCAAAGGTGTGGGGGCTCAGTAAACAAGTGGGAAATGCCCAGCTTCTTCCAGTACAGCTCTATCTGCACTTCAGTCTTCCAGTCCTAACTTGTAATTTTATTTTTTTTTAAATACAGTTTCAAAGAAGTATACATCGTTCTAAAATACGGTGCCGTTAATACTATGTAATAAAATGGCGCCTTATGTTAATGTAGTAATTTTAAAGCACTTGTAAAATTCCTTCATCACACAAAAGTGCCTTGGCAGCCTAGTGTCAGCCTGCGCTGGATCTCCGGGAACAGAAAACCACTTTTGGGGGTCTTTTCTTCCCTGCCCGGGTGAAGTCAGCAGTTTTTCAGGCCAGTGCGCTCTTTGCGAAAGGAAGCTGTGCTTTTTCACCCCAAAGGATCTCCTCCTCGCCCCTCCCACCCACCGCTTCTGGTTAAGATACACGGTCTCAGCGTGAATTTGTTTGAAAAGCTTCAACGTGATCGTTCACCAAATAACATGGCAGTAATTTGCTAAAGTTTGGGGAAAGTCTGGGTGATTTAGACTGCTTTTGCAAGCAGAGTGGGGAAGGGGCATGCTTTTCCCGCCCCTCCTGCCCAGCCCGGATTGCCAGAGGAGCCCTCCGCGCAGGCTCCTGGCACGTGTGGGTCTTGGAGCCGGGAGCATCGCGTTGGAATTGGCAAGAGGATCATTTACGTTTCCAGGATTTATGAATCGTTTTCTGTCCAGATTGCTGTTCTGGTCTTCTCCAGCATTGGAAAGCTTTTATGGCTGTTAAAGCTGGAACAGAAAAGAGAGTACCGTAATAGCTGTCATTTCAGCCTGGTAGGCAGGGGGTGCGCTTTTGGGGACGCACTGCTTTTTTCCAACTCCTGTGGGGTCTTGTCTCTTTTTATATATATATAAAGAAAGAAAAAATAAAAGTATTCTGGTAATTCTCTCTGTGCGTGGGGAAAGCGTACTCGAGAAACAGGGCAAAACGATGCTAACCTCTGTATTGAGTGTAAAGCTCGGTTCGGATCATCTCTTTGCTGTGGGGTTTAACACCCAGGCCATTCACTGCTCTGGCAAAGCCTTACCAACTTGTTACCCATCTGGACGGAGACGAGTGGGGTTTACTCGTGTCCCGTCTGCCGCATGCTGGGTGCTGGCATGTAATCCGCAGGCTGTCACCATGTCACCTTGCAGAAAACTCTCCTAACTGCTCTGAAAGCTTTGGATACTGCTTTTCCAGCACCTTTTTCTTTTGGATACTTCTAATTTCATTTTGGAATGACTCTCCCATCACAAATGTGCCCCTGTAGTGGGGTCAGGGGCTTATTCCCATGTTACAGGTGAGGGATCTGGGCTGTGTGGCACCATGCAAAAAATATACCAGCGGTTGCTGAACAAGCTGGGTCATGTTCTGGAAGTCGTGCGGCTGGGTTAGTGCACAGACAGCAGCGCTGCTGGAACCTGAGCCAGCTGCTTTCTAGCAGGCACCGTGATATACGGCGTCAAAATCCTGTGGGGGACTTGTCCCGCAGGACATCCACGATGGCTCTGGGATCAGAGCAGCCCGTCCAGGGTCTGGAGCCGTACCTGAGTCTCACGCTTGCTGCTCCCAAGTTTTGAGTCCTTCCTCCCTCAAAAGGAAATCTTTCAAAAAGCCCCCGCACACATTAAACACGTCATCTGCCTCCATGCCATTTCCCTGCCCTTTTTCAGAAGGGTCCTTGCTCTGCGGGGACCAAAATCCTCTCTAGCAGTGCTTTCACAACTTGTTTTGTGAGGACGGTGTTTATCCACAGGCTTCTTGCGGTTCCAACAGGTGCCGAGGCAGCAGACCTTCCCAATGTGCTTTCTTCGTATTCTCTATTTGCCTTTTTCTTTTTGCTTTTGATTCTGACACCTATTTAACAGCTGATCTCTTAATGCCAGAAGACCCTCCTTATCTGATTGGAAAACCTGAAATAAAAAAATCAATATAGGTTTCTAGCTATGCAGATTTTTGAGATTTTATTTGGTACAAAGCTGGGGAGCAGAGCTGCCATGGGAGAGGCAGTTTTGTGAGGTAAGAGGAGGATGCCCAGGCTCTCTCACCTCCGTTGCTCCCGCAGAGGAGTGAGCGGGCAGGAGGGGAGCTGGGTGTGAGGAGGGAGCTGTGCGGTGCTCTGCCAGCTGAATTCAGCCTTGTCCCCGCTTTGTTCCTTCTCTTTCTGTGTCAGTGCTGCTGCTCCTCTCCTCTCCGCAGTACCAGAGGGGAAGGGATATGCTCCACTTACGTTTACCGGTCCCACTGGCTTATGCGAGGCAGATGGATGGGGAAATCCTCTGATGAAGTTGGCGGGGTAGAATTGCATAATTCTGGGGGTGTTACTGAGATGCAACGTACCTTTTTAAAATTTTTTTTCTTGCTTTACCAGCTGAGGATCCTGTGCATGTTTGCAGTATGTCTGCCTGATGCACCCTACCTGTAGTCCTAAGCAAAGCTGGTGAGCTGGGCGGTGGCACGGGTGGGAAGATCAGAGGTGTCTTCCTACACAGTGTCCTTTCCCTGTGAAGGGGACACTAAAAAACTCAGGAAAAAAAAAAAAAGTTTTCATCCTCCTGTAGGCAAGAATGTTGTGTACTCTAACTGAAGTTAGAAGATAGTTTGGGTCGAAATGATGCTGGGGAAAGGGGATGAGATTCTCCCTGGACTGCACAGAGTGGGACTCAGTCTGTCCAGTTATTGCTAAGCTCTCCTATGTGTCTTGGGTTAATGCTTTTAACAAAGGAAAGTAACTGAATTTTGTGACTTGCTTTCAGTATTGTGCAGTCCTTGCTGTGTTTTGGGGGCTTGCTTTTTTTTTTTTCCCCATCCTCAAATTAAGATTACAGATGATACAATTTGAATTGGGGCTTTCTAAATCTTAGAGTCAAAGTCCATAAGGGGATGCCAGAAGTGTGTGCTACGTTTCTGAGAAGACAACGTAAAACAAGCATAGTAGTGTTAGTAATGTCGCCACAGTGGAGGGCAGATAGCTGATACAAGTCTTTGATGCTGCTGATTGCAATTGTATATTTATCCTCAAAATACCTTTCCATATTAGCTGGGCTTTGCCATCAGCAAGGATGCTGAGAGAAATCAGTTGTCACCGAGGGTGGAAGTGGGTGGAATTGCCCCTTTGAGCAGCAGGCTTCGGCTAAATTGGTTTAAAATGACATGTCTAGTCTTGGGTTTCATCACGGTCTTTCTTCCTTATCAGCTGCCTGGCGTGCTGTAGGAGGAGTAGGACGTGCTGTACAACAGATCTCTCCAGTTTTTGAATGAAGGAGATCCTTGGGAGATGCCAGGTCAAGATCAGCAGGACCTCAGTGAGGAGATGAATGCACTTTGGGAGCATTCAGCATCATATTTTCTTCTGCAAGATGCAGAGCAGTTTCTGCTCTGGTGCTGGTTTGCTCACTCCTCAGTGCTTTCCCCTCTCTGTAGAGTTTCGGTGGTGGTGGATGCACAGAGTTAACATCACTAGTCTTTGTCTAGGTAAAGCAGAGCACTGAGATCATCTCTCTGCTACGATTAAAAAAGCCTGTGAATTAGTAGTCTTCGTTAAGTGGTGGTCTGCTGCGAGCCACGCTTACACAACAGATGCAGACCCTAAGTAGGAGTTTAGCAAGGTGTTAACTAGGAAGATTGACTAATGCTATTGATTATTGCCTATAATATTGACTCTCTATTCATATATATTGACTGTAATATGAAATTTTGAAGTTGAAGCAGGTACAGTGCTTGGATAGAAGCAGAGTCCAAGCTCAGCTAGCGAAGGTGGGGGGAATTTGGAGGGAAGAACCACCTTACAGGAGCTTTAATTTTCACTAAACAGAAGCTTTAATGTCAACCATACAGCAAACTAGGTTTCTGGAAGATTGCTTACTTGGTCTGCGAGAATCAGGAGTGTCAAAACGTGATGTTCATGCTGCTGGTGTGTACGTGGTAGTGTATCCTCGGTGCTACTGCGATTCCCACAGCCTCACAGGGCGGAGGTGTTTGGTGGCTCCACGGGGAAGAGGCTTCTCAGTCAGCCTAAGGTGGCATTTTAATCCTCATAAGGACACATGAGTCTTCCGGCCATCTTCTGTCCTTAAACAGCCTTTAAAGGTTGGTAAGTCCATCCAAAGTGACAAATGTGGAGTGTTGCTTTGGGAAGTGAGACACAAGGGTGGGACGCTTAACAGCTGCCACACCGCATATACACCATGTGTATACACACACACACACTCCCCCTTATCGCAGACAGTGTGTTAAGCCTACTGGAACTGTTTCACTTCTTTATAGCAAATCACATGTGAATTTTTTTGAGAATGTTCCTGCTTTGTAGATATTGCGTGTATGTGTCTGCAAACCAGCAGCTCTTGGTTGCTTCTGTAGGGAAGGAAAGCTGTTGCACCGTTGAAAGGGTAAGGGGCGAACCAGCCTGGGAGATCAAAAGAAAGTGGAAGGACTGGCTGGGGTACCAGTGTTTAGAGCAGAAGGATATCCAAGTTGGTGAGTGGGTTATAAATAGATGCCATCAAAGCTTTGCCCAGACTTTACTCATGCGGTCAGCCATTGTCATGCAAAATCCTGGCTAGCTCTGCTCGTGGGATGATGGTGCGTGGCCAGGTTTGCCAGCGTTGCTCAGTTTAGTCCCAGCCCTATTAGCATAAAACTGTACGTTTTTACAAAGCTAAATGCCGACTGTGCTTGAGGGGAGTAGCTTCAAGTTAACCTGCCTAGCTCTTTATTTGTCAGCAGAGACCAGCTGAATGAAAAGACAACCAATGCAGGCACCATTAGCAAAATGAGCTCCTGGAGTGTCCCTCTCTGCTTTCTGAGTGTATGTTGGAGGTCAGACCTGCTTAGGATTTGTAACTTGTAAATAAGATCCAGTGAGCAAGCTTTCTCCTTTACTTGGGTTGAGGAGTCCTCCTCTGCCTCTGCCAGCTGTATTCTACCTGCCGGGTCCTTTGGGGACCTCATAAGGGACTCTGTTCCGAGAAGTTAAACTTGAAGAGCAACTCCAAAAAGAAATGAAGTAATCTTCCTTCTTGTCCTATCCCCTCCAAGTAAGAGGAGAGACTGGTAAAGAGAGACACGGAGGGGAAAACACTTTGTTGCCCAAAGCCTGTGTTTTAAAGCCCCTGTTGATCTATTCTGAACCTCTGTGCTGCTGGCTCCCATTTACATATTTGACGTGCACTGAGATATTGGTGAATGATCTTTGGGTTCTTTGGTTAATGACGGATTTAGACTGTGAAGAGCTGTCCTGACTTGGTAGATGAGAATTGGCTTAGTCAGCTGTTGTACCATTATTCTGGGAGAACTTCGTTCCCTCTTGTTTTTCTCTGTGTCCACATTAGCAATGAATGTGTTTAACTGCACTGGAACTGAAAAAGACTTGCTTTGGAGAGGTCCTGATGAATTAGAGGCTGAAGAGGGTGGATTTCACTCTGTTCTCTGTCCATCAAACACCTTAATAGTCTGCATGTGCTTTTGAGCACCCAGTGGTTTGATGAACAGCAGATAACATCTCAAGGATGGCAATAACAGTCAATGCATAGAAAACAGCACTGGAATTTGCTTGCACAAAAGAGTAGGTGAGTAGGTCAATCAAAAGAGCGAAGAATTCATGACACTTTTAGGAGCAGGATGGTGGATTTGAAGTGAAATGAAGTTGCACAAGGACAACTTAGAGTAGGGCAGGAACATGCCTGCATGTCGGAGGAGAAAGAGTACTGGAGAGCAAGTGGGAGAGCTGCTGAGCAGTGCTCGCTGGCTTCCCTGGCAGGCACGCAGGATGCCAGCTGCAGTGCCTGCTAGTGCTGCTCCAATTTCCACTTTTTGGCTTGTGCTGGTGAGTGGGGCCGTGATGCTAGGAGGATCACGGCCGTGTGGCATATGATATCCAAAATACTACTGGTAGTGAGTCTGTGGGTTTCACTGAGGTTGCACGTGTCTTATATGTCTTAAACAGAGAACGCTTTATTTTGAGGCTAAGTGATTGCAGAATCTGACTATTCTTCCTCCCACTTTCACATTTTTAAAACATCTCTCCCAGCTGACCATCATCCTGCCTGGACTCTCCAGGAGGCTTTTTCTGCTTTCAATGGAGGCAGCTATGTCCAGGCTGTGTGTATGTAACGCACTCTCCCTCAGTCTGTTGTGTTTAAATACGGCGTTCAATGAGCTTTGCATAGCTCAGGGTCTGCATGTGCTTAAGATGCCCATGCTAGCAACGTCCTTTAAGTGAGATTGAAGAAATCATTAACTTTTCAGCGGAGTATTTTGTTTCCAACAATAAGGCTGTGTTTTTTGTGATAGAACACGAGTGCATATTTTATGCAGAAAGCTGAATCTTAATTTCACTTTCCTATCTTAAGATATCAGTAACCTAAATGAATAGACAGAAACTTGCCCTACCTGCTCTTGGTGAACTTAGCCTCCATGGTGCTGGCAGGCAGCAATGAATCAATTGCATTTGTTAATTGGTCTGTTTTTAACAGGTTTTGTAGTGCTTCCCGAGCATGAATTCAGAATGAAGCGGCGATTGGATGAGCAGGAGTCACCTGTGTATGCGTCGCAGCAGAGACGTATCACCAGCAGCACTGAAGCTTTTCAACACCAGCACCGTGTGCTTGCCCCGGCACCTCCGGTATATGAGGCGGTTTCGGAGACCATGCAGTCTGCCACGGGGATTCAGTACTCGGTAACTCCCAGCTACCAGGTGCGTGCGTTTGTCCCTTTGCCGCATCTCAGCTGCGGTCCTGCTGTGTGACGAGCCAGCACCATGTCATTTCTTGGTAGAATTCTGTATTTGAGACAAGTTTTATTTTAGTAACCGGGGCTTCCTAAACTAAAACCAAGATTGGACAATGCTTATCATACATCTCATTTTAAGCACTTGCTTTAAGACTGTCGGCTTCATTCATGTTCAGAGCCACCTGAACGAACGTGGTGTTGTTTGGCTTTTTTGAACATGATTCTTTTAAATGATTCTCTCAGATCATGGTCTCTGAATCCTAGAGGCAAATGCGTGCAGGGCTTTTTCTCTATTTTTCTCTTCTTCACTGGGAAGAGGTTTGTTCTTACGGTTGCTCTGTCACAGGTGTATGATATCTTGGGTGATCTTAAGCTTAACAGACTGGCTCAGATCAGCATTTAGATTGCAGAGTTTCAGGAAAATTGAAATGTTTCAGAAAACATTAGCCCAGGGTCATTAGGTGGCACCCTTCCCTCTCTTGCCTCCTTTGCAAGGAGCTGTCAGCTGGGGAGAGAAAAAAAATGTACTTTAAGAGTGCACCGGAGATTCCTCCCAGTGAAAGACCAGGGAAAAGCTGTTCCTGTGTTACCTGTCTCTGCCATGTTTCTGGCATGTTGCATCTTCCACGCTTGCATTGCTGGTGAGCTGCCCTCCCTGCCTAGTGCCTGATTTTACACACAGCTGCTTCTCTACTGCTGCAGAAGGGATGTTCACACTGATAGTAGCAGCCACAGAGCTGAAGAGCCTGCAGGCAGACACTTGCAGGGACTGGAAGAGGGTGTGTTTGTGCTGGCAGTCCTTCCTAAAAAGAACTTGGATGGACCAGTAAGCAAATTGTTTCTTGTTCATGAGAAGGATTAAAAAAAGTACATCCCATCTAAAGGAGGCTTGAATGGAAGACTAAGTTTGTGGAAAATGAAAAGCAATTTACTTGTTAAAATTTTTTTAAAGGCTCTTTTAACGGATTTTCCAAATTGAAACTTTTCTGGTTTAACATATGAAGGAGACCCGAAAAGTGCATGCCTTCTGTTCCTTGCCCTGTTTTTCTAGGGGAGATACCAAGCTGAGTTTTCCCCTGAGTTTGCTGGTGCCAGAGCACCACAATTTGACTTCCAGTACCCAAACTGAATGGCGAGAGTGTAGAAGCTCGTAAACATTCATTCATTCAGATTATTGCTTGTGACACTTAAGTGTCGTAGAGAAAAGAGAGAACCTTGACTCTGTCAGACTAAAAATCCCATTTTATGCCCCTTTTGCAGGTCTTTATGTTAGTGTCAGTGACTAGACAGCCAGTGAGTCTGCAGGCTGGAGGGAACCTGTGTTTGTAACTTGTTTTCAGAGAGGGCTCTCCTCTACTTGGAGTATAGGATGAGAGTTATCTTGTTTCATTGTTAGGTCTCTCTGGGTCATTGCTGAAGAAAACAAAAGATATTTTCTCAGTAAGGTTGTTAGCAGTCATGGTTAAAGGTCAAACCGACTGTATCCTGCTTCCCAGCTGAAGCCAGGACACCTTAAAATTTTACTCGTATACCTGGGTCTGGGAAGACTGATCTTGCTCTCTGCCTGCGCAGCAAGCAGAGGTGGCTGCAAAGCCGTAGCTGTACGTGACGTCCTCTTTGCCTTGCCAGGTGTCGGCCGTGCCGCAGAGCTCGGGCAGCCATGGGCCAGCCATTGCAGCCGTCCACAGCGGCCACCACCACACCGCGCCGGTGCAGCCTCACGGGAGCCAGGTGGTGCAGAGCCACACTCATCCCACCCCACCAGCCGTGCCCGTGCAGGGACAGCAGCAGTTCCAGAGGCTCAAGGTAACGCTGAGCATTGCTGCCTTAAGTAAACCAACCTCTGCCTAAACCTTTGGGCAACCGGGAGCCTTTTTCTATTTGGTGCGTAGGGGAGGCCGCCCTGCAAAGCCAGCTGGTGACTTCCTAAAAGCTTTCTTGACAAGGCTTAGATGCTTCTCCTCTTTGGAAGACTGTTGAATGCAGAAGGGGACTTCTCTTTCTGCTGAAACCCTGTTGTTTCAAATACCGTAATGAAAAATGGACTTGCTAGGAAAAGGTCGGGGGCAGGAAGGAAAAGGAAGAAGTATTGATCAGAGTATTCATAGGAATGGGTTAAATTGCCAAAACATTTGGTGCTTTTCTGAACACATGGCTTATGTGGGTGGTTGTGTGGGAGTAATCTGGGAGTAAGGAAGGCTCTATTCTTGGATTATATGCTGTAAAATCCTAAAAAAGAGAAAAGTCCACCAAAAATAACCCATTTAAGTAGCTACATTTGGTTCAGCTCTAGCGAGAAGGCCACATATATATGTATTGATGCCTATTTCTTCGTCTCTTCCAAATACGGTGCAAGTCTTTTCCAGTTTCGGTGGAACCCACTGCCTTGTTGGGTGAGAGGCCAATTCCTTTTGCAGAATGTAGGACACTTCATTTCTTGAGACCTCTGAAAATGGTTTCATAATGTGTGGTTCTTTCTCCCAGTGATGGCAAATCCTCTGCCGATGCAAGATTCGGGCCATACATAATGGCCTTTCTTCCTTTGCTGTTGTTTAATTTCAGACAAAAGAGAGGTCCTATGTATAGCTCTTGCAGCTGAGGAACGTGTGGCCTGGCTGTTGGAGGCAATAGGGGACCCAGAGCTCTTGCTTTAGGCTGTGGCTGTTCTTTCAGTACATCTGAAAATTGGATGTTGGTACACGAATGGTTCATAAACTTCTTGCTGTTTGAGGTGTAAAACAATTTACCGCCCACGGTTGCCATTTTTTAAATCCTTATATGTCGAACTGAAATGTCTGGCTTTTAGAAAAAAGTGCAAGCGTGTACCTGGCAGACATCTACTACACTGAGTATGTCATTTCCACTTTCTGCTTATTCTTAGACTTCCATAATAATTTCCACATACGAATGCAGGAAAAATACTCAGTCTAGTTCTGTTTATCCTAGCAGTCACTTCAGTGATGGTAAATTTGGAGTATGGGGTTTTTTTTCTCTGAGTAATTCTGCTGATCTGTGTTGCTTTTTTTCCTTTTTGTTCTTTTTGGTACAGTTTTATCTTGTGAGCCAGGAGTGGGGAGTGAGTATCTCTTATTCAAATGGTGCTGGTGGTACACTAACCAGGCTCATGATCTTTTGCTCTTTAATTCCCTGCCCAGGCTCAGGGCTAACAGCTGTGTTTTCAAATAATGTGTGTTTTGCAGAACAATGGAGGTGAAATAAAATCTTCTCTGCTATTATAACCTGTGTGTTCTGTCTCCAGGTGGAGGATGCATTGTCTTATCTTGACCAGGTGAAGCTGCAATTTGGTAGCCAGCCGCAGGTCTACAATGACTTCTTGGATATTATGAAGGAATTTAAGTCTCAAAGGTAACAGGCTGTGTTTTGCTTCTTTCTTCCAGGTTAGAAAGAGCGTATGCGGGCATGGGAGCACAAAGCAGGAGCTAAATTCTGTCCTTCCATGTGCAGACTAACACACCTCTAGCAGTAGTGTAAAAGCAGTTGTGTGCTTTCTCTTCTGAAAGTTAAATGCATCCCTTCATTTCTACTAAATCTCTGCTTAGAGTGGGAGTTCACAAGTTCAGCCTTGATAGCTGATTCATCTGGCTGTCTGGTTGTCTGCCCATTAATAATGGTCAGACTTGGGACTAGATCTCATAGATATAAAATGCTGTCTGGGCTAATAAAATAATTCTAATGTCATTCTTAAGTTCAGTAATGTATTTATAGGAATCAGTTTTGCTTCATTTCATATGTTAGAGATTATAAGCTTAAAAATTCTAGGGGAAAATTCTTGTGTGGAGAACTCTGTGTACCACTGAAAAGTTCTTAGAGGATTGTGACATTTTGATCTTATTCCTCCTTCAGTATTGACACTCCAGGAGTGATCAGCCGCGTATCGCAGCTCTTCAAGGGCCACCCAGACTTGATCATGGGTTTCAACACCTTCTTGCCGCCTGGTTACAAGATTGAGGTGCAGACAAATGATATGGTGAACGTGACAACACCAGGGCAAGTTCACCAGATCCCCACTCATGGCTTGCAGCCCCAGCCCCAGCCCCAGCCGCAGCATCAGTCACAGCCTTCAGCGCAATCGACCCCAACACCAGCACAGCCAGCGCCGCAGCCACCACCTGCCAAAATTAGTAAGGTGAGAGACTTTGAATGACATACATTGATAACGTGGGGATCGTGCTGCCTTCGGCTGAAATTGTTAGGGAGCTAGAGAGAAAAAAAGGAACTTCCACACTGCTTTTTCGTGGTATTTGTGAACCTGTATGTTCTGCTGCTGGATTAGTTTCTCCTTGTCAAACTTCAAGGTGCATCCTAGTTTATTTGACAGTAATTCAAATAAGCCACCCCAAGGGTTTGGAAACGCTTTGTTGCTTTCAGTGAGGAACTGAAAGGTGCTCAGAGCATCTGTTAAAATGTACACACATTATTCAGGGAGTGATCCAGCTAGCAGTCCCAGGAAAAAGATCCCTGAAAAGCATTTGATTTTGCAAGAAGGGCCTCCTAGTTAAAGCACTGGGCACATGTTGAACTGCCTGCTTTTGTGTATATTGTCTCAGAGTAACTGAAGTCCCAAGAAATTTCCCATAAAACAGAGGCCATGGTAAAGATGTTGTTCTTGGTGTCAAAGTGTGTGTGTGGTTTCAAATGCTTGGAGCAATAAAGCCTTTAAAAGAGCTTGATTAGTTATTTGGTAGATTCTGCATTGCTTAAAGTCTTGTTTTCAGATTGGACATTTTTTGTAAAAGAATCTAGTTCAGCCATCAGCTAGATGGGTGCAGCAGTTATTGGCAAAATCTATAGTGCAAGAGTGACCATGATGCTGCCTTTAGGTATTGGTTTGTGCGCCTGAAGCTGAGATCTTTCAGTAACAAAAGGAATTTGACTCTTGTTTTAGTCATAATCCAGATGCTACTATCCAACAGATGTATTTTATGTGACTGGAAACAGAATAGGATAATAGGCATTCGAGGAGCTTACTCTAGATAAAATATCATGTATTTTAGCCTCAAAATGTGGAAGGATTTGAGAGCCTTAGGGAGGGAAAGAATCCCCAAAGTTTCAAGGGTTAGTCTCTAAACAGTACAATTAGCTACCAATTGGCTGGAAGAGAAAAAAAAAAAAGGAATATGCGGTTAGAAAGCAGCAGGATTTAAAATGTTGCAATTAGATGATCTCTAGGCAAACATTGGTGGACTTGCAACCTCCTGTTCAGAAATGGCAAACAAAATGTGCTAAAAGATCTGCAAAGCTAAGGTGTTCCAGAATTAACTTACCTGTGCCAGATTTCAAGGCTTTTTTCTGAAGAAGTAGTACATGCTCTCAGTGAAGAGGTAGTAGCCTCTTTCTCATCACTGTGGGCTAAGTGTTTTTCTCCCCATCGACCTGCTAAAAGTTGAACTGTTTTTGCTGAAACTTTAAAATGAATCCGAGGGACATGCTAGATAATGAGGTGAGATTAGGCAAGGTGGGATCTTGTAATAGGATGCTTCTGGCCATCCTAAGACAGTTATCTACACTGTCAGTCATGAAAACTCTTTGTAATACAAGTTTTGAAGTTTGGAATGTGAGAGGAATGAGTACTTCCATTGCCATTTAAAATTGCCACCTCAAAACTTTTGCTAGTTTTCCTGTGGCTGTTAGGTGTCTATTAGGAGTATTCAAAATAATTACTCTGAGAGCCTTATGTGCCTGCTCTTTGTCTTAATATTGAAAGAAATTCCAGTTTTCCCTTGCTGTTGCCTTTATGCATCCCAGAATTCCTCACTAGGGGCAAAATAACTTGCAGTGTTGGAGCAAGCCATACCTATGCATTTTCGCTCGGTTAAATTTTTCAGATAGTGTCTCTATTGTCAGATTTCAGTCAAAAACAATTAGCAAGGAAAACCAACTGTTAATAACAACAGCTTGAGTGGTCCAGGTGTTTTGTCTTCCTGATGAAGTGTAGTCTCTACTGGCCCACTAAATATTGATGTATTTATTTGCTTTGGATAATACTTTTCTTCTGCTTAGCCTACATGTATTTGTGGTTCTGTTGATCTGTAAAACACAACTCTGTGAAACGATTCTTCTTAATTTTGACTCTTAACAGCAGTTTCTGCTGAGCCACTAGGAAATGTTGGGTTTATGAAAGATACTGTTAAAATTCTCTAGACCTGCAAAGGCAGTAATTGTTTAGTAGCAGTTTAAAAAGACTGTTCTTTTAAGGAAGTGCAGCAAAAGTCATCCAGGGCTGGTATATGGGAAGAGGTTGTTTGACTGGATGTGGTAGCAGGAGATTTTGTCCACTCGATATATTCCAGCTCAGAGGTATCTCTATTGAATCCGTGTTGTTCCACTGTTGTCATCAGATACAGTTACATGCTGGGTTGTTTCCTCTGGATACGGTCCGTAAATGGAATAGAAGTGAGTTTATTCCAAACGTAAAGGAATCTGCTAATTTCTAACACGGCTTGTTTTCTTCTTAGCCATCACAGTTGCAGGCACATACTCCTGCCAGCCAGCAAACTCCCCCGATTCCACCATATGCATCACCACGCTCGCCGCCAGTCCAACCTCATACGCCAGTGACAATCTCTCTGGGAACCACACCATCCCTGCAGAACAATCAGCCCGTTGAGTTTAATCATGCCATCAACTATGTCAACAAGATCAAAAATCGGTTCCAGGGACAGCCAGACATCTACAAAGCCTTCCTGGAGATCCTCCATACATATCAGGTGAGTGTTAACAAGGCAGATTTGAGTATATGTATGGTTATTTCTCTTTCTTTGCCACGGGGAGCTAACTGTCCAAGGCTTGCATTTGGGTCTTCTGCTGGATTAGCATTTGTCAGCAAGCTAAGCAGAATTCTTGCAAATTAGAAGATTATGTAGCAGCATGAGATAATAGATTTCAGTCCGTCGTCTTTGTTAGCAAGTGTCTGAAATGCCTTTTTAAAAATCGTATTTGGCATGTTTTCATGAGCGTGGGGCAGAAAGAGACAACATGGCTGTAGTACTATGTTAGAAGTAAAGAAACCACTTCCTTGGTCAGAGTCCTACTAATCCAGGCCCAGTTGGGCATTTAGTATATATAAGTATATACATTTAGTATGTATAAATATCATACTATTAATATAGTATGATTCTCTATGTAAGATGCTGAGACCTTTGCTGTTTCATTCTTTGTATCACTGAGGGTTTTTTTTTCTTTGCCACGTAAATAGTTTGTGCATCCTTTCTTCTTATGCTTCTCCTCTTTCCTATGACAGAAAGAGCAGCGTAACGCCAAGGAGGCAGGAGGTAACTACACGCCGGCTTTGACGGAGCAGGAGGTGTATGCGCAGGTGGCTCGCCTCTTCAAGAACCAGGAGGATCTGCTCTCGGAGTTCGGGCAGTTCCTGCCTGATGCCAACAGCTCTGTGGTGAGTCGTCTTGGAGATAGGCTGGAACTGAAATACCTAGTGGAAAACTGTTCTGTATGTAGCCAGAGTTCAGAAAAATGTGCTTTTGCTGTTTGTTTCTTGGGTTTTTTTTGGAGTGATCTTTTACTGAGTGCGGGAACGGGATCAGGGTGATAGACTGTGTTTTCTGGCCATAACTTGTCTTTTAAGTACAATCCCTTTGCCTAAAAGGGTTGTTCTAAGACTGCAATAACTGCAGTAAAATATATTGGTCATCTAGAGCTAGGAGGAGCAGGCATATTTTTTTGCCTGGATGCGTGGAACTCAGCTCTAATGGTCTTATGGGTTTGTCTCTAAATAAGCTGTTAAGTAAGACAACTGCAGAGAAAGTGGAATCGGTAAGAAATGATCACGGTGGCACGGTGAAGAAGCCACAGCTCAACAACAAACAGCAAAGACCCAACCAGAATGGCTGTCAGATCCGACGGCACTCGGGAACTGGAGCAACCCCTCCGGTGAAGGTAAGAGCGTGTGCTGCTCATTCAGCAGCCCTGTTTTTCCCAGGAGGCTGTGGCAGAGCGGGATGCATTTTACAAGTCTGTGCGATTTTTGTGGCACAGGCTGCAGCTTGAGAACACGGAAAGTAATGCTCGCCTTTAAAGGAAAACTTTTTGAAGTCCTTGTTTCTAAGCGCAAGGCTTTGTCTCTGATTTTCACAAACTGGTGATGTTATCTGTACCTGAGGGTGGTAATAGTTACTTTACTGGTAATAGTTACTTTACTGGCTTGGGAAAAATAGGGCTTTCCCCAGTTATTGGGATGCTGCAGAATGCGTGGGGGTAGTTTTCCTGGTGAATAAAGCAGTGTTTGGAGATGTGGAGTGTGGAGGCAAAAGTCTCAGTAAAATTGCAAAATAAATTTGTCCAAAATTTGTAGCAATGTTTCTAAGGCACGTGGGAAGATAAGCTGAGGGAAGGATAAAGGTGTGCCTGAAAGCTTTGTTGTTGTAGAACTTGGAGCAGATGCAGTGGAATCATGCTTGCTCATCTTTCCTATGATAAACCTTATAATACAATGATGAATGATTATTCTTGTAGCAAAGTTTGCCCTTTTCAAATGACGCATGTTTTGAGAGAACAAGGCTGTGGCCAGGTGGCTTAGTGTTTGTGCATTAAGGATAAGTTTGCCTGCTTTATTTGAGGGTGGTGTATCTTGCTTTGTGATGAAAAGCATTAGCAGATGTAATTGTATCATTTAAATCCAGTGATTTACTTCCCCTTCTGCCCTTTCTCCTCCTCTTCAGATAAAGGGCAGCAAAATAAAACACAATTTGGAGGCAGCTTTTGGCCTTTCTGAGGATATAGAGTATAGTGCTGGTATGGGGAAAATAAAGGATCTTGCGGAGGATTGCAAGAGAGAAAAAGAAATATGATAATTTTAGGGAGGTGTAAGACTTAAAGAACTGGGTGAGTGATAGGAAAAAAACAGATTTATTTTGGTAATTCTGCAAACTAGCTAGAAGGAGATGGACCATAGAGTGACTATTTCAATCAACTAGTTACAAAAAGGGATGCAACAGTGTATTAAAAATATTTAGAGTTCTCTGCTACTGATTAACCTTTAATAGATTAACCTGTGACACACACTTTCATGGAAGTTTCCTTCCAAAAAAGCCACCTTTCTTTTATTTGAAAGCAAACAGTGGGGTCAGGAAGCTGAAACTCTTGTGTGATAGATAATCAAAATATGGCAACTTGCTCTGCTGAACAGCCTTTTTTTTTTTTTTCTTGCCTTTCTTTTTTTTGTTAACAGAAAAAACCGAAGCTGCTTGGTTTAAAAGACCAGTCTTTGGCAGAAGCCAGCAAACATGGTGTGGGGACAGAATCTCTCTTCTTTGAGAAGGTGAGAAGCGAGATTCAGAGAAAGCCGTCTTGCGTCATTGATTTATGTTCTTCGTGTGTATACATCCGGATTTTTATCACAGCGAAGTATGTAATATATATACCACCCTGATAACATTTGTCAGCTTGACCTCAGATGTATTGTGCGACCTCTAAGTCAGATCCATTGAATTTTTTTAAAAGACTGGTGATCTTTTTTAAGGGGACATTTGTGTCTTTTCCCCAAATATCATTCTTCGGCTTTTCACCCGCTGCTGCTGCAGGTTATTTGCAGGAATGCAAATTTTTTCCTGTAATGCACACTCCAGATTTTTTTTCACCTTTACGAAATCCCCGTACAACCGACGATGTGTGTGGCGTGTCTTGCTGTGTTGGCACAGCTTGCTGTACCCATCCACAACGAGCTGCCTGCAGTGTGGGAGCTCAGTTTACAAAGCGGCTGATTCATGTCGACGTTGGGTTTTTTTTTTTCCCTGAGAGATGAATCTAATTAATTGCACAGTTATTACCTGTTGCTGGTTTACCACACAGAACAAATGAAGGATATGTGGGATGTTTCCAGGTGGTACCTTGGTGTCTTCCTTAAGATGTCCATACATTTCCTTAGGGCTCAGAGGGGAGTATATAGTGGATGTAAACAAGCCTTTTAAGTAATATTCATGTGTCGATGAAAGTCTTGGTTACTCCCTGATGATGTGGTGCGTTTTGCAGCATGCTGTAGACCAGCTAATAGTAACTGGGAGCCAATCTATTGCTCGGAGGATGTGTAGGTGTTAACATGAGTAAACCTAGAAATCCCTGCTGTAGAGTTATAACCGTAATGACGAATGTCTTAATGATGATAGATCTCAGTCTGAAGCGTAGATGCTAACTGTTCTCGTGGGAAAGGTAATGGTATTGGGATGAACAATTCGGTTTCCTCGTACTGTGAAGATAAGGGTTACAGAAGCTGGCTTATCTGTGATAACCCAAGCTGTAACGCAGGCAGAGGCTGGAGCAGTATTACCCAGGGCACAGGTCTGTTACCCCTGCTCCCTACTTGCAATATTCTCTAGTGTTTAAAGGCAACCTGGGTGAGTTTGTGATGCTGCAGTTATGACTGATGATGTCCATGATTCCAGCATTTCGTAATCCAGCTGTTAGGGTGTTCTTTAAGGGATTTAATTCTTTACTTGCAACTCCTTTCTTCAGAGGAATGCACTGGGTGCTGATGTTGCAGGGCATACCCAGCACGGAGATGGCTCACATCAGTATCTGTTCTTCTGGCCCGGTGTATGGGGCAAGTTACCCTCCATTCAACTCACTTAAAGATTTGCATTCTCATTCCACGTGTAATCTCTGTGCATCAGTGGGAAGCACAGTGTTGAATCCAGGTCTCCTGAACAGTGATAGCATACGCAGCCTGACAACGACTGTTTTCCTCTTTTCTTCTCTCTATAAGGTCCGCAAAGCTCTGCGTAGCACAGAAGCATATGAAAACTTCCTTCGCTGCCTGGTTATTTTCAACCAGGAGGTGATCTCCCGGGCTGAGCTTGTGCAGCTCGTTTCTCCATTCCTGGGGTAAGTGGAGCCCATTTCCTTAAGCGAGGTGAGAAGTTTAATCCGCTTGGTCTGTTTCCATTACAAAGCCAGAAAAGAAACGCTGACCTTTGTGGTCGTTCAGGGGAGTGCATCTCATGTGGTTGTGTGGCACAGAGGAGGAGGAGGAACGGCGCCCTGGGAGCTGGGCAGTGGTTTCTTGGGCCACAAAGTACATCTGAGATGGAGTACCCCTGCGCTGCCCACTTCCTCCACTGTTGGTTGACTTTTATCTGGATAGCCTGCCACTGCTTAATTGTCTGTCCACTAAACGGTTGCACAGGTTGCTTCTGTGGCAGTACATTCTCTGATCTCCTGTTCCCTCCAGCTCGGCCTGAGTGTCATGAATGTACGTGGTAAGGTGCCATGTGCTGCTGTATGGGCGGGAAGATACTGGCAGTTCTTGGAAGCCCTTCAATGGCTAATACTGTGCAGGTGCCACATGCTTTAGGCTTTCAGACTTCCTTTATTGGAGCAGGACAGTAAGGGCCCTGTTTCAGTTTTCTTTCCAACTTCATGCTCTTCTGCACTACCCTTTTCTATTCCTTACCCAAGAGGAGGTGAGAGGGGTATTCCTAGCTGTGTCTTGGCTGGCAGGCAGGCAGCATTCAAGAGCAGTGCCAGTACTGCTTGTTTTGTTTCTTCCTTTTTCAGAAGAGCAAACAGAATTATTTAGCAGCTTGTTATTGCAGTCTCTTGCTCTGGAATCATGGATTATTTCATCTGAGAAAAGATTGACTGTCTAATTACATAGGAAATGTCCCCTAAAAAAAGAGTCCTGATATAAACTCACTAAAATTTCCAAAAAGCAAAAAGCAGCTAAATTCTGTCACGAAGCCAAAAATGATAAGCAATACTATAGTTTAAATAGGAATTATGACTTCCATAATTGCCAGTAGTGTACAGAACAACTCTGTATTAATCAGCTAAAACTAACCGATACCCTCTCATCAACTTTGGGCGGCAAGATTAATGGTCCTTCTTCCTGGGAATTGAGTTCCTGGTTCCAAGGGAGAAGGCAATAGCAAGGTAAATTGGGTTCAGGACCCCATTACAGTAGCTACTGTGCAAAGAAACTGCCCCAAGGAGCTTCCGCTCTCTCTGTAGCTCCACTGGAATTAGTCAGGCATCAGCAGGATGCTACCTTTAGCTAGGAAAGGTGAAGTATTTGACAAAAAATTCTGGATTTTCTCCCATGTGCTGTCTGTGCTCCTAGCTATAAGGGTGAATATCTGTATTGGGAAAGGTATAATACAGTTTTCTTACTCTGGAGTTGGACATTATCTTCTGCCATGTAATGAAAAAGCAATAAATGAGCAGTGATTCAATTAGCCTCAGTAACAGGTTCAGTTCCTCATATTGCTGGAGCTTTGCATGAGATAAGATGAGTTGAACAGATGCAGTATTTTAGACTAATAAATTCTTCAGAAAACTTTCCTCCACAAGCAGGTGAACTTAGGCCTTGCAGGCAAAGGCTTCTCCATAATTTGTGCTGGTCTGTGTAGTCTGGGGAGGCAGCACTGGTCAAAGCAATCACTCAGCACTGAAACATTTTGCCAGAGTTACAGAATCGCTTTTCAGTTTCTTCTTGCTGCTTTTGGAAAGGAAGGGTCTGCTTTAAGGTTAAGAATGTTGGCAAACAACTAGGGATCTGGCCTGGGTTCACTGCTGGGACAGTTTGGGAGACCCAGACGTGACCCTGCAACGAGCACTGCCCCTGCAGTGAAAACTTTGGTTGCTTTTCCTTGCTTGTCACTTGTCTCGTAGGGACTGTACCCACGAGGCATGTGGAGGATATATTGGTGCTTCTCTGTGTATCCCTGGCAATATGAGGGGGTAATCCTAGAGCACCTTAGTTGCACTGAGAGAGCAATCCACAACCTGATCAACAAACAGGTACTCGCTTCCCGTTTGATCAGGCTCTGTGGAAGTGGGATTGAGCAGAGAGGGTCCTCTCTCACCAGACTGATAATTCAGAGGGTCGTCTTCGACACAGTCTGTCTGTAGCAATCAATTGTAGCCTCAGCATCACAGCTCAGCGCTGTTTGATTTCTACTTTAGCTAGTTTTTCACTTCATTCATTTGATTTTTAGGAAATTCCCAGAATTGTTCACTTGGTTTAAAAACTTTCTGGGGTATAAAGAGTCTGTTCACATGGAGACGTATCCGAAGGAACGGGCTACCGAGGGGATTGCCATGGAGATAGACTATGCCTCCTGTAAAAGACTGGGCTCCAGCTACCGAGCCTTACCCAAGAGCTACCAGCAACCCAAGTGCACGGGGCGGACTCCACTGTGTAAAGAGGTAAGATGCTCTCGAATGGGAATTGTGTGACAGAGGAAGGCTATTCCCGGCCTTCTCAGAGGGATGGAGCAAGGACAAGCAGAACAGAAGAACAGGATGGGGAATTTATTTTGTATCTGAGTTATGCTGAAAAGTTTCCCAGGGATGTCAGGGCACGTCTGCTCTCATGCAGTAGAGTTGTGCTGCTGCCTGCGCCCCAGAATTGGGGCTGGGCATGGAGCTGGGGCCAGGCAGCTGCCTGGTTAGTACTGATCCAGCACTGAGCCATGCTGCTCCTGCACCCAGGCATGTGCGGGCATACCATCCTGGCTTAGGATCATCATGGTACGTGTCGGAGCCCGAGGTGAGCACACCCCGAGGTGTTCCTAGCGGCAAGTGAGCACTTGGCACTCCTGTAAACGTCTGGATTGTGTCCAGAAGCTATGGCACAGGGCGAGGCATTGGTCTAGGAATGGGTTATGCTGGAAGCTTGCTGGGAGTTGCGATACCCACGTGGCTTTGATGGTTGGCATCAGCTCTTCTCCAGCGGTGCTTGTGAAAGGGTTGTGTGAACCGTTGGGGAGCAGCTGGAAAAAAACCCCACCAAATAGTTGTGATGTTTAACTACTTAAATAAAATGTAGAGGCACTAGATATGTATGATGTTTTACGTAGTATAACCAGTGAAAAGAACATTAAGATTACAAACTTAAACAGTCTTAAGTAGGAAATGACAGAACTAGTTTTCTGCATGGTCATAATGTGATCTCAGGGATCTTTTACAAGGTAGTATATAATTCAAGATTATTGCTACCTTTTTACCCAAATTCCCACTTAGTCTGCTTTCAGAGTTGTCTCTAGTCCAACTCTAAAAGGAAATCACATTTTCTGTACAGATTCTCCCACATATCCCTCAAATGCTTCTTTCTACTTGAAATGCTAAGAAGACCTCTTGTCTTGAGAAATGGTGTGTTGCTTTGGGAAATCGGCTCCCTACAGGGAGCCAACCTTCTTGGTCAAGAGTCAAAGCTGGTCTCCCAACAAAGTCCTGCAGGATCAGATGTAGTCACTGAGTCCTTTAATGTGTCGTAATGACCTTTTGATCAAAGTGGGAATGGTACTGGCTGATCCTGTTCCCTCACTGGTGTTGAAGGTAATGTTTTGGAGGTGAGTGAGCAGGACTCTTGCTGAAGGCCAGTTAATAAACATGCTGCTTAAGAGCATTCACTGGAGGAGGGGAGAGCCCCAGAAATCCCTTCCCTGGGTGACTGCAATCAGCAGTGGCATCCACACAAATAGTGAGGAGAGTGCTGTTCGGAAACATCACGGTTTCTGTGTCCTTACGCTCCGTGAGAGATGAGGCGGACGAATGTGGGTGACCAATTCATGCAGTTAGTGGTGGTGATAGGTGTTCAGCTGAAGTGGTGGCAAGATAGCGAAAACAACCTGGGCAAGAGACAATTGTAAGTTGTTTGGTTTTTTTTTTAATCTATGTCCTGACATGTCTCTCAAAAGTGTCTTTTGTGATGCAGTTACAAACTTCTTTTCATGTGAGAATCTAATGACTCAGTTGTTCAGGCTTCAGGTTTATGAAAACTGGGCCTGACTTTCAAGACTGCCTGCCAAAACCCTTGATTCTTTGCCTTTGGCCTCTTTGAGGGTTTTTTTTAATGTTCTGTTCCTGTTTTGGAGGTGGTGAAAGCTGCAGGTGCTCAGCTGCTTTGTCAGGAAAGGTGTTGCTGGGGTATGGATTTATATTCCCAATTAGCCTTATTTGGAGGTGGAAACCATGTACTGTCTAACAGTCATGTCTGACGTGATGACCACCCAGTGTTGTCGTCGTTGAATCACTCACGTGATGAACCACATGGTTGCAGCTGACCAATCCAAAGTAACGGAAAAGCTCCTTTCACCTTTCTTTCTTCGCTTCCCTTGCAAGTTTTTTCTCACAGCTCCAGCTAATGAATTTTTCAGACTGCCTGGATGTTATGGTTCTGGCTGTCAGGGGTTGCCCCCTGAATGCTGGGCTTTGGAAGGGGTGCACAATTTTTCCGACTGGGGAATTCTATCCTTCCAGCAGAAGACTGGGCTCAGAGCTGGACGAGTGTGACCACCTCGAAGACTGACCGTGACTCTTGTCTCCCCTTGTCCCCTTCAAAGGTTTTGAATGACACCTGGGTCTCCTTCCCGTCCTGGTCTGAAGACTCCACATTCGTGAGCTCCAAGAAGACGCAATATGAAGAGCACATCTACAGGTGCGAGGATGAGCGTTTTGAGGTAAATTGTTTTTCATTGATTCATGTCTCGGAAAGCTTGGGGTTCTGTGAACAGTTAATGATTTTGATATAGTTATACCTTTAATGCTATTGCTTAGAATCTGCTTTGTGTGCATGTGTGTCACCTGTTTTTTGTGTAAAAGCTTGTGTTCTCTTAATGCAAGAAGCAGCAGCTGCATAACCACGTCTCGCTCCAGGCCACCCCCCTGCCCCTCACTTTTTGTGCAGAGCTCTTTGTTCACGCCACTCCAGATGAAATTGTTCAATGGCCAGCGTATAATCAATGCATCTTTTCCGTTCTTACTGCCCACGTAGCACACGAGAACATGCATTCCCCTGCAATAATCTGAAAAGTGATACGTTCAGGATGTTAAATGATTGACATCTTGACTTGAAATGGAAGTTAGCTTGGCAATTACCTGAATACACTCAGATTCGGCACGTCCTTTTGTAGAGTCACTGTCAATTGTGTTCTATTCCCAGGTGGAAAATGTAATTTCTGAACAGTGTCGTTCTGGAAGCCTTTAAATTCTTATGCAGTATTATCTAGGTAGCAGATAAAATATAATTGGATTATTTTAGAGCAGCCGAACATGGAAACCACTGCTCAAGAACACCTTGTTAAACATGCACGGCTTCTTGTTTCATGTCACTTAAATGTTAGCCTCTGTGAAGTATCATGTTTTATCTATTCAACGATGGCTAATGCACTGTTCGCTTCAGCTGGATGTTGTCTTGGAGACCAACCTGGCAACGATCCGCGTCCTTGAGGCAATCCAAAAGAAACTCTCGCGCTTGTCTGCCGAGGAGCAGGCCAAATTCCGCCTGGACAACACTCTGGGTGGCACTTCAGAGGTGATCCACCGCAAGGCTCTCCAGAGGATATATGCTGACAAAGCAGCTGACATCATTGATGGACTTCGGAAGAACCCATCTGTGGCTGTTCCCATTGTACTGAAAAGGTATTGACTGCTCTAGCACCCTGCCCCAGGGCCTCTACCAAAGGCTAATGCACCATACGTGATCCAGATTTATGTAAAAGTAGCTAATTTCTGCCCCTAAAGGGTATGACCTCCACAAGGCTGTAAATTAAGAAGTGCATTTTATGTTCTGGTTAGTTGCTGTATTTCATAATAATCATCTAGAAAGAGGGAATTACCCTTCTGAAACAAAAACTTATAGCTCAGCTGGAGGGATGTAGAGCTTTTGATGTCTCCTCTTGAAATGTGTTTCTTCCCTGGTGTCAGCATTGTGTGTAAGATGAGGAAAGTGTCTACTGTGTGGATTGTTCCAGGGCTAAATTTGATCCTTTTCCAAGTCCTGTGACTGTACGTCGCTGTGGGCTGAGGTTGTGGTGGCTGTGCTCAGATGTTGTGCTTAGTGCTCAGAATGCTCAGATTCCCAGTCTGTTTCTGTTGTCAACCTCCCCTTTCTCAGTCAAGAAAAGGCAGTGGATGCTGTAACTCCTTGGGGAAGCTCGAGGAGGTGTGTAAACAGGAGATATTCTTCCCCAGCCACTTCCCATCTCTGTGGGACTGTTGGTCCTGTGTCTCAGGGCTCTGACAGCTGGGGTAACAGCCTTGCCCAGCATACCAGCAAGGTCACAGTTTCCCCAGCCTGCTGTAAGGACACTCTTCCTGCGAGCTGGGTCTTGAGCTGCATCGGGGCTGCTTTGCTTGAGATACTGAGTCAAGATTCAGGAGTCCATTCCCAGGAAGCTCAGGTGTCCATGCTGCAGAGCGATGACTTTGTTAATCATCCAAACTAAGCCACCCCTGTTCAGCAGCTGGAGCTACATGACTTTCTGGGGAGTTCTGAGAGAGCTGGGCCAGCTCTTGTGGCTCTACCATTCCTTCAGCCCCTCTGCCTGCTGTGGACAGTGGGGCTAGAGGGACATTAAGCTCTCTAGCTGTTCTGGCATGCTGCGGGGGGAAGCACAAGCCTTCAAGCTGCTTTGTTCCTGAGTGGTGTTACTTAGACATGAAAGAAGCCCAGAGGGATTTCTTCAGAAGAGCATGTGCAGGGTGCTCCTCCTGTAAAGCTCCATTCTGTGGGACGGCTTTCATTTATGCCCATTTCATAAGGAGTTCAGTTCTTCTCAACACTGGCCAGGAACCATGGCCCTAGGTTTTCCTTATACGCTCAGAGTAGACCTCTTAGTTCACCCTTGTTTTCTTGATCCAAGGTTGAAGATGAAAGAGGAGGAGTGGCGAGAAGCCCAGAGAGGATTTAATAAAGTCTGGCGAGAGCAGAATGAGAAGTATTACCTGAAATCCTTGGACCACCAGGGCATCAACTTCAAGCAGAATGATACCAAGGTCCTGAGGTCAAAGAGTCTCCTCAATGAGATTGAAAGCATCTATGATGAGGTAAGATGGTCACCAATAGTTTCCTTCCCTCAAGCTTATGTAGTTTGCAAGTGCAGTTTTGGTTCCTGTTCCTCACTGCTCAAGGAGAGAGAAAATCTGCGCCACTGGCAGAGCTTTCTGAAAGGCTCTTGGGTGGAGAGAGGTGTTTGGGACTCATTTTTGTGCTGTGTTTCTCACTTGTAGAGGCAAGAGCAGGCTTCAGAAGACAATGCTGGAGTCCCCACGGGCCCACACCTATCACTAGCCTATGAAGACAAGCAGATCCTGGAAGATGCTGCCTCTCTCATCATCCACCATGTGAAGCGGCAGACGGGAATCCAGAAAGAGGACAAGTACAAAATCAAGCAGATCATGTATCACTTCATTCCAGACCTGCTGTTTGCTCAGCGAGGTGAACTCTCGGATGTGGAAGAGGAGGAAGAAGAGGAAATGGATGTGGATGAAGCTACTGGGGCCGCAAAAAAGCACAACGGTGTTGGGGGCAGTCCTCCCAAAACCAAGCTGATGTTCAACAACACGACGGCCCAGAAGCTGCGGGGCATGGATGAGGTCTACAATCTCTTCTATGTGAACAGCAACTGGTACATATTCATGCGGCTGCATCAGATCCTGTGCTTGCGGCTGCTGAGGATCTGCACTCAGGCTGAGCGGCAGATCGAAGAGGAGACCCGGGAAAGAGAGTGGGAGAGGGAAGTGCTGGGCATAAAGCGAGACAAGAGCGACAGTCCTGCCATCCAGCTGCGACTGAAGGAGCCTAGTGAGTGACTTCTGGTGGGAGGCTGGGGAAGAAAGAGGTTTCTGTTCATAGTATGTTGACAGAGCTTGTTTGGTGTCTTCGGGCATGTTAACAGTGGTGACCCTTTAAGATGAGGGGATCTCTCTTTTATCACTGGGCAGCACTGAATTGAAGGAGGAGATGGGAAGATGTGGGGCACGTGGGACTCGAATAGCAGAATGGTAATATGCAGCAGCTATTTCATAAGAGCTTTCATTTTACACTTGCGTATCTAAGGTATCCTTGAGTTCCCTAACTAAAAGCCTTTTAAAAAGTCTTTCAGAAAGAAAACCCTCATGGAGGAGGCTAGACCTAGAAAGCAAGAGATAATGAACATACCCGTGGCCTTAAAAGGACCTGCTTAAATGTCTATAAAAAACAAATTTCAGCCTATTCCAGTAATTCTTCAGCTTGACTGGGTAGTCTGAGGACCAAAACTCAAAGCAACCCTTCCTGGGAGTGGTATGTTCATCTCTCCCATTCTTTCTTGTTGCAGTGGACATCGATGTTGAGGATTATTACCCAGCCTTCCTGGATATGGTGCGCAATCTGCTGGATGGGAACATGGACTCGTCGCAGTATGAGGACTCCTTGCGTGAAATGTTCACCATTCATGCCTACATCGCCTTTACAATGGACAAGCTGATCCAGAGCATTGTTCGACAGGTGATTGCCAGCAAAGGCTGGAGGGCGGATGGTCTGGGGTAGAGAAAGTAGCCAGCTTGTTTGCTGCAGTGAGACCTCAGGACTGCATTGGAGTGGGAGTGTTGTAGACCTAAATGGGGAATTTCAGGGGTAAGCAGGTAAATTCTGGGTGTTTTTTAATCCAGCTCTAACACTGATGTAAAGAGATGTGATAAAAGGTAACTTTTGATGTACTTAAATTATTGAGAATATCCTCTCTGTGCGTATAGACTTCTCCCTTTGTTTTCCAGAAGTTTTAGGATATAAGTATTCAACTTCAAAGTGTCTCCAGAGCTAATCTTGCTTTAACTTTGAAAAAGAATTAAATGACATTTAAATAATTTCTTTCCTTTTCACCAGTGTTGTAGGAGCAGTGCATGTCTTTTCTAAAAAGCTTTGTCTTTTTTATCTGGCTGTTTGAGTAGCTCATTTCAGCTGTTAAACTCTAGTCCTTTTTATTGGACTGGTAGGAAGAATGTGTAACCAAGGGAAAAATTCTTCATGCACCTTTTTGTAGCGTAAAGAACAAAAACAGGCACAAGGGGCTGGAAGTGGAATGGCTTGAAAGGTCTTTGCTCTTTCAGAAGGATAGAGCTGCTTTTCAGAAGCTCTGTACTTCAGTCCAGAGATGAACTGAATTCAAAAGACAGTTGAGCGACTTTTGATTTTTAAACTTGTACAAAACTCATGCCTTAAACTCATGCTTTTTCAGCCTTTTTGTTTTGTTTTTCTTGGGCTTAAACCCATGGTTACATCTCTGTTTCTTTCTGTTCTGTGCTGATGGGCATGCAGTGGGTTCCCTGACGAACACCTTACCTGTGTTCTTCCTTTTTGCAGCTCCAGCACATAGTGAGCGATGAGATCTGCGTGCAGGTAACAGACCTCTACCTGTCAGAGAACAACAACGGAGCAACAGGAGGTCTTCTCGCTTCCCAGTCTTCTCGTACTCTTCTGGAGGCCGCATACCAGCGCAAAGCTGAGCAGCTCATGTCAGAGGAGAACTGTTTCAAGGTAAAGCCGGGCTGTGGACTGTGGTGTAAAAGCAGCAAGCAGTGAGGGAGATGCCTTTTAAGAGGGGAGAGGCACCAGTCCTTTAAAAAAGGAGCCTTGTTTAGGCACCCAGGAACCCTGAGGACTTTCTGTAGCTCTGAAAGTTGAAAGGAAAGTTTTGGTGGCATGTCCCCAGCTTTTGGCATGTAGGTTAATGCTTCTGTAAGGGCCCCTCAGAACGAGGTTTTGAGGAGAAATACATTTCCTTGAACAGCAATGAATATCCCTTGTGCTTCACAACATCTTTAGGTTGTATCATATTGACCGCTTTGCTGTCACCGGTTTAAATTTGTTAGCTCAAACTCTCCCATTTCTCTTGTGACTCAACCTTTGTCAGCTGTGAGGAGATCTGCTAACACTGACTGGGCATTAGATCATTGCTGACTGCATACATTGCTAAATAACCTGGTGCACTGTGCTAATCAAATCCATACTTCCTTTGCGTAAGATGCAGGAAGTGGTCAGGCCCTTTCTGAGTGAGTAAAGTACTTTGGATAAAAGCCTGCATGTATAATCTCTCTTCCCTTGTCCTCAAACTTCTTTTGGGGGCTCAAGAAGGACCTGCACCACTCCAACAACAACAAAAAGAGTAAGCTTTACAATTCTGCTGTTCCTCAAAGACTGTGCAATTTGGATAGTGTTTTCCCTTTGCTGTCAGGCATGTGGGAAGCACAGGTTTTTCCCTTAAAACTATGCCAGCTTGCTTCATTCTCCCTTTGCGCCAGTGAGAAGTGGAGTTTGTTTTTTCTGTTTGAAACCTCTTACTGAAGTCCCTTCTGCCTTTTCTTTATAGCTGATGTTCATTCAGAGCAGAGGTCAAGTTCAGTTAACTATTGAACTGCTGGACACAGAAGAGGAGAACTCTGATGACCCTGTAGAAGCAGAGGTAAGAGCAGCTTGTCCAGAGAGCTGACTGATGGTCAAGGGTGCACTGGACAAGGGCGTCCAGTTGACTGTTGTTGTGGTCCATTAACATAAGATAAAGAAACATCAAGGACACGCCGTAAAGCATCAGTGATGTGAGTAGGCAAATCCTTCTTGGTTTATTTTGTATTAGAAAACACTCAAAACTATATAGGGAAATGTTGTACCTGCCTTGTTGGGGATAAGATGCATGGAGCCTTCAAAAGCGACCTTGTGTTCATCCGTATAACTCCGTCTTAGCCTCCTTAACCATCCCACGTTGTTTGGTGTTAAGGCAGTGGCTGATCTGTGCTCTGTGCTCACTTCCAGCGCTGGTCGGACTACGTGGAGCGGTACGTCAACTCCGATTCTACCTCCCCTGAGCTCCGGGAGCACCTGGCCCAGAAACCGGTTTTCCTGCCAAGGTGAGTGGCTGGGCTGTGCTGCGAACCCTACCCGAATGGCTGTATCTGGCCATAGAGGGCAGAGTGACTGCGCTCCATCACAGTGCCGGGTGCTCAGTCTCACCTGTATTTAATGCTGTGACAGAGCTGTTACCCTGGCAGCGTGGTGTAGCGGTACTGTGCTGCCATTCATCCTAAAAGCTTGTGGGTCCACCCCAGGCTCCTGTTCTCCAGTGACTGAGAGGTGGCATGGTCCACAGGTGGCAGAGAGGGTGAGAGCTGGTGACTCGCCATATTGGTTTTTTTGGCAGTCCTGCCTTGGCTTACAGTAACCCTCTACCTGAAAACAGCGGGTGCCATGTCAGGGCTTATGAGCAGGGCGTTGATGGCACAACAGCCGTAACTTCAGAAATAAGATAAACCTAGTGAGTTGACTCATTGTAGGGGTCTGAGCCTGAATGACTGCAACAGGCAGTTGTGCTCCAAGCTGTTTGCCAGGCTTTTGAGGGGCCAGCACAGATCCACCAGCTACGTCCAGCCTAGTAGTGCTAGAGGGCGAGCACTAATTCCAAGAGGGGTTCTCTGGTTTGCAGGAATCTGAGGCGGATCCGTAAGTGTCAGCGTGGTCGGGAGCAGCAGGAGAAGGAAGGGAAGGAGGGAAACAGTAAGAAGTCCATGGAGAACGTGGAGAGCTTGGACAAGCTGGAGTGTAAATTCAAACTGAACTCCTATAAGATGGTGTACGTGATCAAGTCGGAGGATTACATGTACAGGAGGACCGCTCTGCTGCGAGCTCAGCAGGTAGGAGCGAGCGGAAGTGCTGGGGTGGGCAGCTGGTGTTTCACGGGGACCCCCTGTGCCCAAAGGTCAGGTGGGGAGAGTCAGATGAAATGTCCTTGGGGATTCCGATCAGTAACATTAGCGGTCTTTGTGTTGCCAGGAGGATGGTGTGCTATTTTGTCCTCCCAAGGCACTAAAGATCTTCTGAATGTTCCTAAGATGTAATCTTTTCTTCTTCTACCTCTAACTCTCGTTGTCCTCCCACCTCTCCTCCCTTCTCTCCAGAGAGTTTTATTACAGTAGGACAGTGGTTTTGACTGTAAGCTCTCAGATTTCTTCCAAGAGGTACTTCCCGTGGGTGGTGTTCCTCCTGTTTTAGGCAAGACCTGTCTTCTGCGTGTTCTTGTGGTGACATGTGAGAGTGCCTGTTCTTCCAGGGCTTCCCCAAAGAGGAATCGATCAGAGTGCAGAGCATCAAATGCCTTCTGTCCCATGGATCCCTCTGGGTACCATCCCCTCATAGTTTCCTGTCCCCAGAGTCACAGAGAGTGGGAGTCCTAAGGTCGCTCCCGCATGGCAGAGTGCGGCCAACACATGGCAGCAGCTCTAGAAACACCGGTTTTGTGACAAGGATGGGAGCAGTGGGGTCATGGATATAGAAAAATCCCTATGGGTATCTTTCCAGAGCTTGAAAGTCCTGGACCCAACGGTCTGTGGCATCTCACATCTAGCAGTCAATGCTCGTGATTACTGATTTTAAATTGGAATTTGACTTTTTGAAGTTACTCAAATTTTCTTTTGGTTCTCTGTGCCAAAATTAACTGTGTTGGGGCAAGGGAAGGAGGATGTGAATGTGTGTGGTGTAAGCGGAGACACAGGGGAATAGAGCTGTTCTTGGTCTGTAAAGGTTGGGGAGTTGCTTTTATTCGAGATAAAGACAGCTCGTGTCTCTCCACATTGACTGAGTTCAGGAGGATTCGGCTGGAGAAAGCTGATTTGGTCTTCTGAACCCTTTGACACTGAGTTACTTTTCTCATCCCATGGGAATGTTTCCATCCAATAGAGAAAACCAGGGAGCTTTAACAGCAAACTCCCAGTTCTAGTCTGGCTATTTAGACTTGAGGTTTAAAATACTTCACTATAATTTTATTATAATTTATTTAAAACACAATGTTAAGCAGAATGCCATTGTTTAGAATGTAGAAGAAAGTGAAACCTGCCAGATTCAGGCAAAAGTTACTGACTTAAGCAACTAGAAGCAGAGGTACCCGAGAGGCTCTGTCAGCAGTAGTCTCTTCTGTAGTTGCAGATATTGTTTTCAGTTCATCAAATTATTTGCTTTTCTGAGCAAACTACTGACCACTGAGAAAATGGACTTGGGAGGTGAGGGAGTGGGAGAAGTGCGCACTGCTTCCTGCCTAGTAAATCATCCTTCACAGCTCTGTTTTAGTCATGTAGTTAGACTTATAAAACAGCTACTTACCATCTGTTTCTTGCTGATGAAATACAAACAATGTTTTTATTTCATTAGTTGTGAATACAAGTTTGAAAAAATTACTTTACATCAGATGAGAGCGTTTTATTTCAGTAGTCACTCTTTAAAATGCCCATACTGAGGAATTTGATTGCATTCCATCTATCCCATTCAACTGGCACAAACCTCAAGGAAAGGTTATAAACGATACTGCATGCCAGTATTTATCACAGAATCTGAACATAATTATATACGTTCAATGTAATTGAACTTTTAATTATATAGCATGCAGCATAGCCCCTCGGTTGCTGAAGTACACCGAAGGACCTGCAGAAGCTACATCGAACTACAAATCTATTGGTTTTAACAGTTAACACTGAGAAGCAGTCAGCCTTTGGGAGGAGAACAAAACAAATAATAAATAAGTTTTAATCTTGAGGCTTAATTATATTTGCCGCCTTCAATTATGACCGTAGTCATGGCTTTCAAGCCATGGCTTTAAACCATCTGTCCTGGATTTTACATTCCTTAGGCAGATGCTCTTACTTGAGACACGTGCAGTTTTTACTCTCCTGATGCTTCTGTTCAGCCAGCAGTTCTCAGACCTTTTAGACCTGAGCTGGTTCTTAATTTTCCATAGCAGTTGGGTCCCCTGACACAGGTAGTGCATGTTGAGCTTGCTCTCTCCTGGGACTGTGCCCTTCTGTAGGGGGCTGGAGGCAGACCCTGAGGGCTGGGGAGAGCAGGAGTTGCCTGGTCTGGGGTCTACCTTGGCTTCTGGCTGCTTGAGGAGGAAGCAGCACCCTTTGGGCAGCGCAGAAGGGATGCAGTGCTGGGTGTGCAGCTCTCAGGCTCCCACAGGATATGTTCTGTGTCCCCAGCCTGAGACCTGCTGTATTAAACAAAGAGCATAAATCTCTTGGTATTCTTGAGTTCGTTTTAACCACTCTAATTGCCTTGGAGAGGAGACCTGGGGTGGGGGCCTTTATCAGAGCTTTTCCTCTCCCGTTAGCAAGGGCCAGTGTCTGCATTACAAATTCCCTCTGGCTGTTGATTCCCTTGGTTGTGTCGACTGGCAGCCGAGCTTTGCATAACGCTGCAGTTTGGGGGCCGAAGCCGCCTTTTTCTAACACATCTTCCTATTTCTGTAGTCCCATGAAAGGGTGAGCAAGCGGCTGCACCAGCGGTTCCAGGCCTGGGTGGACAAATGGACCAAGGAGCACGTGCCCCGCGAAATGGCAGCCGAGACAAACAAGTGGCTAATGGGCGAAGGGTTGGAGGGCTTGGTGCCCTGCACCACCACCTGTGACACAGAGACCCTGCACTTTGTGAGCATTAACAAGTACCGCGTCAAATACGGCACGATATTCAAGACACCGTAAAACTCCCCCGGGGCGAGGGAAGAGCCCGGGAAGATGTGTGTGTGTGTGCGCGCATCCAGGAAAGGAGGAAGATGCCTTTCTCCCCTCACTGTGTATCTCCGTAACATGGCCACTTGACTAGTGCGTGGCTGGTACAACCTGTCACCAGCGGGATTCCCTGTAGGGACGCGGATCTCTGCCAGCGCCCGCTGGGACCGCGGGCCGCCGGCCCCTTTGACTTCGGCACGCGTCCCCGGAGGGCAGGAAGGACCCTTCTCTGAACTGAGCCATCCCAGAGAAACACAACGAGCTCGTACACACCAGCAGTGTTGAGGCTTTGACTCCCCGGAGGCCCTGAGCGGCGAGGGAAGAGAACTGGAGGCTCTCCACGACCGGACCGCTCGGATGTGTCCCGAAATCCCCAGGTGCCTGTCGCGACCGGATTCTTCTCCCTTTACGCTGTCGCCAGCTGGCCGGGCTCCTGCGCGGGGCCATGGGGCAGCCCGACACCACCTCACGGAGCGGACCCTGGGCTCCTCTCGCCTCCCTCTCCTCCCTCCCAGGCTGGACTCACCCCGTGCAGATCGGTCTGTCCTTTCTAGTGCCAGTGGAACTGTTTTGTTTTTGGTTTTTTTGTTTTTGTTTTTGTTTTTTTTTGTTTTGGTTTTTTTGTACCTGCTTGTTTACTAGTCTCTCCTAGTGCCATGCACCAGCTTTTCAACACACATGTACGTACACACACACAACAGAGAACAACACGATTTTAACATGTTCCCCTCCTTTTTTGTAAATAAATGTACAAATTGTCAATTTTTGGGGGTTTTTTTTGTTTGGTTTTTTGTTGGTTTTTTTTTTTTTTTATTAAAGGAAGTATGCTTGATGTGCTAGCATAACTGTACTAGCTTCTTGTGTACCATAGTACCAGGCGGCTTGAGAATTAGTACCAACAGACAGACCGACGGAGACATTTATTACACTTTTTACCAAAGGGAGTTATCATTGTAGTGCTTTTGTGTGGAAACTTTTTTCTCCTTTTTTTGTAAATAAAAATAATGTCTTTGTTCTTAACTGGAGGAAGACACTTGCTCACCCACAGCCCTGTAACTGGTCTGAAAGGCACCGTGCAGCATGCAGTTTTTGGGGTGGGGAAAGGGGGGGGGTGCGGGGAGGCGCGCATCCGACCATTTTATATGATTGGCTTCACAATCTGAGAGGAAAAAGCAGAGGCAGTGTGTGCGTTTTGCAGTTAACACAACCGAGGTATAAGCAGTCTGTTAAGATATATAAATATATATTATATAATTTTTAATTTTTTTAATTTTTGTTTTTCCTGGTGGGTAATTTTTATCCACCTAGTCTTCCAGCTCCAAGGACCTTCGCTTTTGGGAAGTGTTGCTGAGCTACTTAGCTGGGGTTGATTGTGCTGATGTATTTTTCCCTCTCAGTATTGGAGAAAACATCTGAAGTACCAAACCAGTATTTGATAGAGCTGCTCTGCGTGTGTGTTTGTGTGCGTGCGTGCGTGCAAGAGAAGGGCGAGGGGGTGGGGCGGGTCTCGGTGCATTTCACTAGTGAAATCCACATATGGGATATATATTTTTTTAAGTATAGAAGTTTAGCGCTGGCAGATATTTAAAACACGGGGGAAGATTCCAATTTTAAAAAAAAAAAAAAAAAAAGAAGTCGGCACGGACTTCGTAAGCCACGACAGCCACAACTGCACTGTCTCTCCTCCTCAAAGGAGGCAGCTTTCCTTGCACAAACCCATGCTGCCAGTCCTAAGCACCCAAAACGGCTTCCATCGTCCCTGGCTGGAGAGCCCTGAGCAAGCCTTTGCTGCTGCTTGAACCTCTCCCAGGGATTTATTGTGTTTTGGTTTGTTTTTTCTTTCCAAGACAGCAGGTCGTCTCCTCCTGGCAGCGGAGCTCCCCTCCTTTCTGCATGGCAAAGGGGGTAGGGAGGCTGGGGAGTGGGTCTGGAGGGGGACGCAGAGCCCGGGGTGGGAATGCGTGGCCCCAAAGCTGCTGTGCGGCAGGCAGATCTTGAACGAGGGCCTCCTAGGGAGAGAGGGAAAGAGCCCAGCGGTGAATATTCACAGTTCACCAGCAATAAGTTATCCGTCTCGTTTCTCTTCCTCTGCTGTCACCCGGCAGGAAGGGGCTCTCGCGTGTCCTCTTCCATTTTGCGTGCGCTGCCCTGCTCTCTATTCCCCCCCTCCTTTTTTTTTTTTTTTTTTTTTTCCCCTGTTGTATGCTCAAGGTGATCTGGAAGTGAAAATCTTGGGTGATTTAGACTTTTTTGACCAGCTTGGAAGTAGCTGCCGCTGCTGCTGCTGCTTGGTGGGTGTCTTGTCCCAGGAGTCTGTGCCTGCATGTCATTGAGCGCAAGGGGGGCTGGTGCCGATCCCCGGGATCTCTGCTTTCGGCGGCCGGCCGCCCACCCTCCGTCCGACATCCCAGCTCTGCTCCCAGCCTGTACAATAGCAGAGGTTTGGTTTTTGGGTTGTTTTTTTTTTTTCCCCCTCCTCCTTTTTATTTGAACTTGCTTTTTGTATTCTGTAACGTGATCCTCGGCCCACAATCCATGTGATTTCTATACCAATGTTGTAAACTTGACTGTAGTGCAGTATTTCCATTAAAATATCAGGGCTAATCATTGTGTACAGATTCTTCCTTCCTTCCTGATCATACACAATGAAATTTTGGGGCACTTCTGAGGGAAAAAGGGGGTAGGGAGGCCGAGAGGTGGGCGCAGAGTTGCTTAGGCCTCGGGTTTCCCCCGTTCCTGGGCGGCAGGGCGTGGGCCCGTCACCCGGGGAAACCTGGGTGCAGCCAGGCAGGCCCGGCCCTGTCCCGGGACAAGCCCTTAACCCAGCGAAACGTCCCAAACCACCCGGGGGACTGCCCCAGGAGACCGCCTGGAAGCGGGGCTGACGGGGACCGAACCCGCGGCCCCGCCTGCCGCCCCTGCCGCACCGGCTCCGCTCAGGGCCGCGCCGCCCCACTGCGCATGCGCCACTCGCGGAGGCGGGGTGGAGGGGGAAGGCCGGGCGCTGGGGCCGCGCATGCGCAGAGCGCAGCCGGCCGGCCATTATGGCCGCCCTGAAGCATCGGCGTACGGCGCTGGAGCGAGTCGAGAAGTTCCTCTCCGAGATTTACTTCACTGACTGCAACCTGCGGGGCAGGTGGGCGGCAGGGCCTCCTCCCCCCGCCTCCATCCCCATCCCCAGGCCCTCCCCGGGGCGCTGGCAGCAGGCGGGGCTGGCCGCGCCGCGCCCGGGCCTGCTCCCGTGTGTGTCCGTCCCCCAACTCCACCGCCGGCCCTTGAGGGGAGGCCGCTTCCCCCCCCCCGGTCGCTGCCGCCCAGGGCTCGGGGGGGTTCAGTGAACAAAGCACACAGACACCCTGGGCAGCCTGGAGCTGTGCCTCGGGGTACTACTGGTACAGTCACCTCTGCCCCGCCCCCCCCCCCCCCCCCGTGCTGGAGGCCGAGTTCCAACAGGCCCCTTCAGCGGAGCAAGTTATTATTCTGTTTTTCAGTTAATACTCTGAGAGTATTAAGTGATAGCAGGGTGATAACAGCCATGCTGGGAAAGCAGGGTGCTCTCTATCCCCACCCCCCGGGCTGGTCCCCACAGGACTGACCTTATTAATCATGTCACGGCCGTCTCTCCGACCGCAGGCTTTTTGGGGATTGCTGTCCGCTGGCATCGCTCTCCTTCTTCCAGACCCCGCGGCGCATCCCATACGATGAGGCTGTCGGGCAGGAATTCAGACCGGCTAAAGTGGGAGACTCCTTTGGGCCCACGTGAGTACCAGGTTTCGGTGGTGCCATGAATGCGGTGGGGCTGGAGCTTGCGTCTCAGTTACTTGTGTGTGTGAATCTTCATGAGCTTTCAATGGCGAAGAAATGAGATGATAATCCTCTTCCCTGTTGAGTGCTTTAGGTAGAAGGTGTCTGCCCAGAAGACCTTACGTTATTTCATGAGGAAACAGACCGAGGTGTGTCTGTTTCGAAGGAGAGTGAAGAGCTGGGTGCATCCATCCTTTCTGCTGAGAGCTCGCGTTCATAGTCTTGGTTGTGACCCTGATGCTTGCTTCTGCCTGGGACCTCTGTGCTTTGTCAGTGCAGGGAGAAGATTGGGGTTTTTTTTCCCAGCAGTGGTCAAAGACGTGCGATGCTACTGTCTGTTTCTCTGCGGTCCCAGAAGAGGCTGGGTTGGGGCCAGCACCATGGGGTTTGTGTGCTGCCTTCTGAGCTTCCTCACTCGCTGGGGCTGCCGTGCCTCCTTGCAGCCTGGGCACTAGCCTGCCCTAGGGCTTAAGGGCCATGATAAGAAGGGTCACAGGTCCAGGCAGATTGATAAACTGCCCTGTCCCTGGCATAATTCAATTCCTAGTACTCTTCTGGGTTGCTGTGGGGGATGGAGGAACAGTTTTCCAGTCCCTGTCAGCTTGACAGAGCGCATCACCCCACTCAGCTTGGCTTTTAATTTGCTGTCAAATCTCTAAGCCTCAACAACAACTGGCAATAGTGGGTGCCATGAGTTAGAAGTTTCACTTGGTGAAAGAGCGACCGGTCAGGTCAGAAGCTTGTGGCGAAGGGAAAGCCCAGTACATTTAAATGGCACAGAACAAGGCTGGCATGTGCAGGCACTGTGTGCTGCTTAAACTGAAGATGTGTCACAGCCAGCCGCACGGGGAGCCATGTCCAGACTACGCCGTGTCTGGGGGCATAGATTAAAGCAGGTCTGTATGGACAAGTAGCACCGTTACATTTGAATCACGTCAAACTTGTGTGCTGTCCTCACTCTGCTTTTCCCATGGAGGCTTTGGGGAACTGTGGTTTCCCTTGGGAGAAGGTCTCACGGTGGGCTGAGGTTGCTGCCTGCTCTCTTCCAGGTGGGAAACGTGCTGGTTTAAGGTGGAGCTGAGCATCCCCCAGGCATGGGCAGGGCAGGAAGTGCACTTCGTCTGGGAGAGCGATGGGGAGGGCATGGTGTGGCGAGACGGCCAGCCTGTCCAGGTAAGGAGGTGTGGATCAGGGGTATGCCAGCTGTCCCAGGTGCTCTGCTACATAAAGAGTGTTTATCTTCCTTAGCCCTCTGCAATGGGGCAGTAAGAAGAAACCCCCTCCCATTTGTTATGGACTCTTCAGAGGAATGCCTACATGTGTTGGGGGGCGTAAAATAACATGTGGACCAACAAGACAGAACCAAGAACAATTGTAGGTCTAGACAGAGTGGTCACAAAGAAAAACAGAAGGAGTACATGTAGTTCTAGAGTTGTTTAGACTCAAGTGGTACTCTCTGAGGCAATAGGAGAGCTGTCTTTAAATACAGGGAAAACTGCTGTGCAGAGAAGGGCAGTGTTTGTGAAGAGTCTGATGTGCGGGACAGGGGAGAGGACTACTCGTGGTTTGCATGCTGTGCCATCAGACCGCAGAGGGTCTGTGGGCTATTTCCAAAGTTCGGCCCAGAAAAGCAAGACTGCTGGTGGTGGGTTTGAGTCTGTTTTCTAGCGGTTGTCCCCCACCACGAGTTAAAATTCTGGTCTGCAAACCGGTAACAGCTGACAGTCCCTTGCTTAAGTGTTAGCACATCTGTCCTGGAAGGATAGGCAAGCATTAGACCTGTGATGTAAATCTCCACTGCTGTCAAGAACTGTGGGACGGACTCTTGTCACGCATGTCAACTTCAGTCCTGCTTTGAGGTGGTGGAATGGCTCAGGTGACCTTTTCCAGCCCTGCCCTGCTCTGTGGTGGTGTCTGCAGGGTTTGTGTTACTGCTGGGACAGCAGCAGTTTCTGTGCCAGTTGTTCTTGTGGGAGGCATTGTCCCACATCACGTGGGACCAGACTCCTCTGTCCAGCTGGGCTTTGGGGTGTCTTGTCCTGCCCATCCAGCCCGCTGTCCTCTGAAGGTTAACACTTCTGAAGATGTGTGTTACATGTGCTGTCTTCCCCTGCAGGGTTTGGCTAAGGAAGGTGAGAAGACCAGCTACATCCTGACAAGCAGTCTGAAAGAGTCAGAGCCCCACAGGTGGGTGGTCAGCCTGGCCGGAGCCCCGAGGAGCCCCCACCACCACTGGGGGAGCTTGGCGTTGTTTGAAACCAAGAGGTTGGGTTGAGATACCCCTGCCTGCGTCCAGGTGCTCTGGGAAGTATCCAGCGTTCAGGGGCTCTGTCCATTGTTCAGCTCGGGCTGGTCGCACCACAGGGAGGCGAATGGACTTTCCCAGCTGATTGCTTGTAGTCTGCTCCCTGATAGCTGATTGCTTGTAGTCTGCTCCCTGATGGTTTCCTTTTGCTCTCCAGTCTGACGCTGTATGTGGAGCTGGCCTGCAACGGTCTCTTTGGGGCCGGCAAGGGCAGTATGATTGCCCCTCCGGACCCTAACAGGAGGTTCACCCTGAGCAAGGCTGAGCTGGTCATCTTCAACAGGGATGTCTATGAACTGCTGGTGGATCTGGAAATACTGCTGGACATGGCCCAGGTCTGTGAGCTCATTCTCTTCTCTTCTGTCACCCTTTCCACCTCCTTCCACAACTTCATTTTATCTCCTTCTGCTGCCATTCCATGACCTGTCTCCTCCCACCAGGAGGCCCTGAAGGAGCAAATGTTTGCTCCTGCTGCTTTAGCACAATTGATTTTGTCTAGAGTAGGAGAAAACTGAACAGAGAGAAGCTACAGGTGTTTTTTTCATCCACTTTCTGCTCCAAGGTAGGATCTCTTAGACCAGAGCCCCCTGGAATGGGCGTATGTGTAACCTGGGTTTAGAAGGCAAATGAGCAAAGACATATGGTTGTGTCTGTGAAGCAGGGCACGGTGTTTACCTGGCACCGCTGTCAGAGTCAGATGGTGGAAGGAGGTAGCAGGTTCTCCCTGGGGTGGATGGCATCCGAGCTGGTACAGAGAGCTGCTTGGAGCCAGAGGATGTGCCGAGCTCCGAGTCAAGCTGTAATCACTCTCAACCCCAGCTCCTCGGGGAGGAAAACCAGAGGAGTTTCCAGGCACTGTACACTGCCAACCAGATGGTCAACATGTGTGACGTTACGGATCCCTCCACCTTTCCCGCTGCCCGTGACCTGGCTGCGGCGATCTTCAGCCAGAGGAATGGCGAGAGCCAGCACACCATCCATGCCGTGGGTCACTGCCACATTGACTCTGGTGAGAGCAGCACAGCGCTCCCTCTCTGCTGACCTGGAGGCCAGAGCATGCTGCCCAATGGGAGAGCTGGCTGCCCCTGGGCTCCAGGCACCGGGTACAGTGCCCCAAGGGAAAGGAGAGGGCCCTCTCTGCTGCCATACAGCTGGTCTGTCACCTGGAGGGGTTTCAGTCTCAGCAGAAAGGGAGTGGGAGAAGTGGGAGCTGGAGGCCCCAGGCGATGTTGCTGTCAGGCAGTTAGCCAAAGGACAGCATTTTGCTCTAGCATTTTCCCTGGCTGATCCGTGAAAGGCAGCACAGGCCCATTCCCAAAGGGGCTTGTGCTGAGTAATAACCGTGGCGGGGCCATGCTTGTCCCCGCAGCCTGGCTGTGGCCATATGAGGAGACTATCCGTAAGTGTGCTCGGAGCTGGGTCACGGTGGTCCGTCTGATGGAGCGCAATCCGGAGCTCACCTTTGCCTGCTCCCAGGTGAGTGATCTCCCTCTGGGGGACCTCTCCTTCGGCTCGTGGCATATTTCCTCTCCAGCATGACTCAAAACGAGATGGAGGGGGGTGACCGGGAGTGTCCTGTGCAGTTGCAGAGAGGAGGGACATCAGTGTGGAGCGATGTGGTGGGAGCCGAGGCTGATCTCTGTGTTCTGGCAGGCGCAGCAGTTTGAGTGGGTGCGGACCTGGTACCCTGGGCTCTACGCGCAGATTCAGGAATTCGTGGCAAAGGAGCAGTTCATTCCCGTCGGAGGTACCTGGGTGGAAATGGTGAGAAGCATAGTGACCCTGGTTTGCCACACACTCCCTGCGCCATCTCTCTGGGACCGGTCCTGACACTGGTGGGGGAGAGCAGAGCCTTTGCTGAGCCGGTCTAGTTGGTGAAGGTCTCTGGATACAGCAGCTGTCTGCAGTGTCTAGCCTCGCAAAAATACCATCCGTCTCCCAAATCGTCTCATTCCCTGAGAAAGGAGCTTTGGTCTGGACTGGCTGAGCTCTGTTCCTCCTTTTTGCCCTCTGCCAAGCTCTGTTCAGATCCTCCCCATGATCTGCCAGGTCAGGATGACAGTGGGTGGGAATGGGACGCTCACAAGACTTCCTCTTCCCCGGCACCTGGCTTGCCGCATGGAGTCCCTGTGCTTTCCCCCCAGGATGGGAACCTGCCCAGCGGGGAGTCCATGGTACGGCAGTTCCTCCAGGGACAGCTGTTCTTCCAGGAGCAGTTTGGCCGGATCTGCTCAGAGGTACTTGCTCTTTTCCAGCACACCTTCCTTGCACACCATCCCCTTCCAGCTCTTGCTGTGCATGAGGGTTTCTCTTTGGTTCTCCAGGTACGGTGTTCAGGTGCCTCACATTGGCCTGCTTTTTGCAGCTAAAGCCATGATAAGTAAATATCTACTCCCCCATGTATCATGGCAGTTAGCACAGCCCCATGCCTTGGTTATATGACTTGTAGGTCCCTGGCAGGTCTCTAGAATTGTTCCTTGTCTAGCACATCTTCTGTCCCCTCTGCAAGAAGGGCTGAGAGCCTGACTACCAAGAAACCCTCTACGAGCTCAAGCTGTGATTTGTGGCCAGCATGACTCATGTGTCTCTCTCCCTCTGCTGCTGTCACCTCTGCTCCCAGTTCTGGCTGCCAGACACATTTGGATACTCAGCCCAGCTGCCCCAGCTGATGCGTGGCTGTGGGATCAGGCGGTTCCTCACACAGAAGCTCAGCTGGAACCTGGTGAACACCTTCCCGGTGAGCTGTGCTTCCCTTCTTCCCAGGGGATGGGCTTGCGGTTGCTTGAGTCTGTCTGCAAGGCTGGACCTGTTGGTTCCACAGGTCAAGCCAGTCCTTCAGCTCAGCTGACACAAGCTCTTCTTCCAGAAGCCACCAGTTTATGGTGGTAGCAATGTCCTGTCAGGCTTTAGGGAGAGGAAGGGCATGGTTAGAGATCCCAGCTGGGCCCCTGGCCTACAAATTCCTTCTGCTTCCAGATGGGAGACTGTGACTTGCGTGCAGGCCTAACAGACAGCCTCTCCTCTGCTGTTTCCTGCCCTTGTGGCATTCCCCATCCTTGTGCAACTGTCTCCTTGCACTGATCGTCCTGTAAACCCGTGGAGAGAAAGTGAAGGCCCAGTTTGAATCCTCAAGGGGCTCTGAAGTGCCTGTCCCGGGTGCACTTCCCTGCTGACAAAGGTGCTGGGCTTTGTGTGTTTGACAGGGCTTGCAAGGAAGCTTGGGCTCTTAGTGCATGAGTTCTATGCTGATTTGGTTGAAGTGTGGCCTCCATATGCACATTTGTGTGGGAGATGAGTTTGGGAGCCTTGAAACACTGAGCTAAGCGTGAATTTATCCCTTTCTGGTACCAGCATGACCAGAGATTTCCTTTTGGGAACTCCTGGGAGCAATGGAGCTGTGCTTTAACATTTTGGCACTGTGTGGTACAGGGGGGCTGTATGAGACACCGCACTTTCCTTTGGCTCCCCTCCAGCATCACACCTTTTTCTGGGAAGGTATTGATGGTTCCCGAGTCCTGACCCATTTCCCCCCTGGTGACTCCTATGGGATGCACGGGCGAGTGGAGGAGGTGAGTGAGGTTACCAGACCTGCACATGAAATGCACTGCCAGCCCCTTAGGGCCAGATCTGAGGCTCCTAGGAGAGGGCACTGCCTGGGAAGGGAGCAGGATAGCTGTCAGCATTGCTGGACAAAGGCTGTTTGGGCGCCTGGCAGTCAGTTGCCTGCCTCTGAGATGTGTCTGTGCCTGATTTTGACAGTTTGGGCTGGGGAAGAGGGGCAGGACTGGGCTTTGCACCCTAAAGGCTGACCTGGCTTTCTCGTGTGGAGCTGTGGGAGCTGGGGCTGGGTGCCAGGGGTTGCAGCTGTCCAAAAATCCCTCTAGATCCTTAAAACAGTGAAGAACAACAAGGACAAAGGATGTGTGAACCACAGCGCACTCCTCTTCGGCTTTGGAGATGGAGGAGGGGGCCCCACACAGAAGATGCTGGACAGGATGAAGAGAATGAGTGACACAGATGGGCTGCCAAGGTGAGGGGGGAGCTCCCTTCCTCTCTCCTTGCCGGAGCACTTGTTTTGAGCCAGGCCTGGCTTTCAGCAGTGCCAAAAGAAAGGGTGTGCAAAGGAGGCCAGGGAGCAAGCGGGACAAGCAGAGGGCTAGGAAGGATTGTCAGGGAGACAGAGTCTCTCCATTATCAAGAGCTGTGAGAACAGGTAAACGGGGCAGCCTTGGACTGCTTGCGAGCCCTCAGTAGAGCTGTGGGGTGAGTGGCCAGCACAGCAGCGGTGCCTGACAGTCAGTCCTTGCCTGTGGAATGTCCAGATCTCCGTGGCAGGCAGCAAGAGCAGCGTGGAGTGGGAGAGGGGTAGGAAGAGGTTGAGGGGAACACTGTGTGTGGTTGTGTTGGTGTTTCTGAGGCCTTGGTTCCAGGGCTGTCACCTTTCTGGTCAGGGTGCACCATTAGCAGTGTCACAGGCTTCTCCCCTGGCTCATTGCTGTTTGTGTGTCTCTCCCACAGGGTTCAGATCTCCACTCCCGACCGACTCTTTTCTGTCCTGGAGAAGGAGTCATCACAGCTGTGCACCTGGGTGGGAGAGCTCTTCCTTGAGCTGCACAACGGCACGTACACCACCCAGGCCCAGGTGACTGTGCGCATGGGATGGGGGCAGTGGTCTCCCTTACCCCCAGGGAAGTTGGCCATTCTCAGTTCTCTACGCTACTGCTCAGGTGGCTCCAAGGTTCGGACAGTGCCCTTTAGGTCTCAGCAGTAGGAGCCACCTTGTAGCCAGGACTCCAAAAGGCAGATCTATTGCCAGACTTTCTTCAAGGGGTGAGAAGGAAGCCTGGACACAGCAGGGCCCCCTTAGTCAACAGCTGCCACGTCCTTCACTTTAGCAGATAGTTGCAGAGCTTGGGTGAAGAGTCAGAAGGGGAGGAAGGTGAGAACAGAGAGGGGGGAAGCTATGTCCTGTGCTGGGAGTTTCAGTTTGATCTGTGGCAAAAAATTACTCACTGGTAATGGCAAAATCATGACACCTACAAATAACCAACCTTCCTGCACTGGAGCTGGGTTTTTGCTGCTGGTGTGAGAGATCTACTCCCAGCTACCAATTTCCTAAGCATCCTCCTTCTCTCCTTGCTTTGACACCAGATAAAGAAGGGGAATCGGGAGTGTGAGCGAATACTCCATGACGTTGAAGTACTCAGCACCTTGGCTGTGGCACGGGGCAGTGCGTTCCAGTATCCTGCCAGCCAGCTGCAGCGGCTCTGGAGGTGAGGGTGTATGGGAGCACTGATGGTACCAGAGGAGGGTGTGGTGAGGTCTGGGGACTTCAGTGTGAGAGCTGGCTGCTCTTGGGGTACCACTACGCATCCCCTGCAGCTCCTTGTCCCTGTCTGAGTATGGGTAGAAATCCTTGCTGTCAGTGCGCCAAAATTAGCCTGGACCAGTTGGACTACACTGGTGTGGGCAGTTATCAGGCAGCTCAGTGGGCTGATGGTGGGAGATGATCACTTATCTCTCAGCCCTGTTCAGCTGGAGCCAGAAGGGTGGCTGACCACAGTCTGTCTTCATTTGAACTGCCTCTTGAGTGAGTGGGAGAGTGTTGCGTAGTTCGGATGTAGGGACCTTTGCAGATTCATCACTGCAGCGCTTTGTGTACACAACTCCTTCCGTAAACTGATCAGGGCTCCACCTGGAAAATGTTTCAGTGCTTTGCTTGATTCTCCCATTGGAAGATAGCTCCAAAGCCTCACTATTCTGCAGGCTGGAAGCTTCATTTCCAACCTAAGCTTGTTCCTCGCCAGTTGTGACTTGTCTGAACTTGTGCTACAATATGTCTGGTAGCCCTGAGGGATAAAAAAAATAGCTCTTGCCTCCCCACGGTTGTGGTTTACTAAGATGACAGTTGACAAGTCCTAACATACAGGGATTTAAGGGATGCTGCAGAAAAAATCCTTTTCTCTCAGGTGTTGGCTAACAGGGGGATGAGGAACAGTTACTAAGTTTGTCCATCTTGCAATGAGGGCTCGGTAAGCCAGAACAAATCTGGTGCTCTCCCTTGCTTTATCACCTGGTTTCTGTTCTCTGTTTTAGGTTGTTGCTGCTCAACCAATTCCATGATGTTTTGCCAGGCAGCTGTATCCAGCTCGTGGTTGAGGATGCCCTGCAGTACTACACAGGTGAGCAGGGAGTTTGGCTAGGAGGGCACGTACCCATTGGAGCGCACTGAGTCCTGCCTAGTGGGGCAGCAGAGGTTTCAGTCCTGGACTGCCAGGCACTATGGGTCGACCCTGTGAAGGCATGTGTCTGTAATAGTGCTAACTCAACAGGGAATTAGCAGGGGACCCAAGGGATTAAAAAACATCCCAAGTTATTGACTTCTCTGCTTGCTGCTGCCATGCAGGAGAGACCCCAGCAAAGGTTTGCTCCTGCCTGCCCACAGGCACTTGCAGTAGCTTTACTTTATTATAGCACTACAATTTTCCAGTTGAACTGGCATAGCTCATTGTATTCTTGTAATAACAAAGTTAAGAATAATTATAAATTTTAACTACTTACTAATAGATAATAATACTAATGATAATCAGTAATTGTAGCTCGGAAGTAGCTAAAGTGTGTGTACATTGCACTGGAGTGCCAGAAACTCTCTCAGATGTGAGAAACGCCCTGGCTGGATCCAACTCAGGCCTTTTTGTTGCTCAGAGATCCGCAGGGTTGGTGCTCGGCTGCAGGAGGAAGCTGTGCAGTCCTTATGCAGGGAACTGCTGCAGCCCAAGGCAGGGAGCACCGAGAGTACCCTCGTGTTGAACACTTTGCCCTGGGAACGGACCGAGGTGATCTCCAGGACTGGGCCAGCTGGAACAGAGACTTTAGGTATGTCTAACGCAGGGGTTACTCATGTATCAGAATTTCTTACAGGGGCAGAGGCAGCTGACAAAGAAATGCACGCCTCCCCGTGCCCTGGGTAGGGTTTACTGACTTGTCAAATCACTCCTTGGGACTTTATCCCACTTCAAGTTGTCCCTGAACTATGGATGAAGAAGAGGAGGGTATGAAAGGAGGTGGTAGGTTTGACATGAGAGCAGCAGGGCAGCACAGTGTGACTTAGGGTTAGGTCTGGGACAGATGTTGGAGCAGAACCTCTTTGCTTTCCAGCTCTGGTGACAGTCCCCAGCATGGGCTATGCTATAGTGAGGGAGCCGTTGCTGCCCCCTCAGCCTGTGGCAGTGAGGAAACAGGTAAGCACAACAGCAGTTGTCCTCAGATCGGTGTGCCCTGCATCAAAGGTCGATGGGGGAGAAATCTAGGGAATCCAGTACGCAGCAAGTCTGCACACTAGATTTGCAACTGGGGCACTTGACTCCTGAAGTTGTGGGTCTGTGAAATCTGTTTCTGTCCTTTCCCCTCAGGAGGACGGCTCCATTGCCATGGAGAATGGGGTGATTGCAGTCTGCCTGGACATGATGGGGCGCCTGACCTCGCTTCGGGTGGGGGACTCCGAGAGGTACGTCTATCACCCAGTTACTGGAACCGGGCTCCTCAAACCTCTCTCGGGTCTTCTCACTGTACGCCCTTCTCCACTGCCTTCTTACTGTTCTTCTTACACTGCTGTTTCTCTGTTCCACTTTGTTCCAGAGAGTCAGTCCCAGATGGCTGCTATGCCAACCAGTTTGCACTCTTTGATGATGTTCCCCTGTACTGGGATGCCTGGGACGTGATGGATTATCATTTGGAAACCAGGTAGAAGAGCAGTGCATGCAGCACTTGGATTTTGACTTTGCTCTAAGGTTCTTGCCTCCCTGTCAGTCCTAGCTGTAACAAAAGCTCTAACAGAGCATTCACTCTGGAGAAGTGTGTGCCTGCTGTGTGGAAGGCTGGATTGGAATTTGGGAATGTGAATCTACCAGGCTGAGACCAGCTCTGCCTTTATCCCTTTCTCTAGGAAGCCAGTGACAATGCTGCTGAAGCCTCTGGAAATCACCCTGGCTGGGGGCCTGCGGGGAAGCGCAAGCTTCTCTCTGCAGATTGGGAAAAGCAGCACCTTAACCCAGGAGATCATCCTGGATGCCACGTGCCCATACCTCCGCTTCCTGACCCAGGTTTGGCCAGTGGCTGCCGTGCGATACGAGCATCTGCACTGTGCAGGCAGGGCCCTGGGGAGCTGAACCTTGCGTCTGAATTACTTTCCCCCTCCTCTTTCCTTCCCTGGAGCCCCCCACTGCCTGTCCTCCTCTGCCTTAGGGGAAGGCAGCCCGAGGGTGGGAGTCCTGAGAGACATGGGTGGAAGAGAGACCTGGCAGTTCATCTGTGTTCAGACTCTAGTGTGGTTTATTGTACCTGGTCTGGCCTGGGTGCGAGCTGGCTGCTGCGCACCGGGGAAGGATAAGTGCAGCCTCTGCCTGTCAGCCCCATGTGGTGATGTCCTTCTGCTACTGCATTTAGGTTGAGTGGAAGGAGGCTCACAAGTTCCTGAAGGTGGAGTTCCCTGTGCAGGTCCGGAGCACAAATGCCACCTATGAGATCCAGTTTGGACACCTGCAGCGGCCAACACACTGGAACACATCCTGGGACTGGGCTCGATTCGAGGTGAGAGGAAAGGTGGTCTGGTCCCAGGACTGACCTTCTTCTGTGGTGGGGCTGCTTTTGCTCCCAGGCAGTAGCTCTGCGTGGTGAATATGTCCCTTGGTACCTCCTGCAGGTGTGGGCTCACAAGTGGCTGGATCTCTCTGAGCACGGCTTTGGGGTGGCACTGCTGAATGACTGCAAATATGGGGCATCAGCCCATGGGAACATCCTCAGCCTCTCGCTGTGAGTTAGGGTTGGGGTGAGGGTGGAGCTGCAGCAGTCACTTTGCCTTCTGAGGTGTCTCTTGGAAGTCAAGGCAACACCTGGTCCTAAATGACCATAGTTAATAAGGAGATAGTCTGGTATTAGCCTAAGCGGCTGGCTGTTGTCTGGGAACTTTTGGCTGACTGAACTACAATTGACTAAGATAATGTAATTCCTATGAGTTATGCTCATAGATAATTCAGGAGAGATCAGGTCCGTGTTTGCACCAAGTAATTTTTCTGTTCTTGGCCAAAATGTACCCCAGGAGGGGATGTGTAAGGAGAGGGAAGGAACAGCAATGTTACAGATGCATACAAAGCTAAGAGAAACTCTACACATCATTTCAGTTTGAATCCACCAGCCACAAGTTTCACAGGAAAACACCCTTCAAGTATTTTAGCTTCTGGGACTGTCCTGGGTCTGTTTGCTGTTGCCAGAAACCAGCAGCACGCTGGCTTCCACCTCAGGGCCTAGCCTCGAGGTAGCAGGATGAGGCAGTTGTCTTGTCACAGTGCTCCTCTGGCTCTGCGCTGGGTGACAGAGGGTGCTGCCGAGACGCCAGTCTCACCTACCTCTTGTTGCCTTAGGCTGAGAGCACCCAAGTCCCCCGATGCCACAGCAGACATCGCGCACCACCAGTTCACCTACGCCGTGATGCCTCACCTGGGTGAGTGATGGGAAGAGCTGGGTCCTGTGGGGACACGCAGGGTGGAGGATGCTCCAGTGAGCCTTGGGGTGAGCATGTCTCTGGCTGTGCATATGTAGAGGCTGGCTAGAGCTTCTTCTGTTGCAGGTTCCTTCCAGGACGCCGGTGTGATCCAGTGTGCCTACAACATGAATTTCCCCCTCCACGCAGTCCCGGCCAGCTCTGCCCAGTGCCCGGCCTGGAGCGCCTTTTCTGTCAGCTCACCTGCAGTCGTGCTGGAGACTGTCAAGCAGGCAAGTCCCCGGGGCAGAAGTGGGGAGGGCAGACGGGTTAAGCTGTTGTTGTTAAGCATGGCTTGCTCTTTCCCCCACCTTGGGTGGTGGGCAGGCTCAGCTGAGCGGAAACAGCAATCCCTCTGAGTTGCATGTCCTGCTAGGTGAGGACAAGGTGGGTTAGCACCCCTCTCTGCCAGCCCAGGCAGGCACTCGCACCAGGGATCACGGTAGTATCCGCATCCGTATGTGGGTACCGCAGCCACAGTCGTTAGCACTGAACCACGGCAGGTCAGGAATGCGGGTGTACACAGGCAGAGCCACTCAGCCGCGATCGCCTGGGTCGGGCTGTACCCCGAGGTGTAGGATAGGACGCACCGGTCTCATTTGTCTGAACTCCCATCTGCACTGTCCCCCAAAGGCTGAGGACAGACCTGAAGCCGTGGTGGTTCGGCTGTACGAGGCACATGGCAGCACGGTTGTCGCCTGGCTCCAGACCTCCCTCCCCGTTAAGGAGGCGATGCTGTAAGTCCACGCTAGAGGGCCGGGTGCGTGTGGGGATGGAGATCATTTGCTTCAGCCTCACCCACTGCTTTCTTCCCCAGCTGCGACCTCCTGGAGCGGCCGGCTACACAGGGCAGCCTGCCACTAGAGCAGCGAGGCATGAGGCTTTCCTTCACACCCTTCCGTGTGCTCTCCGTCCTCTTGGTCTTGAGGCGGTGACACCATCCGTCGCCCTTACTGATGCTGCAGCAGCCTGGACTTCCCCGATCCCAAGAGCTGTGCAAGGAGGCAGCGGTTCCGGGGAAGGGCAGAGCCTCCCCCTCACCCCCCACCCAGCCATCAGAGAGCAGCGCTCGAGAACAACCGTGTTCTTCAGCAAAGGAGGACAGTTGCCCCCTGCCTAACCAGAGAAGGAGGGCCTGAGCGAGTTCCTTGCTAGCTGAAGCGTGGGTAAGGTGGTGGGATAGGCTGGCTGTCCCTGCACGGGCTCTGCTCCAACCATGGGGGGTTTGGGGAGCAGCAGCTTTCCACAGTGGCTCCTGTGTCTTGGCCTTCATCTTGTCCAGACCCTGGCAGCGAGTGTAAAGACACACTACAGTCATTCCCTTCTCCCTTCGCCTGTGTCTTGCACTGCCCTTGCAGAAGGGGAACACAAGTAAACAAGAGAATTACATTAAAACAGTCTGTTTTCTTAACTTATTTCCAGATAACTGGACTGATCTACCTCCTCCCAGGGGCTCTGTTGTAGCTGCTGCTCTCTGAGCATCCTCCTTAGCAGGATGTCACTCCTGGGACTGGGGAGGCAGAGCTTACCTTTATTTTTTTTGGGGGGGGGCGAGGTGGAGGGGAAGCCTGCTCCAGCCCATCCGGGGAAGAGGCTGGGCACAGAGGGGTTATCCTTAGCACAGAAAGGCGTGCATGGTGATTTCTACACAAAATACTTTATTAGTCAGCTAAAAACAGTGATCCAGGCAGCAGCCAGAAAGGGAAGAGGGGAAGGAAGAGGGAATCCATTTTTAGGCAGAGGGAAGGGTCAGAGTCCAGCGCAATATGTGGTCTGTGGCCCTTAACCCCCTCAAATGCCTGGGGACAACAGGAGGACGCTGGATAAATTGGCCCCATCACCAAGCCCAGCTTCTCCTTCCCACGCTGGCAGGATGCAGCGGTAGCAAGCGGGCATGAGCACAGGTACAGAGCAGCCCCATTTCTCCCCAGCACTAACCCAGGCCCCCAGTCAGGCCCTCCCTGAGCTCCTCCTGCAGCTGTTAAAAATGCCCCTCAGGAGGAGGGCAGCGTGTAGCACTCAAACGGCAGGGGCTGCACCTGGAAGATGGAGAGGGAAATGAGAAGTCAGAGGGTGAGGGGGTGCCTGGTTCTGCCCTGTGAAGCCCCACCGGCTCCTTTCCTGCCTTTTGGCACCCCTTCAGTCCCCTTGACACGAGGGAGCGCTCCCACAGCCCCCGTCTGTGCGTTTGAAAGCTGCAGGGACTGCCAGCCTCACCTCTGGCCCTGCGCGCAGACGTCCGGCAGCTTCTTTTGGCTTTGGCTAGCGCCTCAGGCTTGGACGAGGCTGGAGCAGCGGCTGCTTTCCTCCTCCTGCAAGCACGTCCCTTCCTTGGCCCGTCAGCCACCTCCTCCTCCTTGGGCGACTTCAGGCGTTTTGCTGCAGCCCTGGGGTGCTGTTTTGAGGCACGTGTGGTGACCTGGGTGGACATCAGAGCCAGAGCTTAGCAGCAGAAGTGAGTTTGGACTGCCAGATGATGAGCAACTCCAGGTAGAAGCACCACCGTGAATTTGGGAGCAGCCCGAGCAAGGCACGGGGAACAGGACAGCCTCTAGACCCAGCAGGAGCCACAACCACAGAGCTTCTTACCTTGGGGGTCTGAGCCTCGGGATCTGCCTTCAGCTGAGCACGCTTCTTGCGGGGTGTCTGCCCTGTGTGAGAAGACGTGGCCGGGTTAGGCAGGGTGAGGAGGAGATGGGGCAGAGAGCGTCAGCACCTCGAGGGACAGGCTGCGGCACTGTGACCTTTCAGGGACACTGTCCCAGGTGATGTGTGAGCTGAGCGCTGAGGAATTAGCACTGGAGTGGAATAATGGCTTGAGGGGGCTCCTCTCTTCCCCCGCCAGATTCCCTCCCCTGCCAAAACATTGCTCTGTTCAGGCTTGCAGCCCCAGGGAGAGCACACCCTCCTGCTACCAGCCTGGCAGGCAAGGAAGGGGACGTAGGTGTTGGCCTGGAAAAGCACCCTGCAAGGTGCAATGGCTGCGCCCAGGCAGGCGGGTGTGCTGGTAGGAAGCCTTAGGCACAGCGGGCTCCATCCCCCAGTGCCACTGGCCCTCACAGGCCTGTCAGCACCCCAGGGAGAGGGCAGGCTTTGCTCCTGCCTTTGCCCCCACGCTGCGCAGCAAGCACGGGGCTTCCCAGGCTCCAGCACTCCCAGAGCAAGAGCAGGTCCCACAAGGAGGCCAGCAGACACTCACCTTTGGGAGCCATGGGGCCAGGCTCTCCCTGCAAGGAAGGCGACAGAGTGTTGACTGGGGCACAGTCATTCTGCAGGTAGCGGCAGCAGAATCCGTGCCCCTTCTCCACCCGGCAGCCAAGACAGTGATAGAGAAACAGCCACGTTTCCCCGAGAAGCCAGGGGAGTCCAGCTTGCTCTGCGTCAGGGACTCTCCTGTTAGCCCCCTGCTCCTTCTGCAAGGCCCCACCACGGCGCCTCACCCAGACACAGGGCACATGAGGGAGGAACAGAGCTGCCAGACTACTTGAGCCCCCCCATTCCTGCAGTCGGCCCCTCTGCTCCAGACTGCCCGCCATTCCTTGGCCAGCTGGCCACCACACGGAGGGTCCCCATCACCTTTACCTCCAGTGGTCACAGCAGTCTGTCAGAGAGGGAGACCCCCAGTGATGCAGCGTAAGTCTGGGGGGTCTCGGGAAGCAGAAGATGGGCTGGTGTCACCTTGGAGGGGTGGTTGGGGGCCACCCAGCCCCAGACAGCGACCCCAGACCCCTACCTGGAACCATACGGTCCTGCCGTTGCGGTCACGCAAGGAGCTCATGCCAGGCACCAAGTAACACTGTAGCCAGTTCTTGAAAGCAGCATAGTTATCCGAGTGGTCTGGGTCAAGGAGCTGCTTCTCTGGGAAGGGAGAGAGGGAAAGGACAGAAGTAGAGAGGAAGCAGTGACCATGGTGTTGGGATGCCCTCCCAAGCCTCCTGCTGCTGGGAACGCAAAGCCCGGGCCTCCCCGCCACCCCCAGCTGTCCCTGTCCCACAGCTCCCTGTCCTGTCGCCTCACCCGCCGCGATGACCTCCATGGGCACGGTGTGGCAGAGCTCCAGGAGATCTGGGATCTCCTGCATCAGCTTCAGCTTCTTGCTCAGTGTCAGGGAAGGATTCTGCAGGGGTGGAGAAGGGGAGGGAAGTCACCTGCCAGCCACCCTAGCCTCGTCAGGGTCTGTCCTTCCCAACACCAGCCAAATTCCCCATCTCCTCTTGCCCTCCTGAGGATGAGCTGCCACAGCCCCCACCAAGTGCCAGCCCTGAGCTCACCCCCTCGTAGGCTTCGAACTGCGCATCAGCACATTCCCCATGGCTAACAAAGATAGGAAAAAGGGCTAGCACACAGGAACACCAGCAGTTTTGTTTTCAGTCTCCTTTAAAATAGCCACCTCCTCTCCCCCAAGGCCATGAGATCAGCTGGCCTCGGGCTCTACTGCAGCCTTTCCCAGAGATTTTAAGCTTGCGAGGTGTTTGTTTCCCTCGCCCCTTCCTCTTCACCCACCTCAAATATACCCGGAGACTTCCTGACGGCAGAAGCCGGGCACAGCCGAGCGCCAGCGCAGCACGCAGGCATGTGCCCGGGGAGCTGTCACAGCTCGTCAGCCTGGCCACGTGCGAACGAGCACCGCACACGTGAGGTTACGGAACTGCTGCACCCCATTTGCCGCTCCATTGGAGGGGCAGATGTGCTCAGACATGGGTGTTTATGGCAAAGGACAGTAAAATGCTTGAGGAGGATCCCACGCAGCAAGGGTTACAGTTGTGAAGGTAAAATGCCTGCCATCAGGTTGGGAAAGACTCAGAGCAGCACATACCTCCTGACAGCGGTGCGGGCAGAGGCTGTCTGAGCTCTGCAAGGTCCTCATGACGATGTTCTACCCCATCAGAGCGAGGAACCAAACACGAACTGAAACTGGCCCTGAACCCTGGGCTGGAACAGGCCCGAAACAGCAGACCTGAACCAAAGCTTCGCGCCCAGCTAAGCCCAAAGCAGAGCCAGAATAGAGCAGCCGGCTGAGCCCAGACTGGGGGCGGGAAGCAAACTAAACCACCTCCACCACTGCTGAGCCCAAACCCGAATCAGGAACACTTCTCAGCTCAGTCTGCATGGAAAGCAAGAAGCTCCCGGGACCCCAGGGAGCTGCCACGATGTCCTGCAGGGCCACAGACAAACAAATCCCTGGTACGGTGTCTGCCTGGAAACCTGCCTCTTTCTGAGCCTGTGAATGCACCAGCTATTCCCCACCTTCTTCCTCCTTGCCTGCTCCTGATCCTTCAGGGCCTCCAGCACGGTCCGAGCCTTTTCAAAGGGAGGGATCTTCAACCTGCGAGAGGCCGTCCGTTACACGCAAGCCTGAACTCTGGGTTCTGGCACTTCCCCATGTCTACCAGGCGAGGAGGCCCAGCTGAGGAGCTGTCAAGCTCTGGGAGACCAAACCTCCATGGCAGGTCAGCGGGCGCTCAAACCCACCTGTACAGGATCTCGGCACGGAGGTAATTCCCGATTCCGTTGAAAAACTTCTGGTTTAAGAGGGCCTCACAGATGGGCTTGTCGAAAGCCTTGTCATCCAGGTTCTTCAGCACGTTCTCCCTGCGACGAGAGCACGCGGGGCGTCGGGAAGGTTTGCCCGGGCACGGCCATTCCGCTGCCGTGCCGCCAAAACAAAGCGGGGGAGGTGGGGGAAGGCCTTCCCTGGGGCAAGGCAGTGGGACGCTCACCTGAAGGCCTGGTACTCGGAGAGGACGCAGGGCCCGCGGCCCGGCTGCCAGGCGTCGCCCAGCCGCCATGAGCCGAAGCGGCGGGCGTCGACGAAGCAGAGGGCGCGCGGCGGGCTCTCGCGGCTGAGGAAGCGGAGGTGGGCATGGCGGGGGAGCTGGGCGGCGGGGCACAGCCGAAACGACCCCGACATGCCGAAACGAAAGACGAGGTCCTGGGGCTGGCCGGGGCCCAGCGGGGCCAGCGTCAGCCGCAGCTCCTTGCCCCGGGAGGTGGCCGAGATGCGGTAGGCCTCGCTGGAGAAGGGCACCTCCGGACCCCTACCCACCTCCGAACGCTCCACGCCGCCCGAGAACACCATCCCGCCGCACGCTTCGTTGATGTACCGTCCGGCAAGGTGCAGCTCCGGACACTCGGGCATCGCCGCGACGGGACCGGAGCGGAGCGGAGCGACCCGGTCCGGCGCCCCGCTGCCCGCCCGCCCGCCCTGGAGACACGCCCAGGCCCCGCCCCCGCCCGCCTCCCACTGGCTGCGCGGCGGGCGGTGCATGCCGGGAGTTGTAGTCCGCCCCCGCCGGCAGTTGGAGTCCCGCCGCGGGGAGAAACAGGCGGGAGGCGGCTGGTCTCCGTTACCTTTATTGGAGCTTCCCCCCCGCTACCGGGGGCACAGGGAAAGCTTGCCCCCGCCTTTCCCCCCCGCCCCCACACCACCACCTCCCCAAAGCGGGGTGCACCGGGTCCCGCCCCGGCTCCTCAGAGAAGGGTGTTCATCAGGGCCTGGGCCTGCTTCAGCTCTGCGGGGAAAGGATGGAGGCGGTGGGGGAACCGGCTCCGGCATCATCCCCCCCCAGCCACCACCCCCTGGGCCGAGGGGGTTCCCCGGTTCCTCTGGCCTCACCTGCCAGCAGCACCCGGAACTTGTCGGCCGAGAGGACCACGGGGACGGCCGCCGTCCCGCCGCGCTCCCCGTCCCGCAGGTTGAAGGTCAGGTGCACGAGGGGCTCGTTGACCTCCCGCAGCTCGCTGGAGCTGAGGGTGTAATCCACCCGCCAGCCCACCGAGCCCAGCTGGCTCACTAGGGCGGGCGGGTGGGCGTCAGCACCCCGGCGTGCGCTCGGGAAGGGTGATCAACCCCAAACCCACCCCCCAAAACCGTCGCCAAACCTCCCAACGCCGCACTCACGTCTCAGGCTGCAGGCCCTGAGGCTGTCCTGGAGGGAGCTCTGCTTCTCCTCGTAGGACCGGCACAACCCGCCAGCGTGCTCTGCCCAGGGCGGGAAGAGAGAAGACAAGAAAACCACCCGCTGACCCCAGCCCCGCTGCGGCCAAACCCTGGCAAAGCACCCGGCGGAGCCCCCAGGGGACGGATGGTGCGGAGGGGAGGTGACGGAGGACGGTGTGGCTGCCGTCCCGCACCGGGTCTGGGCGTGAAGGTGGCAGCGCCGGGGGCTGCCAGCTCAGCCCCGACACATCCCACCAGGTCCGGCCCTTGGTGACACCCCAAGGGTGTTCCCCCTCCCCGTTACCTTTCGGCAGCCCCAGCTGCTGCAGCTCGCTGGAGAGGGACTCGCTGTCCACGTTGTGCTTGGCAGCGCTGGAGAGGATGAAGCCGAGGACGGCGATGGTGGCCTTCACGTCCCCCGACTCTGCGGGACGGATGGAGGGTTAGCTCCGCCGCCTTGGGAAGGCATCCCTTACCGGATTGCTGCCTGTCCCCGGAGCGAGGCTTCACGGGGATGGGGGGACCCTGGTTGGGGCTGGGGCAGCAGTGCTCACCTAACTTGGCGTCGGAGGTCAGCTTCAGGATCTTCTCATACTGCAGGAGAGCAGAGCGCCGGGACGTCAGGGCAAATGCCAGGTACCGCGCGGCCGCCTAACGTTCTCACTACCAACGTTAACCCTAAGAATTCTTACCTCGGCATTAATACTAATAATCCTTAGCATCCATATTTATTACTACGAGTACCGGCCAGTAGCGTTCTGAACCCCGAGGCTTGCATTAAGAATACGAAAGTCAGGACTATTGCTAATGATGCAGTTAGAGTGCTACAACTCCGCCTCCAGGACGGCGACCCCCGGGGACGAGGGGGGGGCCCCCACTCACCTCGATGGCCTCCCCCAGCAGGTCCCGCAGCACCTGGGCGCAGATCAGCTTCAGCTTCACCGAGGACTGCGAGGGGAGAACGGGGGGGGGTGAGCACCGGGCACCGGGGGGGGGACGACACGGAGGGCGGGGGTGGGGGAGCACGGGTACTTAACGATTTTGGCCAGGGTGCTGATCTCGGCCAGGACCCAGTCGGGGCAGTCCAGGTCCCCGCAGAAGCGGAACCGCTGCGGGGGGAAAGCGCGGTCAGAACCCGCCGCGGCCTCGCCGCGTCCCCCGTCCCCCCGCCGCCTCCTCCGTCCCCCCGCCCCACCATGTCGCCGCCGGTTCCCGGTCCCCGCCGCAGAGCCCGCCTCCGCGACCCGGAACCGCTCCCGGCACAGGCGGGAGGTGCTGCGGCCGCTCCGCCCGTCCCCGCCCCGGCGGCGGAGCCCTGCACCGGGGGAGGCTGGGATCCCCCGCGGGGCACAGCCGGCGGCCGGGACCCGGGGTTTCTGCTCAGCCCCGGGGTCTTTATTTCAGCTCCGGACCCGTGCCGTCCCAGCCCCGGCTCTGGGGATTTTATTCCAGCCCCGCTGTGTGTATCTCAGCCCCAGCTCTCTGAGATTTCAGCCCCAGCCCTACAGTTGTTATTCCAGCTCCAGCTCTGCGACATCTCCGCTCCAGCCCCGCGCTCTCGATTGCAGCCACAGCTCCAGGGCCTTCATTTCACCTCCAGCCCCACGCTGTGTATGCCAGAGCCAGCCCTACAGTCTTTATTTCAGCCCCAGTCCTGCTACGTGTATTTTCGCTCCAGCCCCCACCCCCGTACAGGTTTTATGTCAGTCCCAGCTCTACAACTTTTATTCCGGCTCCAGCTCCGCATCCTTCCAGCTCCAAGCTGCTCCTCTTCTCACAGCAGCGCTGGGGCTGTTGACAAGGTTGTAATTCAATCACTGTCATCACTCAAGTATCAGGAGGAGCTGTCATAACTGGCCCAAAATCGCCTCGACTGGTGTGTCCTGAATCAAGCGTTGGCCCCCCCAGCCCCATTTCACCCAGAGACTATCATCTCATTCAGTTTGGCCTGCTACATGCCAGCGTCCTGCACTTTGGGGGCAAATATGACGGGACCCCCACCTCCGGTGAGGGTCCCACGGCCCCACCCCACTCCCCAACTCCCCAAATCCCCCCCCCGGTGCCGGGGGGGAGAGCTTGAGAACTAGGGGGGCCCCTCCCGCGGGCAGGAACCAGCCCCCCGCCCCCCCCCCCCAAAGCTTCACTGTGCCGTGTTACACTTTATTACCTGTCAGTCACCATCAGACATTAGGTTTACAATAACACAACACAGTATTTCCGACCCAGCCTTCCCACCCCCGCGGGGAGCCGGGCCCCGGCCCCCGGCAGCGCCGCCCCAGCGCCGCGCTCCACGGCCTCCGGCCTCCGGCCCCGCCCCGCCAATCCCGTCCCGCCAATCCCGCACCGAGGCAGCGCCCGACCCCGCCAATCCCGCACCGACCGGCCGCGCCCCGGCCAGCTCCGCTGCGCCCAATCCCAGCCCGTCCTTTCAATCCGGCCCCGCCCCTGCCGGCTCCGCTCCACCAATCCGAGCCCTCCGCTTCAATCCCTGTTGGGGCTCCGCGGCGAGCCCGCTCCCGGTCACCGTTCGATCTCCAGAGCCGGGAACCGCCGCAGCTCGCAGCGACCCCGCGCCGCCGGGAGCTCTCCGAGGGGCCGCGCGGGGACCGGGCTCCCTCCGCCTCCGGCCGGGCCGCGCCTCCCGGAGCGGCGGCGGCGGCGGGATCGGGGCCTGCGGGGAACGGGGGCGGCGGGGCCGGGGAGCCGGGGGGGCGGGGCCGGATTGAAAGGACGGGCTGGGATTGGGTGTAACGGAGCAGGGCGGGGCGGGGCCGGATTGAAAGGACGGGCTGGGATTGGACAGGGCGGAGTAAGGCTCTAAATTGAGTTAGAGTGGAGATAAGAGAGTGGGAACCGGCGCGGGAATTCTGTCCTGAAATTGGTTGGTATCTTCTGGACACTCGGGAACTTCAGGAGATAGGCTCGGTTGTCTCTTTGTGGCCCCCGGGGGTATCGTTTACATCGCCTGATAGAATCTGACCTTACCTTAGATGCTATTTTGGTGTTGTGCGAGAGGTCTGCGAACGCGCGAGCGAGCGAGCGAGCGAGACGTGTTATTAACACGAAGCGAGTGTGGAATTTCAAGCTGCAGTTCCAACATCCTGCGAGGGACGTGGTCAGCGACGGACGAAACGAATGGTGTGAAAGGCCGAAGAAACACAGACACGCCTGAGACGTACAGTAGTACGAAGCGAGCGTGGAGCAATAATCTGCGGTTCCATTTCGCGGCGACAAGAGTAGCCAGAGCCGAGCGAAGCGTGTGACAATAATAATGGGAAATAAGCTGGGGAAGGAACAAATAAAACGCAGCCCTCCTAGGATGTATTTTAGCACACTGGAAGGACATTGGGGGTCCCCCCAATGGGGAGGGAGCGTGGATAAAAAGACCCTCATTAAATACTGCACACAACAGTGGCCGCTGTATAAATTAGAGGATGGGGAGAAATGGCCACTGAATGGGACCCTAAATTATAATACCCTTTTACAACTCACCTTATTTTTAAGGAGAGAGGGCAAATGGGATGAAGTGGTCTGTGCAGATATGTTTTTCGTTCTCCGTGACCACCCTGAGATGCAAAAGGAGTGCGCTATTAACTTAGCTCCCCATGACCCTTTCATGTTAACCCTGGGAAAGGATAACTGTAAAGTGGGAGTGGGTAGAATGAAGAAGGGTTGTTCGTCTTGTTCAATAGGATCAAGGTGCCTAAAGTATAAAGAAGATGAGGACAGAATGGAGGATTCTGTAACCCCTATAGGTGTGTAGGGAAGGGGACAACAAGAGCAAGAACAGGCATAGAGTCACCACTTCCATTAGAAGAACCCAAAGTGGCCCCTTTGAGCCCTCCCCATTCACTTGAGATTGAAAGAGGGAGAAAGAAAGAACCTGATACTGAAAAATGAAGGCATAGCTTCAGACACCCTTCTACTTCACGTCCTAAAACCAGAGCATGAGACCTTAAGTCTAGGACTGCGACATTACAAGAACCAGTAATTCAGGCACCTTTGAGAGAGGCTGCAGGACCAGCGGGTCCCATAAAACTCAAGGTACCCCTCTCTATGGGATATTTAGATGCCTGGAAATTAGTAGCTAAAGGATATCGGGGTGATCCGGCAGGGGTAGCAAAACGATTTAAGGCATTTGTAAAAGCATTAGATGTAGATTGGGAGGATGTGGATTTGATCTTGGACGCACTAACAGATACAGAAAAAGAATTAGTCCTTAAAACTGCTAGAGATTACGGAAGAAACAAAATAAGGGGTGAGGAGGATATAAACGACTACTTCCCACAGTCGAAACCTCGGTGGGATTATAATGATACAGACCATTACCAACTTTTGCGACAATATCGGGAATGGGTGGCATTCAGGTTGGAAAATGGGATACCGAAAACAGTAAACTGGGGTTCTTTATTTGCTATTAAACAAAACCCTATGGAAACCCCTTCTTAGTTCCTCGATCGACTTTGGGAAACAATGCAGAAATATACCACCTTGGATCCGTCCGGAGACAAAGTGAAGATGCAGCTAGTTTCCCTGTTCCTGGGGCAATCCCTGGATGATATCTGAAGAAAGCTCCAGAGACTGAAGGCTGAGGAACAGCATGATATAGAAAAGTTATTGGAAGAAGCTTGGCGCGTATTTCGAAATTGGAATGGGATTGAAAGATGGAAGCTAGGGAAACTCATTTCTACCGCTACTATAGCAGCCCTTAGAGAAGAAAGAGGGGGTGCAAAACCCTTTCCACCTCGAAAGAACTGACAGAATCTACGCTTCCAAACCAGGTTGGGCATTAACCAACGTGCAATATGCAAAAAGGAGGGACACTGGAAATGAGATTGCCCACAGAAAAGGAGAAATGGAAGGGCAATGGTTGCAGAACTAGAAGAAGGTTAGGGGAAACGGGAGGATCAGTCCCCAGGGGATCCTCTGCTTATGACGAAGCTGGGGAATGGGTCACATGGCATTGAATTTTTGGTGGGTACTGGAGCAACCTTTTCTGTGTTAAATATACAATTAGAAGAAATAGACCCAGGACGATCTATAAATGTGGTCGGGGCAACAGGTCAACCACAGGAGGTGTCATTCATGAAGCCACTGTCCTTTAAATTGGGTAAATCCGTAGGGATGCATCAATTTCTGTACATGCCCCAAGCACCCAAATCTCTCATTGGGAGGGATTTATTAGAAAAACTACAAGCAGAAATTAAATTCACTGAGGGAATACAGTTAAAAGTAAATGAGAAAGAACTAATTGAAATTTTGAGTTTAGCTTTACTTACAGATAAAGAATCAGAAGAGATCCCAGACGAAATTCTGAACCAGGTATATCCTGGAGTCTGGGCAGGTGGAACCCCTGGGACAGCAGAGACAGCGCAACTGGTAACAGTCAAATTAAAACCTGGAGTGCGGCCTGTACAAATTAAACAATACCCTCTCAAATTGGAGGATTGCAAGGGAATGAAAACAGTGATTGATAATTTTTTGAAATTCGTGTTATTGATAGAGTGTGAATCAGAATATGACACTCCAATATTACCAATGCAAAAGCCTGACGGTAAAAGCTATATAGATTAGTACAAGACCTTAGAGCCATCAATAAAATAGTGGAAGATCTCCACCCTGTGGTGGCCAACCCATATATACTATTAACCAGACAAAGAAGAATATGTGTGGTTTACTGTTTTAGGTTTGAAAGACGCCTTCTACTGCCTACCCTTTGACCCTGACAGCCAGGAACTGTTTGCCTTCAAGTGGGAGGATCCTGAAACAGGCAGAAAATCACAATTAACCTGGACAGTGCTCCCACAAGGGACAGCCCCACAAGAACAGCCCTACCGTTTTGGGGAACCAATTGGCCAAAGATCTTGAAGGATGGACGGCTCCCCCAGGAGAATGGATTCTTCTACAGTATGTAGATGACCTGATGATAGCAACAACCACCACCGACTCTTGTTTATCTTGGACAGTAAGCCTTTTAAACTTTTGGGGACTAAGTATTAAAACAAAAGGCACAGATTTTGCAAAAAGAAGTAACATATCTCCGGTATGAGATATCAGGGGGACAATGCAAACTAGGGACGGAAAGGAAAAAAGCCATCTGTAGTACCCCCCTGCCACACACTGCCAAGGAACTGAGAACTTTCCTGGGAATGACAGGCTGGTGTTGGCTGTGGATACTTAATTATGGCATCTTAGTCAAAGCCCTCTATCAGATGATAAAGGGCAATCCAAAAACTCTGACGTGGACCAAGGAAAGTAAGCGGGCTTTTCAGACCTTGAAGGAAGAATTATTAAGGGCCCCAGCTCTGGGCCTGCCCGACGTCTCCAAGCCGTTCTTGCTTTTCTCACATGGGAGGCAGGGGATGGCTTTGGGAGTGCTGGCACAAAACGTCAGCCCCTGTAGAAGAGCTGTGGCTTACTTCTCAAAACAGCTGGATGAAGTAAGTAAAGGATGGCCGAGCAGTTTAAGGGCAGTGTCGGCCATGGTTATCAACATTCAAGAAGCTCACAAATTTACCTTGGGTCAGAAAATGACTGTGTTCGTATCTATCTCATACAGTAGCCGCTGTACTGGAACAGAAGGGGAGCCACTGGTTATCTCCCTCAAGGTTCCTCAAATACCAGGCCATCCTAGTGGAGCAGGATGGATGTGGAGATCCTCAACACTAACCTAATCAATCCTGCAGCATTTCTGTCATCAGACCAGGAGGATTCAGAAACCCTCCACCACGACTGTCTGGAAGTGATTGAAAGCACATATTCCAGCAGGCCTGACTTGAAAGAACCCCTTCCTGATGCCGAATCCTGGTATACAGATGGTAGCAGTTTTGTGAAGAACAGAGAACATAAGTCTGGATATGCAATAACCACTCTTGACTCTGTCATAGAATCAAAGCCATTACCGCCTGGGACTTCAGCTCAAAAAGCAGAAATTATCGCACTCATCAGAGCATTGCAGAAAGCTTGAGGAAAACAAATCAACATATGGACAGATTCTAAACGTGCCTTCGAAGTGGTGCTTGCTCATGGGGCAGTATGGAAAGAAAGAGGATTATTAACCTCCCAAGGCAAGCAGATTAAATATTCTAAGGAGATCTTAGAGCTATTAGAGGCCACCAGACTACCAAGAGGTAGCCATAATGCACTTCAAAGGACACCAGAAAGGAGAAACGGAACAAGAAAGAGGAAGCAGGTTGGCTGATCAGGAGGTGAAAAGGGTGACAGAACAAGGACAAGGTACAGTAACCATACAACCCCTCATTCCTGAAGGTAAGATGGAATTTAATTCTAGGCACTCGTGTTCTAAGAAAGACCAGGAACTGATTCAAGATTTGCATGCCACCTTAAGGGGTGGAAAGTGTTTAACCCTTCAACGACAGCTAGTAATACCTGAGAAGGGTTTATGGCAGCTGGTAGTAAAGGAACATGAGAAAACACATTGGGGAGAAGATGCCCTATGCATATATCTCTGGAAAGGAATAACAGGTAGAAACCTCTATACTGTGGTCAAAGAATTTACTCAAAGATGCGCTGTCTGCCTCCAAAATAATCCTCAGACAACTCATAAAGTAGAATTTGGGGCGATAGATAGAGGAAACTATCCTGGACAACAGAGACAAATCGATTTTTTCGAACTCCCACGGAAAGGCGGGTATTGGTACCTCTTGATCCTAACAGATACCTTCTCTGGATGGCCTGAAGCCTTCCCAACGAGGACCGATAAAGCCAGAGAAGTGATCAAAGTATTGCTTAATGAAATAACACCTACATTTGGGGTACCTGCTGGTGTGTCTTCAGATAGAGGTTCCCATTTTGTAGCCAACGTGGTGCAAGGAGTGAGTAAGATGCTACAGATTAACTGGCATCTTCACACTCCTTATAGTCTGCAAGCCAGTGAGCAAGTAGAAAAAATGAATCATTTACTTAAACAAAAAATCATTAAAATTGGACAGGAGGCCTATTTACAATGGCCTCAAGCATTACCTTGGGCTTTATTGAGAATCAGGGTAAAACCTAAAATTAAAGAGAAACTGAGTCCCTTTGAAATGTTGTATGGAAGACCCTGTGGGCTCACATATGGGGGGAAGATATAAACCAACTGGGAGAGCATTATGTTCAGAACTATATGATTGTATTATCTACACAATTGTCTCAGATTAACAGGTATGTAATAAGCACTCGGTCAAGGGGATTAGATGGCCCCTTACATGATATACAATCTGGAGACTATGTGTACATAAAAACAATTGTGGGAGACCCCTTCCAAAGGAAATGGAAAGGACCCTACCAAGTTTTACTGGTTACATATACTGCTGTAAAGATAAAAGGTGTAACTGCTTGGATACACTATTCCAGAACTAAGAAGGCTCCAAAGCATCAGGAGAATCCTCCACTTGAGCAGAAATGGACCTCCAAATGTACTGGACCAGCAAAGCTGCGATTTCAGAAATCATTAGCGTGATCTTCTACGTCACAGCTGGACAGACAGACAACTGCATCACCCATCAAGATCTAAATGATGTCCCTGACCCTGAAGACTGGACTAGGAGGGGGTACGCGGGTAACGTAGGTCTGGATATCACAGATGAAATAAGTAAGGTATACACAGTTTTAAAAATTGATAGCCAAATTAGGAGAGATTGGGGAGATTCAGGACGAATCCAATCTTTTGTAATACAAGAAAACAGTTCGGTTAGTATGGCATGTAATTTTAAAGTGAAGCAAAAGTACCAAACCGCTGCAATGATGGTTGGCATTTATGTATACAATTTGGAAGAGCCGCAATAGTGTGTATACTCAGCAGCATGTGTGTTTTATCAAGATTACTCTCAGGCAGAGGTTCAACTTAAAGCTAGTTCAATTATTCGGTGCATAGGAATTATACATGATGGAAGGAGATTGACAAAATCATACCGACAAGCCACTCTAATTTCAAATAGACATGACCCCCACATATATAATATAGAATCAAGCACTCTCCTCAATCCTCCCCCCGCCTCTCATAGTTAAACATTCAAGAGATGAGGAGGATGAGATCCCTTGTCACAGAGGGGAATGTGTGAATGCTCCTGATGGATGGTGTGCACCTGGAAACCAACCTGACGACATATCAATAAGGAGCTCAGATAGATGGGAAGAACTAACTTGGTTAGACTTAACTAACACTACTTCAAATTTCACGGGCCTTACGGATTGTTATGCAGGAGGGATAAATCAAACTGAGATAGAAATTACCTGTAAGAACAATTGGTTCTATTTGCTTGTAAATGATGGAAGGAGTATCATGGTGATTGTAAAATGTACAAGGCTGAATTGTAAATGTAGCAGACAACTTAACCGCTCATTACAAGTCATATGCATAAGGAATAACACTGTATTTGATTATTGGGTAGTAGTACAAACATTATCTACCACCCCAAAACCAACCACTACGGTTACTGCACCCAGTCCAACCACCATCCCTCTGTTTGAACCAGCTAACTGTGCTATAAAATACCACAACCTCTCATTCGCAGGTCCTTATGAGGTGAGACAATCCAACGAGCAGAAATTATTTCTGGATCCCACATATTCTTTAAAGAAGGTACAGGTGAAAGTGCAAGCTGACATATATCTCAGATAAAATCAGAATGCTTACCTTTCATCTCACAAAGTCTTAAAGGATGGAAAGCATGGTTACATTCCAGAGCTCACCACTCAAGGAAACGGAGAGATTTAACAGGATGGTTTGGGTCTGGGTTAGGAGTTTTAAACTCCATTGATCGAGAGGTACTGACTAATAAATTAAGTACAGTTACCTCTGATTTGGGAAAGCTTGAGGTACCATTAAGGTCATTCCTAATTAGCTGAATCTCAGCAATTAACTGCTGACCTCATCTCCTTACTATCCAACCATACTAACAAGGATTTCCAAGCAGTAGCAACTTCCGTAGAAGGACCACAAGGAAATGTCTCTATTGCCATTCAATGTGTACAGACCCAGCTTTGGATACAATCTGTGGTTTCTGATATAATCAGGGAAGGGATGTCAGGAAACTTACCACAAGAAATTAGAGAAATTGTGGCCAGGAATGATACTACCACCTCATTCGAATTAAGACATCAGGCTTGGTGGCAACTAGTTAATTTCACCTATGATGACACGAAGGAACAAATTGAAGCCTATGTATTCACAATTCAAAAGGCAGAGGTGTGGGATATTTTCCCTATTTTAGCATTAGGGGCAATCCATCAAGATGTAGTAGTCAGACCAATAGGACACAATGTTTGGGCAAAATATAGCAATAATACAAAGAAACAGCAGACTATTAGTACTGAAGCCTGCATCCCAAAGGAACAACTAGGATATCTTTGTGAAAATGTGGTAATTGAAAACAAAGATCTGTGCTTAGAGACAGAGGACAGTACACGTACTTTTGGGATGCTTCCCTCGGGACATGCTCAATCACAGGTATATTATGTAGGGAAAGGATGTGCCTGTATAAGGACTAGTTGTGCTAATGTTAGTATTGATACTTGTGAAGAAGAAACAAATGGAACTAACTTTTGTGTTTGTAATTTTACCAAAATACAAGGTTGTGATTTTAACTATGCTGTTCCTATAACCACCTCTCAGTTGATCTCTGATAGTTAGATGCTGTACAAGGATGTACCTAAACTACAGATCGGAATGGACATTAATGTCCTTAAGAAAATGCTTTCCCACCCAGACATTGAACCACTGTTAAAGAAGGTGAAAGAAAGTTCTAATTGAACATTATGGCAAGTCCAGCACGATACTCTGGAAATAAAGAACATCATCACAACCATCGAGAAAACTGGGGAACGCCACTGGTGGGACATTTTTCTAAACACATCATTAAAATCTCCGACCGCTGCACAGTTTTCAACTTCCTAGTGCATCCTGTGCTAATGCTGATCCTTGTAGCCCTACTGTTGACTATTCTCAACCTTTGGATGTGGTGGAAAATATGGACTGTTGCTCAACAAGTACATGTATTATGGACTGCAAACGAGGTTTTGCAAAAGAATTTGCAATAGCTTAAAGAAAAGGGGGGATTGAATTAAGGAATGGAGTTGAGTATGGCTTGAAGGTTTGCTTGACATAACTAGGCCGGTCTTAGCGTAAGTATGAGTGTTAAAGAATTCTCAGTCATGGGTTTCTCTACATTTGCTTTATTAACAACTCAGAGTTGGATCACCACCGCAGTGAATGGCAACCTTCCAAAAATTTCTCAGTCTTATATACCATTTTACCACCCGTTATCCCAGTCCAAAGTCTTTGTAATGTTCCAGTGGATCTGAGTTCCCATGTTGTTACTATTCATCATCGTCTTATCTCATCAATTCTTCTTTTGTTCCGTTCGGTCATCATCCTGTGGGTTTCGAAGTCTGTCTTGGGTCAGTCATCTTCTCATCCCCTTCACTTTGAAGTCTCATACCTACACAATCCTGAAAAAACCTCTCTGGTTGTTCCATTAACTATTTCCCATTTATCTTTGTACGTTCTACATATTTTAATCACTCCCCAGCTACGCACCTGTATCTTGCTGATTTTTCATCTTTTGTTTGATCAGTCTACTGATTAGCTTGACTGGGTTTTAGTCCAGTCCTGGATTGGGGCTATACAGGGGGGCAGGCTGCAAACGTTGTTCATGGCCTGTTGAGCAGCTCTGTTACCATTAATAACCTTAACCCATTCTATATTAAAATCTAACAGTCTTATCCTAAATTTTCTGAAATCTTCTACAATGAGTTAGCAAATACTATGAGTTCTTGGGGTTTGGTTTGGGTTTTTTTTTTGTTTTTTTGTTTTTTTAAGATGTTTTAGCTTGGCTAACCATAAACAGGGGCCTACCCCTCTGCAGGGATATGATATGCTGCCTTTAGGCACGTATGCCTTGCTATCTAGGAAACCATAAAACTAGTTACAATAGACAAAATAGAGCACTAAAGTTTTGTAACTACAAACTGCTTGTTTATCGGGGATTAACCACAAAGTGTATGGAATATTTGATAAAAATGCTATATAAGTTAGACTGAAATTTTGCCTGGAGGGAGGTGCATTTTGTAGGGTGCGGACCCTGCGCTCTCCCCACTGGTGAAAATAAAGGTGCTTTGGCTTACAGTCCCTCTGTGAGCTGATTCCTTTGAATCAGGGGGAGCAGCCGGGCAGGGGAGTGGGGAACCACCGCCGAATGACCCCCCCACCTCCCTGGGGAAGCTCGGTTCTTGCTGAGAGCGGCACGGCAGGCAGACAGCAGCCCGCAGCAGGATCCGGCTTCCCCCTCTGGTCCCCAAGGTTTAGGGGAGGCAGAAGCTGCTCCATGGCCTTGTCTCCCTCCAGGGAGCGCCTGCTGAGGAGGAGGAAGAGGAGGAAGAGCATGAGGAGGGATTTGCTCCTGCAGGAGAGCTGATGGAAGCACCCTGCCCTCGTTTCACCTCCTCAGCATCTTTCCGCAAGGAAGGGGACAGCCACATTAAAGTTGATGCCCAAGTTCAGGGCTGGGGGATGGAGGAGGAGGAGGAGGAAGGAGGAAGGAGCCCAGAGCCTGCGGCATCGCGACGGCTTTCTCACCTGGCAGCAAGGTGACACAGCGGTGGCATCTGAAGTACTGGCACCCAACAAAAACCAGTGGGTCTTGGGCCACAGCAGGGACCGGGCGAGGGGGATGCTGCAGGGTTCCAGGGCATCAGGCAGGGACCTGGCGGCTGCTGCAGACCCGGCAGAGCAAGGCAACTGCCAGCAACCTCAAACTGCCAAACTGCCCCATCAAGTCATTTCTAGATGGACCAGGGTATTTTTTTCACCCCCCGCCTCGTTCTTCATCGGTACAGTTTGTTTTTATCCAGGCTGACTCGCACACTCGCTCAGCCCGTTTGTTGGTGTGCAAGCCAGCACGGGCAGGATGCAGGAACAACCGCAAAACCGCGGATGAAAGGCAAAGAGTAAATTTATTTTCATTACCTCGCCAACCAGGGGATCCCCGGAGCAGCGCCCAGGCAGAGGCACGCAAGCGAGGACGCAGGCATCGCAGAGCTCGGTCTGTGCTGAAGGATCGCCAAACCTGATGTTTTCACCTGTATTTCAGGAATTCGCAGAGACGTAGTTTACCACCATGCCTTGATCTTTCCCAGGCAGGGCAGGAATCTCAAGCATGTTCGATAGGTGCCTCTGAGTCTATCGCAGGCTGATGTTATCTGAACACAGATGTTCTACTTGTCAAAGGCACAGGACAAAACGATTAGTACGATACATGTGTTTTTTTACACCCCAGCTGCAAGTCCCTTGAGCACATTCACAATGATCCATTATTTTCCCACCATTGGGATTGCCTCTGTTTTGGCACTTTCACGGCTGCAGGTCTGGTGGTTCCCGCCTGTGCCTTTGGGTAAGAATCACTTCTAGAAAACCAGCCTTTAAAGAGACTTCTATAGAATCGCTTCCTTTTTTTCTCCTCTTAAGTACAGCAGAAGCCGGCTGGTCAGGCTTTGGGTTACTCTTATTACTCTTCACTCACCCACTGGGGGTAGGTGATATCCAAGAGAGGAGGTGAGTCAGTTCCAAGGAAGTTCTTGGCCCTTGCTTTGCAAAGCCAGCCCTACAGATTTGAATTAACACGCAGCAGTGGCAGCAGCTTCTTTGTGCCTTCCAGCACCTCAGCTCTGATTTTCTCAAGGTTTGGGGATGTAGCAGGTTTTTCCCCGCCCTGAGGAATTTGCTGCTTGTGGGTCATTTCCAGGCAGGAGCTGGCAGGGGAGAGTGGGAGCTGAGGAGCGCTAAGTGCGTTCCTGTTAAATAATTTTTAGTCATGGGTTTCTCTACATTTGCTTTATTAACAACTCAGAGTTGGGCCACCACCACAGTGAATGGCAACCTTCCAAAAATTTCTCAGTCTTATATACCTTTTTACCACCCGTTATCCCAGTCCAAAGTCTTTGTAATGTTCCAGTGGATCTTGGTTCCCATGTCGTTATCATTCATCATCATCTTATCTCATCAATTCTAGTGAAGTTAGAGGTTGTAGGCAGAAGGTCTCCGGTCACCACAATCACTTATCTTCTTACACATCAAAGATGACCTTTGAATTTCTGAAAATCACTCAGGCTATTCTATTAATTTATCTTGCTCTAAAGTTAATCACTTACTCTTATGTCTTAGGTCTAAGATGTATGATCCTTCTTCTGTTGATTCAGCTTGACTGGGTTCTAAGCCAGCCACAGTGAGGACTACACAGGACAAATGAGAAGCTTATGCATATTGTTTTATAAGCACCTGTATTCTATTAATCACATCTTAAAGCAATCTCTAATCATTAGTTATATGTCTAATATGAATAGTCTTAGAAACAATGAGGCTTAAGCATTGTTCCCTTTACAGTTCCTTGTTTTGCAGAGCACAGGGAAGGGTTAGTTTTAGCTCCTTTCCCCCTTCAAAAGGAGCAGGGGAACTCAGCACATCCCAGGCAGCAGCATCCAGGCTCCCTACTTCCATGGGACCAGCCCTCATGGGGTGCAAGCAGGGACAAGCACCCTCAGAGCAGGATGGGGTGAGCCCTGCCCCTTGCCCGGGCTGCAGAGAGGCTTTCCCCACCCGCTTTGGAGGACCACAGGACTGGATGACCTTTGATTAGAGAGTAAAAAGAAAAAAGCAACTGAAACCCCTTTTTGAAGCGAGCATGTGTATGCAGAGCCTGCTTTCTGCCTCTGCACAGAGCACAGTCCCACACATTGAGGAAAAGCATGCAGCAGAGAGGGAAAAAACAAGCTTTTTTGGGGGGGGGGGGGGCGGGAAGCTTTGCCTGGTAGTTAAGTAGGCAGCAATAACAGCTCCTGTCATAGGGTGCTGTGCCTGTTGCGGTGAAGGGGAGCACTCAGCGCAGAGCGGGAAGGGCTGCTTTCCCCAGGGAGCAGCCCAGCACTCAATCCCCCACCCCCTTTTAAACAAACTAACAATACTGAGCAGTTAATCAAGAGCTGGAGAGGACCAAGCTCAGCTTATCAATACCAGTTAGACCAGCAGCACACAGCTTGAGGTGCTCAAAACCAGGTTTGGCCAGGAAGAGCATGCAGCTCTTAAGCAAGCCTGGGTGTAAAGTATAAGCCACACAGTGCCTGGCAGCTGCCCATTACAGCTCCTAGCCCAGGGCAGGGCTGCCCTCCCAGGCAGGAGGAGCAGCAACAGAGACCATTCACAGCTAGGTTTGACATTCTATAAACAGTTTATTAAACTTCAACATACAAAGTTATTCCTTTATACACCTGAGCCTGCATCCTTCTCAGGGAGGGTTCGGCAGCTGCATCCTGATGAGCATCATCTGAACATCTCTCCCTCCACAACCCCTCTTCAGGCTCCCCCCAACCAGCTGCATCTTCTCATCAGGCAGCACTGTTTTGCAAGCTTGTTTGAGCATCCTCAGGGCCCTGCGGGTGAGAGGGGGATAAGTCACCATGCCCACCTCCAGCAAGGGCAGGGAGCGAAGTCTCCTTCCCTCCAGCCCCCCCGGGGTTTCTCCAACTCCTGGCATTGCCCAGGACCATCACCAGGTACAACAGGGACCTATGACCTGCAGGAACGCCAGCTGTGCTTCAAAGCTCTAGCTCCAAGGCACAGAAACTAATTCCAGGGAGCGTAAAGACCACTTGCCTGTTCAGAGGGTGACCAGATCCCTCGGTTATCCATTTCCAGGGTTTGGGTCCTCGCTTCAGAGTAGCTTCTGTCCCAGAGGACTGCCACATCCCACCAGCTGAACATCCTGGTCCTCAGACGCTAGGGAGGAGAGCATGGAAGCTGCAGCCATGCCTGGCCCCATGCTGGTCCTCTGCTCTGTGCTCCCCTCGCACAGGGACCAGGACTGCTTTGCCCCAGCAGACAGACATCACCCTTACCACCAGCACGATGATCAGAGCAGTAATGACACAGAGGCCGCTCACGATGACGATGGCCACACCATACTCAGGAAAGCCTGGCTGGGGCAGGGGAGGCTGCAGAGTGTCCTCTGGAGCAGAGGACAGCAGTTAGGACAGCTTGCAGCACACAGGGGCTCTATCTCACAAGGCAGCAGCCACCCACTCTCCTTTAGGAGACCAGAGGTAATAGATAGGATGCCAATATACATCCATTTGACACCCTCCATGCTCTTTCCAGGTAACCCTTTCCTCCTGTCCTATGCCAGCCTGCAGCAGGTGGGTCTGCCTCCATCCCCCCCCAAGGCTGCACAGAGGGATAGGGCATGATTGTTCCTAGAATTGTACTTCCAGATCAACCATTGCAAGCTGGTCACCTTACCAGGCAAGTCATCTCACCCTCTCTTTGCATAAGGGATCCAGATCTAGTTGGTTGTGGGTCTGCTCTGCTCACACTGCAGGCATGGAGCCACAAGCTGATGAAACCTGTATACCCATACCCCAAATGGGAAGCTTACCTCCCACAGCAAGAGAGTATGGGTCCACCTGGAAGACTGAACCAGCCAAAGTCTTGTTTGGCCCAATTGAGAGCACAAGTGCCTCCAAAACTTCCAGGCTGGTTGGAGCAGGGTGCTGGAAGACCACGTCCCCATGGCAGATCAAGGAGCCAGGCCTGTGGACAAGGTTGGGAAGAGCTCCAGCAGCTGCCAGTCCCACCGTGACCCTGCAGCCATATGCTGGGCTGTGGCCATGGGCGCAGCGAGACTCCCAGCCGGTTTTGCTCAGAGGGGCGTCAGGAGGATGTCTCTGCACCCAGGGAAGTATTGGTTTTGCATCTGCTCTTTGGGATGGAAGGGCCATCCCTGGGGGTCCAGCAAGTCACTCCTGAGACTGCTTGACCTCAGCTGCCTGCTGCAAACCCTTCTGTGGCTGAGATGATACACCCAACAGCCATGACCTGTTGATTGAGGGTCATAGGGAGACCTCCCTGGCTCTGTACCCCCCTGCCCCTCCCCTCTGCCCCAGCAGACCCTCTGCTCCCACTCACAGGAATCCTCTTATCACCACTTGCAGGAAGCTCCTGTGGTCCCTCATGGCTCTCGCCACCTGGAAGAGAAGTTTTGCTCAGCTCCCCACCAGCCTTTGGGGCTTTTCACCCAGCCAGACCACCATTTCCACAGCAATGATGGAACTGGGACAGCCACTACCACAGGGACACAGGGCAGCTGTGATTCTGCAGCACCTCCAGGCCCCTGGCTGCATCGTGGTGGCCTGAACCACTGAAGCACCATCAGCAGAGAGAAAACATGCTGCCGCTAAAGCCTCGGTGCCTGCCTCCAGCAGGTAATCAGCCACAGCACTGGAGTTGAGGGTCTGGTTTGGACAGCCCCAAAGCAGTCCCTTGTCCTCCAGTGGTCCTCAGCCTCCTTTGCTCAGCACCCTGGGAGGACCCTGGCCCCCTCCCACCAGCCATGCCTACCACATCCTCAAGGTCTCTGGTGAGCTCCTGGTGCTCTATAGCAAGTGGATCCAGAAGGTCCTCACTGAAGCGTCTGTTGGTGATGAGGAAGGAGACCGGGTAAACCTGTAGGTGAAGCCTGGCTCCTGAAGAGGCAAGACATGAGTGCTAGGTGAGCAGAGCTGGCAGCGAGCCCTACCACACACAGGGACTGTCCTTACCCTCCACCGAGAGGGAGGTGAGGTCCACGGAGCAGGTTGCCAGAGCTGTCAAGGCCTGCAGAACCTCTGCAACGTCAGCATGGATGACTGTGTCAAGGTAGAGGTCTCCAGCGATCTCCAGGTCCCCACTGAGGTTTCTAAGGGGAGAGAAGGGCTCTAAGCGAGGTGGGAGAGCTGGGACCAGGCGCACCAAGCACACCCTTGCTGGTCTTTTTTCAGCAGCTCATGACTGATCAGCCCAGGGAAGGTGCTCAGTTGCAGTATTTGCCACCAGCTGCACACCACCCTTCCAGGTTTCCTAGCACAGCACAACTCAGCCTCTCCACCTTTGCAGCTGCAGAACACGCCAGAGGTAGCAAAGGTAACTTAACGAAGAGCTTTGAAGAAGGGTAGTTGTGTCCCATACCTGAGCTGGGCAACAGTGAAGTTCCTCACACGGTAGAGGGCATTGAGAGACCAAGTCACCTAGATGAAGAGGAGACAGCAGCTCACACCCTGCCCCTGCTTTAGGGCCCGTTATCCCACTGGGCAGGCAGTGCAGTAGCCAGCACCCATTTTCGCAGCATCATCCTTTAGAAGAGCCACCAAGGCTTGCCATACCTTGCTGATCAGCCTTTCCAGGGAGTTTGTCCTGCTGCTCCCAAGCTGGAGGGCAGTGAGAGAGATGGACAGCTTCTCCGGCTCCAGGTTCTCCAGGTTGAAGCCTAAAAGGATTCAGAAGGCAGTTATGCCCATACCTGTTCCTCCACCTTCCCCGGGAGATGTCAGTCAGCCTTGAGTTCATCCTCTGCCACACATTGAAAGCAGAAGCCAGCAGGGCAGCTGAGGGAAGGGCTTGCCATCTACTACCTCCCAGGACAGGAGAAGCAGGTCAAGGAGGGGAAGACAGAGACTTTAGCAGAAGCACTGGACCAGACAGGTCCAACTGCTGCAGACATGGTGTCCAGCATCCTTCACGCTAAAGGGTTTTGCATGGGTCAGGAGAAGGAATGCTAAGTGAAGGTGAAGGCTGAAATCCAAGCTGGGGAGGTTTCGGCTTTGATAGAGGTATAGGGAGGACACTTGACAGCAGCAGCTCTGCTGTGGGAAGATCTCCACAGCTTACCACTGGACTGGACAGATTGTGGCTCCAGTTGCCAGCTGAAGATGCTCCTTCCCTTGCTCGCCTCTGTGACGACCGTCCGGATGAGGTGGGAGCTGGTGGGAGCAGGACCATCTCCCCTGAACAGAACTTCCCCTCGCACAACCACTGAGCCATTCCTGGGAAGGAGATGAGATGATGGGCAGCCCACCTCCCCTTTGGTAGAAGCTTTAGACCCCCATCATCCTCATGTTAACACCCCACCCAAAGAGAGGTCTCAGGTGGCTTTATCTGGAGTTTCAGACACTTTCAACCAAGGATTCCTTGGGATGATGACCCTGGGGAGGGAGCATAGGCCCTCACAAGACCTGTCTGGAGCATTTTGCTGGGCAAACCCTTCCCTCCAAGCCAAACACACCCCTCTACATCTGTTGCCCCAGGGCAGAGCCGCATACTCACATAAACTCAAGGACATTTGCCTGCAGGAAGGTCTTATAGGTGGACAGCATTTGGTTTAGCTGGAAGAAAGAAGCACCTGTTAATTGAGAAGCTTTGTACCAGGAGGCATGCAATAAATACAGAGGGAAGTCAGCATAATCTGCCCAGGGTATGCCAGGTCTCTGGGGATGGTCATGGCTGAACCGGCATACCCAGGGCTCCCATCAGCCTGGAACCAGCACCTGGGAGGGAATACCCCGACACCAACATGGTGTGCAATGGCCCTGTTAGCTGCTGGACGTGAGGGGAGTCCAGTCCCGCCTCAAACCACACATCCCAGTCCAGCTCTGCCAGAGCCATGCTGGGGATTTGCTTGTCTCCACCATGCCTAGGTAGGTGGTAGACCAAGCCAGGGCTGATGCAGCCCACAGGCTCCTCACCCCAGCAGGGCTTGCTGCAGTAGCTTCTCAGCTGCAACCCCTACACCCAGAAGTACCAATATCTCCACCAACCAGCTCCTGCGCTCACCATCAGCCTCACTTCTTCCTCCAGCTCCCTGTAGGTCTCCGAAGCCCTGTTGCTCAGAGCCTCGGCGTAAACGATGCCCAAGATCCGGAACCGCAAAGGCAGCACGCGCACAGGCAGAGGCTGTGCAGGAGAGGGGAGCCCGGGGGGGTGGGATGCAGGGATGCAGGGATGCTTCACCCCTGGGGACCCAGGTTTGCCCATCGTCATCCACTCAGCTGGGGTGAAGGTCTCTCTGGCAGCTGTAGGGAGATGCTGGGAGGTGACAGAGTGACCGGACACAGACTGAACATCAAGGGTCACTCCTGATGGTGCAGCCAGGGTCCAAGAGCTGGGCAGGGAGCTGGCTGCATGCACAGCTCCGGTGGAAGTCAGCAGGTAGGATGGAGATGGTGAGGTTGTGGTGCCGGTGTGGTGCACAGCCTCAGAACAATGCCCCGGAGCAGGGTTCTTGGAGCTGGGAAGAGGCACAGAGCTTGGGATGGCATGGGTGGGCCCTGGAGGTCCTGCTGGAGCAGCAGTGGCTCCTACCGATGCTGTCCAGGGCTCACTGTGCCCAGCTGCTTCTGCCACAGCCACCGGTCCAGGCAGCACAGTCATCTCTGCCACCTTCATGGCCTGGCATTGGCTTGCAGTGGGTCCATCCTCAGATGCTGTCACGAGGGAGGGATCCCGATGCAGAGATGGCCTCTGGGTATGTGACCCCAGGGAGAAGCCACATGTCACACCTGCAGCTCTTGGAGAAGGGGAAGCCACCATAACATCTCCATCCTTGTAGGAGGCTTTGGTCACTCCAGGTTCTGGGACGGTATCAGAGGCTGCCGAGCTCAGCTCTGTCACAGGGGGACCTCCAGCGCTGGGGGCCCTGGTCTGAGCAGGGGAAGGGTGGGCTTCGGTGGATGTCAGCAGAGTCTGCCTTGCAGGGGGGGAAGACCAATCACTTGGTTTCCCTGAGGCGACAGCAGGTCCCCCAGACTCCGCTGTAGGAAGGAAGGGAGCCAGCACCTGTGGGTGGTTGACATCTTGAGCCAATGCAGCACTGGGAAGTGATGCCAAGAGAGTGGTCAGAAGTCCAGACCCATTTTCTGGGACCTTGGCCAAGGCAGTGTCTGCCAGCAGAGCAGCTTTGCCGTGCGGGAAGGTGCCAGCAGGCCGTGTGTCCCAGAGCATCTTGGGTGTCACAGCAGAGGTTACCCATGCAGCACCAGTATGCATTTTGGTTGAGCTGGATGTCCTTTCTGTTGGCAGGGCCGAGGGCAGCCCTGGAAGGGGCACCAGGTGAGGAACAGCAGTGCGGTCCTCACCCATACCAAGGTCAGGCAGGCCAGGGCTTGGTCTCTCTGCTTTCTTCTGCCCATCACGGCTCCTCATCGTGGCTCTGGCAACTAAAGCTCCATTCTGGACATCAGAGAAGCCACTGGCTGCAGACTCATCAGATGCAGGCACGCTGCTGGGAGCCTGCGCTGCTGTCACAACTCTGGCCCGAAAAGGCAAATTCCTGGCTGTGGCCACAGCAGGAGGCTTAGAGCTTGCAGCCAGGCTGAGATCTGCTTTGTGGGTCCAATGGTCAGGGGATGCCCCAAGGGCCAACGTTCGGTCACCTCCAGGCTGGTCGACTCTGCTGTGGCTTTGGGATGGAGTACCTGTCAGCACCCACGCTGACCCTGCACTTGCTGGGGCATCAAATGGGCCGTGAGCCCCCCCAGCAGGTGAAACCAGCTGGGTGGGCACCACCTCCAGCAACGCAGCCCCTGCAGACCCCCGGGGCTCTGCCATGCCCGCTGGCTGCCCGAGGCCACGGGCCGAGGTCACGGCAGGCACCGGCGTCACATCACGGGAACCTGGTCCCATGCCACGGGGGCTTCCTAGAGCAAGGTGATGCTGGAAGACAGGACCGGGGTCACCCGTGGTCTGGAGGAGCGGAGCTGAGGTAGCAGGCACCCCTGTGCCAAGCCACCGCGCAGGGAACGGCATCACAGCCGCTCTCGTGCCCAACCTGAGCCCTTTCACATCCCCGGATCCATGCTGCCGCTCTGGTGAGGTCCGAGCCGTCAAGGGAGAGGCAGCGGCCGCTGTCGGCATCCCCAGACTCCATCCCTCAGCATCCATACCGTGGGTCACATCTCCTTTCACCCCCAGGAAGCAACCTGGGGTACCCGCAGAGTCCGTCAGCACGCTCCCACGCCGCCACATCGCCGGTTCGTTGAGCGGGTCCCCACGTTTGGCCACCAGATCATCACCTGTCCCTTGCCGGGAGGCTGGTGAGCCTGGCCGAGCACGGGAAGGAGGCAGGGAGCCCGGGGGGGGCCGGGGCAGAGCAGCCAGAGACCCCAGGCTGTATGGGAGAGCAGTGGCAGACAGGCAGACAGCCAGCACCAGGAAGGCTTTGCACCACAGCCCGCTGGCAGCGGCGGCCACACAGGCAGTAGAACTCGGGGCCATGGCCCCTTCCCTCTCACCACAGAGCATCATTTTCAGCCGTAGGGCACCAACATCCCTGGAGTCCGGGGGTCCTGCCCCTCGGCTCTGCCTGGGAGAGGCCATAGGGGGAGCCTAGCTGCGGAGAGATACAGCAGGAGCTTTAGGCTGGGTCCCTCCAAGCTTTACCCCCCCCCCAGCCCAGTGACAGTGGCTGGCCCACCCCCAGAGCATCCCACACACAGAGCCAAGGACAGAAGGCCCCTTATCAAAACATCTCCCTGGTCTCCAGCAGCACTGAGCAGCTGCTCCGGCTCAGGGAAGTTTGTGCCAAGCCTCCGCGTCCCTCAGGAGAAGCCAGGGAGGCTCCCAGTGCAAAGCAGGGCTGTAACCAGCCTCAGACATCACATCAAACCTCCACCTCACCCCAAGCAACCTCACCAGGGACAGCAAGGCTTTCCAACCCACCAGCACCCCTTACCTGATAGCACCCACAGAAAGCACCAAGCTGCTCCCCAGCCCTGTGCTTTTATCTCATTTCCCAGCGGGTGGGGGGGGTGTCTCCATTCCAGCTGCTCCCAATTAACACACAATCTCATTTGCACTCCTCCAGGTGAAGCTCTTTCCTGGCTGGAGGGGTCCCAGCTTCCCTCTGCTCCTCATTAAGCCCTTGGCAGATGAAGGAGCGTTTGTGCCTGTTCCTCTGGGTAGGTTGTTCCCCAAATACCACGGATGCTCCTCAAAATGCTCTGTATGGGGGCGGGGGGGTCATGGCAGTGCTGTTTCCCTGCTGGGCTTGAGTAATTTGGGCTGGAAAATGTGGTTTGGAGTGCTTGGCTCTTGCGACTGGGCAGATTTCGTGCTTCTGATGGAGGCTCGCAAGGGGTAGGGTGTCTCGGTGGTCCCCGCTAAATCAGCCCGGGGTGCATCCCCCCAGCAGCAGGCAGAAGAGTGCTGGGGACCAGTGCCATCCCTGCTGCACCCCACAGCTCCTCTGCCCATGTTCCGACACACAGACACCTCTGCCAGCACCTTCCTCCCTGGCTGTCATCTGGGGGGCTCCGGACATACCCCTCACAGGTGCTGGGATGTGTTCCCTTACCGATGGGTGACTCACAGGGGTTCCCTGCACCCCCGGGCATCCCTGGCAGGTCAGATGCTGGATCCAGCCCTCCGATGATGGCTAGGCACCTCACTCGTGGCTTGTTGCAGGGAGAAGCAGGAAAGTGCATTGGATGGGGGTGCCCAAACCTGTTGCTTGTTCTGCCCAGCCGGCCAGGAGGTGCTGGGCACTGATTTGGGACCCAGAAAGGTCCCATTGTGCCCATGCTGGCAAGCAGAGACCAAAGCATGGTGTGTTTGGAAATGAGCCAAACCCTTTTAATCAGGCGAGGCATCTCTTAAAATTCATATTCTTACAAAATATTAAATAAAGTGAAGGAACTTTCTTCCCTGGAACCTTATATATATATATAAAAATTACAATATTATTAACAAACACTGCTTTCCAAATTGCTTTACAATGCTATGCACAAACATGGCATGGCAAGGGAGAGTGAGGAGAACCGCAGTGTCCTCCCTTCCCCATCCCCCACATGGCCAGTACATCCCACTTGAAAACCAGAAAGGCACCCACAGAAAACATGGCAGTGGCAGCCACCGCCTCCCCAGGCCAGCAAACACACCTTTTGGCTAAAAAGAGTCTATGGTATGGTTTGGGTAGTTAGTTTTTTTTCTTTTTTTTTCCCCTCCGTTTTCTTAGTTTAAAATAAATATTTTCTGTAGTGAAATAAAAAATAATAATAATCCTCATTTTGTTCCTCCACGCCCTGCATCAGCTGGAGAAACACCTGAGTGTCGAGTTTGTAAGGCCTCTGCTGTGTACCACTGCTGCAGACCGGGCAAGGGAAAGTCTGTCCGTCCTCGGCTGCCGGGATCCCTCCTGGGATGCCCATCAACCTTTCGGCACCCGCAGGATGGAAAGGATCTCTCCTTCCAAGGTCTCGCAGCATCGCTCCCCTCTCCTGCCCCTCTGGTCACACCAGGGTCGCCATGTCTCCATCAAGGTCATCCCCAAATGTGCATCTCCCATGTTCTCCTTTGGGACATCTGGGATCTGTGTTGTAAGGTGGTTTGGTTTTCTTTAACAGTCTTTAAATCTTTCTTGCAGCCTTTTTCAGCTATGATTGGGACTGAAACTCTCAGCCTGAACAGCTCACTCCCGCCGCCTTGGTCCAGCACGGTAAACAGGTGAAACCGTGAGTTTAAATAAAAAGACAAGTATAAATTACTTTTTTTTAAAAAAAAAAAACAACACATAACCTGAAGGCAGCAGCTCCTTATAAAGGTAAATTCATAACATTTTAAAAATGTCTTCATTTAAAACAACCAAAAAGTCAGTCCTGTGACTACAGAAGTTGCGGTTCCCTTGACCCTTAATGTTGCCTTAAGTCTCCGTAGCACTTCAAAGATTAAAAACCAGGAGGAAGGTATGTTTAGTGGGAACGGCATGTATAAAGCAGAAGAGGTGAGTTAGAGGAGAGAGGAGGGGACGTGGTAAATCATCCCTGCAGTAGCCAGCCTTTCTCCAAGGCTGAGAACGATGGTGTGGCCATTTCCATACTGCTCTTGCGGGTACAGACGCTGCTCCAGCCCTCCAGCTCCGCGGGAACTCCAGCCCTTCCCTCCCGGTTCACTGGCTGCAGCCTGGCCGGTTGTGGATGGAGGTGGGAGATGCGCTAAAAGACGATGCATTAGAAGAAATGCAGCTCCAGCTGCTGCGAGGGGCTCGAGCCCATCCCCATGGGCCGGGGTACCACACCAGCCATCCCTGCTCATGGCCCTGGAGCATCTCTGGACCATGCGTCCCTGTCACTGTTTTCCATCCCGAGCATCGTCCTCGGAGGGTCCCTGCGGTACCAATGGCCTCCAGGCACCAGCATCCCGGCAGGATCTGTCCCTATCCTCGGGCACAGCCGCCCCGCTGGTGAGAGCCGAGCATCTCCCTGCAGGTCTGCTGGTGACGGCCTCCTTCGTCTCGGCAGCTGTGTCGCTGCCAGGAGAGGACCCTGCTCTGGGGACGAGGGGGACCTTCCTTTTTCCGTCCTCACAGGCGGGCGGTTCGGCTGTCGCCCTTGGCACGTTGCTTCGTGCGTCCTTTTTCTTCATGCTATCCGTGGCTATTGCTTTGCCATCAGCTTTCAGCACCTCCACACTAGGGCTACCTGGGAGAGGAAAGAGTGGTTACTGAAGGCAGGGTCCCAAATAATGCCCCCCCCCCCCCAGCCACAAACCCCCGCTCCAGCCCAGCCCAGGCAGCAGAGCCGCTCATGTTCACCTCCAGCCAGCCCAAGCCCCCCGTCGTCATGGTAAATACACACAAATATACATACACCTTCACAAAACTACATAGAAATCCTATAAATACATATAAATGCGCACACAAGAAGAGTTACTTACTTGGAGGGATGCTGGCCAGCCTGCGAGCTCAAACCTGTAAGAAATAAAGCTGTCAGTGATGGCCTCGAGCAGCAGCAAAAGGGCTTCCGGACAGGGAAAGGTGGTGGGACTGTCACCGGTGGGATGGGACAGCCATGGGTGGCAGGTCTGCCACGCGGCACGCACGCTGCCCACATCCCAGCGTGTTCCTCAGCTGCCCGGCCCCACTGCGCTTGGAGGGGGAGAGGTGGCCTGGAGGCGACCATCACCTCCTCGCTATCCCCGGGATGACTTTTCTCACCCGGGCAGGCACGGACAAGCCCCCCCAGCTCCACCCACCCGCCGCCAGGACCAGCTTTCTCCCTCTACAGCCCACGGAGAAAAGCTAAATATTCTGCTCTGCAGAACCCTGGGTAGGACAAGGATGCCGAAGGACCGTGGAAGCGGTGGACGCTCCCACCGAACAGCAGCATCTGGGAGGCAGATGCAGCTGGAGCTTCCTTGGAAAAGTCCCGGGGACCCACTGGTGTGACACCAGCCCTCCAGGAGAGAGATGCCGGGCTACTTACCAAGCTGCTGCCTGATGGAGTTGTGCCAGTGGAGGTTCAGCAGGTCCGGGTAGATGTCGGGGAGCTGCTTGAGGGCGAGGAGCTTCAGCATGCGGGAGGTGCAGCTCTTCAGCTCCAGGTCCCGCAAGTGCCTCTCCTCCGAAAGCGTGGTGGGGCGCAGCTCCACCTTGTGCTCCTGCAGCACTTGGTCAACGGAGGCCCCGGAGAGCTTGGGGAAGAGCTTCTTCTTCACCACGTGGATGGGGATGAAGACGGCCCCTGCCCGGACTACGTGGGGGAAAGGACACTTGCGAGCGAACATGAAGGTCTGCAGCTGAGAGAGCAGGTTGGCGAGGAGAGCGGCCACGTCCTGGAAAGCCAGCCAGATCTCCTTGCCTTTGGTGAGCTTCTGAGGTTCGGGGATCCTGGAGCCGTTCTTGGGTTTGGAGGGGGATTTGGGCATCTCATCCAGCTCCTCCACCAGCTCTGCCTTCTTCAACCACTCCTGCAGGAGCTCTGGGGAGGACTTGGACACCGAGCACGAAATAACATCGCAGAGCCAGGTGTGCAGGGTGGTGAAATACTGATCGGCGGAGGTCTGAGGGTCCAGGGACTCCATCTGCCCGGAAAGCGAGATGTTCTCCTCTCCCGCGGCTCGGGGGGCTTCGGGCAGCAGGGGCTGCTGCGGGTCCGGGCGAGCCTCCTGCAGAGCGGAGGTGCTGGGCTGGGGACCGGGCTGCGGGGCCGGGGGGCTGCTGGCCGGCGGGGAGGTGGAGGGGGTCCGCGGAGGTGGGCTGGGGATGCTGCTGGGGGGGGCCGGCGGCGGCAGCGGCGGTGGGCTTGGCTGGGGGGCGCAGGGGCTGCCAGCCTGCCGGGGGGGCTCGGCGCCGGGCAGGAGGGAGCGCAAGATCTTGTATTTTTTGAACATGAAGGTGGCTGAGCTCTGGAAGTTGCTCTTGTCCCCAGAGGCCACCTCGAGCAGCAAGGGCAGTGCCTGGGGCTTGGCCCCCTCTTCCACCCCCACCTCTCGCCCAGGACCCTCTTTCTCCTCCTCCACCTCCTCCTCCTTGTCCGGCGTCCCCTCCGCACGGCTGATGGGTCCCCGGGTCTCCCCGGCTTGCTTTCTCTTCAAGCTGAGGTCCAGCACCATGTCCTCGGGGGCCGGCTGCCCACTCCCCACCCCATCAGGGCTGCCCTCCCGAGACCCCGGGTCTCGGAGGGCAAGCTTTGGCTCTTCGGGGACGCTTCTGTAACAGCTTTCCCCTGGGCTCTGGACTGCACCGCTGCCCGTCTTCAGCCCCCAACCAGCCACCGACCCCCCGGGCAGCAGGCTGGACATCACCAAGACGTCTCCGAGGGCAGAGGACTCCCGGCTACCCCCCATGTTTTGGGGTGGGGTGTCCCCCCGCAGGTGCTCCCTGCAGAAGGGGACCGGGGCTGAGCCCTCGGTCCCCTCCAGGTAGTCTCGGTAAGGTGCCAGGCTGAAGACATTGTTGATCACTGGCATGGGTGGGGAGGAAGAAGAAACCTCGCCATCCCTCGGGTCTTTCAGTCCCTGCGGGGGGGAGGCAGGCGGAGAAAGGGGGACAAGCTCTTTGGCTGCATCCTTGACCTTGCAGGCATCTCCCTTCCCTACGGTGATGGGAGCCGGCGGTCCCCCACGGGGGGTCTCCTGGGGGGCTGGGCTGGCCCTCCTCCTCCCTGGGTAAGGGGGCTCCCGCTCCCCCTGGCTGGGTTTCACCCAGCCCCCTTCTCCTTTGAAAAACATCTCTGTGAGCCCCCCGGAGCCCCCGGGCACCTTCTCTGGGGCGCAGATGGGTTGGAAAGCACCGTCGTGCCTCGCTGCCGCTCGCTGCTGGGGACTTTCCACCCGGCGCCACTCACAGCCCGGCTCCGTGCCGGCAAAGGAGGTACCGAATACGGCCACGTCGCCGGGGCTGAAGGCAAAGCCAGGGCCCGGCACGTAGCCAGCTCGCCGCGGCGGCTCGGCATCCCTCGGCAGCACCGCCGACTTGGCGGGCGGCGATGCCTCCGCGCTGGTGCCGGCCGCCCTCGGCACGTAGGTGTCCAAGGGGCTGGGAAAATAGCTCCTTGGGGCTTGAGGCTTAAGGTAGGAGCTGGGAAAGGGCTCCCCGCTTCCCGCAAAGCCGAAACCTTTGTAGGCTCCAGGCAGGGTGCCGGGCTGTGCCTCCATGGTGGGAACCGGGGGGTGGTAGAGGAGGGCAGCTTTATGGAGGGGCAGCGGGTAGTGGGTGTGCGGGTAGCACACCGGCGGTCTCTCCCGGTACACCGGGCTGGCGGTGGGTGGCTGGAGCTTGGCCCAGGGGTCCGGGCTGAGGCTGGAGGGCTCGGGCACCTTCCTCTGGCTGTGGGTGGTGGGGCAGCTGGCTTCCAGGAACGGGTTGCCGGGGGGGCCCCTGTATTTCTCAAAGGCTGCATAGTAGGGGGAGAAGGCGACGGGGGAGCCCACCTTCTCCTTGGTGGGCAGCGCCAGGCTGGGGTGCAGCGGCGGGAGGCCGGGGTTGGAGCGGGGACCCCTCTTGTGTGGCCCGGTGCCGCCGCGGGGCTCTCCAGGGTGGAGAGGGTGGCTGGCGGGGGCGGCAGCGGGCAGAGCCCAGTCCGCATCCCCCGGTCTCTGCCGCAGGCTCTCCGCCCGGGGTCCCAGCGGCAGAGCCATCCTGGGGTCCATAAAGCACGCAGGGGCTCTGTACACCGGCTTGGGGACAGCCAGGGGGGTCGCCTTGTTCACCGCCACCGGCTTCTTCACCGGGAAGGGGTGTCCCGGAGCTGGTGGCGGGCTGGACCACTTCTCCCTCACCATCAGTGGCTCCTGCGTCGGACCGTCCTTGGGCTTTTCGGCACCCGGGAGCTGCAGCCCGGTCCCCAGGCCCTCGGGTCGGTACAGCAGGCAGCTCACCAGCGGCCCCTCCGCCGGCACCGGCTGGCTGCCGGCGCCCGTGCTGTAGTGCAGGTAGGCGGTCGCTGGGCTCCAGCGTGCCAGGGGCTGCTCGGGGCCGTCGGGGCTTTGCAGCGGGCAGGCGAAGTAGGAGCCCTTGTAGTTGAAATGGTTTTCGGAGCTGGGGTTGGGCACGGGGCTGGATTTGCAAAGGCCAGTGGGGAAGCCGGCGGCGGGCTCCGTTTCCAGCCGAGGTAGCTTGTTGAAAATCGTGGGGTCCAGAGACTCCAAGTGCCGTTTCGAGGCCATTTATACGTTGCTGCCGGTGTCCCGACCAGGGCATGCGATGGGAGAGGTGAGCTGGCCTTTCTGAATGGGGGGGAGAGAGAGAAAATAAATCGTGAGCAAAGCAAGTCCCCGTGGCAAGCACTCAGCCTGCGGTGGAATGGCACAGCGTGACAGGGGCCGCCGAGAGCTCCCCGAAAGTCACCTTGCCCACGCACTGGCTGGAGAAAACATGTTGGTTCTCACGTGCAGCTTTTCCTTATTCATGCTCAACATCACGCTGGAAGGCTAAAGGAGAGGGGATCTGTGGGAAGCCCTGCTCGTCTCACAGTCCGCCTCTGCCAAGGGCAACAGGGACTCGCTTCCCTTCTCCCATCCTCCCGGCACCTGGCACAGATCCTAAAAAAAGCCAGCCCACCCCAATTGAGAAGCAACATCTGATCCTCAGCGTGGAAGCTAGGGATCCGGTCAGGCGCTCCCCTCCCTCGGTGCTGGCTGGGGCAGCCCTGCACTAAGCCAGGATGGGAGCCTGAAGCTGGCGGGGGAGGATCCTGGTAGGCTGGCTGAGCATTCCTCCGTCCGTCTCCTTGGAAAAGCCCTGAAAAGCTCTCGCCGCTTTGCTTTCAAAGCCCCAGCGAGCGTCTGTTGCAGGCAGCGGGGAGCAAAGCCGGGTCGCCCCAGGTGAAGGTGAAATTCCAAGCCAATTTGAGACTTTTCCCCCCCAAGGCAGCAGCCTGCAGCTCAGGGGGACCTTCTTCCTTATGGTCTCGTCTGATTTTGGGCTGGTGCTGAGGTGGGACCTGGGTGCTGGCCTGCAGTGTCAGGCGGTGCATGCCAGCAGGTGGAGCTGGCAGACCGTCCCAGCATTGCTCGGTCTTCCTGGGCATCACCCTGCATCCCCTGAGCAGTGCAAGTATCCCCCCAGTATCTCCTGGCATCACCCAGCATCCCCCCAGTACTGCCCAGCATCTCCTGAGCATCCCACTGAGACACTTGCGTGTTGCTTGGGCCCCAAGAGCATCGCTGGACCTTCACCCAGTATTCCCCCAGCATCACCTGAGCATCGTGTACATCACCCAAGCAAGCCCCAAGACCCGCCTGAGCATTGCTGGACCACAGTTCAGCATCCTCCCAGCATGGCCAAACATCACCCAGCATCTCCCAAGTATGACCAAACGTCACCCAGCATCTCCCAAGCACGGCCAAATGTCACCCAGCATCTCCTAAGCATGACCAAACATCACCCAGCATCTTCCTAGCATGCCCAAACGTCACCCAGCATCCTCCCAGCATGGCCAGATGTCACCCAGCATCCTCCCAGCATGGCCAAACACCACCCAGCATCCTCCCAGCATGGCCAAACATCACCCAGCATCCTCCCAGCATGGCCATACATCACACAGCATCCTCCCAGCATGGCCATACATCACCCAGCATCCCCCAAGCCCCTGGATGGACTTCCTGCAGTAGGATCTCGTGTCTGTTCTTCACCCCCCCGTGTTTTTTTTTCTTTTTGTGGCAAAAATTAGCAGAGAAGCAAGGAAGGAAATGAAGGAAGAGAGCATGGAGATAAGATAAAAGCCTTGCCCGCAGAAGGGGAAAGGGAGCAGATAACTGGGGAGACTTGCAAGGGTAGATAAGGGACCCGAGCGTGGTGGCTTTGCTCTGCAGTGCGGCTGGAGTCCAGAGCCGAGCCGCACGCAGCCCGCTCTGGCAAGCCGCACGCTACACCCTGCCAGCTCTCCCTGCCGTGCAGGCAGAGCCCTGCCAGACCCCTTACGGGCAGAAACAGGGCTCACAGGTCCACCAGCCACCCAGCCGCGGGCGCGGGTGCCCCTGCCCAGCTGCAGCTCTGCCCAAAACAGCAGTTCTGGCATGGCTGAGCGGGCTGCACCCTTCTGCTGTTCCTTCGCGTTGGGTTTCTTTCCCAACCTTCGCCAATTTCTCGCTTTCCAGGGAGGATGCTTCTTCCCCAGACTCCTCTGAAAACCTCTTTGGAAGATCGACGCTTCCCTGCGGTTGAGAAAGAAGCTCGTCTCCCCGCTTGCACGCTCAGAAGCAGCTCCCCAAAGAAAGGGGCCATGGGGCGACCGCATCATTTCCAACAGCTTGATCCTCAGGAGCCTCCGGGTAATTTCCGAGACGTCCAGTACCAATCAAATTTGCCATCCCTTAGATCCAGCGAAAATGCTCCCTTCAAATTGAAAAAGATTGGAGAAAACCCTAAAACCCTGCTTTCCACACAAGACCTTGGCCCAAGGCAGGAGGTCTAACCGCACGGTGCCTCCTCGCCCCGGCGCGTTGCTACAGGTCCTCCATCACCACATACTGGCTGAGATATTTTAGGGGCCCATCCCCAGGATAAGTCGGCTGTACATTGCCACATGCCCCCCCCCCAAAAAACGAGCCGCAGGCTTTCCTCACACCCCGATTGGGAGGATGTGAAGCAGGAGGGCAGGCCGGGGATCCCAAACTGGGTTATTTTCCTTTCCAGCCGACCGCTGTCCCCACGCACCGGCGGCCTGAGAGGGTTTTTTTGGGAGGGTGGTGTTTAAATCCATCTCCCCAAGAGATACTGCGTGGGAGGGAGAAGCAGGCATGGGATCCCTTCCATGCGGTGACGATGCTTGGGGTGGACAAGCTGGGACAGAAACCCGGGATCTTGTGACTTCCGACATTTCCCCACTGCTTTTTCCCCCCTTCCCTGAAACGCGCTGATCTACAAAACCCGCGGCGCCGGGGACGTTGTGCAACCAGCCCTGCCGTCACCGCAGGACCAAGTTACGCCGCCGGGCACATCGGCAGCGCCGACGCAATTGCCCCATTTCCAAACCGCCTGCAATCATGGCAGCGGAGACCCCTCTTTAGGAGGGGAGGAAGGAAAAGGCCTCGTAATGCCATTACAAGGAGACCTTTCCCCTCGGGAACGCCCCAACCCCTTCCCACCAATTCCGTGGGAAAGCGGGCGGCCAGCTCCGACTTCCAGCCTTGCTGGAGGGATGCAGAACAGAGCAAGACATCCCACTGCAAGACATCCCACTGCGGTGGCCGGAGCCAAGCACTTGGATTCTCTGATGTCTGATAGGGGTTGAGCTCATTAACCTCATTAGGGTGAGGGCGCTAATGGGCTCCCTCTTTCTATGAAATACACTGGGGCTTTGCCCCGGCTGCCGCCGTCCCAACACCTGCGCCATTTCAGACCCAAGAAAACAGCTCTGCTTTCACTGTCACCATCAGCCCTTCCCCTCCGGGACTATCCCCTTGCAGCCGGCACGGCGATGCCCTCCTTCCTCTCCCCCAGCCACGGGAGAGCTCCCGGGGCCGGGGGCCACGGGGAGGAGAGGGGCACATGGGAATCGGGGCTGGGGGGGGCGCCTGGGCGAACGCTAAGACGTGTGGCCGGTGCTTGCTCTACCAAAACCTCACAGCTGGGGAAAGCAGTGGGTGGATTCAACACAAGTGATTTATTCCTCTTTTCTTTTTTTTTTTTTTTTAATTTTTTTTTTCCCCTCCTTCTTCTTTGCAGGGGTTTTTCCCAGAAGGGGCTGCTTGGCCAGGATGGAGAAGAGTAAAACCAAATAAAAAGGAGCACGTGCTGCCCCGCCGCGTGCAGGCAAAACCTCCCTGCTAAGCGCTCATGGGCCACAGCCAGCTTTATCTGCCACGTTTTGGATGTCGAAAGGGCACGGGAGGGCTCCCGTGCCCCCTCCGCCGGGGTTCCTCGGCCTACCGAGGCTGCTAGGGATGGCTCAGACGTCTCTTTTTTTTGCTCCGACGGCTCCGAAGAAGCGTGGCCGGGTCTGTTATCGCCGGGGCAGTCAGGCACAGCACACGGCATTTCCTCCCCAGGATGTGATGCCCGAACACGGCAGTAATAAGCGGGAGCTTCTCATCACAGCCTCCCGCCTCCTCCATCGCCACGTGACACGAAGAAACAGCCACCAACTCCCAGGCAGCCCGCAGGAATCAAGAAATAAAACCCCAAATCTCCCAAGCCCGCTGGCGTTGGGCATCCCCAGCCAGCCCACAGGCCCCCCCCCAACACCCCGAGACACCCCACCGGGGTCCTGTGGTGGAGGGCCGCTAACGGAGGGGGCTTTCCCTGTGTCACCCCAAAGCGAGTGGACTGCTCCCCCAGTAAAAAGGTGGTTTCCCGTCCGGCTGCAACACGGGGTTTCACAATCACGGGGACTTTGGGTCCCTGCCGAGGAGGTCACCTTTCCCATCTCGCCGGTGGGTTTGGATGCGATCGCTGGCGAGGCTCCCCCCGTTGAGGTCATTAGGGGGGGCAAACAAGAGGCCTCAGTGGTCCCAGCTCCCTCATTTCATACCTTATCCCTCTTCAAAAAAGTTTGCAGCTCTGGAGCTTTTCCCAGGTAGGCAAAAGCCCGGCTGGAGCCTTCACCAGCCAGCTGCTTTTTAAGAGAGTATCCTCACCCAGCACGGGCAGCAAGCCGTTGCTTGTATTGCAGATTAGGTTGTTGTTCCTGAAAAAGCCCCAGCAATAGTCACTTTTCTAAAAAAAACTTAACTAAGCCCGTAGCAGCCACCAGATGGGCAGAGCGACGGCCTCCGGACCGACATCTGAATATTTAGGGGATTAAACCCCCTCTGATACGCAGGTCCAAACACATCAATCCAACTCCGACCCGTCAGAGTCACGTCCCAGCTTGGCCAGGGTCAGGCACGGACCTGGCGAGGGCTGGACGGCCGCCGTCCGTCCTTCTGTCCCCTCCGCTCCGCCACGACCACAACATTTGCGGGGGCGATGCTATCGCGACCCCCTCAAATAACCCTCGGCGGGTTGACGCACTGGCGGGGAGGCGGGGGGGGGGGAAGACCAAAGGCGCTCGAACCGAAGTGTCCATAAATGGGTAAAAACCCTGGAAGCGGAGCCTGAAGCCCATTCTTCCCAGCATCGCCCAACGAGAACCAGCTGAGCTGCAGGCAACCCTTAAGATGGGGTACAGCAAAGGCGGGGAGGGGGGGGAGAACCCTCCTGGGGCGCATACCCCCAGCTGGGAGCTCTGCCCATCGAGGGGAGCTCAAAGGCAAAGCGGGGGACGTTGCGGTGGGGGGTCCCAGACACCCCCCACCCTCCCCGGTCCCTTCTGCCGCCCCGCATCCCTCCGGCTCCAGCCGAACCTCAGCGGGCAACCGGGGACGGGGCGGGGGGGGACACCGGGGGTCGGCTCCGGTCCCTCACTCACCTGCGGCGACGGCGGGGTGCCTCCCCCGGAGCATCTCTACGGGGTCGGGCGGGGGGCTCGGCGGTGGGGGGGGGCCTGCTGCCGCTGCCCCGCTCGGCCGGCAGCCTGCATTGTGCGGAGGAAGTGGGAGGAGGAGGAGGAGGAGGAGGAGGAGGAGGAGGAGGAGGAGGAGGAGGGAGGGCTGGGTGTGCGTGTGGGCCGGCCGGAGGAGGGGACGGGACGGGACGGGACGGGATGGGATGGGACGGGATGAAGGGACAGCCCGCCACATGTGCGCTGAGCTGGTCGGGGCTCTGCCCCGCTCTGCCCGGCGCGGGGACTCTCGGTACAGTAAAATCTCCCCCCCCAGGTTAGGGGGACACCCCCCCCCAAGGGGGAACCGCTGTTAGGGAAGGGTCCCCGTTGCAGCAAGCCCCCCCGTTATGGAGGAGTGGCTCTATGGGGAGCCTACGTTGGGGGGAGCCCCGTTAAGGGGAGCCCCCCGTTGTACGGAGCCCCCATTAGGGACGACCCCCCATGGCAGGCAGTCCCTGTTACAGAGGACCCCCCGTTACAGGGAGACCCCCCCCTTTTGGAGGAGCCCCTGCACAGGAATGTCGTGTCCCCCCCCCCGGGATGGGGGGCTGGATGCAGGCGCAGGGCCCGGAGGACAGGAGTCTGTCCATCCGCACACAAGGGCTTTTCCCATCTCACGTGCAGGGACAGAGGGAAGCTGAGGGATCCGCCGACGGTTTGGGGATGGTTTCTTAGCCCCGCTCACGGTCACCCCCCACCCCAAAGAAGACTCTCCTCCTGGATGTAAGGCCCCCCCCCCTCCCGCCCAGGGGACACCCACACAGCACAAGGGGTCGAGCCCCAAGCCTCTCTGCCAGCATTAACATTTAGCGTTTATCCAAGGAGCTGCATCTGAAAAGGTCCGCGCAAACCTTCCCCAACTAATAATTAACCCTCATAAAAGGCCCATAAGTACGATTAACCCAATGACACAGATGCTACAAGATTAAGTGAGTTGCCCAAGGCCATAGAGTGAAGTGGTGGCAGAGGCCCAGCTCCCACAGGGCGTGAGAAATAAAGATTTCTACTTTTCAAATAGCTTTTTCTTGCACTATAGTCCAAGTTGCTCCTTGCGCAGCATGGGGGTGCCTCGAAACACCATCATCTGAGCACGGTTTTATTGGAAGCCAAAACCTCCAAGCATCTTCAGATGGCAGGTGGCAGGAAAAAGGGGAGGAAAATGGTTCCCTTGGAGGTTTCCCAAGAGAATGAGCTTTACATTTACTCAACATAAAGGCAACGTAATGATTATTGATGGGGAGTTGGCTATCTGGATTGTTTTGGGAAGGGATCTACCTCAGCCCCAGCTCACCCAGACGTTTGAAACCACTCGCGCTCTTTTTGGCCCCAGTTCGGCACAGGGTTTAGGAATGTGCCTAATGATTAATGCCAGTGATTAAGGACTGTATTGAACAAAGACCGAGAAGCCAGTGTTTGAATTCTCCTCTCCTTGGCCTCACAACCATTCTTTTTCCCTTATGGCATTTTTTAATTTATAGCAGTTTTGTGGCAGCAGCAGTTGATTCCTGCAAAGAAAATAAGTAGCTGGGAGGAGCCAGCTCTGAATTTCCAGTCCCTCAGCTCTGATGTTTACACACGATTGCTTTGTCTGGAGTTCATTGATCCTGTGCTGCCGTAACATTTTCTTTGGTCAAACTGTAATGCAATTATCTAATAACTATTATATGTTTAATTATTAGATATTCTATACTAGTATGTAATATATAATAGTTACTATATATTAAAATGAGCAAATGGGAGGATAGTAAAGCTTATTATTTGGAGTTATGGTCATAAAAAAAATACCCGTGTTAATTTTTACCTCGCTGGACAGAACTGCAATTCACTTGACGTGGCAGACAATCCCTTTAAGCTTGAGCTGGTTAATACATTTGCTTAACTTTTCACCAGAAACACTCTTCCTCATCCGTACTTGGACACATCTCTGCTGCCAGTCATTCAGCCGAACTCTTAAAACTAAATCTCACCAAAATCTTCTCCCCGGTTTTCAGTCTCATGGGGCTTTTTTTTTTTAATCTGTGATTTCTGTAATATCCTTTTCCTCCTAAAAAGACTTCTAAACGCTGTGACATGTGGCACGAGGTTCTCAAGGCAGCCTCCTCTAATTTCTAGAGGATGTTTTGGGTTTATGCTGACTTATTCTAAAACATAATTTCCCATATAATCTCCCTCTTGAAATAACTCAGTCTTACATTTCTCTAGAGCAGAGAGGGGGGTTTCTACCTGTCCTCTAAGCAAATACCTGCTCTGTTTTCTTCTTTTTGCTGTGAATTTCCTTCTCTCTCGACTTCCTGTGTGATTCATCTCTTCATTAGCAACTGAAATCGGCTGAGCAGCAACAAACCTGCTCCTTGCTGAGGCATCAAACCTGCTGGCACCATGAGCACAGTAGACACCAGCCTGAAAAGAAACCACTATTTTTTTTTTATTTTTAATTTTTAAATTTTTTTTAAGACATAAGCACTCGGGAAAATGGCCTTTGGGGCAAGGTGGGTGGTGATTCCCAGCTCTGATGCACCCAGGGAAACTCTTTGCCCCTCCAGCCACCGGCATCCTCCGTGGTGGGTGAGCACCTTGGGGGAGACCTCGGGGACCTGACTGATGGGGACCAGCACAGGCAGCCCTGCGGGGTCAATGTGAGCCCGGGGAGGAGAAGTTTGACTGAATTAGTCAAATTTTGGCCGTGTGGTTTTCAATTTTCTTTTTGAGGCTTCTCAGACTTGGCAGCGATGGCATCTATCTTTGGGTTCATCGCCTGGGTGATTCGATCTGTGGTTTGCCGTGCTCAGGCTCCCTCCCGGCGCTCCGGAAAGCTGCTGCCTTCAGATTGCCGCTGCCTCCAGCGCACCCGCTCCCGGGATGGGGTCCCTAAATGCTCTGCCCCCGGTGGGGCACCCACTCCTGGGGTTCACCCCTTGTCGGCACGGGGATGAGGGGGCTCAGGGTGGGAGCCTGGGCATCAGGCTCCCTCCTCTAGGCTGAGTTAAAGTCATCGCTGCTCCCCAGCCGTGCCACTTCTCCCGTATCCCAAAAAACGGTCAGTTCTTGTCGCGGCTTGTGCTCCCCAATTTGTCCTGGTGCTAATTAAGCCCCTCAGGGGGAGTTAACGCCTTTTAGGAGGGCAGTACCCAGAGTGATGCAGGCCAAGGGTCCAAGTGATGGGGAAAGGTGGGGGGGGGGGGGGGTGGATTTGGGGTACCCAGCTCCCAGACACGGCAAAGACATGGCCAGGGGACTGATCCCTGCCTGTCTCCTCTTCCCATGGCAGATTGGTCCAGGAGTCTCTTGCTTTTATTCCTTTTCCCTCTTCTCTTTGATTTGCTTCCCCATAAGGTTGTGCTCTAGCTTCTGGAGAGCTGGTAGGCTTTAGCTGATCTCTTGGTGACAAGAGGAGGTGAGATTTAAAGGTCATCCACTGCCCACAAACACCACAGCTGCTAAGTTTTTAAATACAGTATCCTTCCGAAAAGGCTTCGGGTTTGCTCTTAGTACCTAAGCAGGCTTGGGAGCGGGACCGGCTGCTTATGTGGTGATGAAAAAATCCCCCTCGCCTCCTCAAATCATCTAGCAACCCCCAAATTATGCAAATGAAACCCAAGCAGAGAAGAAGAGATGCCTGCTGGACCGGTGTCCCATGGATGCTTTCACGGGGTACACCGAGAAGCAGCTGGGGGGGGCTGCAGAGGAACTCACCACCGTTTTAGGGTCTCGGCAGCAGTTGCCCCCGGTTTCCTCAAGAACCCGAGGAGGTTTCCTGGCCATTTCTTTGATTTCTACTCGGTGTCAACAGAAGCTAGCGTGGGAAGGCTGCGGGCAGTTTGGTCCCTGGCAGGGGTCCCTCCCAGCGGCAGCCCCCCCACGCCTGCCCGAGGGTAGCCTGCCTGCCAGGAGCGGGGCTGCGGCAGCCCGGGGGGGCTGTGGGGTGAGGTTTTCGGTTGTGCAGCTGCACAGCCTCCCCCGCCACAGGATGCGATGGCTTTTTTGGCTCGGGTGCCGTTTTGGTGATGGGGTCCTCTTCTGCATCTGGAGCAAGTCATCCTGTATGGGATGAAGGCAAATCCCTTGGATACCCTGGGGAATTTGGGTCACCGGCACCCATTGCTTTGTCCACGAGGACCAGAGGTGGCTTCAACCCCATCCCACCGCACACAGAGCTCCCGCCGGGGACTTCCCAGCCTTGTTAGCAGCTCTTGCCTTGGACACATCCTTGGAGGCAGCAATGTCCTTGATGAGGCTCTAATTACTGAGCTAATTGGAGTAAGAGAGCTGTACAGACAGTCTTTAATTTCCACTTTGCCCATTCCCCATGCTCAGCTCGGCTGGAGGAGAGGGGCTGAGTCTCGCATCACGCTGGCGAGCAAAGGAAAGCAGGGATAAAGAGATGGAGCGGTGGCGGGGGAGCCGGAGGGAGGAGGATGGAAGGTTATAAGGGAGGGCTCCTGACAGCTTCCAGAGTGCTTGAGTTTAAAATACACTTACCGAGGAGAGAGAGGTCAGGGTTTCCTCCTCCTGCACATTTTCTTTCGGTGCCAAGATGGGGTTGAAGGCTTGAGAGCCGCCAGCTCCCTCCAAGCCCCCGGCAAGCACCGACGGTGCAGGGAGGAGACCCGAGCATCCTCCGAGGCACCTGGTCCCACATCTCTCCCAGTTCTGGAAGTCAGACCCCGTGTTTCAAGGGCTGAGATTTTTTGGAAATGCCCCAGGAGGATTGTTCAGCGTCAGGTGACAGCTTTACAGCTTCTCCCACCCTAAATGGCTCTGGAGTTCCTTCCGCCCAGGGTAAGATGACCTTTTAGAACGACTTAGGAGAAAAGAAGGCACAGGCAGGTCTGGTCGCTTGCCCAACATGCTGCCAGTTTCGTCTCCTTCAAAATGTTGATTTACATCACATCAGGGCCTACAGTTATTTGTAAATAAATAAAAACCCAACCTGCACAACTCACTGCCCCAGGAAAGCAATAAAGACAAGACCCAGTAAACCATAAATGCAGGTATCTCATTATCTCTAGATAATTATCTGAGGATAATGAGATATCCAAACCCCAGCAACAGCAGAGCAGGTATAAATTCCCAAGGGACATAAAACATCACCTTCCCACCCAGAAGACGGGCAACACCTACGTGATGGCAGTGGAAGGGCCATTGCTTCTCTGCCCCAGACAAGGTGGGAGCAAACCCAACCGGCCAAGAGGGTTTTTCTCTGCTAAACCGTATCCTCAGCAAGCTGCTCTCAAAGGGACATTGAAAACAAAATGAATCCTGTTCTCCCAGGGGGAAGAAAACAAAAATAACCCTGCAGATGAATGAGCAGCACAAAGCAAACTGCTGAGGCTCGGGTAGAGTTCGGGAGCTGAAAGCTCTCCAGCTCCATGTTCCTGCTTGAATTATTGCTTCTGCATTCACATGCCGTTCCTCCACTTGAGAAAAAAAGCCCTGGTGTTTCTTTTCTCTTTTGTTTCCCAGTAAGGGAGCTCCCGCAGGAGGTTTTGCCCTGCAAAACCCTTGGGGAGGACATGGGGACGGAGAAGCCAAGAAGCCCCCGGGGTGCCCGCTCCTGCCACTGCCACCTTCCCCGGGGTGATAGAGCTTGCAGCGGGATTATTTTACAGTCCTGAAAAACACAGCCTCTGCCCTTCTTTATTCTTTTCTTTCTCGAGTGCAAAAACAAAGCCACCGTTTGGCGGTTGGGGAGGCCATGAATTAGGGCTCTTGACAGCTCCTTGCACCCTCGGTGGAGGGGAGGCTTCCTGGAGTGGGGCTGCCAGGAGCCTGACTGCATCCGTGATGGGCTGAGGCTGCCAAGCGCCCTGCTTCGAGGCCGTGCCCAAAATCCTCCTGCCGAGATGTTCCCAGGCGAGTCCCGGGAGGTGGCCGGGGCAGCCGAGCCACCACTCAGAGCGGCTCACAGGCTGATGAAACCCATCCAAAGCCTCATCAGGAGCCCAGGAATATCACTCTTGCAACATGCCGTGGGTTTGAAAGCCCGTGGCTCCGGTGTTGAAGCCTGGCAGCCGGTCTTGCTCAGCCTCGGCATGTTTGGACGCTCTGACCGTGGGAAGTCCCGGGACCGGGGCAGCCTCGGGGATGCTCCAGACACGCTCCCTGCTCCTTCGGTGGGCAGTACACGGGCATTGGGTGGTTTGCCTGCTCCCTGCCTGTGGGAAGGCAACAACCCTAAACTCAGTGACCCATTAAATATCCAAGGCAGCCCCATGGCACGACTTCTCCCCAGCACCAGGGCATGCACAGGAGTGGAGGAGCCTCCCGGACTGTAAGAAAAGGGCTTTCACAGGAATCCCATGCCTCAGCGCAGAGATCTCTAGGCTGGGGTTCCCTTGTGAGCTTCCCCTCCTTTCACCGCCTCTGCGTCCTGCCATTCCAGCCCAGAGACGCAGCGCCCTGCCCGGGTTTGTTCCCTGGGCACCCAGCTCCCATCACCTCTGGGGACAGCCCCAGCATTCCCCAAAGCCTGTTTTGGAGGAAGAGGAGGACAGCAGGCAGGGCAGGGAAACTACCTTGCTCAGTGCTTCGCAGTGAGGAATAGACCTGTGGTCTTGAAAAAGGCTTGGATGTGGCAACAAGCGAGCCCAGGGAAGCTGGCAAGCTGCCCTCTGCTCTGGCTAGCAGCGGCCACGCAGCTCCCGGCCACAGGAGCACCGGGACGAGGACGCACACGCAAGAGCCAGGCCCACGTCCAAGCACCCCTCACCTCCCTGGGCTCTAAAATCAAGCCAGATCCCTCTGCGGGACATGCTCCCACCGCTCTTCCATGCACTAGCACGGTGTTCCTCCGGGGACGGTACTAGAGCTTGTCTCCTAAAGCCTCCAGAGAGCAGGAGACCTCTCTCCTCCTCCCATAGCAGGGAGCAGCCTGGCCAGCACAGCCTCCCAGAGCCCTGAGCCCCCCAGCCAGGGAGGATGAGCCCCTCCAGAGCTCAGTCCATCACCCTGCAAATCAATGGAGCCACCTCCCCATCCTCCCCCAGTACCTCTCTGGTCTTTAATCCCCCTCCGTTTGGCCTCAATTCCTAATATCATGCAGGTGGCACACGGCAGGGCACCGTTTATTGGCTGGCATGGCATTTGGCTGCTCCCATGCCCAAGCCAGCCTGATTTGGGGCTGCCTGGGGTGGGCAGCCAGGGGCTGGGCAAGGATAACGGGTTCCAAGCTTTCCAGCTTCTTGGGGAGCTGGTCCCATTGGCGTGGCTGTGATGGCTGTTCACTTGCAGGACCCTGGTGAGATTGGGGTACCATCCTGCTGGCCAGGGGGTCCCTACATCCCCACGGACAGTGCTTCCCAGCCCCTTCCCGCTACACGGGGAAGCCGTAGCTGTCAGGGAAGCTGGCGGCGAGCTAAGAAACTGCATCCTTTGAAGGTGCAGATCTTTCAAGGCTCTTCCAGCAGCCATGCTTTACCCCACAGCACTCTCCATGTCGGTGGTTTAGGGTCACAGCAATGCTTGGGAGCTGCCCCAGTGCCAGGTTCTCCACCAGAGAGAGTGGTGCCAAGACCTGCTGCATCCTCCCACAGCAACACCCATCCCCAGGGACCTGCTGTCCCGGTGGGGAAGTGGCTCTGTTACTGGTGTGGACCAGTGGCCAGGCTGGGGAGGGGGCTACAAGGTGCTGTACGGGGGCTATGGGGTGTTGTGCATGCCTCCCTGGGGTGAAGGAGCCAGGGGGGGTGTGTGTCTTCGTGGGATCTCCAAGGGATCAGCGAGGACCGGGAAGGGGAAGCACAAGGGGGTGCAGGGAAAGCACCCCAGGAGGCTGGAGGGGTCCCAGGAGGGTGCTGCCAGAGCCGGCTGCCGGCTGGGCTGGGGCTGTGGGCTCCTGCTGCCGGCACCTAATGAGCACCATGATGTAACTCTGCATAAGCCTTGCAAGGGATCAGCCTGAGGAAGCTGCAGTTTCTTTGTCGGGTTTGTTTACCTCTTTTTTTTTTTTCTCCTTTTTTTTCCGCTCTGGCTGAGGTCACCCAGTTTGAACCTCAGCAACACGTGGACCTTCCTCCCCTTCTCCTCCCACCCGTGGCCTCAGCGTGCCCACCTGGCTTGCTCCCGAAGAGAAACCCTCGACCACTCTGATGCTTTCCGCACTCTCAAGAGCAACTGGGGGTTACGTTTCTTGCTAAACTTGTGGTTTGGCTGCCTCAGAAATGCCACCTATAGCCACAAATGAACTTGATGCAATGACTAAGGAGGCAGCTCTGGCTTGCACAGCCCCTGAGCTTTTTTTGCTGTCAAAGGAGCTGGGAGAGGACGGGTGGACCGAGGCACCGGTGGAGCCAATGGAGCTGAACATCCTCCCTTTACCTGGACCAGACCCCGAGACAGTGGCATAACATGTCACGAAATGTTCTCACCAGGAATGAAGGCTCCTTTGTCCCAGGCAGGACTGCTGGTCAGTGCAAGGAGAAACGGGCTCGCAAGGGTTCAGAGCAAGCAGTTGGTTCCTTCCTCTATGGGCTCTGAGATAGTGGAGGATGGAGGTGGCCTCTGCCAGGCGGGCTGGAGGTTTTTCAGCTCCTCGGCTGCCTTCAGGGCACTGGGGATGGTGATACCTCCTCTGGGAAGGCAGGCAGAGAGGCACGGAGGAGGTGGGAGCATCTCTGGCACTTCCCAACCAGCAGCAGGATCACGGGTACCTTCTGCACCCCAACAGCCCGGCTTACACAGCTGGGGCAAACAGGGGATGGTACCTCACGTGGAGCCACTGATCGGGAACCATGGGACACGGGGACAGAGGCAGAAGTTGTCTGGGCAGAATATGGCCCCTGGGGGCTGACCAACAGCCTGGGCATTATGGTCCCCAGTCCAGGAGCTGCTCCCCAGTAACAACAGACCATCCCAGACCCATCTGCCCTGTTCCAACCTGCCTTTGCCCATCTGCTCCTGCCCTTTCCCTTCCACCAGCAGTAACTGGTGAGACTAGGGGGTGAAGATGTCCAGGAACTGATCCGGCTGAAAGATCAGATGGCAAGAGGGAAAAAAAGGGGCTGATTTCCAACTCTGGCTCAGTTTGCAGCCAGCGCAGCAGACCCGCGAGGTGGGACTCATTCAATGGGTCGGGTTGGGTTGGGTTGGGTTGGGTTGGGTTTGGTTTGGAAGTATGCCGTGGGGGTGGCATGTTTCCTGCTGCGTATACCTAAAGCTCAGGAATGGTTAATTTATTTATTTCTATGTGGTTCCCAGTGTGAGAATGGCTCTGAGGCTCTGCAAAGTCCAGACTCCGTTCTCCAATAGTTATCTCTGACATCCACGTGCTTCAGTGCTCATTCAGGCCAGCCTGCAGCTATCGACCTGTGAGCTGCCTCCCACCCATCCAGCCCACACAGGTCTCTCGTGGACACACAGAGATGCTCCCAAAGTCTTTAAGCCTTTTTTGGTTCCCTCCTGGCTGGGGTCAGAGATGGGTTCACTTCTCCAGGGTGTTTGCATGGCATTGCTGCTGTGTCTCTGACCCTCCTTTACCCGGTGTGGGAGGACAGGCAGCCTCACAGCTTCATGGTGAGGTTGGTCATTTTATTCTCCCCTTCTGCCTGCAGAAAAAGCTGTCTCAGGAGAGCTGGAAACCCTTCAAAGTCTTCTGCAAGGCTTCCTGGCTCTGGGCTGGCTCTGGTCCCGCTCTGGAGGTTGCTCTCTTCCCTCTAGGACGGTCCAGGGTGGTTTCTCCTTTTCCACTGGGAATCCTCAGCATGTGGCACTGATGGGGAAGAGGACACCAAGATGGATGAAGGTTTTCTAGAGAAGAACCAAGCTCGGCTGTGTCGTGGTTTAACCCCAGCCAGCAACTAAGCACCACGCAGCCGCTCACTCACTCCCCCCCCACCCAGTGGGATGGGGGAGAAAATCAGGAAAAGAAGTAAAACTCCTGGGTTGAGATAAGAACGGTTTAATAGAACAGAAAAGAGGAAACTAATAATGATAATGATAACACTAACAAAATGACAGCAGTAGTAATAAAAGGATTGAAATGTACAAATGATGCGCAGGGCAATTGCTCACCACCCGCCGACCGACACCCAGCCCGTCCCCGAGCGGCCAAAAACCCTGCCCCCCCCCCCTTCCTAGTTCCTAAACTAGATGGGACGTCACATGGTATGGAATACACTGTTGGCCAGTTTGGGTCAGGTGCCCTGGCTGGGCATGAGAAGCTGAAAAATCCTTGACTATAGTCTAAACACTACTGAGCAACAACTGAAAACATCAGTGTTATCAGCATTCTTCACATACTGAACTCAAAACATAGCACTGTACCAGCTACTAGGAAGACAGTTAATTCTATCCCAGCTGAAACCAGGACAGGCTGCTGCCAGCGGCACTGAGCCACAGACCTGGAGGCGTCCCAAGACCTCCTTTGGGAATCCCAAGGATCAGGGTGGAAGGTGTCAGGGTTGTGGCAGAAAGAAACTTAACTGCAAGGTTCAAGCAAATGATTTATTTGAACTTCACTTACAGACTTAACATGCCACTATTGCAGGTTTTACAGATACAATGGAGGAATGCACTATTGCAATTTTAAAAGCAAGAGTAGTACACTATTACAACCACAAGCGATTCACAGACAACCACAAGTACACACACATTTACAAACTTAACACATAAACACTATTCACTTACTCCTCCAGGTAAGGGCTCTCAATCCCAAGGCAGCTACCTCGACCGGTGTCCCAGTCAAGGGGGGGAATGGTCTCCTTCACAAGCAAACTGTATAGTTGAAGAAGTCACTCCCCCATTTCCAACCTGAATCTTAGGGGTTTTATCCCCTGACTTGTGGAATGGTGTGTATGACTATGTCTGAGTGGATTATGTATATCTGAGTGGATTATGATATATGCCTGAGTGGGTTATGTATATATGATATATGCCTGAGTGGGTTATGTATATCTGAGTGGATTATGGTATATGCCTGAGTGGATTATGTATATATGATATATGCCTGAGTGGGTTATGTGTATCTGAGTGGAGTTTCCCCTTATCTTTCTTTCTTTTGCTGGTCTTTGATTGAGTACACAAGGTTGTCTTTTGAGGCTGAAGTTGAAACCCTCCAGCCTTTCTTTCCTCAGGCAGCTGAATAGTGGTTGGATTGAGACTCAGGGCATACTATCTGGTAAGGGATTTCAAGGCTCAACTCAGGTTTTGGTTCTTTGAACGGTGCAGCCGGCGCCCTGTTTAGTTTGGGGCTTTTCAGACAACCCAGGGCTAAGCTGTCTACACAGCTCCCTGTGAGTGGTCTCTGCAGAGAGACGGGGCCTCAAGGCAACCCAAGGCTGGGTCGCTTTTGTAACCCCCCATGAGTCGCCTGTATGCACTAGACATGGTGAAACTCATTTGTGAACTATGAGCCGGACAATCCATACAAGGGGGCAGCATCCGGTGGGACTCACGGCTGTGGTGGTGGCCACCAAGTCCCTGGAGCTTGGAGACTTTTGCTGTGCTAGTAGGGAGGTCCATTTCTCGCGGAGATCATCTCTTCTTCTTCCTCTTGGCTGGTGCTGGGTCTCTCGGCTGGGCTCTTACCCATTTGCTCCACTCCCCCCATGCCACAGGGCAAGTCATGAGCATCTCTGCTGCTGAGCGACCCAAACCGAGTGTGATACAGGCGATAAAAACATCAGAAGTGGTGGGAAAGGGCTGCCTTCCTCCGGGTGGGACATCTTCAAGGAGCTCCACGCAGGAGGGGATGTCACAGGAGACTAATTGGAGCTATACGTTTTTCCTCTCCTGGGTGTTTTGGCTCGAGGTCTCACCGGAGGAGAGAGCAAGACTGTAGGGTTCGGTGTTCGGAAGATCTCGCGATGTCACGGAAAGTTAGAGGGTTAGTCGCAGCCTTGTGATGTACCTGTAACCCCACCTCCCCTTGTTAGTATAAAAGGAATTAACTGCGCAATAAAAGGCGGAAGTTGGCGCTCACACTGTGCGTGTTATCTGTCTCTTTCCCTGGTCCGGGCCAACCAGTGATCTAAGCGTGGCACCTTGATATGTAGCGAACGCTACACAAGACCATCGCCTTTATCTACCAGGGTGGATTAGGACTCGTCTCCTCCAGCCTGCAGAAATGCAGCTTTAATTGCCAAGGTGGGACCAGGAAGAGGAGACTTCTCTGTTTACTCACATAGTTTCAAGGTGAATAACACACACGTAGCCTGGCTCTGGCTTGACTTTGGTGGGGCTGTCAGAGCGCGAGACCTTACTCTCCCAGCTCACCCAGCCCTTGGGTTGTCAGGATGGGCAGAAGAAGCTCTGAAGTGGAAGGACATGGGGCTTTCAACCCCCTTCTGCACCACCCCAGCTGGGGGCCACAAAACCCTCCTTGTGCCACACAGCAGCTCTTTGTCCTCTTTTCCTCTCCCTCCTCCTTCATTCTGGCACACAAGGAGATGCTTTGATGCCCTCATGAGACAGATTTTCCACCGATAACCGATCCTTGTGGTTGCTCCTGTGACTGGCTCCTCCTGAGTCATTCTCCCGTGGAGCGAAATCCCTCTGGCCACCTTGGGAATGGGGATATCTCCTTTCCCTCACCTCCACCAGCAGCAAATAACCCTCTCCTGCTCCCAACTCCTCTCAGGGCTGCAAGCCCTGACCCAGGGCTTAGCCCACCCTTGGCCAACACGTCCCCAGGGACTAACTGCTGCTCTGGGGCTTGGACCACGGTATCAGCATGGGTGAGCAGATGTGCCACCTACCTCACCGGTGGGTTTTTTTGCTCCCCAACCGTCGGCTGGAGCAGATGACCAAGGGAAAACATAAGACCTCAGCGAACAGAAGTTACTTCTACGCCCCTTGTAGCACCCAGCGGAGTGAGCCGGCGATGGTCCTTGTGTCCTGGGTGGCCTTCTCTTCCAGGAATTGCTTTTCTGAAGCCATCCTCAGCCTTCTGCGTCATGCTGTCCTACGGCAAAGGGCTCCATAGCTTAACCGTATGGAGAAGCATCTCCTTTGGATTGCTTTGAACCTACCAGCTCCTGGATGCATTCGATGGCCCTAGTTTTTACACAACAAGAAGCAGTGAGTAATCATCCCCTCATTTATCTTCTCTGGACTCATCGTTATATTACAGACCTGGGTCACGTCTGCCTCTGGTGTCTCTTTCCCAGCCTGTTTCATCACCCTTTGCACAGGAGCCCAAGTTTTGGCAGAGGAGGGCAGGGGACAGCAGCTCTCCAAGGGCGTTTGCCACGGGGAGCAGCCAGGGGAAGGATGCTCCTGGGATTTGGGAAGGCTCCCTTTGCCGGGGCCATGCAGGGTGTGGGGAGACTTGTCTGGGAACATCTTGTGCTCTCCAGCTGCTGGCAATCGGAGGTGGGGATGGATCCCGATGGTTATTGCTGTACCGGTGAGGTAAGCTGGATTAGCGCAGGGAGGCTGGAAAACAGTTTGGACCCTCTTGCCCAGGCTGGGGCCATATTGCAGCAGGAGCACGAGCGGCTCCTCGCAGAGCCCCAGGGCCACGGGCAGGCAATTACCACCCCGGTGCGCTGGAACGTCTTATTGCCCTCATAAAAACCTCGTTTCACTTGTCGGGCTAATGTGTTTTTTTGGCTGGGGCAATTACAGTCTCATAAAGGGACCGCTCACCACCTCCCTCCCACCACCACATCCCCGCTGCCCCCAAGCCTTCGGCACGCTCGGCTCTCACCACGGCCTTTGGTGGGGCTTGGCTGTGAGAAGAAGAGCCAAGTTTTTTCTTCTCCTTCCCACAGCAGCCTTCGAGCCCATTTGCTCTGCAGCAAGAACGAAGGAAAAAAAAAAACCAAAAACCCAAAACCCCACAAAAAGGCCATTTTTTTCCCCCCTTTTTCGTCTTGTGCCGAACCCGCGGGCGCAGGGAGCCGTCAGAGCAGGAGCGCGTGGGGTTTTGGCACGGCGGCTGTCTGGCAAAATGCAGCTGGCCCGTCCCATATATAGCGCAGGGGGTGCCGCAGGATCTGGCCCTAGGGAGCCCGCAGCCCACGCGGAGCTGAGGCAACCGAGCCTGCCAAGATGCCGGGGAGCTGGAGATGAACCTGAAGCTGTTCCTTGACCTGGGAACTGGCCAAGCTGTATTGGCCAAGTGTCTTCTTTATTCCCTTCCAGGCTTTTTCCGTGCCTGGGTGTATTTCCACAGCACGGAGTTGGGTGGAAAATTACTGCTGATGCTCCGGTGCCAGGTCCCTGCCCCGGCAGAGGTGAGCTAAGGCTGTCCATTCAGCTAGGGAACTCCTTGCCACGGGATGCTGCTGGGGCTGAAACTCCTTGAAGAAGCAGCTAGATAATTTAAGAAAAGAAACAGAAAGCTATTTAAAAAATATATATCCATTTTTGCCTAGAAATGCTTCTCTGGAGAGATCTGTACGTCACAGCCCATGGGAGAGGGGTTTTTGCAGCCCAACAGCTGCCTAGGGTTTGCTCCTCAGAAGTATCATGAGAAACTACAAATACAGCCCAAATGGCACAAAGAAGCAGATAAGCTGAAATAGATGATATGCACCAACATCAACAGCCCAGAAACCCTACCAAGGGCCATGCAAAGAGCAGCGCTAAAGAAACGCTTCAAAGCCGAAGAGCAAACAAGCCGTCAAGTTTCAACCTGTGGTCTCAGGTTTTGCAAGAGGCTTTCCAAGTGAGCACATGGCTGGTGTTGCTGCAGGGAAGGGGGTATATAGGCTGGGAAATAAAAGCAAATATCTCACCCAGAGGGAGGAAGGCAGCATCGGCAGAGAACTTGGGGTGACAGGGACCACCCGGGTTTGGTGCAATGACTTGGAGATGGATGGATAGATGGATAGATGGATGGATGGATGGTTAGAGGAGCAGGAGCAAGCCCTGAAGATCTCTTTTCTGCTAACCAGGGCATGATTCACAGACCGCAAGGCCAGCCAGGCGAGACGCCGCTCCTCCAAGGATGCAGAGGGGAACATGGCAATCCTTCTGTTATGGGAAACCCCTGATTTCAACATGCAAACCAAGGAGCTGAGACCTGGGTGCTGCTCTCAGCTCGGGTGCAGCATCCCCACGACCTGGGAGCATCCATCCCAGTGTGGTTCCCCACAGGACTTGCACCCACGCCCCTTGATGCCTCCCAACACCTCTCTGTGGGCATTTTCCTCATTAGAGGGTGCAGCAGGGAAGGTGTGAGACCCCCTTGGGCTTTTTGCAAGGGCTGAACGGATACCTCCGGGCTCAGGGATGCTCGCCCGACCCGGTTCCTGTGCCTCAGGGCTCTGGGCCAGCTGACCCAGGACCAGCAGGAGGGATGAAGCGTGTCCTGCTTATATCCAGGTCACTGGAAAATCTCCTTGGCTGGGACAGAAGCAGCACATGGACATCAGGTACCTCAGAGGGCTGAGCCCGTCCTCTCCCCTCTGCTCCCATGGCTCTGCACCTCCAACCTTCCTAGTTTTCTTCTGAAACTACCGATTTTGCTAGTATTTGCAAACAGTTTTGGGGAAGTTCACTCTTCCAGCCGGGAAGGGCAAGCCCAGATGTTTGGTGCCCATAAAAAAAACACATCTGTTTGGCAAACTCGGTGAAGCCATTCATCACGTCCAAATCCCCTTCTTCCCACGCAGCAATTTTCAGTGCCTGGAAAGGAAAAATACAATAATAAAAAGAAATGAGTGAAGCTCTTGGCTCTGCCACAGTGTTTCTGGATAGAGGCCCGAAGCTGGGGCTGCAGGAATTTCTCCAGCCTGGCATGGGAGAGGATGTCCCACCAGCCAACTGCTTTGAAGTTCAAGCTCTCCTTTTCCATTCCTCTTTTACTGGGTTGGGGTTGGGGACTTTAAGGCTCACCTGCTGGTCCCCAGGTTCCCTCAGCAGAGCTTTTAGTGTGAAAGCCCTCAGTGAAGATGGCTAGAAATGAGGTGGAGGTGGAATAAACCATGCTCCCGGTGCCAGGTTGACTTTACCACCCTGGGTACCGGAGAGGGACGGCTGCTCAGGGCTTAGGGCTGAAATGACCCTCTGCCCTGCATCTCCCCATCCTGGTACCCACATCCTCATCTTACAGGTCATGGAAACCTGTTACAAGGAGGCTTACCCCTGGGGTAAGGAGCCCTCCTTTGGGGATACCTGCTGCCATCTGATTTCCAGCAGCTGGATCAGCCGATGCCTTCAGGGAACCACAGCTTGGCCTCAGCTCAGCATCTCCCCCCAGGCTAAGGGGACTCCCCAACCCCAGCTGGCAGCCCACCTCAATGCCACCGAATTCCCCGGGGACTTCCCAGGGCTGTCCCGACTGCGCCCAGCCCCGCCAGGGTCGGGGCTGAGCAAGAGCAGCCAGCTGGGGCTGGGCAGCCTTTGAAAGGGCTCTCATTGCATCGGCCAGGCTTGGAGAAGCTGCCTGACACCCGGGGATCTCCTCCTCCTTCTCTTGCTTCCTTACGAGCTTTTCCGGCTTTGCCTATTCTCTTTAGCCCCATTCAGCAGCTGAAACCATGGAGACCATCCCAAAGCCGTGTCCTCCGAGGTGCAGCTAAGCTGGCCCTGCAGCAGGGCAAGCAACACGATTACACCTGTAAAAGCTGGAACCTGCCTGTGATGTTCCCACCACCAAGGTGAGATCCACATGTTAAAAGCACACAAGAACCCCTGATCTCTAACTACCTCCCCGATATATTTATTCTCTCTCTTTGCCATTGCACATCACCTGCAGTCACACATTTCCTTTGATTTTCGCTGCAATATAAATACACTTACCAGGTATTTTCTTGGTCAAGTGCTTTGATTGCACAATCCCAATGACTAGTGGTATTGAGAAGCTGCTGGAGAGATGTACTGGAGAGGGCAAGTTTTGACCAGCCCTGGCTCCGCTCTTCATTTCTGCCATTATATTCTTGACACACGGCTGGCGTGCAAGAAGCTCTGGCAGTAGAGCAGCAGCCGCCTCTGCTCTCACCCACAGCCGATGGACAGCAGCTATCAACACCAGGAGCTTCATCCCTATCACCCGTGGGGACTTGGTCAGCCTGGCTGGTGGTTTGAAAGCTGCTGGGGCACACGGATCATATGGCTACAGAGATGCCTTTGACTTAAGAAATCGGGTGAAAAGCCTTGGAGAGATGTGTACACCCAGCCCCTGGTCTCTGGTTGCTAAAACATAAAGCAGAAGCCCTCTCGGCCACCAGAAGGACCTCCCTGGGGCCACCCGCAATGGGAACCTCCACAGACCAGATGCTAACAAAACCCAAATGCACAAGCTTTGTCCTCAGGCAGGCAATTACTGGGCTGGGCTTCGCTTATGCCACTTGAAGAAGTCTGGTGGCTCTTGCAAGACATGGCAGGTCCTGGGTTTTCCAGATCTGTCATCAGTTGGCTGGTGGCATATGTAAATCCCAGTCCAGGGAAATCCTGGGTGAGCAATCCCTGTTCTCCACGGTCACAAAACCCAGCACTTTCCCATCAAAGCTCAGCACCAGCAGAAGAGCTACGCTCAGTGCGTGGTCCCATCTGCTCTCTAGAAGGTGATTCCCATCTCACAAGCCCACCTTGGCCTCCACGGGACCTTCTAGCCCCAAGAGGACCTTTCAGCCCCAAGCAATGATGATTTTTTTGGAGAAGGCTCCACTGCCCAGTGTAGCAGTGGCTGTCCCACCACCACTTCATGATACATTTTTTCCCCAACACCCTGCAGCAAGAAGGCAAAATTCCCCAGAGCCTTTGGTCCTCCCATCCTACCTCTAGGCCAGCACCACCTCAGAGGCTTCCTGGATGGCTGGTCTGACCTCCTCACTGCTCCAAACATCGCCTCCGCATGTGCCAAACCAAGTGGGTCAGCGGGTGGCCTGGGGCTGGGTCACCGTGCCCTGCTGGCTTTGCCTCTGAGGGACTGGAGACAGGCTGGGGAGGCACCACGGGATGCCCCATAGCCAACCTCGTGGCCATATGGACCAAAGCTTGGAGACACCATCACGGCCTCCATGCTAGGCATGGGATGGGCATAAGATGATGCCATCCCTAATATACCCATCATCTTCCCTCCTCCCCCCCCAAAAAAGTGTGGGCAGCACTTGGGGTGGTCCTTCTCCTTGCCACTGGGAAACACATCTTGGTATCACCTGAGAGAAGCAGTTCAGAAGTCCAGGAGAACAAAGAAATCCCAGAGGATAAGGCAATAAACTGCTCCCAAACACGGGTTTAATTATCATTATTAATGCAGACTTTGATGGGAGGAAGGAAAGGAGAAGAGTGGGCCACATGTGGTCGGTGAGGCTGGAGAAGCAGAGGCAGCTCTGATTTACACAGTTAAGCAACGCACTTTCGTCTCCAGTTGTTTGCAGGGAGCAAAGATTGAGAAATGGATCGATTGCGCAAAACAGACGTTAACACATTTGTAACCCAAAAAACATGAAAAAAAGAAACCCCAAACCCCCACATTCCTGCAGCGACACCCATCAGCTCCTCCCAAACAGACGTGGCCGCTGTTGACGTGGGTTCAATGAGTACAGGCAGGAGCTGGCAGAGGAGTGGGCAAGCCGTCCCGCCGGGAAGATGGCCATCAGCCGTGGAAGCTGGGAGGGTTTTTTTGGAGTCAACCTGCCCGCCTTGGGAACACCTCCCTTGGCCTTCCCAATTTCAAGGGGCTCTTGCCAATGCCAGCTCAGCTTGGGTGTCAACCCCCCATTTATCTGCGGCTTCCCCATCACCCCGGAGGCTACTCCTTCCAAGCTTGTCCCACTGATCCGGCTGGGTGGCTGCTCCCTATCAGCAGGGGCCAGGGAGCATCGCTTCCCTTCTCCCCTCCAGGGAGGCATGCCGAGCCAAGATAAGGATCCACTGGCTCCATCGCTGGGGTGGGGAGGGAAAGAGGCCTCTCCAAACCACACGAGGACAAGGTGGAGGAGACCATCTGCCATCAGACACCCGCTCTGCCAAAGAGCCCGAGGGCATCTCGCACCGCAGCCACCTGCCTCCGTGGCTGTCAGGCGCCCATCGCCTGGGCATGCCTGCGAAGGCAGTCCTGCAGCTCACGGAAAGGTGAAAATTAACATAAAATGAGATAAAACCAAGACAGGAGGTGTGAGAGAAGCGTTGCACTTTGCCAGTTGTTTCCAAAGCCCTTTTCTCTAGAGCTGCGATGGAAGAACACCAATTTTCCTCCAAAGCTTTGTGCAGATTGAGGCCAGCAGAGAACCGAGACCTTCCCGCGCGCTTGGGAAAAACCAAACCCATAGCCATGGTGTTTTGCATCTCATCCTCTGCTGGGCCCGGCAGGATGGTCAGGAGAGGGGGACCCCCAAAGCCCAGCTGAGGGGGGTCCCTGTCCACCACCTCCGTGGCCAGGAGGGACCCTGCTCCTGTTTTCCATCAGCCTGCCCCACAAGGGAAGGGGAGATGTCAGGCTGGTGGATCCGCACCTGGGGCATCCCACCCGCATCTCTGCGAGGGCGTGGTGGGAGAGATGTCGGCTCCGGGGGGATTTGACGATGCCTGCGAAGCAGGGCTGGGAAGGGCTCACGGGGAAGCACCGGGGCTCACCAAGCGAAGCCGAGAAGCCAGAGCCGAAAGGCAGTCTTCCCCCGGCATGCCGGCCGAGCTGGGACGCGGCCGGCCGGGATTTTCAGCAGCTGAGTGAGCCAGCAAAGCAAACATTAGCAAAGAGCTCCCGAGTCGTGTAAACAAACAACCAATTAAAAGATGAAATAAATCTCCCAGGCACATAACCTTTCTATTTAAACACCGGCCAGACCTGGAAGAGCTCCAGAGCATCTGACCCAGTGACGCCTGTGATCTATCTGCTGAGCTCCCGCAGGATGAAAGTGGTTGAGTTTCAGGGAGTGGCTTTAACTTTTCTGCCATTTCCACCCCCCCCCCCCCCGATTATAATATTCTTTCTTTCTTGTGTTGGTTTAATTCAGAGGGAAAGCCCCCAGCCCCTTTGCTTCTGCGTCCCCTTCCCTGCATGGAGCAGGACCTGGCAAGTCGCTGCCTTCCTCCCTGTCTCAGTTCCTCTGCCTCTGGAATAGGATTGACGGTGCTGACCTGTTAATTGTGGAATTTAAGGCTGGTGTATAGGAAATGTAGGGGCCAAATTAACCCAGCAGCATTAATGGAGGAGTGGGAAGAGAAAAGGAAGGCTTTAAATGGAGGGAGAGCTCAGCGTGAGGTTTTGTGGGGATGAGGATGCTCCTTCCACAGCAGGACAGGCTGTGGGCACTTTAAAGTCAGAAATCCCGAAGTAGGCTAAAACTGATGGGTACATGTGGGAGGGATGTTGATTTTATTTTTTTTTTTCCCAAGCCCTGTGTTTTGGGAACACTTATCTTTGCATTAAAGATTTGGGTGGTTTGGCCTTCACGCCTTATGCTATCAGGACAGAGCGAGCAGGGAGCTGTTGTGTGAAACAGGAGCTAGGAAAAACACCAAGGAAAACCAATGCATTTTGCAAAACTCACCTTTAGGCAGGGCAAGCTGGGAGCACAGCTTCGTGGCTGTGCCATCCTGGAGCATCCTCACCAGAGCTGCTCAGCCCTCACCATCACCACGTCCCCATGTATAACGAGAGGGCTGATGCGAGCAGCCTGCAAACAGCTCCCATCGCAGCAGGACCAAATAAGCACCGTTCATTTAGTTGGTAGCCAAAGGCGATGCTCAGTAGCCACGTGCTGGGAAGATGAGCGGTAGGGTCCAGGCTCGGGGCTTCTGACCCACTCCAAGGTGCTTGTCCTGATGCTTGCAAGGGTATTTAATAATAAATATATAATAATTCCCCAGCACCCAGGAGAGAAAACAAACCTGACCATCTGGAGGGCTGCATCCTGCACCACCGAGGTGTCGGTCCAGCCCCCTGTGAACTGTGATACCACCCTCAAGATTTCCCCTGAAGATTTTGCTATGGTTTCTGTCCCCTACAGCTCAGCTGATGGATGCAAGGGACAAGCTCACGACTGGCTATCGAGCCCCACAGCTAGCTCCCTCCTTTCAGCATCCGACACCGTGCTCCTCATGAGCTGCCAGACCCCTCGGCCGCTCTCAGTCTTCCCCGTGCAGCCACTCTGCTGATTCAGGACAGTGGGGGACTCGCCCCGGCTGGCTTCGACACAGCCTCTAATATCAGGCTTAACTTTAAGCCCAGGTTTGGGTCCTGCAGAGGACAGCAGGCTTCTCCTGGGCAGAAAACAGTCAAACACCCCAGCCGAGGTCACGGCTGAGTTACGCTGACCCTTTCTGGGAACGGTGATGGTGGGGGAATGCACTGTTTTAATCAGGGTGGCTAAATGGGCTTAAATCCAGGCACCTGCAGGCTTTTGTTGCCCAAAACTAGGCGCGGAGGCTGCAGCAGTGAGGACTGCTAAGGGGGAGCATCATTGCTTTTCATGGCTGAACACTTATTTTTCCACATCAGTGTAATGCCAGAGCCTCTTCACGTTGCCAGCGTGTCGGGTCTTGGCCATCCCTCGCCTCTTTTTATTTTTGAAGAAAGAAAACACTTGCTTGACACCAGACTGGAAGCTCTTTCAGCTCTTAGTGACCGTGCTTCATCTTTAACAAAAATGGCTTTTACTGAGGTGCTTGATGTACCAAAGCACCCTGCACTGTCCCGCTACCAGGCCGCCAGTCCTGCACAAAATATTGGGCGGCAGGGACCACTGGGAGATGCAGTCTACTTAAACGATTAAGGGGGTGGTGCAGCTTGGACATGTCTGCATCCCTGGCAGGGAGCAGGTACGCCCCAAAGCCCACCGTGGCAGGGATGCTTGGCAGTCCCCGGCTTCGGTCCTCTCTGAGCCCCCGCAGCGGATGGGGCAACCACCAACCCCACCCGCCCCAGAGAGGAATTTATGAGCAGAGGCAGGGGAGGGGGAAAAATAGACTGAAGCCAAGAAAACCTGCCCAGACAGGGAAGTGAAAGCCCCAAAGATAGCACTCCCACTCTTTCACATCGGGGCTTTCAGTAATCACAGCTGCTTTCACTTCTCCTTCACCCCTCCGCCTGTTCCTCCGGTGGTGGGTTTTGGTTCCTCTCTGCTCCCCCACCACCTTCCCCCTTTTGAGGCCGAGCCTTCAAATCGCTTCAGCTTTTATTTCCAGTTTCTAAACCGCAGGGGTGCTGCCGGTTCCCATGTCCTGCGCTGATGTCTGCCCGGCTCCTGAGCCAAAGTCTCCTCTGAGGAGCTGGGGACACAGTGGAGATGGGGGACGATGCTGGAGCCATGCCAGGGTCTCTGCCCCCGTGGTGGTCCAGCTCAGATGGATGCTCTGGGGGAGGATGGATGCTGGATAAGGGAGGAAGAGAGGGGTGAGCAATTAGAAGAAGAGCAGAAGGTGGAGCTCTCTTTCTCCATGGCTTTTCTCAGCTCTTCAACTTCCAATAAAACCCCAATAAATACAACTTTTTTTTTTTTTTTCAAAGAATCAGTGAACAAAGCCAGCGTTGGAGGGAAGAGCAGGGCTTTGTTCTGCTTTTGGTAATTTTAGTGCCGAGGCATGCAAGCGCTGGCAAAGGGTCAATATTGACTTTCTGCTGAAGCAACCGGCAGGGTTCATTGACTGGAGGCATACGGGTGCTCTAGCTGCGCCAACCTCGCTCCTGGCCGCACCCTGCTTTTGCCCTGCTGCTGCGAAAATCCTTCCACTTAAGAGCAATTTCTTATCGATGCAAAAATGCTGCTGTGAATACAGGGCATCTGAAAGCCGAACTTGCCCCAGGGGTGTGCAGGATGCAGGGGTTCTCCGGGGATGCTGCAGGCAGGAGCTCCCTGCCCTCGGGCAAAGCCAAAAGGTTATCCCCGAGTGGAGCAAGGGCCAGAGGTCTGCCTGCGCCTCAGCACCCCCATTCCGGAGCTGAAGGTCTCTCCGATACGCAAATCCACTCTGCAAGCCCACGGCTGTTATCAGCCGCCATTTCCCCTCGTGATGGTGAGCAGCCGAATTTTGCCGCCTTTATAAAGGGGCCGCGTTTGCCAGGTCGCGACACGTTCGCGCAGGGGTTGATGTATGCGAGGGCAGTGGGAACCTGCCCGCAGGCAGCCACCGGGTCAGGGCTTTCCCCGCCACCCCCATCGTTGAAGGAAGCCTCAGCACAGCGTCGGCTTCCCCATCCACGCGGCCGGCAGGCACGTGGCACTGCCTGGCGGAGCGAGGGGACAAAGGGACGATGCTTCCCTCTCTTGCCGCTCATGCAAGAGCTCGCAAGCACTGGGGGCTGCTCCCCTGCGGGCTGGGATTGCTCCCAGACCACACGCCAGCTCCTTATCCTGGGGGAAGCGGTGCAGTTGTCTGGAGGACGGCTGCAGCCCCAGGAGGGTCTGCGGGGCACAGTCAGCACTGTGCAAACACAACAGCTCGGGTTGTAAATTATTTCCAGTTACGAAGCTTGGCTGACCTGTGCCCGTGGAGTTTGCCTGGAGCAGTCTCACGGACTCAGAGCTGCAGTGGATTTGGGGGACGAGAGCCCAGGCAAAGTGAGCTGTGCTTTCCTGCAGTGGGGATGGGGCAGTTTCCAGCTATTTTTTCAGGCACATGTTACCATTTTGTCCCTTTTTACGCCTGATCCCCCCTCCCGGGGCTTCTACCAGGCACAGGCTGGGCTCTCTACCGGCCACATTCCTTCAGGTTGACGTGGCTTTTCTTTCTTCCCCCATCCTTATCGCGCTCGAGTTTGTGAATCATATTTCTCCAAAGCTATAAACCACCCAAGCAACTCGTGTAAATCAAGCGAGACAGAAAGCAGAGCCAAGCACAGGGATTCGGGCCGCTCCGGGGGCACAGCTCTCCTGGGGTAAGACTCTTCTAGCCACGCAAGGAGCCATGCAGAAGTAAATCCCTTTTATAAAGCTTTTCTTGCTGCGCTCAGTCCTCCCAAGGCCACGAATTCTGCTTTCCCTTGTTTTGGCAGTGGGAAGACAGGGAGGCATGCTGCCTGTCCCGGCATGCTTGCCCGCCGTGCCAGCGGCGCTGGAGGGAGGATATGGGGTGATTTTCTGGCTACCTCTGCTGGTGCTGGGGGGGCTGAGCGGGTCCCTGGGATGCTCATCCATCCACAGCCCTGTGCAGGCAGCCCAGAGCTGGCACCGGCCATCGATAACTTGCTGGAGGCTGCACGCCATCGTTCCGGGGGCTAGGAGCACACCGGGCTCTCCCAGCTTTCAGACCAAGGTGTCTGCAATCGCACTAGATGGAGCCTGATTTTATGAGTCTCCGGGGCAGAACCCATCTCTCTGTACTCCCTCCAGAGAGCCCAGGAGCCTGTGGTCGGGATCAGATTGATCTTAACTGTGATGACTACACGCCTAAAAGTCACCTTTATTCTTCATCCCCCTGGTCAGCATGAAGGCTTTCTCCTGGTTCTGTCCCCTTTATCCTCTGTTTTCTCCCCAGAGAGACAGAAAAGTGAGGTACAACGCCAAAGCCAGGATTCTCAGAGAAGCAAACCCCAGTCTCCATCTGAAGGACAACATGACATCCCACAAACAAAAACCCAAACAGGGTGAGACCCAGCAGGGAACTGCCCTGCTCGGATTATTTCTCTTCCCACTCCGTGCATCTCTGAGCATCTTCAGCCCCTGCATGACTCCCCAACAAGTGCAGAAACCCTCAGCAGCACAGCCTCGGGGAATTCAAGCTTCTAATTAAGCTCAATTACTCCTGGAAACAATTTTTAAACTATTCACTGAGGCTGTCGGCCAGGGCAAGAACACTGCACCTGCAAGTTTTAATTGCAAGGTTGTCACCATTGAAGCCAAGTTATCAGCGTAGTTGGTGCCAAGGAGTCTGTGCCAAGCAATGCCGTGTCCTTCGGCACCGGCCTTATCGCAGGCCGGGGCAGCTCAGCTGCTTTCTAACGTCTCCTGAGCTGGGAAGGTTGGCGAGGCAGAAAAATTGATGCAGATGGAAAGCAAAACCAAGAAGGCAGAGGCCAGGACCACTGTGATCCTTTTGCATCCCTTCCTCCGGCTCTGCTCGCAGCACAAACACCTGACGTCCAAGGGGAAGCAGAGCAGGACCCTCGATGAGCCAGCAGAAAGGAGTCAGAATCTGAAAATCTCAAACCGTCTCCCCGGCAGAGATACAGCGCTGACCCCTCAGAGAGCCCAGGAGATCCTCGGGCCTGCCGATGGCACCCGCAGGGCTATGGGACCTGCTGAATGTGACCGGAGACTCGCAGGGAGCCAGATTTGCAGCTACCCTGGGTTTAGTCTAGGAAGAGATATGCCAGAGAGGTGGGGGCATCGTTCCCCTGTTTGATGCAAGGAGCCATCCGTGCAGTACCATCCCATCGGCATGAGACAGCGCTGCCATACGTCTGAAGCAAGGGAGGGTTGACGGGGAAGCAAGACGGTGGCTGATGCTGTGAAAGGCTCTGCAAAGGCCCCAACTCACCTACGGGCAGGTTAAAATCAAATATATATGATTTTATAGTGACCTCTCTCACGGCTGGCGCTCACCCTGCATCTTTCTCAGCCCCGTGGCCCTGCCACAGGTGTAACGGCGTGGCTTTGAACGGACACGCTGTGAGCTCGGGGTGGACGGGATAAAACCCAAAGCCAGTCGTCTACAATGCAGTGGGTTACAAACAGGTGGATCAGCATTTCCTTTGCTAATAGCAGCAGTCTGGAGCCTGAGACCTCGGAATCACCTCCCTTTTCCACTCAAAAAGTACTTGCCCATCACTCAAAGAGAGGTTGTGAGTCGCTGGGCTGAGGATGGGGAGTAGGGCAGGGCGGGGGGCTGCAGCACCGGCGAACCCTGCAGCTTGCCAAGCTCACCAGGGTCCATCTTTGCAGGAGTAATCCCATGCTGCCATAGTCTTGCAATCTCTCTATAATCAATAACTAGTCTTGCAATCACCGTGTAAACCTTACAGAAGGAAGACTCGCTTCTCAGGGCTTTATTTGGGTATTTTTAATTCTGCCAGAGCAGGGAAAGCCCATCTGTATGAGCACCCCCACGTTCTCACTTGCCACCACCAATTCATCACCCCTCGCTTGGCAGCCATCACCCTCTCGCAGCACCCAGCCCCGCTGTGGTTGGGGAAGAAAAAAAATGCTTCCTGCTGCCCCGCGCTTTCGAAGATATGAAGCAGGCGGTGTCCCCGCTCGCTGGGCGGCCGTCAGCGCCGTGGAGGTGTGAACCCCGCCACCCGGCTCACTGCAGGCAGGTGTCAAATCCGGAGCCCTGGGGTGTGAAGCCACTGCACGCAGGCTCTCGAAACCAGGTGCGTCGTGGAGACATGACTGCTCGAAAGTCTAAAAGTGGGGAGGTTTTATCACTTCTTTTATTTGAGTTCACATGCCTTTACTCTTGCTGCAGGCTCCCGGGACAAAGGCGTGGGATGGGACAAGCACGTGGGATGATGCACCTCCCATGCCAAGTGACAGCGGAGGGACTTGACATCTGGGGAGCCAACTCCTGACCAAAGCACTGTGCTCAGAGCCAGACCATCTGGATGCAAAGCAGCACCACGGCATCTCCATCCTCCTCCAGTGCTCCACAAAGCCAAGCAGCAAAGGGATCACAAGTTTGGGATGGGGGGAAGCAGCCAGAGAAATGGGTGCTCAGATTCACATCTGAGCCCCGGCGAGGCTGGGTCTAAGCGCAGGAAAGGAGGAGGGTTGCTGCCTTAGCTGAGCTTTTGTCCCAGCTGTTTATCGCTCCCAAGCCAGTGCTGAGAGAAACAGTTTTAAGCAGCATGAATGAAAGTGCAACGCAGCAGGTTTCACGGGGATGCTGCCTCGGTCATCAGAGATTTTCACGGAAACAAAAAATCAGCGTGCGGCTTTGAGAGAAGAGCTGAAGGAAAAGAAAAAGCATGCAGGCAGCATCTCGGGCCTCCCCTGCGAACCTGAAACATACACAAAACTCCACGGGATGGAGATGAGTCTGTCTGCCTTGATGAATTCATCATTCAACATCTCTTGGCGACCTCAGCGGCTAAGTGGAGCCCAGCTGTCCTGGTTCGGCAGCAGCAAGGCTGGCACTGCCTATTTACCAAACCTGCACAAAGCCCTAGTTTTGAATCAGGCCCTTCGCTCATCACCCCAAGCCTTGTCCTAGCACGGCATTGTCCCAAAGTCCCCTCCTAAAGCCGAACTCATGTGATGGCAGACAGGGCTTCCTCCGGTGTCTCTTTCTGCTGCTTTTCCACAGCAAGCAGCCAGCAAAGCGTTCCTGCCCCCAGGCTGCCTGCACCTACCTTGCCGTGGGTGGGGATGCGTGCCTGCGCTAGGGGTGGAAGCTGCTCTTGCTTCAGCCCTCTGCCTCTGAAAAGGAACTTAACTGTTTCTTCTATTTGCCCCGAAGCATGGGTTTACCCCAAACTGTAACGCTATCATGACCTGCCTCCAATTAGAAATCACAGCAATTATGCAGAGGATCATTTAGCAGCACAATTAGTATCTGTTTCTGCAGCAGAGATGAGACAGACCGGGAGCGGTGTCCTCTACAGAGGAGTTTTCTTTGTGGGTTTTTCAGCAGCTGTGAAAAGTTCTCCCCTCATTCCCTCAGGTTCTGCTCAGCTATACATTTGTGTTGCTGCCCTACATATTTGCAGGACAAAGAATTAGCTCCCTTTATTCAGGGATCTGTAAGTTCTTTGCAGGCCTTAATTTAAGCCTCTCAACAAGCCTGAGAGGCAACTCTGTAGCCTTTGCAGTTTTCTTTCTGCCTGACAGATCAGCCCACTAAGACTGGTGTCAGCTCTGTGTGCGATCAGGCGACCTGGCATAAACTCTCTATCTAAAAATGCCACGTTACCCCCTTTCTGCTGAATTATCAGAGCTTGCACTCTGCAGCGTGCACTGTACACCACCTTGCCCACTCTCCAGTGCCAGAAGAAGCTAGGCGATACCTGCCAACGTTTCCAGAGTAGCTTAAGCCAGCAAACGAGACTTGTAACAGATGAACACTCTTACCAAGGACATTGTGTTTTGACCTGGTATGAGGAACCTTACTGTCAGATTTTCTGCATTGCCAAGTCACGGACTAGGAGGAAGGATAAGCAACTCCAACCGCATAAGATATCCACGGCAGAGCCAGAGCAGAGCCCCAAGGTCGAGTTACAGCTGCAACTGCCAGAACACATATTTCTCTGTAAGTAGAAGAAACAAAGTTCACTACAAAACTCATGGAAACCAAGAAGCTTCTCTTCTACTGCCTTCAATAAGCTTAAAGAAAGATCCTCTGATAGGTGGATAGCTTTCATCATGCTACGAAAATGAACAAACGATGCAGGTCACACCTCAAAGACTTCACTGGCAAAATGCAAAGTTCACGACTAGGGTACCACTACAGCCCATCATGTGAGCCACAAGCTCTGCTCACACGAAGATCCTTCTGACTTGATCCCCAGAAGCTCTGAATCCCCTGATCTCTGTCAGTGGAAGAGCCAAAAATGGGAAAGTTCAGAGGTTTTTATTTGTGTGGAATAGATAAGGAAAGCAAATATAGTCCGATAACCTCTTCCCTCATGCGTAGCTGTCTGAAGGTTGCCCCCATAGGCAGGATGCACGTTCTGTACTGAAGGCCTTAAATTTGACTGGGTCTAGTTAAAAATAAACTCTCTCAGTCAGCAGTGCTCTGCTACAGCAACATGTTCAACAGCCCCAGTTTGCTCCCATTACCCTCAGGAGCAGGATCACATTTCCAAGGAAAGGCTGTACTGGGGGAGCCCTGGCCGGTCTGGCCCAAGAGGTTACAGGATTTCCCAATTTTTTCATGCCAGTCAGTTAATTTTCAAGCCAAAAAGGATCATCATAGGCAAAGTTTGACTTCTCTCCCTTGGGAAACACCCACCCTGGCTTTCCACAAGGGCCCAGCCTGTTCATTTCCTGACTGGAGCACCCGGATGGGCAGGTGTCATTTTGGTTCACAGTTGACGTCTGCATCCCTAGCCAGTCAACAGATACAAAAGGGCAAAGGCTAATTCGAGGACTAGATAGCTTCTTTCAGTATTTTTTTTTTCCCCATCTCTGATAAAAAACACAGGCAGACGCAACGATTTAGCAATGACGTTAGGTGCAAACACTCCCCAGAGCAGCTACAAGAGGCAATTCTTCAGGGGCAGAATTAAAAGCTCTCTTTTATTAATTTTCTGGAGGGCAAATGCTTTTTGGACAGTGACTCCTGCTGGAAAGGTGAAGCCAGCACAGCTACGGACCAGGCTTTGGAGAGCAGGGATGTCCCCACACTGTCATGCTGGCATTATCCCCATCACCAGGATTTGCACAGCACTTTCCTCTCTGGCAGCTCTTGGAGGAAACACTGGACCTGAAATACATTGGCAAATCCTTCTGCAGCCTCCTCGGAAAGGAGTACATGTGAAATACTGGGGGCCAAGTGGCCTAGGGGAACGTTACTCCCTCTCTGTGAGATACCACAGAGTTTTCCCACACTAAAGCAGCATGTTCTTGGCTTTGGTTTCTGAAAGTCTGCAGTGATGTACCACATTTCAGTTTGGCACCAGCTGGAAGACAACCGTTTGACTCTTTCGGTTGAAGAGCACACTATAGGTACGCATGCCATCTTGACTCAGCTTCCTGTTGGTTTTATCTTCAAATCATCATGGAGGCACACAAATACAATTTACATGCCAAACCATCAGCTCTGCGTTGACAAGTCCCGTTCTTCAAGGATCCTTTTCACGCTCTCCACAATGGTCCACACTTCTGCCATTGCACCTCGACCTGCAGGGGTAAGAGCAAAACCACATGGTGAAATCCAGGTCCCACAGAGACAGCATGAGGCACGTGCTTCCCTGTCCCAGCACCTCTCTTCTCTACACGCCATACTGCTGTGGAAAATGAGATGCACAACAGTGGCACAGCACAGCAAAGCTCACCAAGTATCCCCACATGTTTCCTCGTGACTCGCCCAACAGAAAGCAACTGTGGAGGCCAGAGGATCTGCTCAGTCCACCTGGTTCTGCAGGGATTTTGTGGCACAGTTGAATGCCATCAGGGGAGGAGAGCGCGAAGAGTGTTCACGCTAACTTAGTTTGGCTCCTAACTCTGAAGTCTAAGCAGGAGTACAAGCTCCTCAGACAGTCAATGGAGAGAGGCAGGAAACCTCAAAAGGCAACTCATATGACCTTAATAAGTACCTCATGTTCTGAATCATCTCCAGAAGTGTCTGCATCTAACCCTTGACCGCACAGGGACTTACTATCTTAGATCACACTGCCCTGGAGGCAAGTGTGCAAAAGTGCCCCCAAAAAGCATGTGGATAGCAAAATACCCTATTTCACCTCCTTTCTCCACTGTAAACATTGTGTGTGTTTAGTATCTTTTTGAAACAGCCTTTGCCTATAAAAAAGACTTGCCGAATTCATACCATTCCCATGACTCTGCAGTTAGACCCACATTAGAGAAAGCTGTCCTGGATTCACACCAGCTTGAATCTTGGGAGTAATTCTTGGAGAAGACTGAGTGCTGGACAGAACAAAATGTAAAAGCTTTTCCTTTCAGACTGGTTAGTTGCCAGATGAACATCTAATCTACGCTGCGCTGTTGCTTCCCTCTGCAATACTTTTTAAACTCAGGTTCAGAATTTTAAGGCCAGAGATCATTAAATCATCTTGTCCAACCTTGTGTACTGAACTCAGCACTCAGAACTCAGTCCATTCACTCCTGTAATTTGT